>NC_039516.1:12051371-13251371 GCF_003672135.1 Ooceraea biroi
TTTTTATATCCCACCAACCAAACCACTCGCAAGGGACCCCGGAACTAAAATGCGCATGACATCAGGGCCCCGCCGGTTCCGCGCACCCGGCTAAAAAGAGCGATATTGTAACCTACTCCCCCTGTGAGCCACCCTAGCTCCCAGGAGGTTCAGCCATCGCTCCCCCCACCGGACTGCGCACGTCCATAAGAAGGTCGAGATACCCCATCGAGAACGGGCAACATGGCCCGCCCTAACCAAGACCGTACCAACACCACAGGCGGCCATGCTGCGGTGAACTACACCGCGCCCCCTAAGACTGCTGCACGGGCAGCCTCCAGCCGCTGCTCCTCTTCGCGGCCATCCGCCTCGCGGAGCGTGATGATGGTGGAGATAAGCTCCACCACGCGGCTCCAGTCGTTCCTGCTGGCCAACGCGGTGTTGACCAGACGCCTCTCAGCCTCCAAGGGGCCAACGTCGTGTAGATCGATGGTGGATCTGTAAGCAGTCCAAGCGGGACATGTTACTACAACGTGGGTAGCGTCCTCGGGAGACTCACGACAATAGGGGCACTCTGGCCCGTCCCTCCGGCCGATACGGGCCAGGAAGGAGTTGTAGGCGCCATGTCCGGTGAACCATTGCGTCAGGCTGTAATTGACGCGTCCGAATCGCCGATCGAGCCATCGGTCGATGACTGGAAGGAGCAGACGCCGACACCGTGCCCCAGGATCTGCAGGGTCATCTCTTGCAGGGATGTCTTCCAGCGCTCTCGGATCCGGTCCAACACCTGGCGGCGAACTTCAGCCCGAGCCGGCTGCGCGACGGGGGTCACAGCATACTGCTTCCCCTTGACCAATGTCATTTGGTCGTAGCCCCACGTACGGCCGTCCACGAGGCACTCAATCGGAGGCACGCGGGCCAATATTCCTACCGCGGTGTCCGAGGCTGTCCGATACGCGGATACGACCCGGGCACACAAACGCCGATGAACGCGAGTCATCAGCGTTTTCACGACGCGTGGCAGACCATGCTGCGCCCACACGGGGGCCGCGTACAACAGGACTGCCAAAACCGTGTACACGTACAATCGACGTTTGTCCTCGCTGGGCCCACGGAGATTGGGCATCAGTCGGGACAACGCGTTCGCGACCGCGGTTGCCTTTGCGACGACGTACTCGGCGTGCGGAACAAAAGTCAGTCTACTGTCCAGCTGGACACCCAAACTTTTCATGACGGGGGTGAACTGCACCACCACGTCGTCTACGGGGAGCCCGCGCTCCAACAGCAACGGAGCAGGGCCTCCGAAGACCACGGCGGACGTCTTCTGAGGCGCGACCTGCAAACCCAAGCGGCGAATAGCTCCTAAAATCCGCGAGACTGCAAAAGTTGCACGCGCGCGTATCTCGCGCTCGTCGCGACCACCCACGAGGATGGTGGTATCATCGGCGAAGCCGGACACGTGACAATCGGGCGGCAGCGCCGTTCGCAACACCTGGTCGTATGTCACGATCCAGAGAAGCGCGGCTAGGACTGCGCCTTGGGAACTCCGCATTCGACCCGATGCCGAACAACGGAGCCGTCGCCTAACACCGCGTAGACCCACCGGTCGGACAGGTACGAACGGAAAAGCGTCAAGAGGTAGGCGGGCACGCGCCACTCCTCTAGCGCCGCCATAATAACCGGCCACGGAAGGGTGTTAAACGCGTTCTTTATGTCGAGCGAAATCCCGACACAAAGCCCACCCTCGGCGGTATAAGACCGAACCGTATTTACGACGAAGCGAAGTGCGTCACATGTCGACCGATTGACGCAAAAACCATATTGGTGCGGGCTAATTCCGCCGCGATCAGCGACATGCTGCGTGAGGCGCAGAGCGAGAACTCGCTCAAGAACCTTGCCGGCCTCATCTAATAAGCAGATGGGCCGGTACCCACCGGGATCACCAGCCGGGCGCCCGCTCTTTTGCAGCAAGACCAGTTTGGCCTGCTTCCAGCGAGCGGGGAAAACACCCGCGGCAATGCACCGATTCAAGGTCGGAAGAATCGCGTCAGGAACCGAACGAATTAAATGCCGCCAAATTAACCCAGGGATACCGTCCGGGCCAGGAGCGGTAGGACGTGTACCGACCCTGGTGAGACACCTCGCGACCTCCGCTGCGGTGATCTCATGTGACGCGTCACCCGGCTCCGACCGAGGCCGTGCCAAAGGGTCTTCGGCGACACGCGGGACTAAAGCACCCGACGCGGGGGGAAATAACGCGGCAATAACGCGGCGCGCGTCAGGCGGCGACATGAGCGCGAGGGGTGCGGGCCCGCTCGAACTCCGCAATTTCTTTAGTACAACGCGATAGGGCCGGCCCCAAGGATCCGTATCCACCTGCGCGAGCAACTCCGCCCAGGCGCGCTCCTGGGCGCGGACGATCAGTTGCTTATACGACTGGCGCGCGGCAACGTACGCCGCACGCGCCAATGCTACCCGCGCGGCGTTCCCACCCCGACGAGCACGCGTATACCGGCGACGGGCGGCGTTGGCCGCCGAGCGAGCTGCGGAGAGATCCCCGTCCCACCAATAGACACCACGGCGACCCGGGGCACCGCGGACACGAGGCATGACTACGTCGCACAGATCCGTGACTTTCGCCACCAGATCCGACGCCTGAACGCCGACAGGCACATCGTCATCCCCAGCACCCGCAGACCACGCCGCAAATGCCATCATGGTGTCGAGTTTCTCACGGTCCAGCTTTTTGAGGGCCCAGCGGATGTCCCGAACAACTATATCGCGCTCCCGGCGAGCGGTAGGCCTGTCGACGCGGAAAAGGATCATCCGGTGATCCGAAAGGGACTCGTCCTCCAACACCCGCCAACGGGACAGGAATGGAAGAAGGGCGGAAGTGCCCCACGTCAGGTCGACGATCGAACGACCCTGATACCGGTCTACGGTGGGGGTATCACCCCGGTTGAGGAGGTGAAGCGACAAAGATGCCGCCCACTCGCTCAGACTCTCACCGCGAGCTGAAGTATGCGTGTCGCCCCACTCTGTGGAGCGCGCATTAAAATCGCCGGCCACGAGGAGCTTACGGTGCGAGGACACGCGCACGACGTCCCCGAGCAACGACAAGAACCGCTCGAATTCGCGCAAGGGCCTGTTGGGTGAAAAATAACACCCGACAAGCAAGAGGTCATCGACCTCCGCCGCCACAAAACCGTTTCCCCTATTTCGCGGCGTCCAGGAGCACGCAACCGACTCGGACGAGCGCAAAAACAACGCGCACGTGTCATCGAGGCTGGTGACCCACGTCCCGGCCCCAGCCGCCCGATACGGTTCCGCGAACAGAGCGATGGGAACTCCGCGTTCCGCCATCGTTTGAAAGGCCAGATCTTGGGCCGCGCGTGAATGATTGCAGTTAAACTGCAGAATGTCCATTTAGCGGGCTGGACGGGAACCGGCAGGCGGGGCAGCTCTCCGACCCCCCCCTCGCGCGTCGGCCACGACTGGCTGACACTGCGCGCTACCGACGCGATGCTCCGCGGGCAATCCGGCTTCGCGGCAAAGGATGCAACTCGGTGTTGCAGCTTTGCAATCCGTGGCTCTATGACCCGGCTGACTACACCTAAAGCACACGGCCGTGCGATCGGGCCGTGTGCAGCCCCGCGCAACGTGGCCGACCTCCAGACAATGAAAGCAGCGTAACGGCTTTGCCCTCATTAGTTCTGCGCGCACGAGCATCCAACCAAGGCGCACCTTGCCCTGGTTGGACACCTTAATCGCAGCCGCCAACGGGCACTGCGCCCACACGATTCCGAGACCGTTGCGCAGTGGCTTGATGACACCCACGCGAACTTCATCTACCGGACACTCGCCGATCTGCGCAATAACATTCGCGACCTCCCCTGACGTCACCGATTCGTCCAACCCAACGAATCGGAGTTCGGCCATCTTGACGGGGCGACGGACGCTGGCGCCGTCCCGCAGCATCTCACGGAGATGTCCAGCCAACGCGTCGGCCTTCGTTTTATTTTCCGGGCCGCCTACCTCTATTAATAGCGCGCCGGTATTGGTATACCGCACTCGCGTCTTGTCCAGACCGATGTCTGGCATCTGCGCCTTGGCCTTCGTCAACGTTTCGGCGTACGAAGGCCCATGGTCCGCGCGCGTGACCGTAACCACGGAGGTACGCGGGGGCGACGACGATCGCGGGAGGCACGTTGCGGCGCGGCCGGAGGGGCCTGCTGCCACGGCCGGTGGGGATCGACGGGTCCCCGAACGGACGCGGGCGGGTGCGGCTGACTCGCTGGGCGGCGAGCAGCCCCCGCATACGTGGGGGGCAGATCATAACGATGATCATAATCGTCAGGTCGCGGGGCTCCCTCACGGACGGGAGGAGGCCGTACACGAGGCGCAGACAGCACGGGATACGCGCGATCGTACGCTACACTAGTACCCGAAGCCGGGTCATCGTACGCGTAGTATGGATCAGCCGCGTATCTAGCGGACGGATCCACATTATACGAATCGCGGTAACGACCGCGCGACACACTTCTGGACGCCTGTCGACGTCCGCGACTAACGCTGCGCGACGCACTACGATTGCGCGGGCCCAATACACCCTGTTGACGCAACGCCGCCATAACCGTTTGGACAACGGTGTCCGTGACGGTCTGGACATCGATAGGGGGAGTCGCTTGCTCAACGCGAGCAGGGCGACTATCGTCGCGCGCACGGGCCGGTGGGTCCGGTCGTACTATAGTAACGCGGGGGCCAGGCTCATTGGCAGTGATACGCGGCTGTGGCCTCATCGGAGGAGCCACGGGCGTCGGCGGCGGCATAGCCACCTTCGCCATCGCCTCGTCATACGCACGGCGCAGACCAGCGTTCGACTCGCGGAGAGCGGTAACTTCGCGCTGCATGGAGGTCGCTGAGCGTCGCAGCTGCTCGACCTCCTCAGGACTATCGCGGGTCGCCAGGATGAAGGTGGCTTCCTTAATCCGTTTGAGCAGGGTTTTCATATCCCCGCTCAATTTACCCTGCATCTTCCCGCTCTTTTTGCGGATGTCATCAATCATTGTGGCGTACTCGGTAATACGCGCACAAATGTCAACGGAGGAGGTGTGCTCGTCACAAGGACGGGCACATACATCCTCGTCAGAGTCCCCGTCAGATAGGCGATTAGCCGCCTTACGCTTTTTATTGTGCTTACGCGAAGCACGTGAAGTGCTGGACACCTGGGACAAGCGGGAACAAACCGACATGTCATCGTCGTCCGGGTAGGCGGCGACATCCGTCAAGTCGATCGCAGCGCCCAGCTGTTGATCGGAAGAGGGCCCCGAGGAGGGGCCACACTCCGGGGCACCCTCAGGGGTGCTAGTAGGGACCTCTGCCGGAGGCATGCCGGAAAAAGGGCTCTCCGGCGGAAGAGGCTCGTCTACCAAATAGCTGTTGTCCATTGCAGACGTGCAATGGACGCACCGCGCGGTCAAAGAGCCAAAAACACAAAAATAACTAGGCCTAGGGGAAAATCCCTAGGCCCCAAAAACTAAACCACCACGAAATTCCAAACAGTACTACTGAAGGGATATCTATTCTACTATAGGGTTTAGCAGAAAAACCCAAAAAACCCAACACGTAAAAATAAATAGTCTCCCAACCGTGGAGAATACCGAACACACCGATAAACCCGCCAAATATAACGAAAAACCGTCCAAGACCAAAGAGACACTAATTTAGGGGAATAACCCTAGACCCGAGAACGAGTTTGTCCAACTTACCGAAGTGGGGGAACGCGCCCTAAAGCTGAGCCTCAAAATGGCGACTGCACTGCACGGCTCCGCGCCAACTAACCTCGCTAACCACGAATCTGGACAAAATGCTCCGCACACCTCGCACACGCGAAAACGCGGCACGGCAAGCACCGAGCACTGCCCGCAAACCTCCCGCAAACCGAACAGGCACGACAAAACCGTCCAAACGCCGTAATAAACGTTTAAAATACTCGGGGTGGTCGAACACCGCGACCTGTCACTCGGCACAGCACTCTGCAGTCCTCTGGGCTTCCTGGAATGTCCTCGAGCTCGCGGGCGAGCTCGGATTCCTCAGGAAGGGTGGCCGATGACTCCTCGCACGTACCAACCAAAAATAAAACCGAGAACTCGAACGAACGGACAAGCGGGCTAACCTCGCGACGGCGAACCCGACCGCGCCACAAGGACGGATGTATAACGCAACGAAAATACCGTGCACACCCCGCACACGCAAGAGAACGTCAAAATATCTCGAATACGCGACACAAGCACGAAAGGCGACCCGCACGCGCACCGCGCAAAGGCAAAATACACTAAACGACCGACCTGTCACTCGGCACCACACGCTACGATCCTCCGGGCTTCCTGGAATGTCCTCGAGCCCGCAAAAGGGCTCGGTTTCTTCAGGAAGGGTTGCCGAAGACTCCTCGCACACGCGAAGCACAAAATAGCACGCGAAAGCACGAAAAATCGAACGAACAGTTAGGCGGGCTAACCACTTTGTGGCGAACACGGCCGCGCCGAAGCGGCGAACATGTAACGCAAATAAATTGACGCGTACGCCCCGTACACGCAATTACACGACAAACTCGCAATAACGCGACACTAACACGGTAATTAGCCCGCACGCGAAACGCATAAAAGCAAAAGCGTCAATAAAAACCGCGAAAAAGGCGAGTGACCTTGACCTGTCACGAGCACACGCGGATGCTAAAATTGGCTTTCCGGAATGTCCAGCATGCACCGGAAGGGCACGGATTCCTCGGAAGAGCTCAATAAACACGTCGCGAACTCCCGAAAACCGAAAATTGACCGCAAACGCGATATCTAACGCGCGCGATTTGGCGGGCTAACCAACAAAATGGCCGGCGCGTCACCTCGACACTAAAAACCACGAAATCTCGGATTTCTGCCGGAATTCCGGCAAAACTCGACAAGATTCGTGACGAGCGCAACGAAATACACGAACTGAGTACAAAACGCAACCCGAAAACCGGATTTTAAAGGCCAGATAACACTTCGAGTACGGAGCGCATCAGAGACACGTCCGTTCGCCTCGAGGCATCCAACAAGACTCCCAACCTAACCTAACCTAACCTAACCTAACCTAACCTAACCTAACCTAACCTAACCTAACCTAACCTAACCTAATAACCTAAAACCTAACCTAACCTAACCTAACCTAACCTAACCTAACCTAAAACCTAACCTAACCTAACCTAACCTAACCTAACCTAAACCTAATAACCTAACCTAACCTAAAAAAAACTAACCTAAAAAAAAAACAACCTAACCAACCTAACCTAACCTAACCTAATAACCTAACCTAAAACTAACCTAAACCTAACCTAACCTAACCTAACCTAACCTAACCTAACCTAACCTAAAAAAAAAAAACCTAACCTAACCTAAACCTAACCTAACCTAACCTAAACCTAACCTAACCTAACCTAACCTAACCTAACCTAACCTAACCTAACCTAACCTAACCTAACCTAACCTAACCTAACCTGGATTAGTCTCCGTGGCCCTGACAGTTAGTTAATTAATTAATTATTTAATCAGATAGTTAATTAATCAGTTAGGACTGTCGTCCCGACGCCATCCAAGTTAGGACTGTGAATGCCCAAAGGTTAGGACTGTCTTCGTGGTACCTGAAATCAAATCATTAGTTAGGCCTGGTTGCGTTAGGACAACAACAACAACAACAACAAAATTAACAGGAACAACATTTAACTAACTAGTGTAAAAGTTGGATCGTGCGGTTAAGGTTAGTATATAATATTCATGTATAACTATTATCAATCAAAATTTATCTTTATTTTTATCGGCCTTTTTTAGAAACAAGATACAAATAGTATTATATACAGAATATATTATGCATATAGAATATATTTCTTTAGAGTACTAATGATAACAACAAACAGTGCAAACAGATTTTATAACAGTCTTTAAGCTAATAAGAATTATCTACTAAAACTGAATTTCGTAATAACGAAATTACCTCTCGAGAACGGAGAAACTTCGTTCAAAACTATATTTGCATAGCACCATTACGAAACGATAGCAGTAATATTCTCGCTTTGCAACTGGTATAAGGGAACATGTTTATGTCACGGGTGGTAGTGTAATAGATGTTTCAGGAATAATATTACTTTCAAAATAATAGTACTTTGAAATATATAATATAATAACTATAATATAATATAGATGGATGGTAAGGCGTGTAAAAGTGTAAAATAACTCAATTTTTTTTTTCCATTAAATATTTTATAAATGTACATATATTTGATCTTATAATTTTGTTTGCATAATGTATTCCATTTTTTTTTTTTTTTTTTTTTTTTTTATATAAAAATATGTATGCGTTTAAGTATAAAATAAACAGGTATTACTTATGCTAGTTTATTACCTATGCTTATGCTAGTTCTCTACAAGTACTTTCTAGAATCGCCAAAACCAAATAATGTTGTCTACGCTCACTATACTCCATAAGGAAATAGTACTATTTCATTCTATGTGTACTGCGACTAGTGGTCATTATCTGCATATATAATATTTTATATTATTTATTGCAATCTCTTTTTTTTTTTTTTTTTTTTTTTTTTTGTTCAATCATTAGTTCGCAAAGTAACAAAAAAGTGTTAATTTTCCTAATTTTCAACAATAAGTCAAATATACGTCAAGTTGAACTGAGTAAATTAGTTGAACTAACTACATTTATAATTATATTCAAATTTTAATAATTTAAATAATTTATTCAACTTTATTAACGAAAGAAATAAAACCAAATCTTTTATATTGTACTTAGTTTCTTTTTGTACTTATTTTTTTTTTTTTTTTCTTAAATTATCCAACTTTCCTGAATTTGCTCAATTTTTTAATGGTTAATACACGGCTTTGTTTTTTAATCATCGGCCTGCGGCGCTTGAACAAAGAAAATTTCTTTTTTTTTTTTTTCCCTTTTTTTCTCTCCCTTTCCTCAATTTCTCCTTTTTTTTTAACGGTTAGGTTAGGTTAGTACACCAGGCTTTTTTTCCGATCATCGGCCTGCGGCGCTCGAACCAAGCAAATTTTTTTTTTTTTTTTCCTTAATTTTCTCCATTCTTTTTTTTTTATGGCTAATACACTAGGCTTTTTTCCGATTATCGGCCTGCGGTGCTCAAACCGAGCAAATTTCTATTTTTTTTTTTTTTTATTTTTTTTTTATTTTTCTTCCCTCAATTTTCCAGTGGTTAAATATAACAATAATATAATAAACCACGCTTTTTTTCGGCTCATCGGCCTGCGGCGCTTAAACCAAGCAAAATTTACATTTTTTCTCTTCATTTCCTGCATTTTCTGCATTTTCCTTTTTCTTTCTTCTTTTCTCTTTTCTCTTTTCTCTTCTCTTTTCTCTTTTATCATTACCTCTCACTATATTGTTAACCGCCTGCTTAATTCCATGCAGTACCAAACCATCATCTCTTCATCATCTTACCTTACCATCGTCTCTTCCTTTACTAATTTCCAAAATTCCTCCTACTCCCTTCCATTCCTTATCCTCAACCGGTCAACTAAACCTTACGAGTAGCAATAAATCTATATTTTATTCCTATTCCTATTCCTATTCCTATTCCTATTCCTATTCAACCTTACAACGATCATCCAATCAATATCCTCTTCTAATAACACCTGGCTAATATTTTACAGTCACGGCTTCTATTAAACCTCCATCGTACTTCCAGCCACGTCTCCCATGCAATGTCGCTATGTCGCTATGTCGCCATGCTATGTCGCCATGCTATGTCGCCATTGCCACATCGCACCAACCTACGCAAATATCACGCAAACAGCCAATAGGTCCAATGCGGCAATAAGCATCACGGCCATTCCCGCTCCTTAGCTTAAGCGCCTCTTCGCCCACTCCGTCTCCCGGATTCCATAACGCTTATTTCAGCCAAAACTTCCTCTCCACTCTCCACTCTCCACTCTCCACTCTCCACTCACCACTCTCCACCATCCTCTTCTTTCCTCGCTATCCAATCTATTCTACATTCTTCTTCACGCCCCACTATCAATACGGCCTGTATGCAGGGGGCATTTCGGTAACGTGTCAGCGATCGGTAGTCCTCCATACTCGTCGCTTCTCCATACTCCGAATAAACGTACATAGGCTATCTCTCTCTCTATCTCTATCCTCGTTCCATCTACCTGCTCCCATATCGCAATCCCTGCCACACCATTTCCTCTTTTTTTTTTTTTTTTTTTTTTTTTCCATCTAGTCCGTACTGCAGGCTTTTTTCACGCCCATCAGCCTGCGGCGCACGAACCAAGCAAATTTCTATTTTTCTCTTCCTTCCCTCAATTTTTCCACTTTTTCCGGGTCAGCACCGCCTATCTTTCTAATCGTTAGCGCCGCAGGCTTTTTTCAGGTCCATCGGCCTGCGGCGCACAAACAAAGCAAATTTCATTTTTTTTCTCTTTTCCTCAATTTTCCCACTTTTCCGGATTTGTATCGCGTATGTTTCTAATCGTTACTATCGCAGCCTTTTTTTTACCACCAAGAAAACAAACTTTATTTTTCCCCTCTTTCATTTTTTTTTTCCTCCTTAGTACTGCGCCTATTTATATCGTTAGTACGGCATTCATCCCGGTTACCACCACGTTAGGCCGCCCACACGCCACACAAAATCCATTATTTTCCCATTTTCTCTCCCTTCCCTTCCCTTCCCTTCCCTTCCCTTCCCTTCCCTTCCCTTCCTCTCATTTTCTCCTCTTTCCTGCTTTCCTGCTTTCCTGCTTTCCTGCTTTCCTGCTTTCCTGCTTTTCTTTCCTTACCATCGCGCGCGCATTTCCCTTCTTAATGCCTTAACACGGATACACGGATACACGGATATACCGACAGCATCTCCGCCGGTCGGTCCGTCTATCACCAGTGCAGTACATCTCTATCATGTCCATGTCCATGTCCATGTCCACTAAAAAAAAAAAAAAAAAAAATATCCAATATCCACCAATTTTACAACTATTTTTATTCTTACGTCCGTTACATCGCTCCGTCAGCTCGACCAACGGCGCCCCACCGTCTCGCCTCTGCCTCTGCCTCTCCACGTACGTACGCACGCAACCGCCGTACCAAGTGTCTTCCAGCCCACCGATACGCTTCCATTCTCCGCTCCATTTTCCGCTCAACCACCAACGTCCATTTCACCCTCATATTTATGTAGAATGGCAAGAAGATTGTTTTAGTTTTGGAAACGCGACGTTGTAATTTTAGTTTTGTTTTAATAGCGCGGTGATCGCGTTCAGTTTGATATGCGGTTGACGATTTATGTTACTTTGTTTCCGCGGGCGACCACGCAGCGGCGTGGGCAGCGCGAAGGGAGTCGAGATCTGGCAACGAGCGAGTCAAGACGTGTTACGCGCAAGCCAGTTGTTACATTACGTTCTTCTATTTTATTGTACCGTATCTCAGTAAATTCTTGTGTGGATCATCAAGGATTCTTGTCATCTTTATCCCACTTTCGATAACATCCCACATTTATATTTATATTTATATTTATATTTATATTTATATTTATATTTATATTTATATTATTCCACACCGTCTCTTTTTACTCCATCGTCCTTTTTACCTAAGGCAAACGTAAGGTCAATCCCTTTTACCAACGGGACCCTCCTATCCTCCTATCCTCCTATCCTCCTATCCTCCTATCCTCCTCAGCAGCACCTGTACCATCTGTCCAACCAGAGGGTCAAGCCACGCTAATTCATTCATTTCATCAAATTTCCCTAATTTCTACTAATTAACCTCAAATTCTTCCCATCATATTCCAATCAATAACTCTTACAAATACCAATCTTTATCATTTTCAAAACCGAATACACCATCCAACATCATTACCATTTTTTACATTTTTTACATCTTTTTCATCTTTTCCATCTCTTCCATCTTTTCCATTACCCACTCACTTCCACCACTTCCAAATCCACCCTACCATTTTACTTCTTTCCAAAACGCAAACATATTCCTGCAACGCCTTTCAATTTCATCCAAATTATTCATTCTATCTAAATTCCTTCCCTTCTTTCCAAAGGTCATGCCTTAAGGCATATTTAAATATCCCTACCCCTACCTACACCTTCTCCGTAGAATAAAGATCCGTCTTTATCAGCCAACTATCATTTCCAACGCCTCATCCACACTAATCCAGCCACGCGGTAGCGTCGCCACGCCCGGTACGTAAACCACCACCTTCCGACCAATCGGAGCCACGCAGTACGCGTCGCGCGCTACCTACCTACCTACCTACCTACCTACCTACCTACCTAACTAGCTTATCCGCAATTTCCCCTCTAATTCATGTCCCATCAACTTTTCCTTACCATATCTTCTCACCAACTAAACACCTAATCACAAATCTAACCATACTTCTATTAACTATAACGTAATTAACTGTAACGTCCATGCGACCTTTCCATTCCGACCACTTCCAAAACAATTGCTGCGCTCCATCCTCCCATATCCTAATCGTATGCTAAAATTCTCGCTTTCCTTCTTCTCCACATTCACGTTCACACTCACCTACGTACGCTCCAACGTCCAACGGCCAAGACGCGTGCTCGCGGCCCGCGGCCAGCGGCTCGCCAAATCAGCTCATGTGTTGTACGATACGGCAGCTGTCAATTCTGTCAATTCTGTCAATTCTGTCAATTCTGTCAAATTTCTATTCATCAAACACGATAGAAAAGTTATTTGCGCATTCTTTTTGTAAAATTGTCATTTTCTATAATTCTGACATATAATTGTGAGATAATATTTCATACATCGGGCGTGCGCGTATGTGCGGCGTATGTGCGGCGTATGTGCGGGCGGGCGGGCGGGCGTATCACTTTCTCAGAGGCGCAGCTGCTGCGGCGCATCGCTTTGCTAGACGCGCGCGTAGCACTTTCCCAGCTAGCTGACTCTCTAACCCTCTCCGTTCGCGAGATATCGACCATTTTGTAAAACAGTTTTTCGCCATTAACTCCCGAACGGTGCGTGTGACGGAAAGTTTAATAAGGCTGTTGCAAAGGGCTCGAAAAGCCCCGTCGAATGCCGCTAGAAACAACTCTCTAGCCCACTCAGTTCGCGAGATATCGACCATTTTGTAAAAAATACTTTTTCGCTCTGCTATTGAAAATACCGTAAATTCGGAAATGAAAACGTTCTTTCATTTTATTTATACATCAAATTAAATGCAATAAAATCACTATCACTCAACGTACAGTAAAAGCAAAGGAAATACAACAACATGAAAGAAAATGTACTAAAGTTTAAGAAAATGCAATCAAATCAAAGAAAATCAAATCAAATCAAAAAACAAAACGACTAAAGTTTTAGACTCATCGTCACAATTATCCGATGCACGTTTAATTGCAAGTGTCTGGAATTCCATCCATTCATAATGGTCATGTTTCCAGAAGAAAATAATGGTCATGTTTCCAGAAGAAAATAATGGTCATGTTTCCAGAAGAAAAAAAGCAACAAAAATTACATGTATAGTCAAACAATTGGCTTGATATTGATAGATTCGTTCGCTCGAAATCTTTATTTTCACTATTTACTGACAACTGTCAGTACTTCAACTGAAGAGAGTATGCCTCGAACATGTCCGTGAATTCACGATGGCAGCAACTAACTGGACGACTTATATTATATATTAGCGCGCAACCAAAGGGATTACCCAATAATCAATATTCAATATTACGTATCAATATATTCATCAAGTATGGTACCATGTATGTATTTTTTCATATTTTTACAATCATTTTTTAATTATCACCTTCTTGTTAGACAGACTGTCTCAGTTTTGTACAATTTATATTAATATCTATCAAGTACACGTTTATTATTACGTCCCTATTTAATCCGTCCACGCTTTATTACCAAACTACTTCAATTTTCATGTTTCATTTTTATGTTTGCGTTTCATTTTACGATTCTATCGTAAATAGTCTACTGACTATTTGTACGTTTGTCACAAAAGAGCATCATTCAGCAGAGTATCATTGAACGTGATCCAAAACTGCTCTGTTTCGTTATGAAAAGATAATTATCTATAAAGATTATCATAAACGTCAAATATTTCGTTCTATGGGAAGCGTCCACACTGATTGAAAATTTGCTCCAATATTTACTTACATTTATTTAAGGAATACTTATTCCTTAAGTTTTACAAATTCTTCCCATTCCTAAGGAATCGATATTTAACGTAACATCACGCAATTCTATAATCACGCGAATCAAGCGTAGCTAATTGCGTTAAAGAAAAAAAAAAGACCATTTTTAATTCGTATTAGCAAGCTCTCTCTTTTTCTCGCGTCGCGTCTTCTTTCGATTCTTCAAACTATCATCTGTTTCGGTCACTGTGACGTGCAGCTCGTTTGATAGATATTTTATCGCAGTTGATGCGAATGTGCGTCAACGATCGTTCTTGTCTTAAGAATAGTTGACTAATTATATATTTTACTAATCTTTTTCCCTAAATAAAAATAATCCCCAATTTTGATAAAGATTTACGTTTCAAATCTTTAAAATAGTTGTCTACTTTTGTTCGACGTTTTCGAAAACTTATTCCATACAACGGTTTTTGTTCAACCTACGTGTAAATGATTCTTTAGTTGCAATTTAACGAATGAAACAAATTTCTAAAATAATTCCATCATCTAGATTCTTCGACGTAAAATTCGCTAAATTCCAACGATCGTAACTTCGCGAAGAATCATCGAATTTTCAATCTTTTGAATTTAGTTAATTTTTGGCTTAACGTCATTGATATCTCTGTTCAGCCATTTTTCGTAATGCTTCAAATACAATATACACGTACACGTATGTATAATATATAGCACAAAATATATTTTACGCGCGTAAAAAACGTGTGTTACGTTCTTCGAGTATGATCTACTTAAAAAGTTTGAGAAGAGTCATTTACAGATTGTAGAATCGCAATCAAGCGTAGCGTGTATAATTAATTATCATTTATACTTGGTATAAAAACAAAATGCATTAGTAAATGTTAAATAACGTTACTAATAAAGGTTATGAAAAAGAACAAAATCTTATTAAAAATCATAAAATGGGCTACTGAAACTTCTATTAATCTTAATTACACATACACCGCATTACTGATACGCATACGCATACTGATACATATACTAATAATATAATCAAACTCAATGTTTCTTCAATTAGAAACGTTTTCAACATATATTCTTAACAACATTTTATTATGTACTTTATTCGTAATATTAATATTAATTAATACTTTAGTAATATTTAATAATATTTATTAGTAATAATGTTTCCGGTTTCAAGTGTTTTGTTATTAGGACCACACGCCTTCGACTTATTTGGACGATTAATTATTTACATGTTGCTTCTAACAAGTTGTGCTATTGCGTAAAGTTTCCTTCGTTTCTTCGAAATCTTTTGAAACTTCGAAGCTTCGAATCTTGGAAACAATAACAGTCCTGGTATATATTTAGTGCAAATAATATCTTGCCTGTCCGTTACTTTTTTTAATGTTTTACTAATAGTCATTGTGCTGTGAGAAAAAAAGGGCAAGGTGTAAGGAAAGGATTTTACATCTGATGTAAAATTATATCAAACTTTATTGTGTATTCCATTGGATGAGATGAGTTTCCGAGTATCGATGAATCTGCGTCATGTCGTAGCAACAATTGGAAATATTGGACAATTCACGGTCATCTTTTTCTATATTTTTATATATATATATATATATATATATATATGTATATATACATTGTACGTTACGTTCCATACAAGATATAGGACATATTCATAGTCTGTTCTTACATTAAGCCTGTACTAAATATAATCTTGACCCACTTGTCAAGTAATGGACGAACAGTATTAATATCCAAACGGTGTACTGGACATTGCCTCCTTAGAAGAGTAGACTATGAGTATCACCCGTAAAATTTCTCAAACGAGTCAAGCGATGCACGACACGACATAACGGTGTCTGAAAGGTTCACTCAAGATCGTTTAACAACCACGTAATTCTATGTGAAACAAGTTAAGAACGAAAGGAAGAAAAAACAAAAAGATAATTTTACCCAACGTAACGGAGGAATGTTTCCCCCTCTCTTTTGTCTGCTTCCTCTGTTCTCTTTGACTTTCTTTATTCTATCTTTGTATACGCTTGTTTTCGCTTTCACCGATTGCTCCCAAGAGTCCGTGAACGCGAGAAACATCCGAATTTTTTCCAACGTTTCGAATATCGAACGATTGCGGATGCACCCGAGATTGTACGACGTACGATGTACGATAGCGTGATATCGAGTTTCTAACACGCTCCTCCGTGTAGTTGTCTTTTGAAAAAAGGAAGGTGAAGAAAAAAAACGACGTCGAACGTATGATCTATCCGATAGACGGATCACCATTGTGCGCAAGCATGCGCGTCACTGCTTCTTGAAGCTCTTTAGGATTGGATAAATGTTGTCGAAAGCCTCGTAAATTTCCTTGCGTACCTTTGCTCCTGGTAACATACACACACGTGTCAACGATATCAATGCGTATCGCGAATCGATTATAGCGAAATTGCACGTGATGACACGTGATTACGCTTCGTCGTACGTACCTGTCAATACCACTTTTCCTGAAACAAATATCAGCAGTACGATGCGAGGTTTCACCATTCTGTATATCAGACCTGGAAATAGTTCTGGTTCATACGAGGAGAATTGTCCGTGAGAGAGCACCAAACCCTCTAATCTAATCGGGAATTTCACGTCGCAACTGCCGACCATGTTTTGGATCTTAAAATCCAAGAACTTTGCCTGTCAGGTATCAAAAGTCTAGTGTCAATTAGAACGGAGAATTTCCATGTGGATCGTTATTACTAGATGCTATTTTACGTTGATAAAGGGACACGCGGTAACTTGAGGAAAGTGAGGAGAGCAATGTCGAGAGAGAGAGAGAGAGAGAGAGAGAGAGAGAGAGAGAGAGAGAGAGAGAAAAGGATGATTAACGTATACACGTATTTGTTTCGTGTCGTTTGATCGATGGATTGGTCAAATTAAAGATACTTACGGGGAATCCCAACTTCTGGATGATTCTTGCGTACTTTCTCGCAGCGAGACGCGAATCTGCCTCGCTCTTTGCGCCCGTACAAACCATTTTACCGCTACTGAATATGAGTGCAGTGGTCCTTGGTTCTCTTATTCGCATGATAACGGCCGCGAATCGTTTTGGATTGTATTCGGCGTTTCTGGCATGCAGGGCGATTTTCTTCAGGTCAAGTTTGCAATTTAAATTGACGGTAGACACGATATTCCTGAAAGGGAATGAAAATATTGCAGCTGTCTGATATCGAGAGTATTATAGATATATCGTTTACTTACTGTAATTGCGGTAATATTCCGGGATCTGCGGAAGCTGGCGTCATCGGCGTCATTGGACCTGGCGTAGCGGGACCTATCGACGGTGGTGCTATCTGATTACTCTGCGGTACTATGGGAGACATCATATTTTGCTGAAAAAATATAACATTTTTTTTTTATGTATCGAAACTGTTAGGAAATTACCATCAAGAACGTTACGAGTAAGGCACAAGATTGGCCCACGTGATAAAACTAATACGTTTTCATTATGGATTTTACGTCTCATCTTCTTGCTTTTGTCGTCGCTCATGTTTGCGAATAAATATTCTTTCCTTCGCGATTAACGATTATGTGTCCACGGTATCGCCCATTGGCAATGTTTCTGCGCACGTTCCTATTAAATTACCGGCGTTTGTGGCTGCATGAGGCTTTGTGGCGTCGCAAACGTCGGAGTCGGAGCATACGTGTGCATAGTTTTCTGTGGTGTCGTTATCATCAGCATACCACTCTGCATATTCGGACTCATCGAATGTAATTGCTGTAATTGATACTGCTGCGACTGCTGCTGCTGCTGCAACGCATTTGGCAAGATCTGCTGATCCTCTTCTGGTTGATGCAACGGCGTACCGATGCTGGGTATGCTGAAACCCCCGGGACTAGGAAGCATTTGATCCATCTTTGATGAAGAAATTTCAGTACGGATCAATGCTGCCTACGATGATAAATGTCACTCGCGTACGCAGTGTTAACAGTGGAGGTAAGCGTGCCGCGACCTGAAATATTGTTTATCGTTATACTTTCCTTTTCTCATCTTTCGACTCGACATTATTGTCTTATTCCGAATGAAAGCTCCGTTAATGTCCTAACGTTGATCGTTAATCTCGTTTCATTTTGAATACTCACATTATTACGAAGCTCTTTCGAAATGTTTATCCATTTTCGCGATTCGTGCTGTTTCGCGTTAACCTCGTTCGTTGGAGATACTGGTTTTTCTGCCGAGTGAAAGAGAGCAAAAGCGTGAATAAATTAATTGATATCGCGGAGAGGAACAAAAAAGAAGGGGAAATACAACTTTGTTTTCCGCGATTGCAGCTTTTCGGATAGATCAAGATCAATTCTTTTTAAGGTTACTCGACTCGACGGATCGTACTTTGTTTACGATCGTTAACGCGCCGAGTCGGACAGTGCCAGTGCCAGTGCCAGTGCACCGACGTATGTCGAGCACTGAGCTTGTAAACGATAAGAAACGTCAACTAGAAAACAGACGGATAACGCGGCAACGCAGCGCTGCGCGCGAGTTGTCTAGGGAATACCGTGGTAGCCAATCAACGTTTCGTTTACCATAGGGATTTTCGGACAATCGACACGTGTGACATCAACGTGTCCTGGATTGGTTGAGATCAAATTTTTGTCCAATTTTCTTGGAATTAGCCGCCATCTGTACGAACGAAAAAATATCTCTTGCTCACTTTCTCGAGTTGTGCCATAGAGGGCACAATCGTATTTATATAGGCGGATAAGTCATGGGTTCGCCCACGGTTGTCCACGGTTGCTCGATTGTTTTCTGTTTTAGTGTTAGAGTCTTATTGTTTGTTTTCCTTTTTCTTTCTTTTTTATTCACTTTTAGTTTAAATCCGAGCAGATGTCTTATTCATCGTTGTCTGCTAAAGGCGAAAATAATTAATTAATTGAGATAAATATTTGCCTGCTTTCCTACGATTCGTGATGAAAAACGCTTGTGAAGAAAAGGATAAAGATTCAGGGTAAGTTTGTGAGAGATTGCAAGCGTCATCTTTTATAAAAGTAATTATAGATTCGCGTGTCAGCATCTGGGATCAACGATAGATAAAGAGTGAAATTGAGAAAAAGAAATATCGTTCTTGTTTTTACGGATCATTCGCGTCCCGAGAACCCGCGTTTCGCCTCGAGTTTCTGTGAGCATTTCACGATGGAACATTTGACCTAGCTGTGAAAAATCTTTACAGAGAATGTTCGGAACGTTTTAGCGATCAAGGTGGACTGTTTGACTTTTCGGTCCGAAGGATGTTGCAAACAGGGCACGAAGGTGAATTGTGCAATTTTTTGAAAGAGACGAGTTTGATCCGTACTGTTTCCAATTGCCCTCATTTCGACTGTAAAGGACGTAGTCTGATGTGGAGCCCCGCGAGAATCGTCGACAAGTACATTTGGTCTTGTCCCGACTGTATGAGGAAACAATCTATAAGGGATAAATCCTTCTTCCTTGGTATAAAATGCGATCTGAAAATGTGCCTTCAACTGATCCTAGGATGGTGTCAGAGAGTTCCTAGTGAAATTATTGCCTCTTACTTAGGTTGTTACTTATTATTATTACATAGATGTAGATAATTCATCAGGCAAATAAACGATACGTACGAATAGGATCATCTTCTAACTGTGTCTACTGTAACGCAGGTATCAAGAAACACGTAGTTCGAAAGACGTACGAACGGTGCGACGAGGTTTCTGCGATCTACATCAGGAAGCATCCAGAGGATTGGCTGTTGGGCGGTGAGGACGCGGTATTGGTCGTCGATGAATTTCCTGGTGGTTATATGACGGAACGTCAACCGGATGTAAACTCTGCGAAAAAGCGCAATAATAATTCGCACACGATAATATGTATAGTCGAAGCGAATTCTATACCACCTCGCGTATGGTTGCACATGATTCAAGCTATACAGGAGGTAATGTACTTTGATGTATTTTGAATCGAACGATGAAAGAGAAAATCTTTTCTCCTTCCCCCCCCCCCCTCTTCAAATTGTCACGTTGCGCATTCAGCCGCAGAAGATTGACAAGCTGCACACGGGAGCTGCACACGACAAGTCCAATATGGTGAAGGAAGCTGTAATGGAAATTGCGAGGCACGCGATGAAAGGAAGTTTCATAGTTGCCAACGAACGTGTTTCCTGCTGCAGTTACGAGACGTTGCTGCGTTTAAAGCAATACAAAATTATCAGCGTCGAACAGCTACAAAAATTCGATCCTCCTGGGAAAAATAAACTTTTCGACAATCTCGGTAATTATTCTTTCATTTGAGGTACAACGGTAGATTCGCGTTAACTTTAACGTTATCTTTTGCGTTTATTTGAAGAAACAATATGGCAAAGCGCCGTCGAAGTCTGCGAAGAGGTTCAAGAAGCTACGCACACCTCGGGCCAACATATCATTGGGAGACATTTATGGAGACAGAAATATGGTACATCTCCGTCCACGGCATATCAGTCTATTCTTAATCACATTGCGGAGTGTTATCGATTTTCTTAATGTTTCCGACGTTTCATGTTTTTTTACGAGTATTGCATTTGCGGAGCGGATATTACTCGAGATCGAGAGGAAGAGCAGCTTGGATGTCGTAAATGATGATATGATGCATCGCTGCAAACTGCCTTATTAGATTACCAAGATATTTGTTATATGCATATACATATATAGCACATTTATTTTTTATATACGGATAGGTAATAATTCGTAAACGATTGCAATCAATAATACTAATGTTACAAAGTCTTCCAAGTATTAAGATATGGTTCGTACTCGTATAAATACGAATGTAACTGTTGATAAATTATGATACCTACGCGAAGGTAGATTTGAATGTGTTGAGAGTAAACGAGTGCGGCGATACATCGTTTAATCTAGTGTCTTCGCTTGTACGTTACTATTGACAAACGGTCCAACTGGTTGAAAGACTGAGATTCAAATCCTATCAAGGCCAATTATATAGCAATATTAGGGTAGATATGAAATTATATACGGCGTATTGACTTATATTTTACCAGATGTAAAATGTTTTAATTTTCAATGACGATGCTCGTCTTTTCATATGTTTCCTTTTCTCTGTCAAGCATTCAGGTGTGCACAAAATTGACTTTTATTTCATACATAACTTTGTATTAATTATTGTAGTACAGCTTTTCACATGTTATATTGTTTTCAATATCTGTTCACAAATATAGCATACAAGTTTTTCAGCCTTAAACGTATTGTTGATATAATCTGTTTCCTATATATACCTATTATAATATGCATATACGCGGTTTCAGTGCATAGTTTACAACGATTCATCAACCGGTGTATAAAGTATAAAGTTCAAAATAAATTGAAATCGATGGAAAAAGAAGAGCCTTCCTCCATGTAACAAGTCGGAGAAAAATCAATTTCTTTTACATTTTCACTGTGAAAGGATCGAGTTAAATATGCTATTAAACGATTGACAAGCTTTTCTATAATTCTTGTTATTTGCATCTTTGGCAATAAGGACTAATTTTGGTTGGTTGAAAAGAATTTATCTTTTTCTCTCCACTAGGAATTAAATTATATCCGTTGAACGCGATAACGACGTGCATTTGGATTATTGGAGTATGTATTGTAATATGGATTTTTACGTACGCTGCATATTATTTGTTTGTCTTATTAGTGAGAAAGAAAGGATGATTAAATGAAACTGCGTAATAGGGAAGGAAAAAAAAGAAAACAGAAAAGTATTGACGAAGAAAAAATTAATCTCATGAGGGGGCACCCGGGTTTGAACCGGGGACCTCTCGATCTGCAGTCGAATGCTCTACCACTGAGCTATACCCCCGGTTCTCTGTACGTGTTGATTGTACAATCATCAACGTACCAAGACTTATATATTCTTATAAGTTAAATTGAAAACGATATATACGCATGATGATATTTTTTCTTCTTAACGATATTCCAGATTAAACGTCGTGCAAAACATGGATAACACAATTGTACGTACTCACTTTAATGTACATAGATATACTTACCTATTATATCGATATGTGCCTAGAAAATTTGGATCCGCACAGTGTGACAACTAAGCGGTAAGAATCTGCACCCGTCGACAGCACTGGTCAAGACAAACGCGTTTCGGTTTCTTACTTGACACTGAACTTTTTTACTTTCTTGCAGTAATTTAATATTACTCGAAACACTGAAAAATCTCATTTAATTAGGGAACGATATTGCACGTTCGTTTTAATCGTTAAATTCCAAATATTTCGCTTTGCTAGAAACAGAGACGAGTTGATGAGCGAGTAAATTCTAGTAATAATAGTAATAGTAATAATCGTCTGTTTTCGTCGATACGTTACCGAGTTACGCGGTGGTGTATCTAAGCAACTTTAACTCGCCCGAAGCCTATGCTGAACCTTGAGCAGTGTTCACTTCGCAGTGCGCGTCTTACCCCGTAGGGATGTGTTACGCTGTCCCGAACGAATCGATTACGATACGAAGCAACGTTCGATGATTAAACTCTGTTTTTGTCGTTGTAATTTGGAATGTGGAACGAGGCAAACGAGTCGATTTGTTACGTGTGTAATTTACGTCAACACGCGCGCGAGCGGGGTAAGTATATGTATTCTACATACGTACGTTCTTGGATATTATACTTGAAAATAATTATAGCGATTCCATTTTAATACATTTTCCAAATATATCATGAATGTGCGCGATATCTTATTTCGATATCGATATTATACATATATATGTCATTTTCAATGTTTAAACAATTATAAATTTCTCGTGGTACATGCAACTCATTTTTGAGAAAACGTGTTTTGCTACAGCAAAAGCGGAACAAAACAGGCATTTCTGTGAATCATGTGTAGGAAATGTCCTCGAAATGTCCCATGTTTCCTTCTACCATGATTATTAAAATTATTTTAACGTGTTGCTTGTGTGTGGATTTCAGGATCTCGATAAACTCCAGACGCGGAACGGCTGATGTATCGATATAGATGCACGTAAGGCGAGATGTTACCGTCAAATATTAACGCTGCCCGGAAAATACGAAGGCCTCGGCGAATTATTAACGGAACAATAACGATCGATGTGCAATGTGCGGCACGGTGAATCAACGAAATAACGATTTTCAGTCATCGTCATGTTATAGTCATATATATGTCGCGCGAGATGCGAGGTGCGAGGTGCGAGGTACGACAAGGGGTACGTTGGATTTCACGTGCGCGCACGTTTCTTTTTCTCAATAAAGATAGATACGCGTAAAGTCCAAATTCACACACACACACACGCTTTTATTGAAATTATTGAATGTATCGAATATATTATATTTAATATTAAAGATAAGTGAAGCGAGTCAAATTTCAGATAAAATTCTCAATCGACGATGATGAAAGATAGAGGAAGCTAGGTTCTCGCGCCATGTCCCGACTTGAAGGAATCCGTGTTGTTATTAGAGTTTGCTACGATCAAACAATCCTTGATGTTTCATCATCGTCGAGTAATTGCTTTCACGACGGCTACGCTAGGTGAAGATTAAAATTCGACACGTGGCGACCTTGCCGTGCCATCAGCTATTACGCTTCTTTGTAGGTATCGTGCTTGTTGTGACCGTTGGTTTCTATGGTAGCGAGTGACCTGGTCAGTTCACCACGTGGTCAATGGAGTGGGCTTTGATTTAGGATCGAAAATTTGGGTCGCGCTTTATGTAGCGGTATAGCTACGATAATTGCTCACGTTACAGTCTGTTGAATCAAACAACCCATTATCGAATGCTCGATAGTAATTCTCGCAATATCACGTCTCGCAGAACGTATCCAGGCGCCGTCTTCTTCTTGCGCCCTCAGCGCAAAGATGCTTTCATGCGGCTGCTCGGAGCTGTAGCCGCCGAGTAGGTGTCGGGCAATGGACACCAAGACCCCACCGATTCCGTTAAGACCGCAAGAGAGGATCGCCCAACCAAGGAAAACGGAACGTGTGGCCGACGACGTGTCCTTGCCTCCCCTGACACCATATCCGAGTAATCATCCGAAGAACAGATCGCCCGGTACATCGGAAAATCAGTCTTACCCCACCATACAGCATCATCATCGAGATGACCGTAAAACGAGGCCTTACAGGTACTCGATGAGACAGCTTTTCTTCATGACGTTTGATAGTTTCTCGACGGGGCGGTGCTCGTAACTCCGCGATCACTCAGAGTCGTGCCGCTCCGCGCAAACGAATGGAAATAGAAATGCAAATGTACCAAGATTAGCGAGTAAGACATAAAGAATGATACGATGATATGTCGTTTCAGGGTGTTAGATATCGGCGCTACGCCTCTGATGCACGCCTGTCAACAGGGCGACAGAACGAGAGTGTTAAAGTTATTGAAGGAACAAGAGGAAACGATCGCTTGTAGGGATCGCACGTTGAGAAACGCTCTCCATTACTGCATGGAGGCGGGAACCGGCGGTGCCGTTGCTGCGGCGGCACCGCAACTGGTAAATGCCCCCGATGCCGAAGGACACACGCCGCTTCATCTGGCAGTGATCGCCGGCGACACTCAACTAGTCGCCGTTTTATTAGCCAATGGTGCCGATGTCAACGCCAAGGATCTCGAAGGACACGGTGTTCTTCATTGGGCGACCGGTACGTTTGGTACCCTTTAGCCCCTTGGCTCGTTTCTCGTAATTGACGATCCAAGAGCGGAACGCCTTCCCTCTGCGTTTAAACGACGTGGAACGTCGTTTTGCGCGTTCCCGTGTTTTCGCTTGTATCAATAATTCAACGGGCTCTATCTCGCGTGATCGCCAGCCGACCGGAATAACGTCACGACCTACTAACCTTTCTCGACCAGCCAGCGAGATACGCGCTCTGCGTATCGCTCGTTCTCGAGTCGAGAGTCGCCATCCCTCTCTCTCTCTCTCTCTCTCTTTCGAGAAAGAGCGCGCTTACCGATGCATTTTTAAGAGCGCAGCTACTCCAATCGAATCCATCGAGATGAATGCGAATGAGAATTAACAATAAGAGAAATAAATTTCAGTTTGCGGGGAAGCAGAGTGCGTTCGACTAGTGTTGGCGGCTGGCGCGCGAGCTTCCACTCCCGATTTACGTGGCGGATCTCCGCTTCACTACGCTGCCCAATGCTGCGGTGCGGCTGCCACGGCTGAACTAGCGGTTCCGAAAAAGGTCGGCTTGAAAGTTTTGCAAACGCTTCTGGAATTCGGCGCGGATGTAAACGCAAAGGACGAGGATGGACGACAACCGATCCTGTGGGCTGCAAGCGCCGGTAGCGTCGAGGCTGTATTGGCTTTGGCGAGGTGAGGGATTGTTCGTTTGATAGCTCTTCACCGCGACGTCTTCGCACGTCTGAAAGGGAATCTCTCTGATGATTTAGAGCCGGTGGCTCCGCGGCCGCGGGCACTTGCGACAAGGACGGACTGACGGCGCTCCATTGCGCGGCGTCGAGGGGCCACGCGGGATGCGTCGAAGCACTCGTCAACTTGTGCGGATCTCAGCCCGACCACGTAGACGACAACGGTTGTTCCGCGTTACATTACGCCGCTACTCTGGGTCACGCGGACGCGACCGCTCTTGTTCTTAAACTCGGGGCGGATCCGAATCGACAGGATCGAAAGGGTAGAACGTAAGATTCCGCCCCTTCCCTACCTAACGACCGTCGAGCGCGATCGGAATGATACCTCGAAACGAAACTCTCCTACGTCTTTTACAGACCGGCACTCTGCGCTGCGGCCAAGGGTCAATTGGAAACCCTCAAGATTCTGACCCAGCACGGCGGTTCGCTGCACGTTAGAACCGTCCGAGGTACGGGAATTGGACACGAGGCCGTCGCGTCCGGCAGAATCGAATTGATGAAATGGCTGGCGAAAAGGAGACCGAGCACGTTGGACGTCGCTACGCACGACGGGAAAACGCCTCTCCACGTCGCGGCTCTGCACGGCCATCTCGACGCGTGCAAAGTTCTTTTGGATCACGGCGCGAGAATCAATGCCGTTCTCAAAACCAGCAGAGGTAACGCGATGACCCCGTTGGATGCAGCTCTCTACAGAGGGCACAGGGATTGCGCGAAACTGATTCAGATGCACGGCGGAACTACGGCACAGCGACTCGGATCGCGTAACACCGCGCCCAACAAAGGTCGGCCGAGAGGATACGGACGCGCGTCTCTCTTGAATAAGTAAGTCAAACCGAAACGTGTCAATGAGATCTAACGACGGAACGAATTTTAGTTTTCACGGCAAAGCTCCGAGTGAGACGTGCCGGGAGTAGCAGCAGCAGCAGCAGCAGCACCCGGCTGTCCAAGACGTCTTCGAGAAGAGACGAGAGAAGAGCTCGGAGCGAATCCGCGCGGTAAGATTCGATCCATCGTTTCAATTTTCGTAGGGCGGATACGCGATATTGAGTTTCCCTCCCGTTAAAAACCCTTGTTGTTAAACCCTTGGTAGATACGACGCGAACCGCACCAACCAGCATCACCGACGTCATTCGCGAAGAAAACGAAACAGAGGAGGATCGACGAGAACGCGTAAGCACCAGCACTCGGACGAGTCATCGGACAGCTGCGATTACTCTCACGACGAGAACGAAGCGAGTGCCCGTCGGCATTGCGCAAAGAGACGACAAGAAAGGACCAAGGACTCGAATAACTCGGGAAAGGAAGACGATCGGAGCGTAAGCGATGACAGCTTGGAGGTGATCGTGGTGAAAAAGTCGCTCGAAAAGAAATGCGAAAAGGTGGTATCCGGAAGGAGATCCAAGACTCCTCGAGAATGCACCAAGGAGACGAGATTCACGAAAACGCACAAACGCAGCTCGAAGAGAACGTCTCGATCCGGCAGATCGAAAATAACCGATAACGACGAGGACGGCGGAACGGCGGAACATCGCGGAGGAGACGCGACGGACAGTACCGGTCAGGAGACGGTCGAGCGAGTGGTCGTTACCGCGATGGTTCACAAAGATCAGGTGCCAGACACCCCGAAAACGCTCTTTGAAACAACGAGGGAAACGGACGAAGCTCCGATGGGATTTCAGCGAAAGGCGCAACAACAGTCTCCAAGTCTCGGTCGAGGGATCCGGGCCGAGCCGAGAGTGCCCGTCGAAGACGCCCAACGAAACGAGACGCGAGGTAAGGGTCTCAACAAAAATTAATCGTTGTCTTTATCGCTTTGTCGTATTGTCGACGTACGACGGGACAAAGAGATAGCGAATATCGTTTCGGTAAACTGAATCTATACTTGGACGTTCTTAACGTAGATTCGAAATTTTCAACCGGATAAATGAGACACCGATGCAAAATATTTATAATAAATGAACGACCGCAATTTTGCGACCGTAGCACCTAGTTGAATAAATTTGTACTTGCCCAACATTGGCTGTAGTAATCCTTTTTTAGATAGATTAGATATCGACACCTCCGGCGAGAACAAAGACGGTTCGAACAATCAGGAAGAAATGGACGGCAAGTCTGTAGTTTTGCAAGATTCGAGGAGTTGTTTGCAAAATTGTGCAAAAACGAGTGTGGACATGGATGAGAAGAAGATGGAGAAGCAGCAGGTAGCTTCCCGAGTCGTTCCTCGGCCGGACGAGTACGCGGAAACTGCCAGGAGAAAAGTCGCGTCGGACGATAGTGGAGCGTCACCCTCGAGACGATCCCTGGACGAGGCCGCGAGTGCATCGAAAGACGACGTCAAAGGGGTAGCTGAAACGCGGAAACGCGGAAAAGCGGTCGACACGGCAAGCTCGTTCGAAACTGTCGGGTTGCGGGAGGAGGGCACTGAAACGCGGGAAGCGCTAACGGATTTGGATGATTCCGCGCGTGGAAAATCCGCAGACTTGTCGTCAACGGGATCGAGAACCTCCACGTTGAACGTGGGAGAAACGATTCTCTCGACGGAAAGGAGCGATAAGGAGGCAGGTAAAACGATTAACTATATTCGATGAAAAGACACATGTATTCCTCGCGATACGTGATACGATACAATTATATCTCACGCTTGTGGCTAGCTTGCCCGTAACTGTAGAATTCAAATACGACTTAAAAAGGTGGAATTTTCTCGAGAATTTTAGGAGAGAAAGAAAATTTCCGTTACATGGACGAGAGTTTGAGTTCACCGAAGGTAGAACCGGCGAAACCGAGGCCATCGACGGGAAGAAACGCGAGGACGCGAGGGCGGAGGCATCTGTTTGGAAGCTCCGAGGAACGATCCTCCGATCGAGCGCATCAAAGTGCGATAGTTGCGGTGATTGACAGCCCGGAGTGGGACGAGGACGAAGCGGTTGAGAAGGAGATCAGAGAAGCTTTCGGAGAGGACACGGAACGTGACACGGAACACCAAGAGGACAATGGTGTGACGCGAGTTTTGCCAAGTACGAGCGAGGAGGAGACTCCCACCGCAGCCTCGGGGACATGCAGAATTTCCGGAATCGATTCGCGATTACCTCGGGTCAGATGAGAACGTTTACTTTCATCGCTTCGCATTTTAATGACAATTTTAATGACTACGTTAATGTATGTCCACGCTGATTGTCACAGGTGGTACGATCGACAGCTAGCAATCGTTTCGTTACGATCGTGGATTCCGAACAAGGCCGCGAGGAACGATCCTGGAGGAAGCAACGCCGCGACAGCGGCGGCAGAGACAGCGGAATAGAGCCGAGTCCCAGGGTGTCAAAGATCCCACGGAGGCGAAACGTGAAATGTTGCCCGAATACCACGAAACAGCAGGCTCTCGATATGGAGACCGTCACCAGGGACGTGCAAATTAGCTTGCGTCGTTATCATCTCGAGAGAAAGATATTTTTCCAGTTGATGGAATTGAAGAGGTTGCAGATTCGTCACGGTCGAGGAAATGAGCACGTCTTAGTGAAAAGGCAGGTAAGGCCGCTGATATTGTTATATTATTATTACGCTCCGACATGCGACGTATAACGCATGAATCTGTAAGAACATCTGCAACGCGTTTCTCAATATTTTTCAATAGGTCGAAGCCTTTCATAGATCGGGCATGTCCGGACCCACCCTTGGTGTCGCGAGATACGATCGACAGCTGACGTTCAGGTTACTCTCCGATTAATAATAACGATAATCTATTTACGTTATCCTCGTATTTTCGTAGTATTATACAATATACGTCTTTTGATACAACACCACCTTTTCCATGTAGCGTCATTGAGAAAAATTTATAAATTGCTCGTTACGTTATATAATATTTTCATCGAGCGTGATTATCATTAGGGAATTCGAAGCGTTCCTGTATGAGCAATTGAGAAGATTGCAGGGAAGACCGACCACACCAGACTTTTGCACGGAAGCTAAGCAATGCACGCGGAAAACTCATCGTTGTCATCACGCGACCAGTGCTTACACCTCCGTTCCAGTCTACACGTATCGTACGTTGGCGCATGCTACAATCCGCAAGATGTTGCTTTTTCCATCTGTTTTACTTTCTCTCTTTCTTTCGCGTGTGAACGCGCGCGTATAAATTAGTTATTAGTCTATGTATGTATGTACGTAGAGCTCGGCAAGAGTCAGTTTCCGTAGCGTGAATGTAGATTACAATTGCAGTGGGTGGAGGCGTCTCAGATCGAGCCGATCGTCTTCCGAAGATAGAGAGTCGCGGCAAAGGGCAAATGACGGTAATAACGCGGGCGAGAAACGCGCAACTAATCCGCGACACTCGCTTTACATCTTGGTTAAAGATTAACGTAAAAGCCATTTCTTGTTTTTCTTTTAGGTGGAAGTCACACACGGAGAAGAGAAACAAGTGATCGCTCTTCCGACTGAGAGACTGGATCGCACCAAAAGATACTTTGTCACGTTCACCGTGAGAGGCGAAACTCGGGATGTCGAGAAACCCGAATCATCCTCTACGCCGATACGAAGAAACGCCAAGAGCGTGTAAAGGTCGTGCGATATATTTCAAAGATGCTCCTTCTCGCGAGATTTCCAACGATAATCACCTACCTCCGTTTATTTTTCGCCAAGAAACAAAGCTTATGAGAGTGATTGCAGCAACAAACGCAACTATTGTAAGAAACAAATGTGAAGAACGTAAATGCGTTGTTGTTGCACGTGGTGTAACTGCAAATTTTTGCATGAAATTGTCTCTATAGAAAATTGAGAGAATAGTCGGTGTATCCGCTTGATCCAGACTCTTTATAAACTCTTATTATTACGCTGCGAGTGAGAGAGAGAGAGAGGGAGGGATTTCTATTTATATTTTATATGCATTTTTTTTTCCTTATAAATCCAACGTACTCGTACACGAAGAAAGAATATAATCGTTATCAAAACTGCCAGAGATAGGATCAAGTATTTGATGCAATCCGACACTAGGGAAAGAAAGAGAGATATATGCGTTTCCCATAGGTATGTAAAATGTTATATTGCCCTGTGTAACGTAATGTAAAATAAACGAATTCCAATAGTGTTTATCTCACACAGCGCGTTTAGTTGAATGCTGTGAACGTGTCGTGAAGATGTAAAGACGGATTCTACTCTATTACAGAATCCATCAAATCAATTAGCTACATATGTACGACACGAAATCTTATTTAGATTCGGCTTATTTACTCGGTAAGCGAGCAATCGGAAAGAGCGAGCGCAAAGGCATTAGCCCTCAAAGGATTATCGATCGGTTGGTCGACGTGGTTTTAGGCGGAGAAACGGACGCACGGTGGTGAGAAAAGGCATTCTCGGTGGGAAAGGTAAGCGCGTCAACGCAATGTCAACGTATCGACGTACGAGATCGACGATCGCCACGATACAGGTGGGACACGGGATGCATATTTTACTCGTAGCGTGAAACTGTACGTGAGGAGCATTCGGATGGACAAATGGCTTCAAGATAGGAAGCTTTGGCTATTTGGTAGCACGCTACCATTGCTACCGAGAAGGTAAATGTTACGACCACGGCATTTTTACGTTAAACTTGTACTGCCCGCGGAGTCATTATCCGATTTCGGTTGGACAGTTTCTCAACGGCAATTATCTTTACACTCTGCACTCGTAACGTGATCCAACGTAATAACGTTTTCGAAAAGATCTACGCGTACGATCTCGAGATGCGAGCAAAATGTATTAAATTGCCTGAAATCCCATCATTTGATCGAATCTCCTCTTTCAAGTTTTCTCTTTCGTATTGCGTAACGCTTGCTACAGCACCAGTGAGGAAACACATTTTCACCCCTTTCACGGTCACGAGAAATATAGGACTGTACAGGCGCATCTGCACGCGTCGCGCGACGTGTAATATCGATTGTCAATAATCAAGGCTTGAGCAACAACGTAAAACGACGTTTCTGACTAGTATCGTCCGGTATGTTCGCCGACAAAGCCGCCCGACGAGGTCACCCCACAGCGGTACACCATGAATTCTATTCTCGGATTTTTGTACGTATTTATTCGTCGGTTTAACATTAATTCAATTGCTTTCTCGATTGTATAATATTATATAACACCACGTTCGATCGAGTATTAAATGTTTAACGACAATTTCTCATTTCGTCGATCAGACCACTCGTCGCTCCACTCGAGTATCAATCCGATTGCTATTACATACGATTCTTCTATACAAGTATATATATTGTCAATGTATTATTTCGAGCGACATAACGAGATTACGAGAGAAATATCATTATTTATCGATATCATTATTTTCCGGTCCGGGTTGCGAATGCGATTACTAGTAGTTTCGATTGACAAGTAACATGCTGCGTCTGCGCTAAACGCGGCTTTGAATGGAGCTGAACTTGCGGGTCGTTGGAACGGAGACGGTCTGGTCGGTACCGTTTGTCGTGGTACTATGCTCTTTACGCAACAATTAACGTCGTTGCCATGCCTTGCCAAATATAAAAAGTGAGTGTGTTGAAGAATCATTTCCTGCTCTCTTTCGGAAGCAACAAGCTGTACAAAATGTCGTTTCTCACGATCGAATTTGCGATTGATTGCTTAATAATATAGACGTTAATAATAAAATGATGTTGCACAGATCGCGGGCGCCGAGCAAAACCATGGAACGCTATGAACGTCTGGCACGACTCGGCGAGGGTAGCTACGGCGTTGTTTTCCAATGCAGAGATCGGCAAACTGGGAATTTGGTCGCTGTAAAGAAGTTTCAACAGACCGAGGATGATCCGTTGATACGTAAAATCGCGCTACGGGAGATACGTCTTTTAAAGGTAAGACTTGATGTTTTTCAAGCGAATTTAGTCGTCATCGTCGAAGAGTACGGAGTAAGTGGCTTAACGATCGTAGCAAACGTCAAGCGGTAAACACTTTGTACGTCCAAGTTTTTCCAAGATTATTACTCTTGGATCGCGTTTCTTCGAGGTAAATGACCGCCAACTCCCATCCTACTTCCCTTCCTACGTAGGATAAGACACAATCGCGGGACACGGCAACGTCCTCTGCAAGAAGCTTAATAATAATACACTCGATTAAGCTATATATGTACGTACATGTGTATATTATGTATTAAGGTGAACGTTACATATGTGTGAAGCAGCCCGTTGAAGAGATTATTTCAGTTTTACGTCTTACCTCCGTGCGAAATTTTACTCGTATACTATATGTACAACGAAGGTAATTGCAAGCTTACGCACGAGTAGTGAGTGAAACACCCTATGAGAAAGCAGTATGGAGAAGTAGCCAACGGTCAATACCGGCGGCGGTCAATATCTTGGCGTGTCCCGGTCTTGCCGACCCCTTATCCTTGCGATCAGCAACGGTGAGGTGGGTTCTCCACCAAACGTACGCGCTTATTCAAACGAGTTTTCATCTTGCGTCCCGTGTTTTGATATTTCTCTCGTTATCGATGGCAAAGTTCCCCTTTACGCGACACGGATAATTTGTATTTGACGATTTAATTGCGTTTGTTTCTATCGCGCACGGAAAATTAATACTTTAATTTATACTTTTACGTAGAACCTTAAGCACCCAAACTTGGTGAATCTTCTGGAGGTCTTTAGACGCAAGAGAAAGTTACATTTGGTGTTCGAATACTGCGAAAATACCCTCCTCCACGAAATGGAAAAGTATCCGAGCGGTTGCCCGGATCTGACAACGAGGCAGATTACTTGGCAAATTTTACAAGGTGTCGCTTACTGCCATCGCCTTGGATGCGTTCACAGAGACGTGAAACCAGAGAATATTCTCATCACCGCTGAAGGCGTGGTAAAGTTATGCGACTTTGGATTCGCGCGTATGCTCAGTCCCGGTGAAAACTATACGGAATACGTCGCGACCAGATGGTACAGAGCACCGGAATTGCTGGTAAACCTCTACATTTCTCGCGGACGCCAGTTGTCAGTGTCAGAGCGGTGCAATGATAACGATGTTTCTCGCTCGATAGGTCGGAGACACGCAGTACGGTACTCCGGTCGATGTATGGGCAATCGGTTGCGTGTTTGCCGAATTGATACGAGGTGAAGCTCTCTGGCCAGGAAAATCCGATGTCGATCAGTTGTACTTGATAAGAAGGACGCTGGGCGATCTCTTACCGAGACACATGGCCATCTTTCAACAAAACGAGTTTTTTACTGGCATCATTCTTCCAACGCCACAAACCCTCATACCCCTCGAGGACACTTTACCCCGTGGAAATAGCAATCCTTTACAGGTAAGAATACCCTTTCATCGCCAAAAGAGATGCCGATAAATGTACGTTAGACGTAAAAATGTAAATTGTCGCGTTCCTTTTAGCTGGATTTCTTGAAGAAATGCTTGGATAAAGATCCGAACGAAAGGTGGACGTGCGAACAGCTGTTACGACATTCCTACTTTGACAATTTTCATTTCAAAATACCGGAAGTCGAGACGGAAGAACTTAAGAAATATCGGGAACGATCACGGGTACGTTTTATTGATTTCGATAGTAAGTGATAATTTAGCGAGATAGAGATGCGATTGAACGTGTATTTTTATCGTATTTTTAGAATAGCAATTACGGTCAAATGGTGTTACCGCAACTACCCAAGGCTGGTGGTCCTATCCACGGCCAAAGTGAAAGCCGACCCAAGAGTTCCTCTATACATCAACCAAATTTTGACCACCTACCTACTATAAGGGGTTAATTATAATCTCCTTTGTAATTGTACATATATATTTTCGTAAGTTTTTTCAGAGTGCTTGCGTTAATTTAAAATTGCCTGGCCGACTGATTGTTATCGTTCTTTTATTTCTATACCTGTACACATTTCTACACTTTTTTTTTCTCCTTTAAGGTTTTCCTTAAGATTTTCATTTACATTCATGTAATATAATTTTTGTGTATATATATATATATAACATAGAACTGCAACTCGTATACTCGTATGTCCCTTGCAATAAAGCAACTTATTCGGTGTATGTAACGTTTTTTAAACGTGCGCGGCAAACAGACCAAGTAAAATGTCCATTCGGATCGAACAAAGAAGAAAGAAACCTTTGTTTCATGATACAAAACATCATAATTAGGAACAACAGCGTCAAGCTTTACTAAGACTAAGGGATTAGATCCGTAACGTTCTCAAGAAGTATATTTCTTATACAACTTGACCAGTGGGTGATTGTGCCTTTCTTCGATTGGCACGTAACGTTCTTGCAACATGAACCAACCTACGTGAACTCCTACGAATAATGGTACAAAGGTGTACGAGAGACGATACATTAGTCTCCATCCTGATTGCCTCGCCGGTAATGTCTTCATCTTCTAATTTTTCCTATGGAATATAAATATATTTTTTTATGCGATGATAGTACTAATTTCTCCCTTTGAACATACCTATTTATCCTTGTGTTAAAAGTGAAATTTCGCTTGACATGTCCATTAATTGTACAATATGTACCGTATAAATTGAGACAAGATCGTAAAAGTTACAGTAGTCGAAAGATTGACCTTATTCGCTTGATCTTATTCGTACGTTTACTATAAACACGCAATTAACACAAGAGTAATGCAAACGTTTGTTTGACATTAGGTATACCAAGCAGCAATTGACAAAGATACTTCAATTGTAATTAAGAAGAATGAAACAGCTCTTTACCTTTTGAATAGTGTTGCAATTTTTCGATTTGATCGAATAATTCGTTTGTTACGTCCGTCTGTATCCTCGGGTGCTGCTAAACTGTACCAGTCAAGCCAGGTTAATCAGACGCAATGATACACGCGATAACGCGCCTCTCTCGAGTGTGCTGATATAAGTAGAAATCATAGATAGAATAAAAATGAAAATAAAAATGTATTCAATCGACCACTCTGAACCCGTCATTAAGCGGTAACCTGTAGGTTGGATCAGATTTCGTTGGTGGCGGCTCGTAGCAGATTTTTCTCCAACTAATTTTGACGAGGCGGACTCGTCACACGACGCGGCGCAAGCTGTATCCAATTTAGTGGTAAGGAATGTTTTGTTTATAATTGATGATAATTACGTACGGACAGTGGGAAAAGCCGAATCTTGAAGTAATACTCGGGTGGATCAAAGTTTTTTCATTTTCAGGATGGTGTTTTCGCGACAAGCTTTAAACTCTCCTTAAATGCTGTTGATGTGCTGCTAAAAAAACGGGAGGAAAAGAATAACGTAACGTATAATTTCAAACTCACAGTCACAGGGCATTTATCGAAGAGTGTGTGAACTAACCTCGATGTTAAGAGTCTATGAAATCATTGGTGTTTTTCAGTGATTGAGAGAATTAATCTCGCTCCTGACATCTTTTCGTACTCGTTTTATGATACAATTAGTAAATGTTTTCCAACATACGTTGCGCGAAACGATGGATGACAATAAATGCGCACGGATGATTCAAACAAACTTTTCGTTATACGGCCTGGTATTGTCGAGGTAAGTATCACTCTTTCCTTTGGTTGGTTCCTTCAAGGAAGGTTCCGCATCATATATAAATACTACTTGCATTACGGTGCGCGAGTGTGTTACGTAAACGTTTGTTCCAGGGAGCTTGGAGCATCCCTCGCCAAGCGGTTGTTGACGATACCGGAAGATGAGCGTGAAACTTGGCTGAATCGCATCATAGGGCTGATCCTAGCCCAAAATTTAAACGACCCGCATGTTAGTGTGCAACACGTAAAAATCGCCATAGAAGAATGCTTGGAGCCAAACAGGTTGAAAGACACCGAAACGGTGTTTAACGTTATAGATGGATACGACGTGCCAAAGATAAAATTCGACATTTCCAAGAGAAAGTTCACCGTCGACAATGAAAGCTCATATCCCGAGGCGCGGTACAAGTCACTAATCTTCAAGCACCGCTTTGAGACGATATGGCAGAAAACTCTGAGGCATAAACAGTTTCTGCCTTTGAGATTGGAGAAACAGACGGGTGAGATGAACTTGATACCCATCGAATATCTGTTGAGCGAGCAACGGACCGGCAAAGTACAGGTAATGGGTTTGATAACGCAATTTAGGGAAGATGAATATTATCTGGAAGATACCAGCGGAACCGTTCGAATCGACCTAAGCAACACCGACTTTCAAGATACTTTCATCATGGAAGGCTGCATAGTGATAGTCGATGGAGTCTACAAGGATGACGTGTTGCGCGTAGAAACGATGGATTTTCCGCCAATAGAATCGTCGGAGAGTTTACGCTCCGATTTCGGAGATGCCAATACATTCGGTGGGCCAAGTAACGTATCTTTAAAAATGTCGGAGAAATTGCAGGTTTACGAGCAGAGTAACCAGGACGGTATGATAGTATTCATAGCGGAGCTATGGCTCGACGTTCCAAACGTCTTGCAAAAGTTCAAAATGGTGTTGGAGGGTTACGTGGATTATCCACCCATAGCTTTCGTATTATGTGGCCATTTTCTCAGTTCTCCTACAAACGCGAGCAGCGCGCGAGTTTTGACAAGCGGTTTTAAAAATTTGACCGACTTGATAGCGCGGTACGCGAACCTGAAGGAATCCTCGAGATTCGTCTTTGTGCCTGGTCCGCATGATTTAGGCTCGCCCAAGATCTTTCCAAAACCCGCTCTACCCAAGTGTATCGCTCAACGAGTCACGGAAACACTGCCGACCGCTATCTTTACCACGAATCCATGTAGGATACAATACTGCACAAAGGAGATTGTAGTGTTGCGGGAAGATATGCTGACAAAAATGTGTAGGAACGCGCTTCGTCTTCCGAAAGAGCAACACTTTAAGCACGTAAGTAGCCGCGTATCCTCGACCGCTCGAGTGCCAAGGTCGATTACCATTGATCGAAAACAAAAAACTTTCAGTTTGCCAAGGCCATCATCAGCCAGTCACACTTGACTCCTGTGCCTCTTCAAGTCGTCCCGGTATATTGGAAATACGATCATGCTCTGCGGATATACCCAACGCCAGATCTGATTGTCATCGCAGATAGTTTTGAGACGTACACGACCAGCTGTTCCGACTGTTACGTCATTAATCCGGGAATGTTCTCGAAAAACAATTTTTCGTTTCAAGCTTACGTACCTGCCAACAACCAGATTCAAGACTGTCAGCTTCCGAACGACACCAGTGTTTCTTAGATCGATAACGCGCGCTACAGGCTAGTCACAATTGTCTCCATCTACGTCTTGCGTATATTTATTCCGCTTCGATGACAAAATCTCCTTTATTTACAATACTTGAAAACAACACCGGCGCTGGAAACGCGAATTTTACGAATTTTACGAATTTTACGAATTTTACGACATTGTACGAAAAGGACGATTTTTGACAAATTCAATTCCAGGGACGAGAAGAATATAATTACACAACCGTCGCAAGAAACTGTCTCCGTGCTCATCCCGTGCGTCTCTTTTGCCATTTCTTACATTGAGATGGCTAATCTGGAGTCGAGTTTATTTCTCCAGAGTATTCGTGCACGCAGTTGTGTAGGACACGCGCGCTCGACTCGTATAAATAGGTACATGTAGTACTAAAGACACGGTGTTTCTATCGCTTCTCAATGTACATAATATTATACACAGGTACAGACTGGGCCCCGATTTCTATTCATTTCGTTACAATGGAAGCATGATTCTCGATTACTGGCCGTACTAAAACAAACGTGATGACGTGAAAAGATGAACGTTTCATCGTAACGTCACCTTACGCCCTCGTCTATGAGCAATATTCTCATTTAGCAACTCATTGCAGCAATATTGCTTAAATAAACGGCGCAAATTACGGAGACAGTATCACACCAGCGTGGTGTAACGTCCACGAAAGTTTCTGAATTCTTCTATTACACCATACTTGTTACATTTTGATCATCTCACTTGAAATATCTCAAATGCGACATACTAGAAAGACTATTTAATACTTGATGTAACGGAAAGTTAATTCCCAAACGTAAGCTTTCCTTAAAACATGGGGAGCATATCTGACACTTCAAAGTTTAAATTTAAATAGTAGTAGATTACAAAGTGCGAACGCGTAGAATCTTGGAAATCCAAGTAAACGAATATAGGTACATGTAAATTGCGTAAATTGCAACAACTACACACACGTCAACGCGTATCACGTATATTACAGCGCGATTTGTAAGAAAAGGAAAAGAAAAAAAAAGGAACAGAGCGCTCTTACGTCTATTGCACTTTCTTGTAAACGCGCGTTTTTGTCTTTAGTAATTTTGTCCGTACGCTATTCAATTCCTCCTGCAAAAATTATAATATATATATAATACGTAATATTCTTTTCTTATGTACAAGTATAATTTCAGTCCAGTCGGACGGCGTGGTGGTTCCTCGCATCCTGGGCCTCACGAACTATTACTTTTTGCGTGTAGTTCCCCTGGAAAAGAAATTTACGGTCAAAGTTATCAAGCCGAAATCGAATGTACATGCTTGGAAAGAAATTACTACTAGAAAGAAGGAAGAGATAATGAAAAGCCTTCATCTCCTTCGATTCGTTTTGTGCGTGAAAATGCGGAGGAACGCCATGCCATTTGTCTAATCTATTGAAATTTGCAAATTTTTACTTTGTGATACGGATTAATCGATACTTGTACGTACCAAAGATGAGAAGAGAAAAATGTGTGTTTTATTTCAAACTTTATTTCTATTGGGAGTGTGATTTAGTTTTGAGGGTTTTTGCAACAGATGGCTGTAGTGTCAGTTTGTTCCAATAGCTGTTTCCGATAACTGTTCTTTCTTACAGTCGTGACATTATCCATGACATTTAGTAGCATTATAGCAATAACAGTCGTGTTTATATCATCGTAAAAATGCAACTTCCGAAACAGCGTTTTCGACATGCGTTGCTTTTGTTTTTTAATCGAAACAAAACTGCGGCTGACGGTTATAGAATTCTTGTGGAAACTTATGGTGACGCAGAATCACCATCAATTAAGGACAAAGAACGCTCGGGACAACGAAGAAAGCTTGAAAATGCAGATTTCCAAGCATTATTGCACGAAAATCCAACACGATCCACTTCAGAACTTGCCAGAGCATTAAATGTTGATCGTACAACAGTTACGAAACATTTACATGAAATGGGAAAAATTCAGAAAGAAGGGAAATGGGCTCCACATGAATTATCGGAAAGTGCCATTTGAACATTTGCATTTCGTTGATCGCCAGGCAAAAAAAGAAGAGTCTTTTGTCTCGGATCGTTACTGGGGATGAAAAGTGGATCCAGGCGAACCATCAACATCCACTCCGAGACGCACTATTGACGGTTGAAAAGTAATGCTCTGTATTTGGTGGGATAATGTACTAAATCCGCATGAGACTGTCACGGCTGATGGTTATCGACACCAATTGTACAAGTTGAAGCAAGCATTGGACGAAAAACGACCAGCAATTGCGAGTAAAACGACGGAAAGTGATTCTTCTTCGTGACAACGCTCGACCTGACGTTGCGTTATCAGTGAAACGAACACTATTAGAGCTTGAATGGCAAGTCTTCTCCGGACATTGCTCCATGCGATTATTATTTGTTCCGGTCGATGCAACACGCTTTCATAATTTCGAAGTGCGAAAATTCGTCGACGAATGGATCAACTCAAAAGAAGAATCATTTGATCGTGGTGGAATCCATCTCTTGCCAGATAGATGGGAAAAAGTTATGGAAAACGAAGGAAAATATTTTGATTAAGGTATTCATTCATTATCATATTTAAATACATGCGTTTTCGAGCCAAAAAACCCTCAAAACTAAATCACACCCCTAATATGTAATATCCTTTCAAGATGGCTCATTGATACCTCGTGCGAAAATGACTAAATGAGAAAAAAAGGAAAGAAGATGGAAAATAAACACGTGCTCAATTTCTTACTTTCTCTTTGATATCTCCGACAGGCTTGATTCCTTTCTTCGGCGTCAAAGTACCAGAGCGTGATGGCGTACCTAGTTTTGTACGCCGGTTGTACCTCGTGCGGATTCCGCCTGTCGGACCAGAAAAATAATATCCTGTCAAAGAGAGGTGCAATGTCGGCTACTTGATCGCATCCATCGGGAAATATCCTCAATAGTCCGCCGTTCTCCTGTATGGAAAATAGAAAACGGACAATTACACATTATTTATTAATGCCAGATTTTAGAAATGCTCCCGATCTCGAATCTGGAATGGTGAGGAATCACATTTATATTTGTAGATTGCGCATAAATGTGTAAATGTATAAAAGGTAGAATGGCACCTTGATGTCCCAATCCCGGTTAAGATAGTAAATGGCCGTGATGCAACGTCCGTCTCGGTTAGGATTGTCCACGTGTTTAACGTAATGCGAACCGTGACCAGGATAACATGCCACCATTGCCTAGAACACGGATAACAGTGGATAATGGATTTCATTGACGAGTTATAATACGGGCTCGAAAATGTACACAAGATAAAAAGTATGGTAAAAGCAAATATGTATTTGGCTAAAAGTAGACGTTGCGAGATGACGCGAAAGAATGACAGCAATGACAGCAATGACAGCAATGACAGCAATGACAGCAGCCGCGTACAACGACATCACGTATTAATTAAACACGTACGAGTTGATTGTAACGTGACACATTGCGAACAATGCGCGGACATGGTGCGGATGTGTTACTGATAAAACAAGAGATGACATTTGTGAGATTCAATGACGATCCGTTACGATACAATCGAGTTGCGTGACACGTGACACGTCATAAAGCGCATGTCGAGATGAAAAAGGCACGAGAACTTTTATTTGTATCCAAGTCCTGCATCGCGGGAAGGACGAAGGACGTAAATGTTTCTCGCGCGCGCGTTCAAGGTTGTTACGACGTTAAATCTTTAATGCGACGCGTGGAATCTTATCGCAAATCGATAAGCATCTCTTTCGTGAGAATTTCATCGGGAAACCTGACGACTGTAAGAGACTGCAGATTTTGGACACTTGGGTTAATCAGTTGGGTGGTCCGTGGACGTTGACGCGCGCGCGCGAAACGAACGTGCGTCGCGAGGCGCCCGGTGAGCGGAGAAAGAGGTGGGAATCGCGCGCGGCGTACGTGACCGGCTGCACTTGGCGCTCCCGTTCCCACTCTCTTCCTTCTTTCGGCAGAGTGCTCCCTCGCGGAGGATGGTTACATTTTTGGAATCCTGACCTTCGCCTATCTTTCGGCGCGCGTTTTCCGACGGTCGACGGCACACAATGAACGCATAGCTCACGAACGTACAACGTATTCTCTCCTGATGAAATGATCGTGCGAGACGTGATCGCAAGAGCGGTGCCCTACTCACTTTCGTTCGCCCGTTGATCGTATAATTGCCTATTTTCCCATTGTTGTGCATTTTATTGGCTCTCATGATGATCGCGTCTACCTGCGATATCAGCATGCCGATATTTTGACACTGTTGCTCCTTTCCGTCCAGCCAGATTATCTGGTCACCACGAATAGTCTTCAAGTCATTTGCGCTAGCTTTGTTGGAAACCAATTGTCCGTCTTTAAATAACCCGGCACTGTACATGTCCAAAACTTCATTCAACACCGCTGTACCCTTCTCTTTGCCTAAAAATTTGTCTACCACGCACACACCGTACTTGTCCATGTCTCTAATCACGTACGAGCAAATCTTGTCTATAAACTCTTCGAGATTATTCTTGTTTCCTTTCCTGTGTAGGAAAGGAGGCAACAGTTCCTCTTCCTGTCCCAATCGCACCTCTGGGAAATTCTTCATGCCGTTACGGCGCAGAGTAGGTATGCCCAGATCCGCGTTGTCTATACCGTGAAAGATTCTCGAGCTCTCCAGTGCGGGATTTAGAAGCTCGGCTCGAGCTCCCAGAATCGTGTCCTCCGAACTGCCCTCGTAAGTTATAGGTGATGTCCAACCATCGGGCTTGCTGTTGCGTTGCGTTGCGTTGCTCCTCGTCCTGCCGTTGCCGTTTGGTTTCCTCTTAAGATTCTCCTTTCGTTCCTCGTACCGTTCACTCGTGTCGTTGTCTCCTTGCGTAACGGAATCTGCAATCAGATCAGAGGTACGTGCAAAAAACCACTGTCATTTCTGTTATCGAGAGAGAGAGAGAGAGAGAGAGAGAGAGAGAGAGAGAGAGTCAACGGCCGCCACACAGCCGGCATGCGTGAGCTCGATCGTACGAAACGTGACTAACGCGAATCATCCGGAGATCCGAAACGTAACGCGATATAGACATAGACGACGCGGCTGTACGCAGAAAGCGCCGCGCTCAGTGAGCACGCAATCGGCTATTTATGTATCGAATGCGAGTTATCGGCAATGAGATTCGCCGAAACGTATTGTTGTTACTGCGCAATACTCTCCCCTCCTGCCCCTCGCTCTCTTTTTCTCTCTCGCAAAATCTCATTGGGGCGAGATAACGCTCCCCCGGGCGCGAAACCGACGATGCCGATGAGGTCGACGAAGCCGATGAAGTCGATGAAATCGACGAAATCGACGAAACCGATTGCCAAAAAGAGATGTACCTGCGAGTTGTTTCGCGTTCTGACGCGACTCCGGAGTGACGTTCGAGGTCTCGCTTAGGTTAGAAACCTGGTCTGGCGCGGTTGCGAGTTTGCGGCTGCCGACGGAGAGATTCCGCTTCGCGGTGGAAAACGGCTGTTCCGCAGGCGCGGCAGATGCGACACGCGCCGGATGAGTCGCGCAAAATTCCCGATGACGTTTCCAATCGAGTCTCTGGTGCTCCTTCGTACAGTAGAAGACGACCTTGCAACGCGAGCACCTCAACAGTTTGTCACTTTTGTTGCAGATCACGCAAATCACCTGTGCACCTGTTTCAACACCGTGTCCGTCGGGTGTCTGCGCGCAGCTTACTACCGGCCCGGACATGTCTCGCCGTCCTTACTTTGCTGTTCCCGCGACTGGCGACGGCATCTCCGCAACAACGAGGAAAGTCACACGCGGGCTCGCGCGCCGCCCGTCCGCTCTACTCGTTACTCACGACTCCCGAGTCCGAAACTCCGAACGCGCGTAGCTGGTAACGGCGCCAACGGTATATAACCAATACGGTAACTCGCGCGCGCGGCTCTCCGTGGTCTTGCGTTCACCTTCGCCAAAACGCGACGGCGCATACGCGTGATAAGGAGGTTGCGCGCTGAACGCGCGATGCGATCGAAACTTTTTTTCTCACCCTCTCTTGTTTTTACGATCCCTCGCTGATGTTTCGAACGTTTCAAAGACACGTACTAAAATCCTACTGTTTTTCAACAGAAAAAGCTCTCAAAAAACGCCGCGTTCGCTATCGAGATCGCGTCACTGTTTCGTCTCTCGAATAAATGCAGCCACGGACCTCGTGGCGCGTCATCTACCCGAAGCATGTCGGAACCATTTTGTCATTAGTTTCGCTGGATGACGCCACGGGGCCCGCGCAGTCTCGAATTACTTGTAAAAAGATCCGCCATGAGACTCCACCGTCTTTGACTGAAAAATTCAATTACGAAGGATTGGAAGCGATATGCTCGCAAAGAACAAGTCAGGTTAGGGTTGAAAATTGTATGAATGAGCATCTATACGTGTATCCGTGAAAAGTTTTATGATTATAAATTGTTTAATTTTTTCTCGTATAAAGTATTTGTTATCTCAAACTATGTCAAACGATAGGAAGATAATTAATTGCAGTGATATCGGAAATTGTATCTCGTACATTTTATGAGTAGTTCTAATATACAATATGCAGTTGCAACCTGTTGTTAAAAATCTTTCAAATTGCCCTCGATATCGTTTATGTCTCACTACAAGAGATATTTTCGTTATGTTTCATATTTTTACGTTCTTTGTCCGTCGAAATGGTTAGAAAGTGCGCTGATGCTATCTACAAGCTTAATATAACGACTCTACATTACGTAAGATTCGCCGCCGATTGAATCAAGAAATGAATATAATAATTGAATTTGATTCCACTTAAATTTGCCATTTCATTTGATCCCTGACTCTCTGTTGAAATACAGAGAGAGAGTTAAGAAAAAGAAAGAACAGTTAGATTAATAAGAGGAATAAATAAATAGATTGCGCGTTTACGACGTAAACGCGAAATGGCACGTGAATATCGATTCGCTCGCAGGCATTCCCTTTGTCCCCGACGTAGCGATCGGCCGTTGATGTAACGATTCCGTTGAAACGATCAAGTGGATTGCGACGTATTGTCAATCGTACTTTGGCGCGACTTGGTTGATACAACTTTTACAAGTTCGGACTCGAGTCTTTCTCGCTGATTTTGTCGTGCCTCCTTCTCGATATTAGATGTTACAAGTCGATAAAATATTACATCCCTGAGAATTGCTATTGACCTCTCGAGAAAAAAAGCATATGTATTTCGTCGTTTCTTCACGTTGGAATCGCTCTGGCGCGTCACTCTAGTAAGGAACGTTATCTCGTACGTAGGCTTGTTTTCGATACTCGTAATGCTGACACTTGCCCCACCACGATCGTTTCACGCATACCTTCTGTGGCTTCAAGATAAAGCATTTCGATTGCAGCACGTCGAAAAAGATCTTGCCTATAAAATCGGCCGACGCGGTCCCAGCCATTTTCAAGCACGTGCGAAACCTACAACATGTGCGAAAGAAGAGAGGAATTGCATCAATCGTCCATGACAAGTGTGTGTGTCTCGCGTTATTAGTGTAATTCCGTTAAATTGTAAACTCACCGTTCGTCGCACACGCAGTGCATCATACTCGATATTCTCCAATTGAAGACGCCGTAGCGCGTCTCGAATGCCGGTATATGGAACGGACAAGCCGTATCGTGCTTGCGGCAACAGGCGTCAGCGACGCCAAAGCCACCCAGATTGGTATACTTGGTAGCACGATCGCCGCGACCGCACCATTGTGTCCCTGGTATCATGAATAATTCCCTTCGAATCCGATTTCGGCCACGACCCTGTTTCTCGTTACTCGCCGTCACGTTTGCCTTTGATCTTGCTACGTATTTTCTGCTCCCGAGAAAAATGGATTTCTCGTTATAACGTGAGAGTTTGCTCGCATCTTACTCTGTAGGTAGGTACCTACCTATGTCGACGTTGAGCCACCACTTGGTCCCGTGCTCGCATTCTCATGCGAGCACACCGGTGACGAAGCTCCGATGTTGACGATAGCCAAGAGAGATCACGGGGTATCCTCGAAGCGTCCTTACCGTCGTCCAGTTGGAACACCACGATCGACACCTCGTCACCGTCATCGCGGTGATGGTGATGGACGCCGCGAGAGCTGGCCGAACACTCGCTGTCGTCCCATCGCGCGAGCTCGTCAATGCAGTCAGTCAAAGTTTCACCGGCGTATATCAATTGCAGCTTTCTGCTCGACTTCCGCAACCAGATCTGCCGCAGCGTCGCGTCGGTGCCTCTATCGAGACCGATAGATTTATACATTGATCAGTGCAGCCCGATTTAATCGGTAAAACATCGGTGTGTGATGCGTTTACGTGTGCAGCCAAGCGTAAACGCGTCAAATAGCCTTTCGATTCACTTTCCTATTAATTCTCTCTCGATATTAATGCGGACTAATTTCTCTTTTCAACAAACGACACCAAGGAGGATTAATCGAAATAAATCGAAACGCGCGTCTCATTAATAATACGTTATCATTCGATTCGATCCTCATTTAACGCGAAAAAAAAAAAGAAAACGAAAGAAGAAGAGAAACGTGTAGAAAAACATGCTCGGTAAATTATTCGTAGGGAAGCAGAGCGTGCGCACTTTCTTGACGACGTAAAAGAGCTTTCCGTCCTGCGTTTAAGTGCAAAGTGACGCTTCGTGGTCGTGGCATTCCGTGGTATCCTCGTGAGAGCATCAGCAGATGAGTCCCATCTAGGAGACTAAAACGGGATGGCAACCTACCGAACTACGTTTAGGTCCAGCGCAAGAGGGGCCAATCCGGTCCCTACGTAAAGGTTCCGGCACATCCGCTGTCGCAGAACCTAATCCTTGCTTACTTAACTCGCCGCTTTTCGGCTTAAGCGCTTGGTTGGCTTTGCGGTTACTGTCAACGAATAAACACGATAAATTGCTGTTTATGCTCTAGTTTTTCACTTTCGAATTTTAATGAGGCAACAATGTAATTATTATTATAGCGATATCTCTATCGTTATTATTATTATTATTATTATTATTATTATTCTACACTCTGCATGCCGAATCGCGAATGATTTTCTAACTTTTTCATTTGTTACTTATTTCTTATGGCAGTCTTTACCGTTTGCGTTTTCATCTTGCATTGCTATACGTCTCTGACGTAATTGCAATTTTAATGGAAACGTTTATGTTCAAAAGTAGAGCGATTCGACAAAAGGACGAGTAAATAAAATGTAATATTGCTCGTGTTTGTTTGTCGCATCGATCCTCATGGACACGAGCCGCGACAATATGATTGTATTGGGACTTGGTACGGCTGACAAGGATTCACAGAGAGACCGTCGTTTCACCGTTTCAGACGGTATCAGCGTTCTTCGGAACGATGGATGGCGTTTGAAAGACCCAACTGACGCTAAATGTATACGTAACAGCCAAGCTTCCACGTATATCGGCAATAGTGAAAAGCGGCATTGTTTTCGTGCTCGTCAACCGCGTTTCTGCTTCGATCTGCCTGTCTATGGCCTGGCTATGGAACGGGACGATGAGTGGGATTTGCCTGTATCTCCGAGAAAATGTTATTCCGGGGAGGAGGATGGAGGAAGCTGAGTCGCACACTAGGCTTCGTTAAACACCCTGGACACGCACACTCGTTTTAAGAAAGATATGACACGCAAGTGCCTTCTTATCGAGGAAAAATTTTAATTACGATCGTTCGTCGCGCAGTTATTTTTCGCGCGATTAAAACGTAAAAACGTGTTAATGCCTACCCCCAATTGACGATGGTCTCCTTGGCGCAAGCTCCAGGCCACCGAATGATCCGCTCCGATCGCCCGTCCGATAAGATCGTGATGATCGAGATACTGTGGCTGGAAGACGTCCCCGTGAATTCGGATGAAACATTCGATCGTGCAAAATATGTACCTTCTCGTGGTAAAGCCTCGACGGACGGTTGCGCGAAAATCATTCCCAATGCCAGCAGCAGTAGCATCGGGTACCTGCTTGAAAAAAGTCAGAACACGAGATGACCGTTCTTCTCCGTTTCGAAATCTTTATTACATCTTTCTTCTTGTTTTTTATCATCTTCCGTCATCAAGTTTGTGTTACATAAAGCTAACGTACAGCTGGATGTGCCCGTAGGCATTTGACAAGTGGCGACATGATTACGTAAAAAGTTTCCATGAAAGCTTCTTTCTTTGATGTAGATGACACTTCATCAAATACTCGCCAGTAATGCCAAACGATTCCTTGTACACGTGTCTCGCGAGACCTCGCGCGTGTTACAAATTGTTCGACCAATACATTTGATTAATGTGTAGTGTAACGATGAAAACTAATCGTGATACTCATCATAATAAAAAAAAAAAGGGAAAAGAGAGGAAATTCGCAGTATATCGCGTTTGCCGCACATAACTAGTATACTCTGCGACGCGACGTGCACGTGATTCCGGCGTAACGCAACATAATTTTGTGTTTATTCTTAGAAGCGATATCACGACGACATCACGTCATCTTTGATATTTTTCTTTCTTTTTATATCGATATCGCGAGAGTTTGAAGCAAACAAGAGCGTTTTTCTCATATTCGCGTCTGTTGTCTCGTCGTTGCATCATTATCTAATTCGAGATTCTCCCTTTGCAAGATTACGCGAGATAAACGATAAACGTACCTCTTTGATACACTCATCCGTACCGCGTCCGATATTGAAAGATAACGGATTCTCTGGATTGCCAAGTATCACGGAAGATTCAAGCAATGCCATATGTGTCGTACTCTCACATAACGCCGTCACCGAGATTTCGCGAGAGAGAAACCTATACCAATCCCTCCCTTACGTTACTCGTTCACTCGTATCACTCGTATCACTCGTGTCACTGTGCGTCCCGCGATTAAATCACACCGTTGTTACCGTTGAAAAAATGAATTTTCAAAGAAGACGAGACGGAGAACGGAGAACGGTGAACAGTGATTAGCAGATGTAACACCGAAATCATCTAGACGAGATTTGATTACTTAAACGTCGAATTTTTGCACGCGACGTGACGATCCAGCGGATGTCGGTTCGCTGGAAGCTAACCAACCGCCGACCGGCCGTGCTGACAACTGGCGTGCTACGCTCGCGCGGCTCTCCCTTAAATACCGTCGAATACCGAGTTCGTAGGAATATACGGACGGTTCGGTTGTCCGGCAGTTCGCCTACACCACCACCGCCACCGTTTTGTCACTCGCGCGCCTTCTCTCTCGTCTCTTCTCTACTCACCCCTCATCTTGCTCTACTCCGTGCACTCTACCCTACTCCGTATTTCCCTTCCGCAACCCCTCCGTCTTCGTCTCGGACATCAACCAAACTCCACCCCCTGCCCCTTCTTCTTGTCCTACTCCTTCGCATCACCAACGGCATCCAGCAGCGCCAACGAGTCGCACGCCTCTGCCAAATCCAATCCCACCTACTCTCGTTCTGAGGGATCTGTTCGCCTGGTCCCTCTTCTTTCAGTCTTACTCTCGTTGTTCCTCCTGCTCTTCTTCTTCCGTTCCCGTCTGCCAGTGTCAATCCAGAGTCTTGGAGTCCACCAGGCTATATCGTGACCGTCTTTCGACTCTCGAGCGATCCATCATCGCGCGTCATTGATGCGATTTGAAATTTCGCTGCAAGTACACGGTGAATCCTGAAACAAGTGTAACATTTCTACGTTATAATAATAGTATTGTTATAGTATTGTTGGGGCTAACTGGAAACAAGGTTTGCAAATTTTTCTAAACATGATAGGTGAGAATAAATGTAATAATGGGGAATTGCAAAGAGCAATTTCCGAAGCAGAGAGAGACGACACGGAGATTCTATCTTTGCAATTTTTCTCTATCGTTACCTCGCCTCTCAATTATGTGCCATTACGCGACGGCACATTGGTGATATCGGCGAATCGTTCGACGATAATGAATTATGCAAAACCGTGCGACAAGAGCGGTTGTCGTCATTGGCTGCGAATTCCGAAACATCGTACCACGATTGGCGCGTGGCCAAAGGTCTCTTTTCACGCGAAATGCGCGATAAACCCTCATCTCTGCATGTCGCGCGAACGATTCCGCATGTAATGTACGCGTGTCATGTCCACGAACGTTACAACAGACATTTTGTCTCGTGCTCCGATCGATGATATCGTCTATCCATGATCGGCCGTAGTAGAGGAATCAATTTTCTTACTTTCCTTTAGTTGCCTAGAATAGAAGAACAAGGATCGCGTGCGCAAAAAGGACTGGTTGCTTTTTTCTCCAATTTTTTCCCAATCGGAAAAGCTGCCAATTTCGTCCGCCGATCCTAATCTTTCTGCATGGCGCGTAAAATCACGACGGTCGAAATCACCTGGCGGACGAGTGACAGAGAGAAGAGGGCGGTTTTCATCTATTGTAACCCTCGTAACTGTGAGTCGGCGGCACCGCCAAAAGACGAGGGATGCTCCGACAGTTGTGAGAGTATGTATGTATAATCTCTCTCTCTCTCGTATCTGAAGCAGTTTTGTTTGGATAATTATCAAATGGCAAGATATATAATTACTTGTTGTTTATCCTCTTGCTACTATCTGTGAAATTTCAACAATAACTTTCTTTCTCTCAAGCGCAATACCATTCAAATCATTGTATAATAACATTCTGTAATAGATACGATGCATTTAGCCGAAAAATGTGCAACTTGGCGAGGCCGAATCAGAGGCAAGGGTTCACGAGCGAGGAGGTAATTCTCACGCTCGAATATATTCAGCAATTGTTACGATTCTCTCTACTTGAATCTCAATCTACGTTTGTCTCTCCGCTAATTTGTTGTATCGATAAAACATGAAATCTGGCAATGTATCATACTTGATAAATGTACGTATAGAATAGCAAGAACGTGCATGGTGTGTCGGACTTGCACCCTCGTGGAGGTAATCCCCCCCTTTTCGGGCTGCCTTCTCGTCGAGACACTCGAGGCATTCATCAAGCAACGGTCGTTTTTCGCGACAATTGCCGAGCAATAATTACATAATTCACCCTTGGCCACACTTGGCACCCGGCTTGGCGCTAGGAGGGACCGTCGCGAAGATGGCTGAAACCACGAGGCGGCAGAAGGAACGACGTAACTGCTTCGCGTCAAGCAACACGTATTATAGATCTTATTTAGGCAGCAATTTGTCGACGAAAAAAAAAAACAAGATTTTAATCTGAAAAATTTAAGGTTTCTCCGAGTTTCTAACGTGTTTATTCCCTGATTTATAATTTGAGCGATACGTCAAGACAACCGGCAAGAGAATCAATCGCGCAAACAACAAAAGAGACGTACGGACGCGTAAAGATCGTCGCGAAGAAGCATCGTCGAGAAGAATGGAAAAGGAGAGAGGAGAGAGAGGGAGAGAGACGAGCGAAGGTTGCTCGAGCAATCTATTCGCATCTCGCTCTTCCTTCCGTCCTTTCACTTTGGCTCGCGATGAAACAATGGGGCAACAGTTGCAAGACGCGATAGCGCGGGATTAATTCTCGATCGATTTCGGAAGCTACTCTATCCGCTCGTATTGTCCAGAATCGGTCCCGAGAGTCGTCGGCTTTACGTTTGCCGTATAGATGCTTTCACGTGCGTGTGAGTTGGTGGACTTTTGTGTCCATGTACGTGTACGCGCGCGTATCGCGCACGCGCAACGAACCTAAAACGCCAGAGCCGAAGATCAAATTATTATTATCATCATAATCGTCGATGTGTGTGCGTGTGTACATGCATATGCGCGCGCGGATACCCGCCACTTTCGAAAGTGCTTAAAAGTTGCTTGCTTCGCCAAAGATCAAAGAAATCAACGCGCGCAACGCGTCGCACCTCTCATGTTCTCTCGAGGGAATGGATGAAGCGTCTCCCAAGCGAATACATTTTCAAACGAACCTACATGCTACACGTATCATACGTGTAATCTGTCAGTAAAGTAGCCTGGAGATGCGATCGTAATGTAATTCCGCTCGTGATTGCGATGCAATTTATGCGTACCTTTTTAATACGCATCAATGAAAAATACATAATGCGAGAGACATTGAGTTTTCTCTATGTAGCATAGCATTTTTTTCTTCTTTTTTGATTTGATAATCTGAATATTCTGAATAATGTTAAAATTACACGTGAAATCAGCAGTAAGAGAACGTCATCGATGATCCCATAGCGTAGCGGCAAGACATAATTGATACGTACAAATCACCCTGCTGCTGACGCGAGGACGAGAAGCTAGGGATGGGTACGGGAATATACCGAGATATATACCGAGATATATACCGAGATATATACCGAGAAGGGACGATCGACGAACGGTTGTTTGACGGCACCTCCCTACACTGACGCACTACGTGAAGCTGGTATCGCATTCACGGTCCACTGCCTCAGGATTCGGGTCCTCTACCCCGCTTCTCCACGCTGGCTCTTCCTTGTAAAAAGAGAATACCGAGAACGCGCGCGCGCACACACACGTGCCACACACCACCCTCATCGGCGATCCGTAACCCCCGATCGTCAGAATCGAAGGTATCGCACAACGAGATGTGCTTAGCGAACCGCTACATAAATAACGCATCTGCCCCCCTGTCGTTGCTGTATACGTATACGCGCTTTAAGCGGCCATGTATTCTTTGCTTCTGATACGACACTGATAACGATTAAAACCGTGGCGAATTAAAGACGGAGGCGATTAAAGACGCAAAGGAAAGTTTAAGGGCAAAACGCGCTGTAATGACCAAAGCGGTCAAGTGGAAGCTGTATCTATACGCGTGAATGTTAGAATACGAAAGACGGAATAGACGTGTGACCACAAGATACTCACTTCTGACAGCATGCGTTGGCTTTTTGCCAAGCTGTGTGGTGATGCCAGACCATTAACGAGCGGGCTTGCTTATCAGTTGCTGAGTTTGCGCTACCGCGCCGGCGATGACCAGCCGTCCGACGAGACCGTTTCTGTCCTCGTACCATCTAGAGGCACCTCTACGTCTCGTAACTCGCCACGTACCGCCCGTAAATCGACTGCCGAGTGGCAAGCAATTTTTAGTTAGCGGTAACGTTACAGCGGGCACATGAAAAAATGTTTAAAAAAATGGAGCTGCTACATCCCCCGACAAGATGATGGAAAACGTTACATATCTCTGTTGTCTCAACGCGTTCGATTTCATTTTCAGACTTGAACTTTCGGCTAAAACGGCATCTGTCGAGGAAAGTCGTGTAAATCGCGAAAGAAATTGATTTGATCGAAAAGCAACCAAGAGCGAGACGGAACTTGTCTCTGTCTGACCGATACTCGATAAATCGCGTGTTTACCTGATGGAACCAAAGTCGAGTCCAAAGAGAGAAAGGAAATGCGCCGTTGACGGGGGGCAAAAGTCATTTTGCAGATAGTTTCTAGCGCGATAAACGCGCGAACGAAACGTTGGAGTTGGACAAATATCTCGTGACATCTCGCGTCGAATGACGTCACGCGTGTCTCTCCTTCCAGGAGGAGAGGAGGTGGCGCGGGATCGTCGTAGGGGAATCGCGAGACGATTCCTCAAATTACTCGTAAGGACGTGTACACGAAACCGCAAGTACGGAAAAATGCAGCGCGTTTCGTCTTTCGTCTCGATAGACTTGAAGCGTGTCGCGTATAATTGTAGCGAGTACGTCCACGTATACTCGAATACGTGATTCGAATATGGCGGAAAAAGTGCTCGAGCGTACCCGCGCCATCGGCAAACAACGAAAAGTGCTGCCATCACACGCTGCCGGAAGCACTCCGCGACGCTATCGGCGGCGGCGGTGGCGGCGGCTCCCTCCAAAATCGCACGTACATTGGCAACATTGTTTTTTGGTAGTTTACAAATAAAATGGCCGATACGTGAGGCTAGTTTGTATGGACAGTAAAATATGCAATTATGTAAAATTAATGACCGTCGGTCGTGCGTGCGATCAAGTCAAAGCGTAGCCCCGTGATCGCGAAACGCGGAAAAAGTATACGGAGTGCGAGTGAGCGGGTGGGAGTGCCGCGAGACGAAGGTGGAGATTGTCTTTGAAGATCCGTGGACGCCGCGGGCCCGAAGCCGAAACGAGGGATCACTTATGGTCTCCAACACATAGAAAACCGAGTGGTCCGCTCGTACGGTGTGTTTTCCTCCGTTAGCGGACAGTGGTGTGGCGCAACGATACGAAAATTTCAGACAAGTTTGGCCCGTCGGAACGCTTGAAACCGCGAGAAACGGCCTCTGTGCTCGACTCCCGCAGCCCGCTCCGATACTCCCGACGCGACTCTCCAGTCGCGGACCCAACACGGTAGTCTCGTTTCGTCTCGACTTGACTCGACTCGCGCGAATTCACCTTTTTCGGAGCCCACGTTGCAATTCCGAGATTGGCGTAAGCGCTTTCGAAGCACGTTGCACGCAACACACAACACGCACACACACATACACGTACGACTCTTTTCCTTCTCGAGAAACATCTAGTTCTCCTGGCCACATGCTAGCAGCTCCGTTTTCATACTCGACCTAGGCCTACGGATACGGATCGGGTCTCAAACTCATCTTCTCTGGCACAAGATATGACACCTTTGTTTCGCATCCAACGTCGAGATACTGGAGTGTGACGGGTACGTTTACTTGGAACCTCTCAAGATATTTCCCACGGATCAGTTTGTTGTAGTGGAAAGGATCGGCGCGGAAAATGCATTGACAGATACAGAGGAACCCGTCACCACCGTAGCTGCTGCTGCTGCTGCTGCTGCCACCACTACTACCACCACTGCTGTCGTGTCCAGCCAGACTAACCCATCTGTCAGGACAATGTGTACCGCGCCTGGCAATGCCGGTACATTTGGGTATCCTTGGCCCTTTCCTGGGTCAGGGACAGAGACCCGGGAGAATACCCAGAACGACCTCGCGACCAACATCAGTTACGCAGTCAACAATAACCAAGATCAGGGTTCGAGCCAAAAGATACAGGTGGACATCAAGCCAACCAAGGTTGCCACCACTGCTCATCGTCGCCCAATGTTCACAATGAACGAGAGTTGTCAACAGATACCCACCACGCATCACGGCCACACCGGTGGAGCGCATAATCAAACTACCCATGGCACTCACGTCCGCACCAAAAAGCATCACGATGTATTCTCCTTGACCTGTGACAAGGGGGGTTGTAATTGCGACGCGTCGCATCCGACACCGCCGCCTTCTCTGTTTCCAAACGCCTTAGTCTTTACAACAACCGACAAGCATACCATGAGTAAGCACTTCATGACACCCATCGGACCACTGCAGCTCACGGCAGAAGAGTGCAACGAGATACTGATGAAGAGAGCGGCCGCCGCCTCTAATCAATCCACCGCCGCAAACAACGTGGCGACCAGCCAGACGGACAGTACCACCGCTCATTTCGGACACGTTCTCACCCATGTGAACACCACGCAAATCGAGACCAAGGTGAAACAACAACAGGACATGGGAAGCCAGGCCCGCGCTCCAAAGGAACGACCTTACACTTGTTCCGAGTGCGGCAAGTCTTTCCTCTTGAAACATCATCTTACGACGCACGCGAGAGTCCACACCGGGGAACGGCCGCACGTCTGCGTTCATTGCAGCAAGACTTTCGCGCACAAACACTGTCTTCACACGCATTTGCTGTTACACAGCGCCGAGAGACCGTACCAATGTCGCGAATGTAAAAAATCTTTCACCCTGAAGCATCATCTTGTGACGCATACTCGCGTACACACGCGAGAACGACCGTTTGTCTGTCAAGAATGCGGTAGGGCATTCCCTCTGAAACGTCATTTAGTGACCCACAGCAAGTTCCATTCCGGGGAAAGACCTTTCGTTTGCGAAGAGTGTGGCGAGTCATTTTCGCAGAAGGATCACCTCACTATGCATTCGCGCTTCCACGGCAGTCTACATCCGTTTGTTTGTCACGATTGCGGTGCAACCTTTCAAAGGAAATTTGAATTGGTTAATCATGGCCGACTACACGGTAGAATCCCGCAATCGTGTACCGTTTGTGGGAAAGAGTTTCTGCAGAAGAGAACACTTTTAGCTCACATGCGCCTACACACGGGCGAAACGCCGTTTGCTTGTACCGTTTGCGGGGAAGCATTTCCACGGAAAGCAGACTTGGTCGCTCACTCCAAGATTCACAATAATAACGCAAACACCGACGAAAAATCTCTTACGTGCAGGTGAGATCACCTGGATTAATAGCGTAGCAATTACCTGTCTTACTCTGGTTCGTTCTGCCAATGCAAGTCCTGCGTTCTCGTCGAGTCTGATCTACATGATTTTCGTTGCTTGTCATTATGTTGGAAAATTAAAGTTTCTCTCTCTCTTAAGTTTCTTTACTCTTAATTACGCAGAACGCTATGTATGAGATTTTTGTTTTCTCGCAAAAGTTTGCCTATCCCTCGTCAATCTCTCGTCTTTACTGATTATGATTGATTCTCAGGGAATGCGGATTGGAATTTACGAATCGAGAGGGTTTAACTTTGCATCTGAGGTTACATTCTGGTGATCGGACCCTTGTAACGGACCTTTGTGGGCTAGCCGCCGCCTTCCAACAAACCCCGGGACATTTCCTTACTCCAAACACTCCAGGAACTCATCAGGTAATAAAAATAAATAATCATGCTGCAATCTAGTAGTGAAATGTCTCCAAGCGGCACAATTTTGACACTGATACCATCAGGTTTCAAGTTCAGTGTCACTTCTGCAATGATGATGGCCGAATTATTCATTCAGATTCAATTGACATCTTAATGTCGAATTGGAGCAGCGCATATGTGTGCGTGTGCATGTCTTGCCTTTTGAAATGTAAAACACGTAAATAATAAATCAAATATTTGCAGATGAACGGGCCAATAGGAACACCTGGCGTCAGTCATATGCACGGTGCAACGCAAACGTCGCCACCGGTGGGTGCCGGGCCAAAACCTAAACCGCACATTTGTCCTGATTGTGGTCGCGGCTTTGCACAAAAACACGGTTTGTCGCAACATCAACGACGTCACACGGATGGCAGTTGCCACATAAGATCCCACGTATGCGACAAGTGTGGCAAAGCTTTCTACCAGAAGAATCATTTGTTATTACATCAGCGTCAGCATATGGATCCGCCACCTAGCATACTTAGACAACAACAGAGACAGGCTGCTCAAGCTGCTGCCCAACAACAGCAGCAGCAGCAGCAGCAAGCGCAACAACAGGTACAGCAGCAGCAGCAGCAGCAGCAACAACAACAGGTGCAGCAGCAACAAATGCAGCAGCAGCAGTCGCAACAACAGCAGCAGCAGCAGCAAACGTGTACCGTCGACACAAAGACAATTCAGTTACAGGCGATACAGCAACAAGTGCAACAACAGGTGCAACAACAGGTACAGCAGCAGCAACAGCAGCAGCAGCAGCAACAACAGCAGCAAACGCAGCAACAGCAAGCATGTTCCGTGGACGCTAAAGCAATACAGTTGAATGTCACCATGTGAGACGGTATAAAGACAAAGAGCTGCAGAATCTTTGAAACGATAGCACTCCCAAATGCGCACCCAGCTGCCACCCTCTGCACGCACTTCTCTTGTACTAACGATATATATTAGATATATATTTATTACGCTAGTTTCAAATATGAAATAATCAATTTTATTACAAGAGTATATATATACAAGAAAAAAATATATATATATATATTATATTCTAATTAATATAAGGCTTGTAACAAGAAAATAAAAATAATCGTATATTAGTGTTTTACATATACTTTATAAATATACAAAAATATATATATATATATACATATATATATATATATGTATGTATGTATATATATATATAATATACATATATAAATATTACTTTAGATATGTAAAATGAGACTAAACAAATTAGTTGCCTTAACGAGAAGAATTTTAAATGAACATATTAACTATTGTTTGGTGATTTTTTCATTTACTTTTATTTAGTAGGACATCACTTTATAAGAAAACACACATATTGAATAAATTGAGATAAAAAGAAAGAAATAAGTTCTGATTGCTACTTTGTTGTTATCCTTCTCGATGCATTTGTGCGATGGTAAACACATTGGGATGTGTAAGCAGTACGGAAAAGAGAAGATTTCAGCAAACGGAAAAGAGGGTGGCAGACACTGCGCATTTATTAAGCATTTTAAAAATTAGATCTACTCGAGATAGCATTTTAGTCCCGCGCAATTTATATTTTTACGTTAAACCGATCGAACGAATTGCACGATAAATGCAAAGTAAAATTTCGAGATACAAGTGTAAGAATCCCGATTTTATATAACATTCACGTACCGATAAACGAACGTAAGCATTTTTTTCGGGAGATATAACGTGATTCGCGTATGACATGTAATGTGAGCGTTATAAACAAAAGACTGTTGTCGAAGCAACATTAGTTTTACGTCGCGAAAGCTTCTTTATACGCTTACTTTCTCCGATCGTTTCGTTCACGATGAAAAAATGTACAGGTCGCGTTCGTGCAATTACGCGAGATTGCTTAGCGGGCTCCTCTAGTAAAATGCAAAGTTAATTTTTGTCAGCAAAAATGTAATGACTAATAGAATAGGCTAGAAAATCGAAAGATACGAATAAAGGTTTCCTACATAGTTTTAATACGCGTATCCATCTCTATTTTGTAGCGTAACACAAAACCATAGCGGTATACTAATGTAGCCATTTATAGTTGCCATTTTGGTATGGATACTGATATATGAAGGAAATGTAAAATATTTAAAGTGCAAGGAGATTTAAGTGCGTTAATTTTACATTGAAACAAAAATGATCAGTACTCTCGTTTCCCGCTTGTTTGATCTTGATTTGTAACTTTGATTTGTAATTTTGATTTGTAACTCGTTCGTTGAATTTGGAAATTCGAAAAGAAAGATAAATGCTACGATCTTACGTAAGTAAAAGTAAGCGTGCATGTACCACGTGAATTGTACAGTATTTGTTTTAATGGCAATGTATTAACAAAATTATGTCTCTGTCTCTTGGATTGATCGAAAAGTGTTTGTGTTTCTCATATCAGAATGAAGAATCACGCGAGAGGGAAATGTTGCAAATTATATATAATTATTGCACTAATGTAATATTTTTAAAAATATACAGATTAGTGTATTTTCTTCGCCGTTTTATTACATTTATTTCAATTAATCAAATTAGAAAATAGTCGGTTTGCAAGAAACGCGTAAAACATTTCAAATAATTGTATGCTTGTAATAGTTGTAATCGGTCAAATGGAAATTTGAGTAAAACACGCCAAAGCAGCTAAAGCGCGCGGTGCGCACTTCCCGAGCTCTCGACGCGAAGGTGAACGACGCTTCGAACCTTCGAAGCGACAGCGGGCAGCGGCGTTCGCGTGCTCTACCGGTGATGTCCGAAAGCAAGACGCGCCACTCGGCGCGTGCGCACGGGTCACCGTATGCGATTCCGCCTGCGGACGAACCGAAATAAATCGAACGACGCCGAGTCGATCAGCAGTACGTTGTTGGCCGTACGTGAGCGTTTCTTGCGTCAGTAATGATCAAAACGAACTGTGGTGGTCGTCGTGGTTGTTTGTGGTACTGCACAAAGACGAAGCAGCTGTGATTGGCAGTTTGTGTCCCGAGCTACGAGACGCAAGGTAGAGAGAGGATCGAATACTCGCATCGTCGCTCGCTCGCTCGCTGCAGCGCTCACGGATACATATGGAGGTACGTAAAAAGCTTCGATGCGATCCCCGATTTATTTCCGTGCACGCGTCTTTGTTTACTTTAATAATGCCCCCGCTGTGATCGCGCGATCATAACGGACGATGATGCGTCAGAGTCGAATAGTGATCCCGATAGTAGCGGTAACGCGATAACGAAACGCGTCGTTGGTAAAGTTGGTCGACGCATCGCAGCGCGACGCCGTGCAAGCGCAAAGCGCGGTACTCGGAATTTCGGAGCTGTTTCGCTCGTTTCACCGTGTTGCGCACGTTGTATCACGAGAATGGCTCTTTTATCCTGCAACTCGCGTCGCGGGTGGTGCGCGATCGTCGAGTTTGCCCCCAACTACGCATTATCGCATTTTCCAATTTCTGTCAAACGTAGCGAGAAACGAGCAGGAGCTCGTCCAGCATCGAATCGCTCGACGATGCTCCTGCCTGTAGGCGCTGCACGCGCGTTAAAGCATCGGGCTTGTGTACATTCTCAGCTGATGGAGCCTGTCAGCTGCCTCGTTCGTCGTGCCTTGCCCCGCCGCCTCGCCTCGTCTCGATCTTATTTCATCTCACCTCACACCTCGTTTCGCTCCATCTTGCCTCGTCGTCTCGTCGTACGTGACCTACCTGACTGTAACCGTATCACTGTGACAGTTGACAACCTCCTTTTCCCGTTATCCATCGACATTACTCTCGATCGATCGATTTTACCGCCTTTCTCGCTCGCTCGTCTATTAATCTCTCGTTTTTCGAATCGTCCTTTTTACAGGATCGCGCGTATTCTCCATTACCTTTGTTTTTCGCAGTTTTCACCGTCGCTTATTGCGACGCTGGTGCCGAATTGCAATTCGTGCAACGCAGTTCTATTTATTTATGTACCGTTTTTGCAAGCGTACACGAGCGCGTATACGAGCGTAGGTGTATGATAAGTGGATGCGAATACGCAAACGGCAGTGTCACGAGATAATGCGCATCGACTTGTTTTGTATACGTTCACAGCTGATCCCAACTGCCGCGTCATAAAAATATCGAAGCCATTATCTCTCGAGCAAGCTCCAATACTTGTACGGTAGCTGCGCGCACGCGCGCACATGTCGCGACTATTTCTCATAATAATTTGCTACATCTTTCATCGAGCGATTATTCCGATTATTAATAAGCGAACGTCTTACCATTCTATCCGCGTGTATTAGCATCGTCAAAGATGAATAATGCAAGACATATATATAAATTAACCGCGCTCCATGCGTGTGCATGTGTATGCGGTCCGCTAGATGCGTGATAGAGATTCCCTCTCCCTCGTTATTTATACAAGTTGTCGCGATATGACCGCGCCATAAATACCTTGTTTTTCGTACGTATGTGCAATTGTGCGTCAAACGTCAACACTACAGTCTGTAGGTACTCTTGTATCGCGTCGCGGAGCGCATCAATGGCACGCGATGACGAAAGAATGTCTCCTTATCGCGCGCACTCTGCGTCGTGTACAGAGGAACGTGAGCTTGACACGGGTCTTCGCAAAGGGAAAAGGGGAAAAGGGGAAAAGGGAAAAAGGGTCGCGCGTTGTCCTTGCGAATGCGGACACATTGATGCACGCAGCTGTATGCGCGCGGCCGCGTGAACCTGTTGGACAACGGTTTTGTGTACATTTACAGCTGAGTTGACTGTCAGCTGACTGCGCGACAGAATGTGCCGTGCGCGCGTGCGTCTTTCCTCGCCTCCATGTTTCTTTCTCTCTCCCTTTTGGGCCATGTCATTTTTCACTTTTATATTCTTTGTTCCGTTTGTTCCGTTGCTTTTTCGATATTCGTTGGTGCTATTTCAGTATACTCTGCTCTTTCTCTCTCTCCCTCTCTCCCCTCTAATCGGTGCGTTGCGGCAACGTGGCGACGACGAGGGCAATGGCTCCCGCCCATTTCATCTTCGGACCAACCCCGCTCGCGTTCGTACGTATCTAATGCGGGGTGAAGGGTTACGACTGGCATAAATTGCACAAAGGACGGTTCATAAATAACTGCGGCGAAGGAGGGCCTCGTACGCTTCGACCCTCGGTCATCAACCCTTAACTCGCCGCTCTCTCTTCTTCCTTTCATTTCCTTCAAAAGTATTAGTAATTCGTCGCGGTGTTCCGAGAAATTACGACCGACTTTTTCGGTCAGTAAAACGACTATAATAATAATATAACAGTGATATAATAGTAACGTAATAGTAATATAATAAGAGAAAGAGATGATTCAATTGTTATCTTTGCATTTTTCTGTTATTTCAATTACGTTATATTATTCGAACGTCGTGGAATAGAAAGGTTCAGCCGTTCGTCGTGACGCATATTTGTGCAAAGAGAGTAAAAAAGACGCCAGTGCGTCTGCAATGAGTAGCAATGACCTTGACTAGTGTGTTGACTCGCAAGCTCTGTTCTCTCTTTGTTCTCGGGCTCGTCCGTTAGAAAACTCGTTCTCTCGTTCGGTAAGAAATTCCGTTCACTTGTGAATTGGTCGACTGTGCGCAAATCTCTCGATAATCGAAATGCTCTTCGTTAATCAATTATCGCGACATTACTAGCAAATATTAGCGAAACAATTGTAATTTTTTACAAGATGTAGACAAGGGTAGAGTATCCGTTTCGAGGACAAGCAAATAAGACGCTGAAATTGCTTGTATCGTTAATGATTTCTAACAACGTCCTTGTCTCTTTGTTTGAATGCGCGTCAGTCGATACGCGGCACACCCGATGCAGTTGCTCTCTGAAAACCACGTTGCTTTCAACGTCATTTTTACAGTTGTCACAAAATATTAGAAAAAGTTGCGACGACACGTGCACCAATCAAAAAGCGCCGAAAAAAGGACAATGTTTTCTCGTGATGCAGACTTTGACATCGCGACGAGAGAGAGAGAGAGAGAGGGGGGGGGGGAGGATCGATTCGATTAATTGAAAACATTCGACATAAAGACGCACGATTCTGATATCAGGTCGCTGCTTACAGGTGTCCCCGAACCGGCGCTGTCTGAACCAGCTCAACAGCTGATCGGAGTACGAAGCGGCGGTGAACGGGGCTACAATCGCACCACCACCCCGCGTTTCCGAGAGATTGAATCTTGTGTCCGCTAGGTAAAACACGGATATCTTGGCGGAGAAGACGGATCTATCCTCGCGCGCTTCGCAGAAGGATAGAGCGAAGTGTGTCTCGCTCGCTTGGATACGCCATCATGGTGAAAACTTTTCAAGCGTACCTACCTTCCTGTCACCGCACTTACTCGTGCATTCACTGCCGTGCTCATCTCGCTAATCACGACGAACTCATCTCCAAGGTGAGCGATCGTCGTCTCTCCTTGCTGATTCCTCGCGACAAAACTTGACGCAATGTCTCCTTTCTTTTTGTCACTGTCATTCAATTACATTTTATCCGTTTTACGTTTCAGTCCTTCCAGGGCAGTCAAGGTCGTGCCTATCTCTTCAATTCCGTGTAAGTACAAATAATCGGACGATGGGGAACACACGTTGCTGCGGCATCAATAAGCCGTATCGATGAAATATTCATTTGGCTTTGAAAGTTTTCCTTTGAAATGGAAGCTAGTATACTTGTGTTGAAGTTTGATAATCGTGCCATCTGTATATACAGGGTGAACGTTGGTTGCGGTCCCGCGGAGGAGCGAGTTCTGTTAACTGGACTGCACGCTGTCGCTGACATCTATTGCGAATGTTGCAAAACCACCTTAGGATGGAAATACGTTAGTTATCGAATTTAAGAAAAGTTGAAAAAAAAAAGAGAGTGAGATTATCGATGGCATTAATCACATGTAACGATGTATTTTTAGGAGCATGCGTTCGAGTCAAGTCAGAAATATAAGGAAGGAAAGTTTATAATTGAACTTGCCCACATGATCAAGGAGAATGGATGGGAATGAAGAGCAAAAGGGAATAGAACAGTTCCCTGTGCCTCTCGTCAAACTTTTCCTAATAACGCCTACAACGTTGTTCTAATTAACAATGTGCGGCCCCCTCTCTACTCGAACCACCAACGAAAGTCTGTGATTTCATTTGTGATTTATAATCTTAATCTCTCGTAATCTTCGTTTCGGACAATTCAACATCGGTTTGCTTCTCTGATCAAATCGAGTTAAGCGAGGGCGATCTGTATTCGCCAGTGAACACACACACACACACACACACACACACACACACACACATCGCAACAATACATGTACACGTACATCACCGGGTGTTGTAAAGAAATTATTTTTCAAAGGAAGAAAAGATAGTAGAGTAAGACGATAATGTCGAGCTACGGTGGAGTATGAATGGGGAGTATGATGAAGGTGCCATGGTGGAAGTAAAGAAGCTAGATCGCTCGGTACGAGCAGTGGGGTGCCCCTCCTCTCTAATTTTGATTCATTATCTTTGTAGACATTGCGTGGCGGCGTGTGTCAACACTGTGAATGTTAAAAATTAAACGCGCGGGGCACCCCGACAATCAGTTTTATCCACATTTTCTCGCACTGGAACAGCGCAAGTGCCACAGACTTTGCCGGACTGATTGCCTGCCTGCCGCGTCTATCATTGGAATTTCACTGCCGATATTCCTAATACTAATTAAGGATTACTACGTCTCGCATCCTGACGTGGTGACGTACTATAGTCTCTTAGTTTAGCGTACATTATAGAATACTAAAGCCTATATTACGTTATTATAGGACTTTGTGGATATAGAAAATAGGAATAAATCAGAGTGATGCAAGGGAAGCACGGGGAATAAAAGAAAGAGAGAATAAATGTAATGTAATGCAAATGAGTCGTCACATATATATGTGACATATATACATATATGAAAGAGAGAATGTAGAAAAGACTAGTTGTGTGTCACGTGTTACGTTTGGTGTTACGTTCACACGTTTTGCCAGACTATCCGTTCATCTGCCAGTCGCCACCGTTACTGCAGTAGTACCATCTTCTAATATGTTTATGCGTTTTCATCAGTTGGGTAGAGCGTGGGATGATTGGATCTTTAGTTGTAAACTTTTACAACTGCGAAACTTCCTATGTGCACGTAATATATAATATTCGAAATATAGACAAAGATAATTGTACGTTTAACATTGATTTCATTAAGGTAAAGATTAATCATCATGATTACGCGAATCCTACTATTTGCAAACAGATTATTTACGAGAATACGAGGCTTTTTTTATTCATTCGCTGAACATTGCAACACGGTGTATAACTGAATCGTCGCGTTAGCGAAATGTCTTTGTAAACAAGATGATGATAAATTTATCACGTTTCACTCCTTGACGAGTTCTTCCGCCTGCCAACTTTCTTGCTACGATTATCGAAACGATAACGTTAGTAAATTTACGCTGACATCAACTTTCCGAAACTGTTTCTCGTTTTCGTGCACGTGTTACATTAGTGGCAAGTTGCGCCCGTTGCATCAAGAGAGAGAGAGAGGATTATAATTTGTACCGCATAAAATACTTTATGCTATCGATAATCTTTTGCACCATTTTTCACACACAGAATTATGTCTAGATAAAGCATATGTATTTAGCTTTCGACTGCATACATACGAAAGTGTATTTGCGCGTATGTAGGGAAATGTCTGCCTGCTTATCTGCAATCCGACCGTTTGCTCGACTGATTGATGGAATAAATTGAATGAATGTTTGAATGAACGAATGAATGAGCTGGCCTAATATTTACGCTGTCACTCAAAGAGTACTTTTTATATTAATGTACCGATCCCATTGCTCCTTCCCATCCGCACTCACCTTTTCCGAATCTTGTTAAAATGTACCTATCAACACTAATTCCGTAGTCTTCAGCTCCTCCACAACTTCCACCGTCACAAGATTTGCTTTGTAAAACGTGTTCTTAATAAAAGAAAAAGAGAAGGAAAACATATAGAGCGTTGCTGATAATTTGATCGTCCGCGCTCCTCGAAATCTATGTAAATTATCAATACCTCTCGCGAGTCTTTTATATTTTAATGTAAAATTTAATCTGATTATATTTTTGCAATCTGTATTTTTGTATAGTAGTAGAAAACATTGGCAATTCGTAGGAATGTGTGTGTGTGTGTGTGTGTGTGTATTATTATATCTGTATTAATAAATCATGACACTCGACAACGAGTATCACGCACTCGTACGTTGCGAGAAATGTCGAGTCGTACTACTATCCCATTTGTATCGGGCAAAGATGGTGTGGCGACTACCCCAGTTGGCACTGCAAATGCTACGAAACACTACCGTCGCACAAAATTCTGACAGATGGCGTCATGGCTCCATGGCGCGAGAATTGTAGAGCATGTTATCTAACCTCGAAAACCAAGAAAATGACACTTTTAATTGAAATAACAATTTTCGTTGAGTAATTATTATAACCAACTTCCGAAAATTTACTTATCAAGACATGTCAAGCGCAAAGTCAAAATATTCTCATTGAAATTGAAGGTACTGTTTTCGAAACGTTTACCGCGTAAACATCTCGAGTGAAAAAGTTAATAATACAACAATTATTCTCGTAGGATCTTGATAAAGAAATTGTTTATCTCCATCCTCCATCGAAAGCCGTTAAGATGAGCATTGATAAACTTATAAAAAAGAAGCAGCATGCCAAACGAGAGGGGAATCTTTGTCAGTTGGCAGAAATCTCAAAGACTCTCGGAGACACGTACTTTGAGAATCAACAGTCGGAGGAAGCTCTACGGGAATATACGGAGCAATTGAGCATTTGTGAAGGTTTACAAGACAAATTGAACAGTGCGATAGCACACAGAATGATTGGAGAGGTCTATGCGAGTTTGGGAGATTACGAGGAAGCACTGATGCATCAGAATTTACACTTGGAAGGCGCTAGGGAAATAAGAAATTTGATAGAGGAACAACGCGCGTTTGCTACTTTGGGCAGAACTTACTTTTGTCTAGCCGAGAGTTTGAGCAGTCAATCGCACAAGTACAACGAGGCTTTAGCAAACGCAAAGATGGCTTATGTGAAAAGTATGGAGTTGTGCGACCAATTGACAGGGACCGAGATCAAGCTGGAGGAGAAACTGCTGATGCGGGCAAGACTGTTACTTAATTTAGGCTTGACACTGGAGGCACAAAAAGAGACGGGACAGGCGATTGATTTAATTGAGCAAGCGACTGAACTGTGCGTATCAAAGAATTTTCAGGAGGACTTGCATCGAGCATGTATCTCTTTGGCGGGCATTTACGAACGACAGGGCAATCAGGAGCTAGCGTTAAGTTACATCGAAACTGCGGGTACTGTGAACGACACACGTTTGAAGGCCGAAGCAATGATGTCGAAGACAGAGTTACTTATGCGAACTGGACAATGGATCAAAGCGCGTAAAGTATTAATATCTCTGTACACGAGCAGCGGATTGCCAAAGGACATTGATCGTTGGGTGGAGAAATATCTAAGGATCATGGTAACGTTGTGCCGAGCCGAAAACAATCTTCTTCTCGAGAGCGATATTCGAGCGAAGGAAAAATTGTACGAGACTTTGGGCGACGCATCGGTTGCTGCGCAATGCTTCGAAAAGGGCGTGGAATATTACCGGCAGATGCTAGCTTGTGCGGAGAAGACTGGTAGCGAGATAGGTGTTTCCTTGGTAAGTCTGGCTCAAACGCTAAAAGACGCGGGACGTTACGAGGAAGCGCTGCCGTACGCGCGGAGGGAACTCGAGCTTTGTACCGATCCCCGAGAAACGTGCAGGTCCGCATTGTTTCTGGCGGATCTGTCGATAGAGACTAACGCCCGTGAAACGGAAATTCGGGAGTATTACGCTTTAGCATCGAGTTCAGCAAACGAGAGCGACAACAATGCTGCAATTAAGCTGCAAAAGTCCGTTACGAAGGAATTCGCTGGCTACTTGGAGAGTATAGGCCAGTTCGATGAGGCGAGGGACGTGAAGCGAAAAGCGGAAATGTCATTGGAGGCACCGAGTGATACGGAGAGCGAAGCATCCTCCGATGGAAGCGACAAGATTGGCGCCGATGTCTGTCTGGAGGATTTGTCTGATCTGGAAAAGGACGAGGAAACTGTCAAGGTAACGAAAAGGAGGCGAAAGAGAGCATCTACGATCAAGAGGAACGAGAAGGGTGAGACGCAGCTGCACGTAGCGTGCATTAATGGCGATATCAATGCCGTCGAGAGGCTGTTATCGTCCGGTCATTCGACGAACGTTCGAGATCATTGTGGTTGGTCGCCTCTTCACGAAGCTGCAAATCACGGTTACGTAGATATCGCGGAATTGCTTCTAAAGCATGGTGCAAACATCAACGATCCGGGTGGTGCATCCTGCAAAGGCATGACACCACTTCACGACGCCGCGTGCTGCGGGCATTTTTCGATGATGCAGCTTTTGACGCAGCACGGAGCAAGTTTAACGCTCAAAACTCACGATGGCGATACAGTGTTGGATTGTTTGGAGGAATGGAGAGATCGCGTAAACGACTTGAGCCCTGAGGACTTGGTGGAATACGACGTGATGCATAAAAAGCTTTCCGCAGTTATTCCAACGAGAAATAGAAAGCGAAAGAAATGTGATATCGTTGAAACATCGGACGAGAGATCTGAGCTTCGGCAGGTGTCTGCTGGTGAAGATTACAAAAGAACGATCGCGAATTTGAGATGTTTCAACAAAGCTAACAAAGCTGCTGCTGCATTGAAAAGCAGCGACGAGTCGCGCGCACCCTTGGTAAATGAACAACGGATTCTTGCCAATGACGACTGGCTCGAGGACGACGTCGGAAGCATGACAAGGAAAAGGAAAGCGTCAAACGGTCACACTGAAAAGAACGTCACGACATTGAAAAGAAAATCTGCTGATGGAAACGTAGAGAGTGAAAAAGCTACGAAAAAATTAAAAGTTCAAACTAAGGAGGAAGCTTCTGATGCGAGCGAAGGTAGCGACGATAATAGCGCGAGCGAAATCCTTGAAATATTTAAAGAGGTGAAAAGAAAACGACAAACTTGCTTGATCTCGAGTGGATTTACCGTGTCTCGTAGTCCATCTCCGGTGATTAATTCGCAGTCGTCTCCACGGTACAGTGACATCTCGACGAATTCGAAAGAATACGTGCGTCTACGTACGCGTGTCAAAGAGATGGTACTCGATCTGAAGGTAGAAGTTTGCGAAGACGAGCAAGAGTTTTTAACGCGAGTTACAACCGCTGCTGAATGTACCTTCTACCATGAAACCGGCTGCACAGCCAAGTTGCTGCTACAGCCGATAAATGGATGTACCATGGCAAGTATTTTACAAATTGCGAGAGAAAATACGAGCGACAAACTGGAGTGCGAGATGGTCGAGCTGCAGATTCCATCGACCGTCGAGCGATATAAAACCATTTGTCATACTCACGATACAGCTCCCCGCGAGATTACGCTAAAGTGTTTAAAATCATGCGAAAATACACGCATCTTCCGCGTGAAGCCTGACGATACCGATAAAGAATTGCTCGTACCGTTGTTACGAACCTTGGCGTACGAGAGAAACGTTAGGGTGTTGCAGTTGTCGGGCATGGCGTTACTGACAGCAGGAACGTGTTTACACCGGTGTCTCTCGAATCTGTCGTTGTTGCAGGAACTCTGTTTAAAAGGCTGCGATATTGATTTTGCTTGCTTGCGCGAAATAGACTCGTTGCCGACTCAGTTAAGAGTCTTGGACTTGAGCTACAATCCGTTGAGCCCCAAGAGTTGCGACACCCTGCGAAAACTAATTGCACCTCTGCGATATTTGCAAACCCTCGATTTACGTTACTGCGAGCTGGACGATCTTTGTCTTCCGCTTGACAATCCGAATCTGACGAGTTGCGACATTTCGTGGAACAGACTAAATCGTCATGCAACCACATGGTTCCTGAGTAGACAGTTGTTTGATTTAAATCTATCCAACGTTCTCTCTTGCGACCAATCCGTCTCGAGTTTGGACGTAACGAGCACCGTTCTCTCACCTAGTCTCGAATCGTTGGAGCTCTCATTCTGCGACGTAACGGACACTGATGTAAAGATTATTTTAGCACAGCTGCCTAGGCTGTTAAAACTGATACTCCGCGGAAACACAAAGGTCTCTCCGTCATCTGTAAATGCGTTGTTGGCTCGCCAACCCACGTTAACTTATATCGACGTTAGTGGTTGCAAGAGTATCGCGAGTAGTCCAGATGCAGGATTAGTTATACAGAATCCCGAAATGTGTACGCTATTGGCTAGTATGGTGGCTGATCTATGCGACGCCTGGATTAAATTATGGCGAGACACAGCTACCGTAACGAGATTGCCACACAATTTGGCGATTTTCAGACCGACGTAACTTAAGATGGATTAATAAAGATTATAGTTTTAATGTACGAAGAATAGCGCGTTCCTCGGATGATACGACTTGCATCTTGTAATTGAAATCGTAACAAATCGTAATAAATGAAGCGGTAATGTCACCGCGTTTGCGAATTAGTAATGAATCCGTTTCTTTTTTGTAGAAAAACAAGAACGAGAAATTATGCAAGTTCTTTAAAAGAGAGATTTGACAGTTTACTTGAAAGTTGTGTTATTTCAGTCTAAAGACACGATACTTGTTGCCAACTTTACAACATATCTCGTTGACGCATACGCTGGTATCCTCGGGGTTCTCTGCGAAAAATTCACTTAAACTCTCGGTAAGCGATGGCAACAGTTCCTTCAGGTACGCTTCCTCGTCTCCGAGGCACCAGAAGAAACTCACGTGATACGACGAGTCATCCTGCACAGTGGCACAGCGATTAATTTGAATGCGGAATGCGAGTTGTAAAGTAAAATCATCATTCACTAGTGTCCGTGCTCAAACGTTGCACGTGCGATGTTTACCTCGGCAAAAGGCAGCAATCGATATTCATCTAATACACAGGTGATAGCCGCTATTAAGTGTCGTTGCATCTCGTCGTCATTCTGACAGCGGATTCCAAGAAATGTGCGAGTCCTCTCTTCGTTACGGTATACTCTTACATCGGTGAGCCGTAAAACAAATTGGTTGCACACGCAACACACATCCCTCAGCCTCTCGATGAACGATGGGATCCAATGGTACTTTAGGACCAACGTACGACTGAGACTAACGTGAAGATCGGAGACAAGGTGACCTTGGACCGGTAATTTATTTAATGTAGACTTTATCCAAGCGTAAAAACGTTCACTGGCTGTGTCTACAAAGAATTAGTACGTTTGCATAAAAAGATACGGTCGGTAGTATTTGTGAAAATTTCAATACTTTTCGAGATGTGTGATCTGTCGCAACGTATCGATGAATACTATTCTAATTGTAAGCGATTCTAAGCGCTCTCGACGCAAACAGAATACTTACAATTTACATAAATGAACGTTGCCCAATTACCCCGCTCGTGTTTAAAACTGCGCGTTCGTCCATCGTGTAGGAACGGATCGTCGACCAGTTCCTCTGAATACGTGACTCCTTTCCACGATAAAATAGTTTCAGGTACAGCTAATCTAATTAATGGAATGGATTAATGGAATGGATTAATGGAATGTTTTTCATTTAGTGTTTTTGTCTCGTAGTGTGTCTTTCGGACGAATTTTCGTTGAGCAACACTCGTTCTCCTCCATTCGTGACTTTACGAACTTTTGCAAACACCTGATAGAACATTCGAAATACCTGTTGTTTACTCGTCTCGTTGTCCTCGTGTCGACGTTGTCGTCTTGTTTCTTTTCATCGCACCTATCCTCATCCGAGTCGGAAGAATAGGTTTTTATTAACTGTAAACCGGCCATAACTTGTTTAATTTAACGTTTCTTCTTCTTATTATTATGATTACGATTATGATCATTACTGTTATTCTCTGTGACGTGAATCCACGATTTCGGAGCATGCTAACGCTCCGTCACATAGTTTCGATAAACTGCGAAAGGTGGCGACCATCTCGAACGAGGTTTCAGGAGAGTCCGCTACGCGCCTACACTGTCCTTGCTAGAAAAGTGGGACAGTACGATTCAATGGCGGGTTGAGCGAGTGATTTCTATTTTCAAGTAGCACGATCGAACGAGCGAGAGAAAGGCTCCGTTACTTAGCGAGATGAAATGAGAAGAATCGCGACAACTTGATCAATGGCTCGTCCGTACGTACGCGGTACGGTAAATGGAAAATATGCCAAGTAGATGAAAGTAAGGGCAAGAGCGAGCTACGGTGGCGCCGTACGCGCGAACGCGCGTATCGCGTGTCTCTCGACAGTGGCGGCACAGTGATGGCCGGAGGGCGACTGATCGGCGCCTTCTCGGTTGATCCGTTTCCCGTTACCTGTACAGGCCCGATGTCTCGCGCGTGCTCTAGCCGGGTCTGATCTGGCCTCTCCCTTCTGGGGTCGTGGCCGTCGTCGTACGCGTATTCGCCGGCGGTGCTTACGAAGCGCGTAGCCACAGCTCGTCGTAGTCGGTTTAGCCAGCGCGGCGACAATCAGCTGGTCGTTCGTCGCGAGACGTCAGTCGATGTTAACCGGTGCTCCGGGAAGGATGCGCGCCGTACGTTGCCGGCCGCGGAGCGGCCTTTGAGAGCGCGGTTACAGCCTTAACAATATCCATAATAAATCCTTTCTCGTGTGGGTGTCGTGATTGGTGCGTGCCAGCGAGGATCGATCGTCACGAGAGGAAGCACTCGCCTCCGCCATCGGAAAGAAAGAGGATTCTCCCATCTTTCGCGAGGTCAGAGGTTATGGTGTTTCGAGAGTCGTAATTAAAGTTTCAGTGTATCACGATTTCTTATACGTAATAACGTCGCCGGTGATTGCTTGGCAGTTGCGATCACTATCGGATCGCGCGATATCTTTTCGTTTTAGTAGCAACGGGCTGAAAATTGTTGACAGCCGCCGCGGTCGATCAGACCAGATGCGACTCGGAGAGTTATCGCTCGACTGCCCGTACCTAACCTCCGCGCGCGTGGATGCGAAAGTACGAATATGAGAGAATCGATCGACCGGGAAGCTATTTCGAGAAAACTGCTAGACCATTTACGGATTTACGGTGATTCGCACAGTTTCGATAACGCGCAAACCGTCTAACTCACCGTCGTCTTTTGTCGTCGATGTATCAGGAGGAGGCAAGTTCGGTTAAAAGGCAAGCTGCCGAGACGATTGGTCGGCGATCAAGGTAACCTAACCATTTTCATTGACGAAACGTTGCAACGTTTGTTCGTCGGGCACGCGCGCGCTATCGATTACTTGTCTTAATTATCTTGACACGTGGTCGCCTGCTTTATTTTTATCATTCGGCACGGATGCTCTTCCCGTGTTATTTCGATCTCGGTGCGAGAACGTTCTAGCGTCTCGCTGGTTTGCTGATCGCGATTACCGGACGCGTCGTCAGCGAGTATTTAGCAAATATTTACGATGCGTGCCACGTGCATTCTCCGATTACTCGTCTCCCGTAGTTTATTCCCGATTGCTGTCATGTACGCGACAAGCTGATGTGGATCAATCGCGAGATCGCTACCGGTGGTCTATTTTATTGAAAACACATGGTGAAAACGCCGCATCGATGCGTAATTGCTGCCGCGATTATATACAATGGTGTGGTAACGCAAACCGCGACATCGTCGCTCGCTTGTCTTGTACAGAACGACTACATCGACATGGAATCGTTCCGGAATCCAGACGTTCATTTGTACGACGTTTGTACGGCGATAAATGGCGAGGTCAAAGACTAATTAGTCGTGATTGTTAGACAGGCGAGAAAAGAGAGGCCAAATGTTCGTTTCCACAATTTACATATCGGTTGATTACGTATGAGAGAGAGAGAGAGAGAGAGAGAGAGAGAGAGGTAAAACAATTACTTTACCCTTTCAACTTGACGCTGTTTATGCATCAACTCAGAAGCGACAAGGTTCTTTCATCCTCGTGATAAAGAAAATTAACAAATGTAAGAAACAAGAAAGTTGACGATTTGACGTCAAGTAACGAGATTGTTCGTGAAGGAAACCATCGAGACTGACAATGCGGCGACTGGGATTTACCCAACAAATCCCGCTTCGTTCTCGATAACGTTTCGTTTGTGCAAACTTTTGGCAACGTATCGCAAATCTCCATTCTATTGTTGCACGATTTAAGTGCGATCGATCTCTTCAAGCCTTCAATGGGAATACAATGTTTCCATTCTTTTTCTCCGTATGCCGCGTTTACGTGTGCGTCTTGTTTCGGGTCCTTTACCAAAGAAAGCTGCCAAAAATAAAATTATATGCGCACCTGTACGAGTGACTCGTCCAAAATTCTCGGTATAACTGTCAGCTTGGCTGATTTGCAAACGATGCAAATTAGTCAGATTATAAGCGCGTCTCAGTATGGATCGAGACGTATACGTGTATTATAATCTATAATTTCTGCTCGGAGCCACGGAACAATCGCGTTCGTCCGCGGTATTAACGACATATCGTTAATGACATTAACGTTCGCGAGAATCTCGCAACCTTAGTCAATTCGCACGGTATTCCCTGATTCGTTACGGTCGCTTTATCCACTTGGACGGTAATTGATATCGAGCACGTGCTTACCAGTGATCGTCACGCGCTCGAGCCAAGATGAATCGCCTCGTCGTCATCGCAGTCAGCCACTTGGATGACCGCGCGATTTACGCGAAAATGGCCAACGTAATAACGCGCATCGAACTAAAACACACGATGATAAAGTGATAAAATTCCGAGGGAGATTGATAATTTTTTATGAGAGTCGCGATACCTCCTCGAATTAGGATCGAATTAGGATCGAATTAGGATCGAATTAGGATCGAATTAGGATCGAATTAGGATAACCCTGGCAGCGGATTATTCGCGGTGTACAATACACGGTAATCTTATCGCGAAAACTGACCGCGTGGTTACGATGAGATCTTTTTACGTCATTTATTGGCTGATGAAACAAAACGCCGTAAAAAAGGACTTTCTCACGTTTATTACTCGCTTTTACTACGCTCTCAAAGAGAGAGTGCATGTGTCATATACGTGTACATGTCGCGTAATCGTGACGCAAGATGACAGAACGGTACAATTGGAATAAGTCTGCGATTGTGCATTCAAGGGTACGACGATGGTGGGCGTCGCAGCCTTGAATCAGCTGTTTGTTTTCAATGTCGACAAGTATTAATACACGGCGCGTCCTATACGTACAAGAGACGCGTACTCGCGCGAGTTACGTGCGTGAACGCGCTTCGTCGTCGAGCGCTTTTCAGGTGCGTTGCCTCGCTCGAACGAACGTTTGTGAAACTCTCTCACGGACAATCACGCGTGACTTCGCATCCGGAAACACCTGTTGATCGAGTCCTCGAGGAGAATTGAAATAATTTCGCCAAATACCGAAGATATCTGCGTGTATTGCTTATCGAAATATCTTAGAACGTCAAACGTTGCGTTTCACGTCGCGGACGACGTCCACTATTTTTTGCGCATTGTGTACGTGAGATTGGCACATTGCCGCGTGGTACACGGCTTAACGTCGTCTCCGCTGATGAATTTTCTTGCCAAATTCTCGAGATAAGACAAAGATGTGCATCTAGGTGCACGTAGGAAATTGATCAGTGATAAGCTGTCTTTTCAAGTTTGCTCACTCGCGCGAGGCTAGAATCATGTCGCGTGTCCGGCGTTAAACTGATCATTCGGATCGGTCCACGAGCCGAATAGCGTTTTACGTCACGCGTTAGCAAGTACCGAGCGGCGGAGGTTGGCCAAAGATCTGCTAAAGTTTCATCATCGCCTCGCGATTTTGCGTACGATACGACTGGTTTGCGTGACTCATGCACGCGCCGGCCACCCTTGCAAATTGAATCGCACGTTTCGTGAATGTTTCCCAACGAATTTTCCCCGCCGCGTGCGCTATCCCTCGGAGTATCTGCCGAGTATCGAGAGGAGATTGCAGATAACGGGTCGCGTAACGCGAATCGCGGATGTTGCAAACGGGAATAGGCGTTGACGCATTGCGGCGAGTACGCGTCGACGCGCATAGCTAACTAGCGTGTTGCTCTAAAAACAATAATTTACCCTCTCTTTCAGTTACCTCGATGGAGAACTCTGGTAACGATAAGCAAAACGAGTCGGATGATTGCGACGTGAGCGAGAGGAAACGGGAGAACGCCGATCGAAACATGAAAACGGAGGCCAAGGAAACGGGCACGGACCCTTTGATAAATATGAATGAGAAAAACGAGATGAAAACACTGAAGAAAACGCTGTCGACCAACGAGGACGATGACGACGACGATGACGAGGAGGACGAGGAGGACGACGATGACGATGAGGACGAGAGAAGCAAAGAGTCCGCCGATGAGGAGGAACGCAAGGAAACGAAAACCGAAAGTGAGAAGAAGGAGCAGGGATCGTCCACCAGCGACAATACATCGACCAGTACTTCCGACGACGAATCCGAGACTAGCTCGGATGACAAGACCGAACCGGCCAAGTCGAAAACCGCCGCGACCGAGACGGCGCAAGCGGAAACGACAAAGGAGGATTCGAAGGAGAGCGCGACCAAGAACGAAGACACCACGGACGACAGCGACATCGAGGATGATCTGGTCTCGGCGATCAATTACAATACCATCACTTCGCTGGCGGCGCTCAAGGATATGTTGCAGTCCTCCGGGGAGGACTCGGACGGCGTTGACAGTTTCTTTCATCATTATTTTCTGTCGCACGTGAATCGACTACCGTCGCGAAATCAGACGCACAGTCCGTATCCCTGGGGCAGAAGATTGTCCGAGTGTCGAGAGGAGGACGAGTACGAAACTGAGGAAGGTGAGATTCCAGCGATTACGAGCAAAGCGTACGAGATACATAAGCTATTACGCTCGTCCAATGAGAGCTAAGATTAGCTCGCGTGCTAACGTTTGGCAACGCGCGATGCGAAAAGTCACTCCACTTGGGTAACGTAAGCGTATTTATAACGCGCTGCTTCTCTCTTTCTTAAAGGTACGCGGGCGCGATCGTCTTCCTTGTTTTCTCACACACACGTAATTATATAATCGCGGATCGCAATCACCTGCCTTTGCGACGCTTCGTGTCCTTGAGACTTTGCCTCGCTCGGATAGTGAAAGCTTTCTCGCGGCACCTAGATTTATGGTAGCGTAACTTTTCAGGCAAAAACACCGATGGCCCAAATACCGAAGCGAAAAAAGACGACGCGACAAAGACGCAGAGCGAGAAGGCCGACAGCGTCTCCTCCAAGACGTCGAAGGCGTCGAGCCCGTCATCCTCGGAGAACTCGAGTTCGGAAAAGATTGACGAAAAGTCTCTGCCGACGTCCAGTGTCTCGGAAGCTAAGCCACCTTCACCGTCGTTGTTGACGACGACAACGTCAGCGACGTCAACGGTAGCGAGCGAGCGGATCTCGGTCGCGACTACGACCGCGACGTCAACGTCCAAGTCTGGTAGATTTACCACGTCGACGGTGACATCGCCTACCTCGACGACGAAGCCTCCCCTTCGGAGAAGACACACCACTGGTCCGGGCATGACGTTTCCCGCTACGGATCCCCCTTCGTATTCTACCAGCATGACCTTCTCGAGAACCAGCCCGTTACCCAGCCCGCATCTCGACAAGAGGTTCTTCGACAGCAGCTTGATCGAGATGAAGAGCCAGGCGAGCAGCACCAGCACCCTCGATTACGACTCCACGGAGGAGGTGTGGGTGCGTCGAATGGATTTCCTACAGGAGAGGAAACGGCGGGTGAGTGTCTAAATTCCGTTATTCGCGACAGCGGAAGGAGAAGATTTTATTACAAGTATAAGCGATGCTCACACTCGCATGCGATCTTTTAAACAGCAGGCTCGAACGAGATGTCTCGACGAGTTTGTCGATCTCTTTTCTCGCTTTCTCCTAATCTCCTGACGTACGCGTTATCCCAGTCGACGTCCTATTTGAGCTCTCGCTATAATTGCATCAATTAACCAATTGCCGCGAGGCGAAGCAGTCTCACAAATTTGTTTACCGCGATCTCTCGGCGACTCTCGATCGACGCGACGACGTATCGTAGAGTAATCTCGTATTTATATCTGCAAATCGCTCGTTGTTCTCTTCCCAGTTGCGCTGCGATCAATCAGCTCACGAGCAGCGGTACGTAACGAAACGAAATTGGATTCGTCATCGTATTTCCACGGCATTTCTCTCTCTCCCTCTCTCAATGTCCTCTGCAATGGTAATCGTTATCGTACAAACGGATGAAAAAATGCGTCGCGTTTCGCAGCAATAACGTTTCCCATTCGAGAAACGTGAAAGGAACGGTCTAGTTTAAATGTCGCTTTAAACTGTCCCGATGTTTATTCGCTGAAACGCTTTTCGTCTTTTCGCAAAAAGTCTCTTTGCAAACTCGTCGCGAACGCTACCGACGCGATAAGATTGCTCTCGCATAGATATTCAGCGTGCGCGCGCTCAAACAGCGCTTCCGTAAACAACGAGGCTAATGTCCGATCCGCTGGGCATACTTTGAAAAGCGGGGTCTTTTCCTTTCTCCTCATCTTCCAAGCGGAGAGCGGATCGAGCTGACCCAACACTGAGTTTTTGCACGCGCGTCGTACGCTCGGAAAATTGGAAAATTGCTGTCTAAAAAAACGTGGAAAAATGAAAAGATATAAGAATTTACCGTTGGACGCGAATGAGTTTGTACAGTCGTCGTAACGCCGGGCACAACATTCGCGAAGCGTGTCCCAGAATCGATCTTTGCGAGTGGTATAACGTGGTGGTGGGAGGGACATCTTTACGGCCGGCGCGGCGTTTCAATCGCGTTAAAGAGTTCGGAGTAACCCGTCGTTTGTACGCTCGTGCGCTCGGGATTGATTTAGCTGTAAGAATTTAGCCACGGCTTCGAATCTATCGTTGCATCGTCGTAAAGTCGTTGTTGTTCGGTTTTGCAATTGGCATCGGTGTCTTTGCATTTCGAGTAAGAAACGGTAAAAAGAACCGGATGATACGTCTCGTAGTCCGTGTGCCCCAGATTTCAATGTGCCGTTAGCGTCTGGCGAAAAGGGTGAAGCGAAGTGGTACAAGGCTTCCTTTAAGCTCTATCGATTCGTTTGAGAGAGGAATTACTATACCGTGCGAGAAGCTCGCACATATTTTGACTGCTACCTCGCGTGCGTCATCGTACGCGTATAACGACGGCAAACCTTTCCTTAAACGCCAAAGTTCATAAACGGCACGCTTTGTATAATGGACGTGTAACATTCGTATCGTACCGATAAGGATAAGCATAAACGAGGCGCGATATTCACTTTTGTACTAGGAAGAAATTTCAATTTCTTACTAGTGATAATTCAGAGACGTATTGGCATATCTCCAGGCCTTGAAACCTTTTTAAGCCTTTGTGGTGCAACTATTAGGATTATATATTAAGGACAAGACTAACGATCAGATTTTTACGACTAGCAAGCTAGTTGTATCGTGATAAAATATTTGATAAAAATGGATTGGCACGCAGCTGCACGGAATTATCTTGATAGCCGGAGATAACGGCGTTATGACAATTGTCCAGGAAATATCGCTATCGATATGGCACCGTCAGTAATCGGACAGACACGAGTGCGCTTCGAGATACCTCGTATCCACGTTGGATCACTTTTATTATTAGTTTTCGGATACATCCGGTCCGTTTACGCGAAAGTCGTTCCGATAACGTACCGCGCGAAGGTAGTGTACTTGTTATCGAGGGACGCTTCAGCGTTTCAGCCTCGAAATCTCAATGGAAATATCGTGATCGTGAATATTTTACGTTGTTTTCGCGTTGAATTCGCGAAGAAAAAAATGTCGGTATCTCTCGGGAGAGTACGAAAGTACTCCCTAGTGCCGTATTTGGATCGCTGCCCGGAGTATCACGGGACTTACAAGGTATTAAATATTCTTTCTTTAGCGATTTACGTTTTGCCCCACGACTAGATTTGCGACTGCAGATACCAATGCAGAAGGCGAAAGACGGATGGGGATGGATGAGAACCTCTCGAACGTCGCCGTGCTGTCGCATCCTGCTTCGATCTCGTCTCCCGCGTTTTGTGCTACACGGGAATTGGCATAAATGCGCGTAACGAACAACTACGGGATATCTCGTCACGTAGCGCGAGCTGTTATTTTTACATGCATGTTACATTAGGCTAAAATAGCATAACGGAAATAGACTCGAGTTGGACACGTTAGAAATTGCGGACAAAGTGGAATGATCCCGTTGGATATTTCCCAGAGATAAGTCTTTCTTCTCGGAACAATTGCAAAGATATACTTAATATTACGTAACTTGTGAACGGTCAGGTAGCGTTTTTCTCCATGTTTGGATTGAGGTTGAACCTCCCCCAACTCGCAACTAGAGTTATTGCGTTTTACGCGTGTGAGAAGCTTGCGTAGATATAATCGCTATCAACTATCGTTTCATTTTAAACGGTGTTTTATCTAATCATCTTGTCGCGTGTTAAGTTCACGGCTTACGATAGCTTGCAGGATTCGCAGATTCTCTTAACAAATACCCAGTACGTATACGTACGATCAAAGATTCAATCCCGACAATCAATTCGATCGTTTTAAAATCCAAGAGCAAAAATGTTATCGTCGTTTTTTTTCTTTTCTTTTTTCAGGAACTAGGCTCACAACCACTTCCGACGATTGTGACCGAGGACGCAGATAATTCCAGCCATGTCTCTCAAGGTCATAGGCCACGGGCGGGTGAGTTTTAGCGGGTGAAATTAAGCGCCATTAAAGAAAGAGGGTAATAGAATAAGGGAGCTTACAGATACGTGGGGTTCACACTCAAAGACCATCAGGAAGTCGTCCTATGGCAGCGCGCCTAGTTCTGGAAAATCGACGCCTCTTCCGCAGCCGACCGAAGCAGCGTCGAGCTCATCCAGTTCCGGCAAGGATGGTCGGAAGACGTCCGGCACTCGATCCGGTTCCACCAGTCGCAGTAATAGCCGCAGCAACAGCGTCGAACGTAGAAGAAGCGGTGGTGGTGTTGCGGATGAGTTGACGGCCAGTCCTACGCGAAAGCCAGCGCTCTTTGACGCTTTCAGACCTAGAAGCAAGTCGGACGCCGGCAAGAGAAAACCCAGTATTATAGCTAATATGAAAAGTGCCGTTCAGGTAAAAGAGCCTATTCTAGTTTAGAGAATTACAGAATTCGAAAAATCTCTTGATGCGTATCTCTTTTCCTGCCGCTGTTTAGCATTCGTTGCACAGAGGATCACACGGAAGCTCGTCGGTGGATGTACATACGGAGAAGGAACATCATCGGGACGGTCAGAAGGAACAAAGAGAGAGCAAGGAGCAAGGTGGACGACCTAGAGCTGGATCCGAGAGCAGCAGGAATCCCGTGAGCAAAGTCATGGATCTCATCAGGCACAGAAGCCACAGTGCCTTGAGCGCGGAGGACAAACGGAAAGCGGTAAGAGATCTCTTACCGTCTTACGTCCATCGCCGCGACCTTGCGTTTTGCGCATCGCACTCGCGGTGATGGAATTTGCATTGCTAGAGGTAGATGTCTCTAGCGTGAGAGACTCGAGCGTAGGTAAAAGCATTTTCTTCCTCTTTTTTTCTTAATCTCTTTCGATTGTCGCTTCGAAATTCTTGATGAACGAAATTATCCTCCGTCAAAAATGCAGGACAGAGAATATCAAAGAATAAATCGTGTCGTCAAACGAGACGAGAGAGAGACGGTATGAAGCACGGGTAATTGCGATTGAATAGATTATATTCTTTAATTGAATTAAAGACATTTCGATGACGATCGACACGTTGAGATGCAGTACGGTTTGAATACAGCCTTGAGACAATCTTTTATGAATATGAATGAATGAGAAAGAGAGGAGGTCCTTTTGTGCGCATCGCAAGGTGACTCGGCGCCTATGCGGTACCCGGTACGGTTCGGCGGTTAGGCTCGCAATATTTGCGCCGAGAGAACAGGTGCCTCGCGAATGTTTACAAAAGAACGCGTCGAGCTACCGTTAGTGGGAGGTAACACGTGTGTCCATACGTGTATGGATTGAGCAGAGAGAGAGGGCAAAACGACACGTTTGCCATTCAGTGACTCGCCGTACTTGCAACGCCAAACGTGTAAAAAAAAACTTCCGTCCTATCTTTACGAGTGTCGATCAAGATAACAGCGACGCGAGCAACGAATCGTTTTTTCCTTTCTTCCGGGGAAAAGTTCTACGAAAAGTTTCAACCAATCAACCCGGAGTCGCGTGATCCGCGTTTGAATTCGTAAGCGTTCAAAATTATCCAATCGGCACCTTTTTGAATAACGATACATATAAAAATGACATAAATGATCAAAAAAAAACCAAAAACTTGACGATACGGTATTTTGTCGTTACGATGATCTAGATGAGTCTTCGATCTTCCGATTGTAAGCTACAGTTGCTCTCGTAAAACGCTAAATGCCACGTCGGGTTACCGAGAATGCGATATTTGCAACGGACAAATTTCGAGCTGTGCTTTTGAAATGGTGATAATAGCACCAGTGGGCAAACTTCATGCGTGCAGGAATGATTAAAGAACGCGAGACAAGCCTGGCAGAATGTGCGTTGCACCTGTAGCATATGGGCCACGGCGCGTATTAGTAATCGTCTTCTTTATCGCGTAGACGCGACACGGTACGACGTTGCGTCACGATCGTGAAATTTGCGTGAATAATTCTTGCGTGAATTATCTGACGCATTTTCGAACGCGGTGAGTGGAAGGAAGCGGGTCCACGACTGGTCGATTCCTCAATTCCGGTGCTCGACAAGAGCCACGGAGAACCGCGTATTTGCAATTAGGGAATTACGCGCGTCGCGGCGAGTCGAGTCCATCGAGCGGCATAAAGTGACTCCGTGTCGCTTGGTCGTAGCTCTTTGACCGTTGGGTTATGCGCGATCGACCGATAAGGACGATAAACGCAAGATCCCGTGATGTCTTCGTATTTTCGATGGATAAAAAGCGGCAAGAAGGACGATCGTTTCGGCGCAAAACCGAGAAGCCGCTCCTTGGACACCAAGAGTCTCGAGGCGTCTGGCATTCGACTGATTTTGCAAAACGTATATAAATCAAATCAATTCTCTCTTTCTCCGTAATGCCGTGCAACTTTTGCAACTGTTCGCGAATTGATGATGATGGAAATTTTATGCAATAGATTCTCGCAATCGCGTCACGGTGGTAAACATAAAATTTCAAACGACTCCACCCGTTTCTCTTTCCGTTTCTGTTTCAGAGAGCGGCCGTGCAGCATCAGACACAGATAGCGTCGCAGAGTAAGTCCCTGCAATTAAACTGCATTAAAGTCTGTTTAATCTCGTCGGTTATCACGTAGACGCGCGCGTCTACGTGATAACCGACAAATTTGGCTCGAATTTCTATTTTGAGCGGAAAAGGACATCTTAATGAATCTCGACACAAAGAAATCCTCGAGTATCTTCTTCCTGCGAGAGCGTCATTTGTGCTGCCACCTTTGTGACGCGGACGCGTATTGACGATTGCGTTATTGATTTATGAGATTTTATTCGCGGTCGATCGCGGTGTCACGCGAGTATCGCCGAATGCGTACGTACCGACCGAGCACCACCTCGCCTTCCGGCGTTCTTGGCAAGATGGCGGAATCGACGCGAACGTGCATCGCAGTGCGGCGCGACGCCGAGCGGTACGCCAGACCAGTCGCGACGGTACGCGTTCTCGTTCGCGTCTACGGCGATCGATGCCCGCGAGACTCGAAATTGCTCGACGTGACGAACGAAGCATTGCTTTGTCGAGAAAGCGACGTTTTCGTGAATCGCGGCTTTTTTTCGCCGTGTCATTGCGCGCGTACCCGAGCAACGTGCGGAACGAGAGACTCTCGTCCGTGAACATCGTCGTTGCGTGTTCCCCGCGGCAGCGAGCAGGAGGAAGAAGAAAAAGAAGAAGAAGAAGAATACGCGTGGATCGTGTACGGTGGACGGCACAGTGTATTTTCGATGAATCGTACAGCGCGATGGTATCGGCTTCTCGTTAATGCGACGTACGAGTACGTGCATCTGATACGCGCATTTTGGAAATCGTCGTAACCTCGAGAGAAGGTTATAAGTGAGTGAGAGAGTGAATTTATTACGCGAGCGTTGTCCGGCCGAGAGACGCGTCTGTAAAAAAACTGATAAGATTCGCATCGTGTCGCGCATCGTATTCCACGTTATCTCCCCGCTCGAGAGCGAGAGTAAACTACGCGCGCGCGCGCTCACGAGAATCGAAACGAGAGAATCTTTCCGGTATCTTGTCGGTATTTGACCATTTCTTTTTTCTCCTTTATCGTGCCGTTGCGTGCCAGAGAAAAGGAATCGTTATCATCAGTTGTATCAGGAATCGAGTGACAACCGGCGGCGTTTTACCTTTGTAAGACTTTTCTCGTCGCTACTTGCTCGTAACTACGCCGTTTCCGACGAGAGCGTCATTGCATCTCCGTCCTTTTCAGTCATGTGCGCGCGGCGTGATAATTAGCCGTCGAGAAGAAGAAGACGAGACGAACTGTTGAAGGAAAAGAGAGTAACGTCGAGTCGAGCAGAAACATGAACGAGTCTTTGCAATTTTTTGGCAAACTTTCCTCTCGAATGAACAAATACGGTTTCGCACTCGCGATACGTATGTAGGTCGCCAGAGAGAAAAATGTCATCTCTTTTACGTATTAAGGAGCATAGCACCGATATGCGTGCTCGATACAGGAGGGTCTTCAAGATTCGCACATTGGTAGTTCCTTATTCGGAACCGGAAACGCTTTAAGCGTATCGTGCACGCACAACATGTCGCGACAAATTTTCAAAAGTCTCGTGCTCGCTCGCACTTTTGTCTCTTTGGTTCTTTCGCGGCTCACATTTCCATCGCAATCGCGCGTATGACACGTTCGATAAGAGTGCAGTTTTGATAACATTTGCGGTCGTGGCGAGTCAAACGATAGGTTTTAAACTCGGCAAGTAAATACCACGACGTAACGTGGGTGTAGCGTAAATTTAACCCGCTGCTTCGAAGCGGGTGACAGCGGAATTAAATTTGGAAACGGCTCTCGGTAAATAACGAATTCTACGTCTCTTATGTAACACGCGTAATTAGAGTAAACAGAGTGCGAAAAGCAAAAATCAGTTGCGCGATTGTATTCGTAGCGCGTTGTCACTCGACACACGTGACTTTTTTCGTCACTTGGTATCGTATCGCACTCGAAATAATAGTGGCAAATTACGCGCTTATCGACGCAAGTCGAACAAACGTTTGCGTAGTAGATTGTGGACAAATACCAAAAGCACGTATCTACTCCACGAGATACATATTCTTTATCGCGTTATACGTGTAGTCTAAATCGAATTACCGGGGTCACGAGATATCCGTGGATACGTGATCCTTAATCCGTAACTCGAGGTCTTCGCGAGGAAGCGCGCACGTCGACGCTGTCGTTGCGATCATCGCCACGCGTTTGATCAGAATTTTTATACGTTTCCCTCACCGTTTCCATCACCGTTTCCATCACCGTTTCCATCACCGTTTCATCGTGATGCGTCTCTTTTTGTTTTTTTTCCTTTTCAAATCCGTTCATTAACAGTCTCTTTCTCTCTCAACGCTCGCCTCTCGACAACTGGCCTTCGATCGATACGACCTACTTCCTCACCCTCGACCCCGAAATTTAGCGGTGACCCGATTGCAGCATTATTGAAATACTGTTTAAGGAAGCGATATTGGAAGCGATATTTCAACTACTTCTATTATAATCTAGTCTAATCGCGAGTGCTTCTCTTGCTCTTCCCCTTTCCCTTGGTTGTTTAATAATTGACGGCACTGACTGCTTCCGCTAATCACGCAATCAGTCTCGTGTCGTGAACGTTTCCTTCTTTTAATCAAACGTTTTCTTTTCCTGTTTTTTCTTTTTTTTCCGAGTAACTTTCGTAAAGCCCTCACGTCGTCACGAGGATGCGCAATCGTCTCACAGTAGGTTTCGATCCAATTGATGTAATAACGATACGTTTAGGTAGAGCATATTAAATTACGTTGCATACGGAGAAAAAGTGTTATTCTTTTAACGATTACAGAAGAAAAAAGTATCGTGAGATGAAGAAAAAGCACATCGTGCAACAACAACGAAACGTTTCTCGTCATTTATTTTGCTTCAGTTGCTGAAATAAATGTATTCCGAATTTGAAAGTTGTACGCTCCAAGGTTCGCACGATGTGCGAAACAGGAAACGCTCATAAGCGAACGTGTGCGATGCGCGAGAGCAATTAACGACTGCTATCGTTCGTGTCTCTCGGCCGAAGAATAACCGGCCGGTTGTTCCGAAATTATTTGACGTAACTCTTCGCAGATTCGACGTCCGGCAAGCGTTCGATGAGCGGCTACCTTCGCGACGCGACGTTACGGAGTTATTGTTCTCGTCTCGCGTGAGATGCACGGAATGAGCCACCTTTTGTCTCACCATCATGACTCCGACAATGGCGGTGATACCAGCACGAGTTCCATCTCGTCGGACACCCGGAATCAGGACACGCGATTCCTGCAGGAGCTGTTGAAGCACGACAACAAACTGTACTTCCACGAGCGACACGTCTCCCGTGGCTCGGTCAGTTCCGCGTACTCGTCCTACGGTTCCAACTCGTCCAATCATCAGTCTCTCTATCACACGATCCACGGTAACGGCCATCCTTTTCATCATCATCATCACCATCGGACGGCGAGCAGCGATAAAGCGTCATCTACCTCTCCCAGTCCGACCAACGAACACGAGAAGCAGCATCATCATCACAGCATACAAGAGATGATACGACATTTCGGTAGGCGGTTGGGACACATTAGGCGACAGAGCGAGAGCCACGAGACTCCGAAGAAACGGGAGGAAGACTTTAGGAATCGTAGTCAGAGCCTCGACGGAAGCGCTAGGCATCCCGTAAATCCTCGGGATGCCGATTGCGAGACCACGTACAGGATTTATGAGAGCATACTCAGGCAAGGTAACGCGAGCGAACGCAAACACCTCTACGTGACATGCTACTACGCACCGTTTTTCAACGGCGCCAACGGCACGTGTCGCCTCTTTCGATACGTAATGATAATACGTGATGTAACAATAAAGAACGATAACTTGTTTTGTAGGCAGCGAGAGAGTCACTCGTGTCCGGACTGCCGACATTGCGAAGCGATGTCACATCGCTCTACTATACTAACGAGACGAGATTATCCATTTCGTATGAAGCATCCTCGAATAATCGGCGATCTTTGTTAGCAGACGAACGTTATTTTCATTTTCCCAGTGCATTTTGTTGCACGATGTGTTTTCGTCGTAATGAGCATGCGGAAATTTCTTTCGCGTGTCGTTAAATTGATCATCCGAGTGACGCGAAATAGTGAATATGGCGATGATACAAAAGAATATGTAACAAATCGAATCACGGCATGCACGAGATCAATGTGTGTGTATTTTTTATTTGACACGAATACGTGATGAAATGTGACGGAGCCAAGCCAAATTTAATGTGGTTAAATTTACGTAAATCGTTCACTGTGTAACGATTTAAGTAATTTGCAAACGTCTGGTCAATATCTATCTCACTCTTGACGACGACGACGACAACGAACGAACGAATAAACGTATCGTGAAACAGACACCGCCGATAAAGCGGGATATCGCTGGAACGTCTCGCGCTGAGGAAGCGGATTTAATCGTAGAAACGTGCGCAAACGGCCTTCATCGAGAGAAAAACAAAATTCCAAGACCCCGATCACGGACCACGGCTCCGCTTTCAATCTCATTTCTATTTTACGTGAAATAATGACCGAAAATGTATCATCGGAAATAGTCTTTGATGATATCGGCGTCTCAATGGAACGCCTGTTAGAAGCGAACGATAAATGTTTATATAACGTATAGTTTTTATAGAGCTTTTATACTACTCCACGGGATAAGCACATGTTTCAATTACATAAATGACACATAATTTTTAAATCTTGAAAGAGATAGTACAATGCTAAAGATGAATTATACAGACGAGTACAAGTAATTCCAAGGGTAAAGAATGAGACGTGATCTCGCTCGCGTTTCTTCCTAGTGAGAATGTAAATAACGTAGTTTTGCACGTAGTTTTGCACGTAGTTTTACGTAACCGACGATGAGAAATTCTTCAATGTTTTGACTAATGGAACTGGACTAGGAACCTAGGACAATTGAACGGTTAATTGCAACGGTCGACGATAATAGAGTACATGTGACATAATCGGTCAGAGTCGATCAACGTTGTTTAAACATGATAAACACATGCGAAATGAACAATCAGTCTGGTGTTTCAGGGAAAGATATAAGGATAAGCTTTTCTCGTCGTGAAATATCATGTGCCAAATACGTCGATTGGTTTCAGGTGCGCTCAGAAGAGGTTCACTGGATCCTACGGCTCGAAGATTGTCCCTCGGAGCTCCTGCGATTCCTCACCGAGCGTCCGACGCTTGCCTAGATCCGGTTCACGCTGCCATATTGTTCAGAGATGCACGGGGAGTAAGTATTTTCCCTGGTCTTTATTTCGCTCTCGTCTTTCGAAACTCTCATTGTCATAAATTTCCAAATTAATTCAAAGTGTTCCCAATGATTTGATCCATTATGAAGAATGGTAAAAAAGCTCTCTTGGATTATTATTACCACGCATGGGTAAATGGCAAGCGATAATCTTTCTTACCATCGTTTCGTGAATCTGCTTATCGACAGTCGCACTTTAGTATCTCAAAGATGTATGTATCATCATGCACGACAGATACTACTCGGGCGGGCAATTTTGTGTCTTTTCTCTGTCTCTCTTGATTTAATTTGCCTCGTTGCACATTGAAATGCGTCTTATCGCGCGCGCGTGATGACGCTCGATTCAATGACTCGACGGATAAAGAACATCCGTGCGTGAATGTCACGATCACGAGAGACCGACGCCTAGTTCCATCACTGGAAAACTCGTTGAGAGCAATGCGTTATCACTGTCAGAATCGATCGTCCCAGATGGAGGATGCGTTTGCCGTCGAACGCGCCGATAACCGATGCGCCGTAAATTTCACACGCAACGTGTCGCAAGCTCACCGACGGACCGTACGCCGAGCGCCATCCTGGACGGTGATCCAGTCGAGCACGAGCGACCGAGCTGGTGCTGATCGCGAGGGAACCTCTCGCGTCGCGTTCCTTTCGGGCAGATCTGGCGGGGCGATCTCGTCTCGTCTCGAGTAACAGCGATGTAACTGCTTATGGATCATCTTTGCGCTTGCATCGATTTGCGCGACTTTTTATCCGGCAAAATTCTCATGATGATGAGAATGATGATAGTGCGGTGCAAGTTGCATTTGGAGAAAAGATGTTGCGCGATCCTCCTAGTGCTCGGTCGTTCCCGAGTCAAGTTTGCCATCTCGTCCGAGTAAATGTAAATGAGCTCTCTCGGAAATTTCACTTACCAACATTTCTATCGATGTTTCGCATAGTTTTACGCGCGTGCTTCTGAAGCACGTTAGAAATACCATGCTACACCATTATCACCAAAGTCTCGCAATCATTTTCAGAATAGTAATTGAATCCCTTGGCGTAAAAGGCCAACACTTGTTGCCACAACGATGCTGCACGTGTCTGAATGGATTAAAAGGCATCGGGCTTCGAATCGAGTTTGCGATCGAGCACGTAAACGTAAACGAGACGACGACAACGATAGCGGGATAAGTAAGGGATAACGTTGAGCTTCTTCGAGATTCTCAATTTCGTTTCGTCTCGTTGGCGACTTGTTCGTCGTTGGGAAAGTGGGAGAAACGGGTTCTCCGTGTCGTATGCGGACGCGGAATATTGCACGTTTCATATCGCGTCATAGTTGCGATATCTCGTCCATCGAATACTAATGTCCCAGCTGTTTGTAAACACAATCGCTATCCACCTTTATATTTAGATACTGTTGCCCGTTACTCGATCAACGAGCCCGCGCTTGGATAAAACTGCTACGCCCGTGCATCGTACAACTACGTCGCGTAGTTATTCCCAGAGTCCATGAAACAACTCGAGTTTCCTCACGTTTGGCTTCTACTTTGCCTCTGAATTTATAACTTGAAATAATGACGATCAATCGGTTTGCACAACGCGACATCATCTTAGCGAGCTTCGTACGAATCGCTGTCTCGGTGGTTCTCGGTTTCTTGATCGGTCGCCGTGGGCGTTTTCAAGCGTACGCGACACAGGCCGCGTCGCCTTCCACAGCTCGGACTCGGACTCTGCTTTCGAGCATTTTCGCCAATTTTTTTCCATTCGCTTTCGCGACGTCAAACGTCATTCCTCGGATGATTTGGATTGATTTGACTCGTAACGCGCCCACGCGTCTTTTTTGCAAAAATTCCTGACAGAAACGCCCATTGTGCACTTGATCGCACGGATCAGATATTTCCTACGTTCGTGGTATGTTCGATTGGTCGATTCGATGAACCATTGACAGGCTGTGACCAGCGCGAAAGAGAATATTCCGAAGAACGCGCTCGCGTTCCATTCCGCGAGTGTGAAAAGCGTCGCTCGTTACGACGACGTGGGCATCACGAGGTGGCAAAATCTAGAATCGCAGACTCCCGCCACCATTAACTCGATTGTTGCAAAACATTCGTTGAGTGCAATTTCTTTAGGATCCTTAAAATAGCCTCGCGTCCTCAGCTTTAATCGATACTCGAGATGTTATTTCGACGTCAAACGAGCGAACCAACCGGAAGTATCACTAAGAACTCGGATGTGGTGCAAGCTGCAAATTCCGGAGTCCTGGCGAATTGGTATACGAAGATCAAGAGACGACACACCTTCAGTCCGAGATCCCTATTGAAACGGGCTTTGGTATATTGTTTTTCCATGCAATTTCTAATTTGCGTATCTTTTGTAAAGGTTGCTATGAAACCGTCTGTGGTGCGTCTCTCGTGACGATTTCCTGAAATACGTTTTCTCGATTTTGCCCTTCACGTTAATTCAGAAAAAACTAAGTTATTGATTTAGAGAGCAAATCTTTTTTTAGCCCTTTCGATTTTTCTTTTCTTCGTAAAAAGATTGTTAACACATTTCGAAAGGAACGTCAATTTCTTCTTCTATTTTGCAGTTGCCAGTGGTGGATCCCTTTTTAGAGAAAGTGTCCCTCTCCGACCTTGGTAAGTTTTGTTATACCACGCCAATTATATTGTTATTTTCTCGATCTTTGTCAAACTTATTTGCTTCGTTCAAACTCGGAAGGTTGAATGTTTATTATGATTCAACATGTATTGAGATTGCAACGTAGCGTGTGCGTGTGCGTGTGCGTGTTAAACGTTTCCTCCTCATCGGAAGAATATATAACTTTTCAGGATACATATCACGTTTTTCTTGCTTGGCGTAATACGGATTAAACAGTGCTTTTTTTTATTTACGTATCAACGGATTCTAGGGCGGAATTACAGCATAATTCGGATCTCCCACGTGTTGCCCGAGTCTGTATGGCTTTCCCTTGAAATCCTGGTACTGCGTCTTCCAACTAGGTATCCTGGTGGATGTATAATGTACATAGAAGCGATCGATGAGTTCCCGGGAGGCCAGCTGGCGTTAACCCGCGAGAGGGTGGGACTCGGAGCGATACAGCTTTGTGCGCTCGCGTTCTACGTCGCACTTGCACGCTCCTTATCTAGGTCTAGGTCATGGTAGACACCGCTATGTCCAATAACTTATTACGTAGCATAGTATTTACGTCAACCAGTTTCCACGGGGATTTGTTTGACGATGAGATTCATTGTCGCCGCCTATTTTCATTCGCGTATTTTGGCACGTTTATTTTAGTTTATGTAGGTTTTGAAATTAAGGTAATGAAAAAAAGATGTGCAATCCGAAAGAACAACATAATATTTATTATTATTACTTAGACCACTAAGAAGTTGGACGTGGACATGGATCGTGGACGAGCCCCCTCGATTGGTACAGGTCCAATTTGTTTAACTCGGTTAACGAGTAACGTACATCGTGTCGAAAGCTTCAAGGAAGCGATGTAGAACTCTACGCGCGCGCGCACATTTTCCTTTTCCTTTTGGCAAGACGGGCCAGTTCGGTTATTCTTGGCAAGATGCTCGAGGTCGAGAAAGCCGAAACTATCAAGAGAGAAAGAGATGGATAAAGATGTTAACGATGGACCGAGACTGACTAGACAGTTGTTGCGTTCACCAGCGACGAAGCTGACGATTCCCGAGAGAACTTTGATCCAACGTTGCAGAAAGGTGATGAAAAAGGGATTTTCGTGACAAAGGAACAGAGTTGCGAAAAGATGACAAACTGAAAGGGACCCGTTTCGATCTGTACTGGTGACTCTCGAAATGTATAATAAATTCGAGGTCTTTATGGAGAAGACACATTGTAGCGATCACGAATTGCACCAAGTAATTTATTAATCGTCATACGATTATCGACGCGGAGGGTTCGACGATGTTAAACGATGCTGACCTTGCACTACTACTCAAATTCCGAAAGCGTTCGTGCCGCTTTAAGACAGGTCGCGGCTGCATGGTGGAGTCAGGACGACGATCCCGTGTATTCGAAGGATCTCATCAAGGAATTTGAGGTGGAGAATCCTCCCCTTGAGGACGAACTTGCTTGGATCCTCTCCAAAGGTACCGCCGCGATATACACGTATCAGATTGCGCGACTATTGCCAAAAATACATCAAGAGCTTGAGGAGCTTATTTCCCAGACGAGAGTTACAATTGCAATACGTTTTCCTTCCAACGAATTGTTTCGACAATGACGGTACGTTGTTTCTGGCTAAGTAACCATCTTGTCACGTCCATAATGCGACATATTTTGACCGGACGGTTAATGCATTTCCCGCAGCACGACTGCGTTTCTTCTGACGTCTCTCTACGTCTCTCTACGTTTGCATCTATGTGTATCAACGTACACGCAAACCAATGTACTTTTAATTCGTTCCGCTCACTGCAGCTCTATTCGTGAGAGCTATTCGTGAGAGTTATTCGTGACTCCGCCGCGTTCTTCGCTTCCAGCCAGTCGCGTTGTAACCGCGTCCCACGGCCTTTCCAACTTGGCCGAAGCATATCGAGACTCTAGCAGTTCGAGAACATCGTTGAATCTTGTGCAAGTGTAAAAGCATATTGTGTAAAAGTTTACTTACTGTCTTTCGCTTGTTATCTTTCCTTCCTTGACGCATCTTCTTTCGTTCGCGTTAAGGGGAACAGAAAGAAAGCAACTTTCTAATTTAACGCAGAGTGATGGAAATTTGCTCGAGATCGACAAGTGGGTTATATAAAGATGCTTCAAGTTTCAAAGAAAAATCGATCAGTATCAAAGTGACCAGATTATCTTTCCTCGGTCTCGCAATCAGTGTTGTTCTTCTTTAAGTATATGGATGTGGAATATATAGTAAGTATATATACGTGGAAGAACAATTACATGTGCGGTTAACGATAATTATCGTTTGTTGTGCATTCCATTTAGTACCATGTTTCATAGAATAATACAATTCCGAGAAAATTGCAACTACGTTCTTCTTCACCGTTGTCTTTTATGTCGTCACATATTTAATGGGAGATGATTATTCTACAGCTTGTTCCGTATTCTTTCTGTATGATATAATTTATCGGCATCATTCATTATTGTCCACTTCATTCGTCCATTTACCATCGCAATTTTTTCTGTATTTTAGAGTACTTGGCACGAAATCAGTAATATTTTCTCACTATTAATCATCCACTGGAAGTATAATGAAGCTTTCGAGACGCTTAATCGCGAGTTATTGATCGTTCAATCGAGTTTTATTGTCACGTATAATGTCGTTAACCCGTGGCAACTTTAATTATTGGGTCATCGAGATCCATGTTATCACCATGTGAAAGGGAGATGCGTATCACTGTATTTATTATGCAACATTGACGTTTTTTATCTTTACACCGATTCATCATTATAGGCGAATTTGCTATTTTATATTATAAAATAAGAATTTTCTAAACGGTACGATAGAAACCGCAACTCGTTCAGAAATAGTGAAAAAGTTATATTGTGTGATTCGAGTAATGTAAACTCGATCGATTCCACGCGCCGAGAAAAGTCTGTTGTATAAATGTTGAACGCGCACACGCACGACCAGACATTGCGAGAATTTCGAGCGTCTTGTTAAAATGTTACGTCGAAATCAGAAGGCACTTTTCTACTGTGAACTGTTTGGACTTTCAGAGGAGGATGAATCGCAGATCTTTGTTAAATTCTTCAAGTTTCACAAATGCTACGACCTAATACCGACCAGCGCCAAGCTAGTCGTCTTCGATACACATCTCCTCGTTAAAAAGGCCTTTTTTGCTCTCGTCTATAATGGTGAGCGAATTCAAGTTTGTCCGATTACCAGAGAGATGTGTTTTCTATCCAAGAGACAATGGTTAAAATAACGCTGGAATGTTTTGTTTTTTTCAGGAGTGAGAGCCGCACCGTTATGGGACAGTTCCCGACAACAGTTTATCGGTATGTTGACCATAACGGATTTCATAAAGATATTACAGATGTATTACACCAGCCCGTCGGTAACGATGGATGAGTTGGAAGAGCACGAGTTGGATACGTGGAGAAGTAAGTTGTTTTGCGCCTCACGGTGTTTAAGAAGCGTTGAACAAACGTGAACTTTTTCAGAGGTCTTGAAGGATCAAGTTCATCCCCTCGTGAGCATCGGACCGGATGCGTCCCTGTACGAGGCCATCAAGACCTTGATACAAAACAGAATCCACCGATTGCCTGTGATAGATCCCGATACCGGAAACGTCCTTTACATCTTGACACATAAACGAATACTTAGGTTCCTTTTTCTATATGTGAGTTGAACGCGTTTCTCTCGAGGACTCGCTGCCTTGGCAGGCATTATTATACGTTTTACATTTGGATTGCAGATTCACGAGTTACCAAAACCATCGTTTACCAATAAAACGTTGAGAGAGTTGAGGATAGGTACTTTTGAGAACATAGAAACAGCTACCGAAGAGACTAGCATAATTTTAGCACTAAAGAAATTCGTCGAAAGGAGAGTCTCGGCACTACCGATCGTCGACATCGAGGGAAAGTTAGTGAACATTTATTCAAAGTTTGATGTTATTGTAAGTCACATTTTTTTTTATCACTCGTAAGAAATTATCACGCGTCTCGAATTATAACGGCCAACACGAAAGGTGTGACTTTTTTCAGAACTTGGCCGCGGAGAAGACGTACAACAATTTGGATGTTTCGCTGCGCGAGGCAAACGAGCATCGTAATGAATGGTTCGAAGGTGTGCAGAGCTGCAAGTTAGACGAGACGCTGTTCACTATAATGGAAAGGATCGTCAGAGCGGAGGTAGGAGAGTTTCTTTTTCGTCTATTGTGCGTCCATCGAAGAGGGGTAACGATTAATTTTCGTCTTGTGTACCTTAGGTCCATAGACTAGTAGTGATCGACGATGAGGATAAAGTGATCGGTATAATATCCCTCTCTGATCTGCTCTTCTACCTCGTTCTTAGGCCTTGTGGTGAGTCGAACACGGAAGACGTAAATTGGAACTTGAACTAAGGATTCTTTAGCGAGCGACCTACAATAATCTCCTTGTTGATTCTAGGTGAGGATGGCAGTAGCAATAAAGGTAGTTGTATATCGTTGCGAGCACAGGATTCTCTCCCGTCGAAGGCTCCGAGTTCCGCACAATCGGAAACGTCGCTCGCTGACGGAGAAACCGAGCAAGATGCCGCCGCGGAGCCGAATCGCGATCAATCGGAAGAAGCGCCCGCGACGCCTAGTCCACCGTCGAGCCCGGTCGCGTCAGACCTCTCGGAACGAACCTCTCAATCGACATTAGTGAATCAAACTCAGGAAGCGACGTGGCGGGACGTGATAAACATCTGTGTCTCGGGTGTATCGGGTGGAGAGTGAGGCACGTGTTTACCGTGTATTCACCGCACGTGTCTCGGACTGAATCGGGATCGGCGCTGCGTTTTGCTCGCAGCGACCCACGAATAATATTACGTATTTGTACATCTTTTGTTGTTATCGCTCGAGCACGAGCACGATGTTGATGACGCGATCCACGAACGAAGGGTGAAGACATGCCCGTTTCAGAAATTTTAGCAACAGAGTGGCGCATTAATGGGAAAATTTGTTGAACGTGACACGTGTTGTAACAAATACGATGCTCTGTATAGTGTATAAAGTTGTTTAAGCTTAATTTTTTATGGTACAAATGCTACACTTGCTAGACGTTCGTGCTTTCCGCCAGGGACGATAGCTGCGCCGTTATTTGCTCGGAATATTCTTTAAAGATTCTTTGCGCCCCTCTATAATCGAGCGCTAAAAGTAGATTTTGTTTCATTTACCTTCTCCGAAGCTGTAGATATTTGTTTCGATCGGTCAGTTTTAATTAGGATACGTCAAGGTTAGAGAAGAAGCAATTGTTGGAGAATACACAAGTGCGACCTGTCCTCGCGTGAGGTCTTGTGGGTTTCTTTCTACAATCGTGATATATCGCCAAATTAAAATGTCTCTTCGACCAATGTCCTACGTATTTACGTCTGTCGGAACCACATTTGTGCGACTCTTCCTTGACTCGATCGATTGCCGTTGGAAATGTAGTGAGTGTTAGAGATACCCAATCCAATTAATTACTGGACCTTGCATAATAAATGGATCATTTTAAATACACCTCTATGCTTGTGAATAAGCGTGATACTTTTACGTTTCGGATATTATTATTTCCGCGAGATTGTGTGTAAGTCGATATAATCGGTTACAAAGCTAAACGCAAGCAGCTTGAGTCTTGAAAAATTCCGTCTCTTTTATTCCGTTTTGATCTTTTTCATTATTTTTCATGTGTCATTGTCAACGCACGAAGTCGAAAGGTAGATTGCTCTGCAAAAAACAAAGCAGAAGAAACATTTTTGCAATCTCTTTTTTACTCTTATAATATTAAAATCATGTAATCGTAATCACACACACGGTACTACGAAACGGAAGAAAAGAGCAGGCAGAGAACTCCAGTATTGACAGGATGCGGATGGAAGCGTAACGATACGTGGACAAGATTATTTCAGTTGTATATTCTCTGAAAGTGCATAAAAATTTAATCTACCAAAATGGTTTTGCCTACATCATAATCTGATTGATATCACCGACTGTTATATATATCTTTCCTTGAGTGTTTATTTTGAGAGAAAAAGAAGAGTATTGTATAGTTAAGTAGCACGAAATTATCATGTGATATTTATAAATATATCTATTATATAAATAATATTTTAAAATACACCGAAAAGATTAAAATATATTAAAATACTCGAACTTTAATGTGATATTTGACTAAATTCATACATTGTATAATGATTGCTGACGATACGACTGATTATTCAAGGTGTTGGGATAAGCTTCTTGACTTGTATCGAACAATTTTAATTAGGCGAGTATCGACGCCTCGTTGAAAGAATAAGAATACATTTTTTGGGCGATTTAATTGAATTAATCCGTATTCGATGTATACGGAATTAAACGAGGGCAACAGACAAAAGGGTTTGTATTATTTAGTAAATTCAGCTGTAACTATATTAGAATTCGTGTCATATCGTGAGGAGAGTTTTAATCCACACGTTGCGAGGAAGAGGATTTTATTGATTATAAGTTTTACATTACGATTTTTTTTGAGCATAGAAAGCTCCAAGATGGATCACGTGCATTTTTGTGGAGATGCTGCCGATGAGTGTCATTGAGCGAAACATTCTTTCAAAACAATTGTTGATTCTATATAGTTGAGTTAGCCACCTAACCACCCAGAGTAATTTTGTTTGGAAATCACGTAAATAATCTCTTTGTTGAAGAAAATGGAATATGTCCTGAAAACAAGCGAAACTTTCACTCTTGTTACTTTCTCACGTAGGAATGCAGGTGATGGTAGTTAAACTCGATTTTGAAGGGGATAGTGCCTGTAAATGTAGCAAGTGTATTTCTCAACACGTTGGAATGCGCGCATAAATATTCTGTTTGAGATCTAGACGCAGTCGGGATATGACAAAGCTAAAACATTAGCGTTAATCGATTAACGGGAGATGTAGTAGAGAAGATGTGTGCAGAAATTTTTTTGTACAGCTGAAGAATACCATTTAATGTGCTGTAGTCGCGAGCATCGTTTCTTCTTTAGTACAAAATACGCCGCAACCTTGCGAATTGTTGCCACGTTCTCACTCCTTCTACTTGATAAAGTTATTAAGGATTACGCTGTAGCCTGTGCAGCATATACCGCGTACTTGGCTTCGACACGACTTGTTACTTGTTGAGAGCACGTAGAAATTGTCGAAGGAAATGTTTAGCTTCTCTTCAGTCTACGTAACATTAGAGAGACGATTAAATTCGGTGCGCGCTGCATCTAAGAACCAAAACAATACAAGCTATCGATGCGCGCTATTAATGATAAATAAACTGTATGATACTACCTTCGTTCCTTATTAAGTCTTTCTTTATTTTCCCATCCCAGCACAAAAGGTGCAAAATTGCAAGATTTAAAGTTAATTAACATTGATCGTATCAAGGAGATATGAGGATTCACGATATATATATATATATATATATATATATGTATATATTACTTTAAAAGATTAATTTTATTTACGTAAAATTACGTGAAACATTAACTCTTTTTGCAATACCTTGCTTAATCTCTTTTCTGTTCTTCCTGTTCCTTGTTTTTGTCGAATCTTGGGACCTCTAACATAAGAGAGGAAAAAAAAAGAAATAAGCGTGATAAAAGCACATAGTAGCAATAATGTAAAATAATGACGACGTGTGTAACAAGGTTATCGCGACTCTACTTACATCACGCTCGATCGATGACCGCTCCTCTTGCGTCAGTTTAATGCGTTTCCGTCTTTTATTGAATTCTACGCGCTCACTATCTACCGCTTCCATTTTGTTGAACAGTTCGTCGTATTCTTCTTCGCTGGCCACCTCATTTCCGCAAGATCGCTTGTCGATATTATCGCAATGCAGCTCTACTACTTTCTGTTTATCATCAATTATACTTTCTATGGAGAAATCTGATCTCACTACCAAACACGTCAACTTGGACGTTAAATAAATCTGCGAGGTAAAATAATTACAGATATAGATTCTTTAAATACTCGATTGTTCGAAAAGTGGATGTTACCTTTTTCAAGACTTCTTTCGTGTCGACGTGATGTATTCGTAGATACCTGTCGAGACTAACGCTCGCAACGTATGGATTACTCATGCTACAAGCCACTCCGGTTACACCACCAGCAAATCCCTTATATGTGTTTAGTATAGTGCCCGATTTTCTCAGATCAACGAGATTCATCCGTCCTTTGCCTGAACCTACTATGATATGCCTACAACGGAAGCGCAGCAAGTTGATACAATAACAGTAAAACAAAAAAAAAAGAGAAAATATTTCGAAAATATATGCCTCACCTTTCTGCGGGTGTAATGCACAGGCAAGTTAAAGCTTCGTCTTGAATCGTTGTATTTATCACAGGACGTCTTTGTGCACGCGGATCATACAAGCGTATCTATATACAATATATATATATATATATTTTTGCAGTCGCAGACAGTGTGTGAGAAACTAACTCTGTAGAAAAAAATTAAATTCTTTACATGTCCATATCTACCGGCTGTGACTATTTGTTGAGTTGCCGGTAGGAAGTTCAAGTCTGATATCCAGATAGGTATTCTTAACTCCAACCAATCGTGAGAAAGATTTTTTTCGCTAAATATTAACGTTCGTTTCTCCAGGTCAAACAATTTCAGCCTATTTTCCAATCCCCCAGTTGCTATTATATTCTTCTGCACACGCGAGTGACACATTTTATCTAGATTCTCTCCAGCATTTACCAATATCTCTTCCTTCCCATTAAACGGCCACGAGCTTACCTCACCAGATTTAACAGCTGTTAGGATCGATCTGACAAAATCAATGACAATGACAATGACAATGACAAGTTTTATCATGTAACAATTTCTCGAGTTGTTTTACTCGTAATTAACTTACTCATTGTATCGTGATAGCCCATTTATGCTTCCTTTGCCCGTGTTACAAGGAAATGAGCATGTAAATTCAGAGCTCTCAGAGTCATAAACCTTTATTCTGGAAATCATTCGTTCATTCATGCTTACATTCTACATTAATATCAAACGGAAATAAATGTGCTTTCTAACGAGTAAAATGTATTACCTCTTATCCTCTTTCACACCACATGCGATTAGAACATCTTTTTCATCTTCGTTACTCCACGAAATGGTGGTGATCTGATCGTTTTCTCTTATCGAGACCAAGTCCTGTATATTTTTTATTACATTCGCCTTCTTCTCAATTTTAATTCCTAAAGTTCATCATTGACACAAGAATAAATAAATGAAGCAACTTGTAGGCTATATAACCTAGCTATATAATACTTGTGAAATGTGTAATTACCTTTAAAAACACCCGACTTTCCACCGACGAAAACGTTAAAATTGTCTTTATAGCTCATTATGGACGCACAGAATTACATATATCAAATACAAATTCACGTCAACGACACACTGACACACTGCCACACTGCACGTGTGCACCGTTGCACGTGCGCTGCGAAAAATAAACACTTAATATATAGTGCAATGTTTAGTTATATCAGCTGAAAGTAAGATTATCTCTGACCAACTATCGAGTTGTATTGCTAGTTCACCTTTTTTTCTGTTTATTCAGAAAAAGAAGAAAGAAGCTGAAAAGTGAAAAATCATGGGCCATGTGTCATAGACTAGCTCAACTCACTAACTTTTCGAACAAAACTAGTGGAGACTCGTAGTGGAGGTTTGCGGAATTAATTCTTACAGCTCGTTTGTAATTTTCAACCGCAGTACTTTTATTTCCCTATTAGATATGGCTGATTGAATCGATCAACGGTGTTCATACTCTTACTAGAGGCGCACACTCTGCATCTCTGGGGGTCTATCTCTTCTTCATGGAGTGAAAATGTGAAAAATGAGTAAATTTACTAGAATATTTATAATTTAATTGGTCAACACCTAGTGAATTTGCTCACTTTTCGCATTTTCACTCCGTGAAGAGATACGTAATAGACCCCCTGCAATGAACATTTTATTCAAATGTTCAAAATTTAGTTCAACAAGGAGCCGCTACGAGCCTCTACTGTGTTTTTACTGGGAAATGAGTGATATGAGTGATGCAATTGAATGACGGATCTCTCAGAAGAAGTAATTTTATTTTTAAATAGTGACGCTCAACGACGGATCAAAAAAGCAAATTTTATTTAAACTAGAACTGTTTAACCGTGGATTACAAGAAAGGTTTTAATTTGCAGGTAATAATGTAAGTTAAAGTATAGACTTTTACTTTACATGTTAGAATATTATATGGCAGCTAAAAGTTTATACACATTTTCTCGATATACATTTTTTCTTTTCTCTCTCTCTCTCTCTCTCTCTCTCTCTCTCTCTCTCTCTCTCTCTCGATTTTCGACAAATCGTCACGTGTGCCACGTGGATCGTAACCGCTAATGTAATCTTTGCAGTGATATGCAGTGGTAATGACGATTTCGAAATACTGTCTCGGTACGTTGCACTCGGTGCATCTACGAGGTTTAGCCTTGAACGAAAGGTTCAATGGATAAATGCCTTAAAATTGCAATCAAATGCATTCTGCATTCAAGAATGATAGCCGCACATGTCCCTTTGTGCAAATCCTTTGTAGTTATCAATGTTGGGAATGAGCTGTGGAAATGGGACAATCCTGCTTTTGAGTCGTCTCGTTCGATGTAAAATTGCAAAATGATGAAATGTTTATGACGTTCACTCGCAGTAAGTTTACAGCGACCTCGAGTTAATAAGCACGCTGAAATCACTTGGCTAGTAGCTATCTACGTAGGACAGCTGCTATTACATGGCCCAGTTAGAATATATAGCGATGCATATGTTTATGAAGAGATACGATGTTTGGTATTGATAGGTTTAGTATAATGATGCGATTGAACTTCAAAACAATCTTGCTTATATTGGTTGTCGCAACATTGAGTTCCTTATTCACCTCGTGGAATAATTGTGGAAGCAGCTTATTGTTCCATACTGCAGATTGGAAGACAAAGTATCAGCATAAGGTAAAGCAAATAAAGCAAATGTTCATCATGTTGCGAGTTAGAAAGCGTTATCTCGTGCTTGTAACACGTTTTATTATATACATGGATTATCCCACAGGATCGTGCAAGTACAGAATTGGGATATCAGGAAATAGACTGTCATATAAACGGTGATTATTCGATAGGGTGTCGTAAAGAAGGCGACGAAGTATACGTACCGTTCTCATTCATCCACAAGTACTTTGAGGTCAGTGAAAACAAAGTATTGTAGTCGTCGACGTTGCATTCATAATAATTTGTTTTGTACAACGTTGCACGTGTTGCAGATTTATGGAAAATTAGCTACTTACGATGGCCTGGAAAGATTCGAATGGTTGCACAGCTATTCGAAAATAGTGAATCCCAAGGGAAAATATGATCCACGTGGTGTATTTATGACCTTTGAAAATTACAACGTCGAAGTGAGGGATAGAGTCAAGTGTATCAGTGGCATCGATGGTGTACCGATATCGACACAGTGGGAAAGCCAAGGATATTATTATCCCACGCAGATCGCTCAATTTGGATTATCGCATTATAGCAAAAATTTAACTGAGCCAGAACCACATAGAAAATTAATCGAGGACTCGGATAAAGTTAAACAGAATTGGAACGTTCCTCAGGGATCAATTATCACTAGGGTATACGACGAGCAAGTTAATAGTTACGTTTTGAAATTTGCGACGCCCGAAACCAGTAGCTCTGGGATTTCTTTACAATTGGATCACGTGTTGGATTTTGTCCTGAAATGGGATCTCAATATCAAAGACAATGGAAGTATCACGATCACGCTGCAGTCGAGAGAAAAGAAAGAGACGTATTATCTTCACTATGTTACGAGCAATACGGTGTTACATAATTATAACGATCACGTGTATTATGGAATCGGCCAAGTTAGTCATCAGTGGAGACGTCTGACTAGAGATCTTGTAGTTGACTTACAAAAAGGTCTTTATTTGAATGACAAGAGCAGAAAGAAGTTACCTCGATCGAAATTAAAGGTAACCACACACGTGGTGGTCGTGGATATTTTATCTCTCCAATGTCCAATATCCAATCTAATGAATGTAACATTCAAATGATTTATAAGCGAATCGCCACTATTGCAGGTAGTACGGATTACTTTGTACGGTTCTGGTATGATCGACAATATGACATTATCAACCAGTGAACATATGGAACAATTTTATGATGCAGCGAGATGGTTCGTCGCTAATCAAAACATCACCTCGGGTGGTTGGCCGAATCCAGTCAGAAGAAAAGTAGCACCTGGAATGGCTGTCCTCGAACCTGGGTGGTACGTTTATTTTGTAGCAAAAAATATATATATATATATATGTATGGTATCTTCAAAAGCCGATCCGCAGATTGCAAATTCTGAAAGGAGAAATTTATGTTTGCAGGTACTCGAGCATGGGTCAGGGTCACGCGATATCGGTATTAGCGCGCGCGTATTACCATTCCGGGGAGGCAAAATACTTACAAGCCGCTATTAGGAGCTTGCGACCCTTCAGACTGTCCTCGATTAAAGGAGGTGTAGCTGCGCTGTTCTTAGGCAAATATGTTTGGTACGAGGAATATCCTACGACTCCTTCTTCTTTTATATTAAATGGCTTCATTTATTCGCTTATTGGCCTGTACGACTTGAAGAGTATAGCAACGGGTAAAGACGCGGAGGAAGCATCCAGACTCTTCAATCAGGGTATGACATCGCTAAAGAATATGTTAACGTTGTACGATACTGGTTCAGGTACTACGTACGATTTGCGTCATTTTACGTTAAAGACGGCGCCAAACTTGGCTAGGTGGGATTATCATTCTACTCACGTCAATCAACTTCTTCTTCTCAATTCCATAGATAACGATCCTATTTTTATCACGACAGCTGAAAGGTGGATAGGCTATATGAATGGCAAAAGAGCAGCGCATAATTAATCGCTGATTTCAATTATATCATCGCTTCTCTCTTTGTTATTTATTTCTCCACTATTGTTATATATATTTCCTCTATTTTTGTTTTCTCATGTAAATTTGTTGTTGTTTTTACCTACACCAGATACCAGATGTACATGTACGTCGTCATATTTTCGTCGTTGTAACGAGATCCTACAATCATTTTTGTACAATATAATTTTTATTTTGTGCATACATGTCGAAATGGTAGTCACGCGATCAAAGCGAATGTATAATTAGTTTTGATATTATTTATTAAGCTAACATATCCTATTGATATTGTTATGAGAAGCGAAATAACCGTAACAATATAGAGAGTTCCGAATGTACTTGTAAATTAGCCATTCGTAGCAGTTGAAGCAACTGAAGCCTTCTGGTTAAAAATCATATAACGGTGCTGCCACTAATTATAGCGATCAATATGTAGCGTGATTGTACGCGACTCACCTAGCAATCACGATACATTTAATAAGCACAAATTCGGCGTACTGTCAGAGCAGACTGACAGCAGATATTGTCATCATATTGATGCTATTTATTGAAGCTTGTGGACATAACGTTACATGGCCAGAATCAAGTTAAATCTGCCAAACGTAATGTAAACGTAAATAAACACTGTAGATTTCTCTCAGTTTTTATAAACAATCTGCTACTGTTAAACGATCTGCTGTTAAAACGCATCGGACAGACGCTGCCACCGATTATAGTGATATTTTGCTGATGGATTGCTAGATTTCTGTCAGCATTCTGTCGATCGAACAATGTTGCATGACAAGCATCGACGAGATTTGTAGCAGATATTTCGCAATCTCTCCCCTCAACAGATTTTACTGCCAGGGTAATTGTAATACAAGAAAGATTGTAATTATTTATTTTTTAATAGTAACATTAGGACAAGTGACTTTTCTCTAAGGAACTCACCTAGTTTTGCAATAATTGATTTACGCTACATCTACACACTAAACGCGTAACGTTAGATTTATTTATTCAATAAAAATGATTGTTTCAGTTGTTGTGTGTGCAACGCATAATTATAAATAATTTGGATTTCTTCTTTTCAAGTAATATATATATATAATCTGGCAAAAAGATTTGCACACGTGAAACGAGGATAGGCAAGAAAAAGTGGATGGATCAGGGGGCAAGCAAGAACGTGTCCTGTTACGTGTATTTATTTCCGTTATCAAGACAATCTAAAAGAACGAGACGCGCGACCAGTCGCAGCTTGTAAAGAGATGTCGAACTTTGCTACGAATGGAAGGAGCAGCATTAGAGCAAAAGATAGTACGGTTTACGGCTTCGTTGTTACCACTCGCGTAAAAAATAAGCGATACGTTTCACGCGCAGAAATCGTTTTTCGCAGAAATGTGCGGAAATATTAAGTGTAAATACAATATGTAAATACAGCATGTAAATACAGCATGTAAATTAGCGTGAAACGTGGAAAGTTGAGAAATTGAAAGGTCGAGTCGAGTAGCCTTAAAAGCGAAATTGGTTTCGTTGACTAGTAGTAGCGGTAACGATAGGCACGTCCGTAATTGTATACCGATTTGCTCTCGATTGGATTACAGGTGTACAGGGCGTCGCCTCTGGTCCCTTGCGGACACGTGCAGACCGCTATGTGATGTCGGGGCGTGCACGTGGCACTCGGGCCGCACTCGCGACCGGTACACGGGTTCCTGCACGTAAAGTCGATGCACGCTCGATTGTCCGGGCATTCGTTGTCGGTGAAACACTCGCCGCGCTGGCAACCCACCAAAGCGTTGCCGATGTAACCGGTGGGACATGTACAGACCGGTCTCTCTTTACCGGTATTGTCGTGGCCCGGAGTACAAATCGCATTCGTACCACAGGGATTCGGTTCGCAGAGGTCACCTGAAAGCACGTGTAAAGCGTCGTTAAAGCAGCTTCTTTCTTTTTCCTCTTTTTCTTTCGTTTCGAAATTCGGAATTATATCATTGCTCACGTGGTTCAAACAGTCTGCAACTGACGAAAGGATTGCCAGTCATGTGCTTCGGGCAACTGCAAACGGGAGTGATGCCGCGTAGGTTGCAGTCGGCGTTTACTCCGCAAACGCCGTCGCACGGATTCACGCATTTCTGATAGAGGCAGGCGGGTTTGCCCAGCGGACATTCCGAGTGGGTGGTGCACTCCGGTCGACACGCGACGTACGGATTTCCCAGCCATGTCTGAAACGAGAAATCGTTCCCACCACTCTATTTCGTCTATTTCGTCAGAGGCAATCTAAGTCTCGTACAGTTTGCGCTCTCGCGCCGTAATTCCAAGGATAAAGCGGAGGCGTCTTACTTTCGGGCAGCTGCACGTTGCTTGATGATTAACGACTTGGCATTCCGCGTTCTCGCCACATTTGCAGGGGCTCTCGCACCTGAACGACGACGAGCACGCGAGATGATGGGAGCACTCACTGTCACTTTCGCACTCGTGTCGGCATCCAGCCAACGGCGAGCCTCTGTAGCCCGGTAAACAAGTGCAGACTGGTACTTGATTGATCACCTCGCACTGGGTATTCTCTCCGCACGGGCTGGGTTTGCAAGCGGCTTCTACATTACATCGATATTCGATATCCGATATCTTAATCAAGGCAAGAGGGTCCAACATACAAACGCGTTTTTCTTCAAAGACTTGAAAAACGTTTGTCTCTTGAAGAGAGAAGCAGAGTTTTACGTACGAGGATCCGCGATGTGGCAACCTGAGAATGGATCGCCAACGTGTCCTGGCAAGCACTCGCAGGTACCTATGTGATTTCTCGTCTGGCAGTTTGCGTTCGCACCACATAGACCGACGCAGGGATCGACGCATCTGTTGTTCGTGCATACTCTGTTGTACGGACAGTCGTCGTTAACTAAAACGCCAAAGAGAAATAAAAATAATAAGTAATTTGTAATTTGCAGTTTAGTTGAGACGAGGGATTAGTGATATCTCGGGAGAACAGTGATATTCGGAGGTCCACTCACTCAGACATTCGACCCGCACGCATCTCGCGAGTGGATCTCCCATATGCAGATTCAAGCACGAGCATACCGGCCGTCCTTCGCTCATTGTACATCTCGCGTTCACTCCGCATGTCGCATAACTGTCGCAGCCGCCTGCGTACATAATAACGCGTGCATAAATCGAGAATGATTCACATTAAACGTTTCAGTTTTGCGTAATGGGAAAACAGGACTTACCAGATGCGATTATTCGCGATTGTATGTATCGACTACCGTTGACCACTACGACCAACAGAGGCAAGAGTAAGATTGCACCTCGCGAATAACGCATTTTCCCTTGTGACTTGACTCGATCTTTCCGACGCGACGCGACGGTAATAATGATCCTGACGATAAAGACGAAGGAGGAATTAATGCAACTTTAAGATGTAAAGGAAAATCCAAATACTAAGAATAAAGATGTACAATAACAGCACGAGTCGACTTGCGTTACAAACATATTTTTCTTGCAACAAATACCTCGTTTCTTTGTATAAAAAATAGGCAAATCGTGCTGTAGTTGCATTATTCCAGACTCGAAATTGTCATTTTGTTATACAATATTAAACAATAAAACAATTCACCTTCTCTTATACCACTTGCAACCTTACTGCGGTAGAGCCGCGACTAACTGATTTACTCGTCGATCACGGAGATGATGAAGGTGCGGAAGGACAATTTGATCCCACCATGCACGACCTTCAAATTTCCCACTTGAAATCGCCTACGCACGACCCTGATTATTTCTCAAGGTGCTCGATCAACTTCGCTTACATATTTATAACGCGTTTGTATGCACGGCCATAAACGTATAATTTGAAATTTCTGAAAAAACGTATGTTGGTGTGCCACAAAGTGGATCTTCCTCTTTGACTCGCAATTTCTTGGCATACGACATTCCATATACGCTGACAACACAATACGTCACTCCAAACAGGCATGAGTAATCACGCTGCAGCTTCCTATTTGGAGTCGTACGACTCCGATGAATCCGCTTGCGCGCCAAAGATGGACCTCTATGCGTGTGTGTTTGATGCTAGCTACGCGACGTGATTCGAGTAAACTGTAGCATGAATTTAACGCTTGACTGCAAATATGATACGGTATGTTCTTTCTCTGCTCAACAGCTTCTTAGTCGTCACATTTTGTAAAATTTGTAATCGCGCTGATCGAGAATGCACAAAGTGGACAAAGTAGGCTAGAGACGTGCGTCACATATGCAAATGTTGTGAATAAAATGCTGAGATAATGAGTCGATATCATTGTTTAGTAATCATCTCCGTTTTATTATATGTGTTATGATTCGTATCTTAATTTCAAAGACATTTATTTGCGTGTTTAAATTCTTTCATTGATGCTCATTAATGTCAATCTTGATGAACGCTGATTTATTCCAAAAAGGGAGACTATTTCAAAGTAATTTCGTGAAGAAATGTTGCTTCAGAATCTCAGTAGCTCAGCGTTACGTATGCTTGCAAAATTAAATGTACAAACAAGTATTATAAAATCGACATTATGTATTTAAGAAACTGTTTAAATACACGCACGCGCATATATATATATATATATATATATGTTTAAATAAAACAAAATATATAGTAGCAATCATACGGAACATTTATCTATATACATGATGATCCATCAGAAAACGAAATAGCCAAATAATTCTTCAAATTTAAATATATGTCAAACAGAATATACCTTGAAAAAGATTCTAGAGATATCTCTCCAAGCATCCAACTTAATGACAGTATCAGAAAGTTATAAAGACATGGCGAAAGCTGAAAAAATGAATCTTAAGATTCCTTCTTGTAAAATGGCTGTAAAATGGAAATTTACATAAGCATGACTGTATCTTCAAGTGCAAGTTATTCAGTGCAAGGTATCTCGTTTCAGTCGTTTCTGATAGATCACGTGCCACGTGCCACATATATATCATATATGCTATACACACGCTGTATGTAATCTCGTTATTGCTATCGTGTCTATACATGACGAACATGACAAGTTGAAAATTACTCGCGTTTGCGTGTGTTTGCTCTGTTCGCTCTAATGGTATTCGCATAGAGACTACGTACATAATAAATATATTTTATCTCTTTTAGTGGAAATATCCTCGTATTTAACTCTCGTAGCGTCATTGCTTTGCGTCGCTGAATCCAATTTTAAAACAATGAAATTATTAGTGATAGTGATATTGCATAGGGTGCAAAGTACTATGCGTATCATAATTACTATGAAATTAAATAAAAAGATTACATATTTATATATAGCGAGATATTTGAACCACTACACATTGTCACATTGTCCGTATGAGATTATAGTCCATAGATATCCCAGTTTGCCTTGGTCTTTTATTTCGACTTGTCTTTTAAAAACTCTTCATAAGCAGTTGCAATTTCGTCGTCGTAATTGTCGTCCACAGAAGTGTCTTCAGACGTTCTGTGCAATTACAACAATATATTAATATAATATATTAATATAATATATTAATATAATATAGCAATATCGCAGCAATACCATTAATATCTCGTGATAGCGTATATGAAAATTTCACTTTCATTCAAACTTACTCTTGATCATCTGGCTCTACCCTTATGTGATCTTGAAGAAACTGACTTTCTTCCGCGGATAAAATTTCGCCATCAGGACCGTACATTACTGGTAGATTGAGCGAGTGGTCTACTTGACGGGCTAGTGCAATGCCCGTTTCAGAGAAATCACGTGTGGATGCGCTTGGTTGCTCCGACTGTTGTTGAACGTCACTCGACGATACGTTATTCGTCTCAGAGGAGGTACACCTAGCACTTCTTCCCCAATCCTTCCGTAATTCGTGGACACTGTTTACCATATTGCCTACATGCGTGTCAACTTGTCCATTATTCACCAGTTCCGTTAATGCACGCATCATATTTTCCATTTCTTCTTTCCTGTGCTCGTCCTTTTCCAATATACGGCCTGCCAGCTGCGATACGTGCAGTCGGATGAATCCGAGACTCAAGAAGGATCACCGTGTAATCATTCGTGGGATGTGACTTACCTTGAGCGCTTGGCATATATGTTTTACCGAGTTTGACGCTGGTTTTAGCAATACTTTACTGATAAACCGTACCAAAAGTTCTCCTATAAGAAAAGCGTAAGGTTCATCCATCTGAGCGACCAACTCGGATAAAAACAGTATCAGTCCATTGCACTTCTTTTGGTCGCGTTGACCCTCGTTCTGCCAATTCAGTTCTTGTAATCGAGTCTTAAGCTTACATCTAACAATCCGTAACAATATATCGTTAATGACGATAACAAGTCGACGACTCGAAATCATTTTCAGATGAAACATTTGGACTTACTGATAATACAACATCTCCCTGTACATCACTCTATCTGTGACCGTTTTTGCGCTAGTATCGAGATACTTGCAGAACCGGGCTCCATTGTATAAAAAATTACTTTCAGTCATAGCCTGCAATCAAGGATAACGATAGTCTATACGACACACCGATCGTCAACTGGAGTCAGTGTGCACGTTCGTTGATTCTCGTTGATAAAAAATCAATTTTTGTTCCTTTACCGATTCCATTACGGTTGCTATAACTTGCTGGCAACGCACATTTTCGTCCAATCTAAGTCTGTTCACGAATGGCGGGACCAAGATAGTAAATTCAGCAGGACTCATGATTAAAGTCTTGATGATACTTTCCAAATGTTTAAAAATCTCGTAATTGTAAGCTTCTTCTTCTTCGTTCCCCTCCTTTTTCCAATGAAAATATTAACGACACGTAGGACAATCTCCTATGGTGAAAAGAGCACAGTCGTGTTACCTTGTTGTTGTCCCAATAATCTTGGCTTTCACTATTGTAGTCGTCGTAATGATCGTAATTTGCAATCTCCGAGTGTTGTTGCGCGTTGTATTGCTGAGCGGCATCTTGGCAAACGTGATTTTCCATTAGGATTTGAGAAACATATACATTTGGTGGTGTTTCACGAGCGATTCTGATTCGATCTTGTACAGAGCTCTTTGGAATCGTGAATTGCTATGGACAAACCGTTAGATCGAGAGAGTTATCAATGCGATCGTATAGTTTGACAATATTTCATTCGACGCTGTAACGCGAATCGCTTACCGGGATCTGTGATGAAGACTGTAACTGTTGTATGTATCTTGGGACAAATTCTGCCGCTTGTGGTGACAACAAGGACTTTTTCTCTTCCAGACTGTCGGCATTTAATGAGGAAACGGATCCTATGTACATACAAAAAGTATCTTGACAGTGCCTTGATTCTCAGGAAATTTGCAGTTGTTGTCAACTAACCTGCGCTAGAATGATTACTGGATGCAGCATGAGGTCGCCTGAGTTCTTTGCTGTCGTGCTGTAACCACGCGCGACTTCCACGGCCTACGCCCTGTTTCGCCGGCTCTTGTTTGTCCCTTTCGAGAGGATCCATCCTCTCCACAGAGCTGTCGCAGAGCTGTCGCAGAGCTGTCGGCCTGCCGAGAGGAAGACTCGGTTCAATCGAAATCGGGCGATATCGCTCTCAATGTCTCGTGACAACTCGAGATCACGCTCGTCCACGTCTCGTCTGCCTCTTCCTCTTTCTCTCGATCGCACTTTATTTCTCTTTGTCGACACCGCAATAATGTACGGGATATATTCGTTGTCGTCGCACCAATTTCTTAGCACTTGAAATAAAATAGATATTTTCAAGAAAGAGAGAAAATGAGAAAGAATGATAGTCGAGTTCGACTAGTTCCCGTAAATTCTCTTCTTTTCAATATCGTTTCAGATCTATCCGTGAATTAAATCGAATGTACTACCTTGGCAATAAAAATTTCCGCGATTCACAGAGTTGAGCCGTCCTATGCGAAAATAAAGCCCGCTTTGATCCTACGTGAATTCGTATCATTTGAAAATAAAACCACTCCTTCCCCCTCGTACTCCGCGATCCGCCGTTAAATCAGGTTACTATCTTATTTTTCTGTCAAAAACAACGAGGACTCGTAGCGGAGTTTCGTGGAATGAACTCTCGATAATTTGCGCGCAAACACGGGGCTGTGGCGACATCTGTCAGAATGTTCGAAACTACCTAGCCGGGTTTAACTCAACGTCCGCAGCTCTGCAACTCGCTCGATAAGTGTCAGCGCCTGTAGAATAGCAACCCTGCTGGCGAGTAAAAAAACTTGGTTCCAAACTCTGCCGCTACGAGACTCCGTAGAACGAGATAACAACCAACAACGAGTCGACGTCACTCGGCTGCTCGGCATCCAGTCAGAGACGGAGTTTTCCCGAATTTTCTCACGTGTTACAACTTGCGGATTAAACAAAACTTTGATCTTCAAATAGGGGCGACTTGAAAGATTAATAAACCTGCGTTCTGTAGTGCATGTAGCAAAACCGTATTCCTTGTTTCCCGAATCTTCTTTAAAGCTCGTGTACATTTCTGCAGCAATGTCGTTCACCGACGAAACGTAATTGTAGAATTTGCATATTTTCACGAGCGCTTTGATCGTGAACGTTACCATTTCGTGGATATACACACTCGAGTACCAATGAGATCGTACACGAGAAACGAGCGCAAACGAGCGTTTGAGCGATATAGAATAGCCAGAATTGTCATTAAGCCCCGTGGATGGTTTCCCATCGGGACCCGTGGGATTTCCCGGCTGCGTACCACGTACACACGAGGGTGTGTGCGCGCGTGCGTGTGTGTAGCACGTGTGTCGCTGTGCCTCGATTCCCCTGATTCTTATATCGATCCGACAGATCTGATATCATCCAGCGTTATCCCTTGGGCTCTCACTCATCTGCCGACAAAAGAGCATCTGTGCGAGCCGATCCGTAATGCTCTCGCAACCTGTTCACAAGTAGCTTGCCCTACGCACAGCATGAATTCATTATCAGTCTAGTATAAACATATTGCCCGTATGAATGGGGGTGCCGTCAGTCAAGGAACGAGCAGAGCTGCGTTTTTGACCCCGAGACTAAGTTTACGGTGTCATCTTCCGTCCGTGAGTAACACGCGGTGGTAATGATGACGGATGTGACGAGAAAGCATTGAACGCGCGCGTTTACGATGCAATAGATCGTTGTCGCAACTTGTACAATTCTCCAAGTGATAGTGCAATGAATCGGCTGTGGAGACGCAGTTATTTTTATCGTAGGCTTCAACCTTGCTGCACCTGTACGCGCGTGTAGCGCACGTGTGTGGTCAATCCCGACTCTTGACTGTGTATGCAGGACTGCGGTGGCAGGTGACGGCGTGTTGTGAGCTGCATAATGAATAATGCGAAAGCCGAACCACAAGCCGTTCCTGTCCTTCCACTTGGCTGACTGAATGACAGCCAGTCTAGGAAAAACCACTGATTGGCTGTACATACCCCCGGCTCTCGTGCTTGTCACATCTCGCGTGTGTGTCTGTGTCTGTGTCTACCTGCGATCGAAATCAAGCTGCACGGCGAGACTTGATTTTCGTATTTCTGGGACACGCTATCGGAGGGCGAATTCGACGATGGGTGGTTTTGCGAGTTGCCGTTTCGCCAACGCTTGCACGTGGAAATGTCGTCCGATTCACCGGAGCTTGCATCGACAATTAGCTGTGACGCGTACATACGTGCGTCAATGGAGCCGCGAGCGTAACATTTTCAATGTTTCGTCTTAAGAAACATCACCGCTTTTACGGAGCTTTCGCGCGAGTTTCAGGTCGACCGTGTCCGATCGGAGAGGGTGCGAAAGCGCTGGGATTTTACGAGCTGATCCCACTCGATCTACTAGTGGTAGCACTCGAAAGACATCTCTAATGGGAACGAGCTCGCGGGACGAGCTACCCCTTCGTCCTGAATTGAAGCAGTTTTTTTTTCTTTTCCTTTTTAATAATGTAAAAAAACGGTTGTACATTTATCGATATCTTTTGCTTGGAAATATGCGAGATGAGATGACAATATCACATTGCGGATCCAATAATGAGGTACGCCATTTTTGATATCCATCTCGATCGTCACTTTGACAATAGATAAAAGTGATTCTCCGGGAAGGTTTCGCGCAAAAGTCTTCTTCCGGATCTGCATACCATCGCGCTCTCCGTTTCCTAGAACACTCCTTGCACGCAAATTGGGGTCAACGTGAATACTTAATGCGAAACTGTGGTCGAGCAGGAGTCAAGGTGCAGTGATGGGAGGCAGAGAGGAAAAGGCCGTTTGCCGTTCGCCCGGCGTGCCAACTTAGTTAGGCTGTCTAATCAAACGACTTCACACGGTACATCAGCGACGATGTATGCAAAACGGTTTCTCTCGTTTGCGAGAACGATGCAGGTTTTTTTCTGAAAATCATTGATCCGACAGGATATTCGACTTATCGATGGAACGAACAACAAAGTTTCCTTTTAGAGATTAAGTACGTCGGAACGTAATGTCGGAAAGATTAAATTAGTCATTATCTTTTTCTTGAATTTCGTTCACGTTTCTATTATTCTTGTCAAACGATACGACGACGCGACGTTATGAGATTGTTATTAATATTTATCCTAGGATTGGGTACATGCGAATAGACGCGCTACGTATTCTAGCCTCCCACGAAGATTTCGTTGCAACATTCTCGTTAAAAATGCAACATCTTTCTTCGTTACTTTTATTTCTCTGAGTTCTGACCATATCATCCCAACGAACACAAATACGCGGACATTAAAAATGCTAAATTAACGCAGTGCTTTAAAAAATTCAGTTTTCATGCGGTGCATTTTCCCCAAGTTACATGTACCTGTGTACCTGTACGCGAGTTTAAGCAAAAGTACAAACAGCAACAAATTATCACGCATAAACACAGAGTTTTGGCTATAATTTATAACAATACATATATCGAGCGTCTCTCATTTGTCGCATCGTTTAATCGTAATTGGAAAAGATGCTTGAAGCAAAGATTCACACGCGTGACGTAGTAGTGGCGGTCATGGCGAAACCGCGCAGTGCCGGGTGTAATCGTGAAGATGACGCTTATCCTCTAATACAACATTCCGGCCATCCTCGCCATCGTGGTCACCGCAGTCGCATTAGTTAGGACTAACAACGCTGGCGGACAATCAAGAGCTGATGGGCCATGATTCGCTATGATAATGAACCATGAATATCGCATGAGGCGAGCGAGCTGGGGACGCCAACTCCTCGCTTCGCTCGCTAGGCTCCATACCCGTAGCCAATGGTCGGGGTTAAAGGGAACTGAGGTGGGAATATGAAGGGATGGGCCTCTGCGAGAGCGAGACAGAGAGAGGCTATCGATGCGCGGTAATGCCTCTGTTGACGCTCGGATTAAAGTCCTTTTCGACACACGCGGTCATGTCACTTCCATGTGAGCGCTGTGGAGAGAGAGAAGTATCATTACCAATAATTCTCCGAATAAATAAAAATCTGTTTGACGCATCGATTGAATGCACTTATATATGATGATTACGATTACAAAGAGGTTGCTAAATTGTAGTTGACGGTTATTGATCGGAGAGTCGGCAACGGAAACCCGTTTGGGTTTCAAGTTGTCGGAAATGTAATAATTATTACATTTTGCAAAAGTTTTGCGCACACGCGCACGCATTACATTATTAATAGATAGCGCGTACGTTGCTCTCTCCGTGTGTGTGGCAGCATCCTGGTTACTCGGATCGGAATAATATCACGTTGTTCCGGTCACGAGATCTGCGATCTCGAAGCTCTTTGAGACCACAAATCCAAGGGACAAACGTTTCTGATTTACGGCGTCGAGCCTCGGCTTTTGCTCCTTCATTATTGATCGTTCGTTTATGTTCACCCCGATGCCGGACAAGTTCGAGATATACTCGCGGCCACAAACGGACGAAAAATTGAAGACCGTGCGCGAAAGGAGGGCGAGTGCTAAATAAAATAACGCTCGGCCAGCGGAGAAGAAGTAAAGGAGGAGAAAAATAAGGGTCAGGAAAGAGCAGCCAGCGAAAAAGAGACAGAGAAACGGCAAAACGTAGATGGTGAGGAAAAAGGAGACGGAATACGTTTACATGCGCATGTGTTTTTGCGGAGCTGGCGGCGTGAGCATAAGTACCTATCTATTTACGAGGTTCAAGAGACACCACGGGCGCAGAAACAACATTCGCGTAGAAACCACGTTCGCAGCGAATGGTTATACGGAAATTCAAACAAGTCAGCTATGCAGATCCAAATGTTTCTTTCTGTTTTTCGCATTTCATCAACCGCACATCGATTCGTTACATCGATTATCGCTGCGCCCTTCTGATCAGCAACAAACCAACGAAAAACCAACGTATTTTATCTCGACATTTTTCGCAAAGTATCAAAGGCTGGTGGTATCACGCGCATGAAGGTAAATGTGCTTACAGTGCAGATTTTTACTCGGGAATTTTGTAAATTTAACGCCATATAACGCACACAGTGCGCTATGACGGAAACCGTAACCTACTACGATATTCAATGTTATTAAGCCGTCGATTGTCACGTCAAAATTGCTACGAATTACAACGCTAAGCCATCAATTTATTATCTTGTAAACGTCAATCGGTCAAAACAAGCCTTTATCTCCTTTTGTTTCATGAGTTTGTTTAACATTAGAATAATTAGATTATTCGACATTAGTGCCTTTTTATTTCATTTTACCACTCTCATCTTTTCGATCTACGAATTTAGGCCAATTTCATTTAATAAAATAATTAATTGAGTCATTCTCGACTCTTTCGACTCGGACATTTCGTGAAAGCGATTCGTGATTTGAGAGATTGGCTTTGTAAATGAGGAACTCGAGCAATTTTTTGATAAATGTGGATTGGTCCTCGGATCGCAAAGAGATTGCCGGCTCCTCTCATCGGCAGCTCTACGATGATCTACTCGTGAGCTAACGGCGAGAGAAAAGCGCGTGGCGGGGGGTGGCGCGGCTCGGTGGTGGAATCGCGAGGATCGCTCTGCGGGAGAAAAAGGGGAAAGAAGTAGCCGGCCACGGAATATGCGTGCACGCGATGCAAAGGGGCTGGCGCTCTATAAGCACTGTGCCACTGTTTCAGCCGCCGTTTTCGAGCAGCGCGAAGCCGAATGACTGAGCGAGGGTGCGGGCCCGCGTGGCCCGCATTGGCTGTTGAATTATATATGAATGGAGCGTAAGGGCTGTTGCCTAGCAACCGCATACACCGCGCTAAGACAAAATGGAGAAGCACGCAGCATCCGCGTTCCTCTCCCAACAATTTCTCTTTCTCTCTAATGTCCAAACCGTTTTTTCTCACTCGTATATTCGCGATCTCGAAGGTTTCGACTATGCTGATGGATTATCGAGTTGTCAAATCAATGATAAAAGGTCAATTCGCAAACGACAGTGCGTCCCTCAATCAGAGATCCCTCAATTTAACGATGAGAGATACAAATTTTCGCGGAATGAATATACTGTACAATTTAGAAAATGTCTTTTCATATGCGTTCCATTTTGTTTTTTATTGCAAAATTATTCTAATAAGGATGAGACGTTAAAACTTTCCCTTTAGCCGTATGCGTCTTTTCTTATTTCAAATAGAGAAAAAGAGAATTTAATCATTAGGAAAAGTATTTTCTGTCGTGTCCTCATTTGATTAGGATGTACGTGAGTGAATTTCATTTCGTCCCTAAATAGCTAAATGCAATCTGAATCTCGCTTTAATTCGATACATGCTGGTTATCCCAAACGACTTGGTACAACTAAAAGAATAATTTACCCACGGTAAGTTGGCAAGTTCGTATTTCGCAGCAAAAGTACTCGCAACGCACCAGTCTCCTCCTATATTAACGCACATTGTGCGCTCTTTTTTGCGTCCGCTATTTCTGCTGTTTTACGTGCGTGAGTATTAAGCTGATAAGTAGACGTATATTTGACGGGAGCAATGCGCCTCCATTAGCAAGCACTACGCCCGATCTCTCCAACCCCTCTTCCCCACACTCCGCTCCAACCATTATATCTGAAGTTCCTATATAGTGCAGGATGAACCACACGCGCACACACACCGGTACCATCATTATGTCGAAAGTGTGCATTATTCGGCGCTCTTTTCTTCGACATACACTTAATCAATCTAAAGCTTTTACGCTCTGGTGCGTGTATGTGATTTGCTTTCACCTGATTTACTTGCTGCTCGTTTCTCACATTTGTCATCAAGGACTCATTAAATATTCTTTATCGGCTATGCACGTTCGTTGTTTGGTGTAAATCTGCGGTTTCAATGGAGCACCGCCGTCACAAAGTGACGCTCGTTTTTTTCGAGAAGGACATTGTCCTTTTACGTCTTCTTCTCCGTAATCCATTTCAACTGGATTTTTCTCGCAACCTTTTTCACCCACCCAGATCACATCGCAGATCAGCGCTGCTTCCTGGTGACACGCATCAGAGTAGCCAGAGTCCCACACGGCCAAGCCGATCATCTCAAATTACAAAGAGTATCGGAAACGGATTTATTTCGGCGCCCTTTTCTATTCTATTATGGATTTAATAGTATATAATGTCAGATACGAAGCATTTTCCTGATACGCTTGTCCGACTGAATCTATAAAATACCCTCTGTGTGGAGGACATGTATATATGTATATATATACGTCGTAATAATCCCTGTATAAGAAGATTGAGAGAATATTATATACGCATTCAGAGATACACGTAAAATATATGCATGCAAATACACGTGTCTGGAGGCCCCATATGCTTGACATGTTCCTTTAAACGCGGTATACCCTACGCGGTACGCCAACGTTGCTTTACTCAAAATTTCATTCGATACTTTTTAACAATATTCTGCCAATAATCACGATCACGCGCAAGTAGATTTGCTTCCGGAGGATCCGGTAACGTGTAGTCAAATCAATCAAAGCCAGAATTACGCGGATATCTGTTACGAGAGGAAACATCCGGTCTGAAGCATGCAGTCAGATTAAAAGGGTAATAATCAAATATGGTACACTTAATTCTACTGTATATCCCCCCCAGATAATTCCATGGAAAATACATTTCTCCCCCAATCTGAAGACCCCATCCGGGCTGTTAAATATAATCTGGTACCGCGTTTGTTACTTCTTACTCTTCCATCTCCTCCTCGCAATATTCCGAGTTCCCAGTTTCCTCGCGTAGGCTTTGTAGGCGCAGAACAAGGGGTTAACCTCCTGCATTATTCAGCCGTTCATTATATATGAATAAATTTTCGAGTAATGCCGAGATAAAGCTGCCAAGTTTTAGCTACCTGCCCCGCTTGAATATTTAGGAGACACTGTCACGCAGTACCCCGTTATGCTCGGTCTTCTTCTTAACTTTCCCACAGATTCATATATATACATACTCATATATATACATATTATATATAAGGTGTTCTGCGTCAATAGATACTTTTCCGACAGCTCGACCGAAAACGTCCGAAAACGGCGAGATGCGATATCATCCGTTGGATTCACGAGAGAGCATGATGCACGGTGCAGAGAAACGGCGCAGAGAGACCACACGGAGTCGATAATTTGTTACTCTCGACTAATTGAACGTGATAACGGGGCTAGCAGAGACGGAGGTCAATAGGAATTTCCAGCGTTCGTCGACGAGAATCAAAGCGAGGTACTCAATTGTGCAGAGAGAGAGAGAGACGATCGGCCAAGATCGAACCAAGAAGACGAGTGCAAGTCGAGAGGGATCCCACGCGAGGACTCGAGGAGAGACAGGTAAAACGAAAGGACGCCGTCTTTGGAACTTGGAAAAAGAATCATGACTGCGAGTCCGCGACGACCAAACGGATCACCCCCGCGGTAGTATATTCGATATACACCAGCACCGCGGATAACACGGCCAACCCACAGGTTGTGGCGCTACCGCAGTCAACTTCCAGAGACCGAGCAACGTAGTTTTCCTTCTTCTAATGTCACGTCACTACCTAGAAAAGAAACGCATTAATGTTTTAAGAGTATTGGCTGCCTGGCCCTGGTAGTAATTCCCTGGGTAAACCGACGCCGCCTCGTTTGACCATTTTCTATTCCTGCGAGTTTTATACGCGTAGAGCATCCGAGTATCCGACCGTTGCGACGTTGCTGTTTTATTTCAGCACGTACTTTACAACTGCGAACTTTGTCACGTGTAACGCCACTCGATCGCGTCGTGCGATCGAATCGGACTTTTATTTTTTCCCCGCAACGATCGTATTAACAACTTATTATTTTAATATTATATTAACATAAAGATCACCAGTTTGCAACCTGCACGAATCGGAAGCGTTTCGTTATTTGACTATCATTGCCGAATAGAATCTTTCGACGAGTTTCATCGAGACCGAATATTTGTCGCTGTATCGATCGACGATTGTAAGCCGGTGCCTTCGTAGTTTCGTACTTTTCATCGTGCAGATTGTAGCGCTTCCAACGACAATGACAACAAATTATCGTGTCCTGGTTATCTAGAGCTAGAGATTGAAAAAAGAAAAGAAAAAACGCGTTAATAAGACGAGAGCGTAGGAATTAAGGATGAAGTGAGATGGGGAACGATTTGAAGCGGTTAGAAAAGCACAGGAGGGTTGAACCGACAATAGAGGGCGACGGTACGAGTTTTTGCATTATACGGAGATTATCAACCTGTTCGACGAGAGAGAGAGAGAGAGCGCGCGAGTAGCAGAGTATGATGGCACATAGACACCAAGGGAGACGCGTGTGGCAAAAGTAGGGTGGATCGAGAGGGTCGCCGAGAGAAGGGGATTCTCGTTCCAAGTTGGGGGTCGAATAAGGCATACGAGCACGTACACATGCTGCATCCTCTTGGGACACGGTCGCTCTTTATGCTCGATATAATACCGCTCTCAAAACATGCATACTTCTCCGGTTCTCTTAACGCGTGCGTTGCTTCGGCGTCACGACGCGACTACCTAGCGACTGCCTGAAGAAGAACGAGGCGGCGAGCCGTGTACGCCGCGCAACAATGGATAAACGCGCGTACTAGTGGTTTACAGGTAGATGTAGGGTAGAGGTAGAGGCGCATATACATGCACGAGCAAACGCGTTACACATGTACGCGCGACGCTCTAGACGACAAAATTCGCTCGACGAGAAACGATGCGTTGACTCGAGACGGACGAATCAAGCGTAAACGGCGTTAAATTCGTCACTCGCGAATCTAAAATGCAACAATTGAAACCAAAAAACCGCGCGAGAACGACGGGCTTGACGCCCTCCCCTAAGCCGCGACGGAGAGAGACACTCGCGAGAGAGAAACGACTAACGTAAAGGTGGAGGTTTTCCCGTCGATACATTATACGCTTTGAGGCATACACCGTCGTCGACGAGAAAACTCCTCTCCGGTCTTATCCTATTACAGTCAAGCTTGGCACTTTCCAGCTAAGTCGAAGACAAGACCCTTCGCTGCTCCCATTTAGTAATCCCCGACGTTGGCCGGGAGTTTACAAGGAATATTTAAGTCTCCGCTAAGCTAGGATTAAGCGAAGGCAAACACTTTGATTAGCGGAGACGAGCTCTTGTTTTTACTACGGTGGTTGGTACGGTACGTCTTCCAACCGCCACGGCAATTGGGCTCGCGCGGATTAACGTTAACAATTCGCGGTAATCGTACAGGCGTAAGGTAACGCTTTAGAACGCCTTATACGCCTCGCTGGAAAAATTGCCTCGTAAGTTTACCGAACACTGCATCCTTAATCGTCACTCGAGATCTATTGCCCGCATGCGTTCTTCCTGTGACGTCATCCTTGTCATTTATATACCTGTGCGCGAAGAGAAAAACCCTTCGAGTTAGAAAATTCTGCCATTTGTTTCCATCCGTGAAACTTGATTCGCGCAGAGCCATTCATTTTTAACTGTTTGTAAAACAAAATCTATTAAAACAATCATTGATTTATATAGAGTGGCCGCTATAAAGCTCGGTAAAAACCCCAACAAGATTATTCTTCGTGAAAAAATAAATAGCAGATGTCAATAATTTTTTCGGAAAAATTATTATTATTTCAACCTGCAAAAATATTCTTCCTGTTTGTTATTCCTTCCTTCTTCGTTCTCGTAGGGAAGAACCCTGTTGCGACACTTGCTTCAGTTTGCCAATAAAGACATCGCAGTGGAGATCTTGATAGATCTTTCGTAAGGATGATTCGTAAATCCGAGTTTAAATCAATTTTCTCCTCTCGCGACGAAAACCCGGTGTTAATTCCTCGCCTATGTTTTATAATAACGTGCCAACTAAGACAGCGGTAGGCAACGAGGGTGGAACAAAGTGCTCTCCTGCGGCGACAAAAAAGTTCATATTTTTTCAATTACGAGACGAGCGAAGAAGCGAGGGTAGATTCTCGTTGAGGCGAGAGGGTCTTTCGACGCCATTAACACTCTCGTAAAAATACAAAGTACCATGGTCCTTGTCGCGTCAACTCTTCCTACGTCTTTAGTTAAATATAAACTCAAGGACACACTGGACGTACATCAAGATATATTGTCCAGATTTCGTCGGCAAGAAGGAGAAATCGATCGGTTGTAAACGTTCGAGAGAATTAGAAGATCGCAAGATTCGATTCTCCGATGTCGAATGTCAAGGATGCTTGGTGCTGGATGCTGCACGGAACGTTTAATCGAGATGCAAATACAGTGCCATTGACTGTGCAACGAGTAGACGGAGCAAGTCAAGCAGTGAGTCCAGCGTGATCTCTGATTTTCCCGGGGATCGAAGACACTCGCACTTTGGCAAACGACGAACGACAGGCTGAGCGACAGTGGAGGTATTCGAGTGTCGGCATTTGTACGGGCAGTTGGCGGAAACCGTAGGGGCGGTTTTCGGGAAGGGCCGGTGAAGGGGTCGAGAGGGGCGATTGTGTTCTGCGTAATGTATAATTCACCTTCATCGCCCGGGTCTCGCGTCGGCAACTCTCTGGCCCGTCGTGCCCGTTATATCTGTTGCAGTGGCTCGTGGAACGATATATCCGACCCCTCACTGTCACGACATCTTGGAGACCCTCCTTTTCGCTCCCTCGTTTTCCTTCTCCGCCGTCCCCTTCTTCTCTCGTCGTCGTCGTCGTCGTCGTCGTCGTCGTCGTCGTCGTCGTCGTCGTCGTTCCTCTCGGTCTCTGCCGTTCTCGTGCGCAGCGCTGCTCTCCGCTCGTACACGTTCATTCTCTTTCCAGTCACATCCCTTTTTTACTCTCTTTTCGTTTGGTCAATTTTGCGTGTCAGAGAGCCCTTTGTTCTGTGAAGGGAAAGGTAGTAGGAGGGGGCACGTATCCTCGTCGTCCGAGCGGTCGAACAATGTCACATAACTCTGACAATTCCGCGCTCGTTTGAATCATTTATGGGCATGGTCATTGTATCGCAATAACTTTTATGTGACGTGATCGCTACGTGGACTAATGTACAGCTACGCTTGGAAAAGTTGCGTGGCTCGTCTTTTCCCGGTGGCCAGTCCTGATAGAGTCCTAGTGCAGGATCCTAGTGGCAGATTTTATGTACAAATCAAAGATTCGTACAGTAGTCTGTACAGTAGAATTTATTGTTAATGTTGCCGCTGCTGCTACGTATCGTCGTTAGATGCAGGTGAAACGTAGGTTTCAAATCAAGTATTATATTACATACACGTGCACGTAGCTCACATCGTCTATTAAACATGACATGACGATATACGTAACGTGTCACGATGCGCCAAAGCGTTGATAATGAACGTTGATTGTTAATAATGTAGTCCAAGTAATCTTTTATTGGTTCAAGTCAGCTCTGCTGATCCCGTTGGTTTGCATCTGGCTCGATATTTTCTCGAGTCTCACGAGTGTGGCTCGACGCGAGCAAAATGGTAGATATCCACAAGAGACGCAAGGAAATACGGAATTATCAGCATCGTACAATGGTGCGACAACGTGCAATGGTATTTTTAAACGTGACATGCAAAACATGGAAAATGCAATCTTGTCCGAAAAGTATATTCCGGTTGATTAGTTCTGGTGCAGACGGCTAAATGTTCCCGAATCAATATTTAACAGCTATAGTCTGTTCTACTTTTAACTCGGTTGCTAATACGACGGTGCTAGTAACTCCAGCGACGCTAGACGCTCGAGTTACTAAACCGTCGCGCATTAAATCCATTATACTCATCCGTTCTTTACTTGTATGAAACAGTCGCGTGTTTTAACACTAGCCTTCTGGCTATTCTATAGCAGCTTCGACACTCTTTCGCAAAAGTTGAGAAACGTGAAACTTATTCAACGACTACGTACGTTGCGTACGATTCAAGCTGTGGTGAGATCTCCTCTCAATGATCGCGGGAGCCAACGAATCCGAAAATCAAACTAATCGGCGCGGCCCTCAAGCTCGGTAAATTGGCTGCCCGAGTCTCCTCGGGCTATTAGGCTGTCGGGAACGAGTGCGCGTATAGAACACCGGTTAGCAGCGGCACAAGTGTAGCGATAATGCAAACATGATTTGTAACACAAAAGCTACATGGGTAGGTACGCGCCTGCCACATGTTCTGGAGAACGCGAGCGTTCGTGTCAACGTGTGCTCGTTCAATACGAGCGAACGAGCCTATATAGTCCTTCATCCTTACGGCCGATGTATATGCAAGCAAACAAGCCTTAGGTCTCTCGACCAATGTTTGCTCGCCGCCGTGCCAATTAATCAGCAGATACCGTAAACTCATTTCCCTCGCGGCTTTTTCTTAGTCGCAAACTTATCGTGACATCACTACGCACGGATTATCTTTTTTTGCTTCCCTTTTTTTCTTTTTCCATGCCGTGTAATCGATTTGTCAACTTTCCTCAATCGCGTTAGACAGAAGGAGGGAATTTAATAAACGCGATAGTGGACTTTCTCTTTTCGTACAAAAGTTTCACGAATTCTAAGAGGTGTTTTTAGTTTAGAGTAAGAAGGTCGAGTCAAGTATCTTGACTCTACGCGATAGTGACCAGTAAATGAGGAAGTTATCGCGCGTTCAAGTAAAGTTTTCCAAATCTGCCAATCTTTTCTCATTGTCAGTTTGATGTATTTTCAATTTCTACACAAGCGCGTCGTCCCTGTATAGAATATTTTTAACTGCAACCCCCTCATAAATGGCACATATAGATTGTCGAGGCAAGTCGAAGCAAACATCGATAGCTTGCGGCTAATAGCAGCTACATCGTTTCGTCTTGTTAGCAAATATTGCCCTTTGTAAAATTCACTTGCAATCGATCACGACGCTGTATTATGATTTACCTGCGAAATAGATAATTATGCGGTAGGGAATTTAGCACACGTAACTGAAACTACGACTGTAACGGTAGCCGCAAATAATCGCAGCTGTGTGTTTTGCAGTTTGATCGTGAGAGTGAAGCCGCACGTACTGTGCAGGATACTTAATACTAGATACTTAATACTCAGAAAATTCACGACTTGACTAGATTTCTTTAGCAGTTGCCAGTTGGAGATTGAAATCTCATTAAAAGAGAAAGAAAGGGAAGAAGTTTTCGTTGGAAACATTTCGCATCTCTACGGATGTCTCTCAAGATACTTTAATCCGCGAATAGTAGGAAATTGCGAACAAGTCATTAACCTAATTAAGGTAGGTGCACGCGTAACGAACCAGCAGCGATGTTTATCTAAAGTTTTCTGATGATTATCAGGAAATGATGTCATTTGTGCCGCTACCAAGTGTCATTCGTTTCACGTGAAATGCGAGCACGATGTTTCTGATTTGGATAAATAATCTTTTTAACGGCGTACACGTGTCTGCTGTATAAATTTATAATTCCACGCAATGCTGTGACACGACACGCAATGCCGGTGTCTAGATTCGGTTCAATAAAAACATTGCATGCGATACTTGTGTTCCGTACTCGCAGCCATTACTCGTCCGCTGCTCCCGTACTGTTCCGTAATGTTCTGGACACTGGCAAAATCGCAGGATTTGCAATAATGTAAACACATTGTGCCTGCAGCGCGCCATGTCTCGTGGAATTGAACGTATTTTGCTTGGCAGTAAATGCGTGGAGGAATGACAAAACGTTGTCAGTGTACATTGCACTTGCGTTTGTGGATGTGCTTTTTGACTGTGGAAAATGAAAGGAAAGTGTACAATAAAAATTATCAATAACATCAAGTTTGACTTTATTGTATTATGTACTAGAATATTTATAATTGAGTAGGTACTTGGAACAAAGTTGGACACAAAGTACGATAAATGAATTATGGCACATGATATGTACAGTATGGAGGAATCTTGTTGCTCTTTCCTCTTATCGTACATTGCGCGCAATTTGGTACACACTTTGAGAACGAGTCGACGCGTGCCGAATATGAATCTCGCAATTTAGCGCAAATTCATCAAAATCGTCGTTTGTTCCCTCGCTTTTATCGCCTCGAGTAACGAGTCAAGTCAAGTATCAAGTTACTTAACGCAAACTTTCAAACGAAAAAATGTTTTGCAAGACCGCGCGCCGAGAAATAGGCGTGGAGGAAAATGTATCTGGAGCGACAAAGAAATGATTACGCGATTTACATTGTACAATAGATGGATTTACGATTGATATGCACGTCTGTGTGTGTACAATTTGTCGATTGTCAATTATATACGGCTCCTCGGCGGAGAGTGCCTGTGAATGTACGTACATTCACATTAAGAGCAATGATGCAAGCCAATGAAACGTACGAGAAAAAGGTAACATCAAGTAATTCACTATGGGACACATGATTTATTTATACATAAACATAGTTGTTCGAAACATTGCTCCAAGTTGCACGCAACATATTTACATAGAAATTTCTACAATGTCAGACAATTAAACTAATATTCTTTTATGCGTGTGATATGTCTTTATTATATCGTTTTATTATATCGTTCGCGATAGTTACAGTCTTACTCATAAATAGCGTTTCACCTTTACATCGATCGCATTTATAATTACAATTTATAGAGATTAATGAGAATTTAATCGCAGTGAAATTATGATTATGATTCGTCGATCGTTATTACACACATATAGAGATTCGTATGAGATTCTGACACACCTGGAGTTATTATGAGACACGTTGAGAATGCGTTGTACGCGTAGACATAGTGTAAACGTAAATATAATATATAGTACGATGTTATCTCTATTATATAAACGACGAACCGTGGTCGTTGACAGATTTTACCAGTCTGCAAATGCATACGCAATACTCGATACGTAATACGTAATACGTAATACGTAATACGTAATACGTAATACGTAAATGCGTTGCGAACGCTCGATAAAACACGCGTAGAACGAATGCGGAATGTGGAACGAAAGCGATATATTCTCTCCTTAATGGAAGATAAATATGTTCTACTTCTCCCTTACGCTTCATTTTCAAAGTTGCGTTTCTCCTATATCACTCGCGCGGTCGAAAGAGTTATCGAATAACGAATCGAATAACGAAGAAGAAATCGACGACGACGACGACGACAAAATGGTACTCTTGCTACTCTTTCGTCGTTCGAGCAGTTACGCGTCAACTTTGGCAGAGATCTCTCGCGAAATAATTAGCTATCTAAGCCGGCCACGCGCGCGTGAACACCTATGAGTAAGACCTTTAAATTTTAACAATTCATTTTGGCTTTTCTCAATTTATATGTATAAACATTTAATCTAATTGTTGATAATCATTATTTATACTAATTATTCATTTCCGTGTTACTTTATACAAATGCTCCCGCCATACGTTTCGACGTAATACTTTTCGGTCACCCGCCGGTAATCGCCCGCCTCTACCTCCGTAATCGCGTCCAGGGCGATGACTTTTCCGCATATTGCAATCCGTAAGAATAAACAAATCATGTACGCGCGCATACAAAAATGAGCGTTCGATGATTATGCGCGTCGTATCGTGTGATACGACGCGATCATTTTTCGCTATAGATTATACGGCTCGAGTATGTGTCACGTGTGGATCATTTGCGCGCACGCGCGCCTTATTCGTATTGATCAATTTGTCGACGATTCGTAGAAAACGTTTATCTTTTGTACAGGGAACTGCAGGAATCTCTCGGGGAAACGCGATAGTTTTGACTTTCACATTAAAGTTCTGCCAAATTTGGCTTCGCGGTAAAATCTTCATTGAGTTCATTATGGATAAATATCGTTCAAAGTTCCTGCAAGGATCATAAGACTTGTGATGAGGAATAATAAAAAAGAGAGGAAATAATATCCACGTATCTATAGACAGAAATGTACATCCCTCGATTGTCGTCGATTACGATGAATATGTTTACGTTTACGATTACCGTCAACTGCAGCAAGCCCTTATAACGGCTTACAACGGCCTTCTAAATGATATTATAGCCAAAAATGTATTTACATTAATGTATTACATTTTCTACTACCTCCACTATACGTGTATAAGTATTCGTCGCAAAGTATTCGCAAGGGGAAAATATCAGAAAGTATAATCTCGATGCAATAATCCTCAGACAGATAGAGAACCCTAGACAAAGATAGACCACAGACGGACACGGAAGAAATGATATTTCTTCGTCGTATGATTTTTTTGCAAACTATCCTATCGTCGTCATTTGGCATTTGGCAAGACTATTAAATATGCGTCTCGTGGCGCGTGATGAATGACGAAACGTAATATGACATCACTTGTCGTCGTTACCCTGTATTAAATATGTATACAATAGTTTGCATTCGAGGAGACCCTATTCCGTTTTTCTCAAGCAGGTATTTGTGCGTATCGGTCGAAATCAATCCAATCGCACATGCATAGCGCGTCATTTAAATATAATCATTTCACATTAGTAACATTGTACGCACAGTGATAAACGTCGCAGCGTTACGTCAACATTTTTACGTGTCTAAACGATAACAATACTGTTGAATTATCAGATTTGCAACGATTATTAAATAATGCCAACTAAATATTAATCTTGCGCAATCAAATATTAGCTTGTGCAAATATTGCTCACCGAGATTTCCTTTCAGAGTGAGTAGGCATTTGTTTTTAGAAAAAATGCTTTGCATTAGTCGATTAATTAGCTGTGTAATAAATAATTTTGACGAGTTAACGTTTACGTTGCACGCGATAGCGCACGGACAGGTGTACTCCTTTATTGCAATATATACATGCTACAGTAAATTATCGTCATCTCTCTCTCTCTCTCTCTCTCTCTCTCTCTCCGTACATCCGAAATCACGCGTACCCTTTCGATCGTAGATTCTTTGGCAATTACGCCTCGTGACGATAAAATAATAAGACATTTCTGTTTTTAAACAGAATTGAAAAGCTTGAAATTGTATTTGACATAAACCAAGAAAGATATTAAAATATAGTTTGCAAAAAGTAACCTTTATTTTTAATTGCGTTATTTTTAGTTTGCCTGATCCAAACCGCTATCGATGCATTCTCGTAGAAAAAAGATTTATTTCAAAATCTAAAGAATCATTGATTCCATGGACATTCAACGGTTCCGAAATATCCCAGGCATATAAACTTGCAACGAAACGATCGATGTTTGAAGCAATCGAAACTTTATCACATAAACATGTTAATTAATAGTACTATAACTCATCGACACTGTTTCATCGAATCGCTAAATAATTACATAAAGATAAAGTCAGAATTTATTTGCGCACGTAACGATACAATATAATATATGATTAAGTGAGAAAAGTGTAATTAGCGACATAATTAATGAGCTTAGCAAAACTCAAAGTATGGAATTTCTTATATTTTAGAACGTTTTTGCATATTTACATATATAGTATGTATACGTATGTATTGTGTGTATGTATGTATGTATGTACCCATACGGGACACAGAAGCTTGCAACAATGTTGCTGCAAGTCTATGCGCTCTATCGGTATGTATGTATATGTATATATATATATATATATATACGAGATGTAATAATAAAATAATTAGTTTAAACATTTGTCGTTTATCTCTTCTTTTCTTTATTTATCATATCAACCGGCGTTACTGAGGGACGATAATATTTTCTTTCCGCTAAAATTTGTTCTACGTAAACTGCGCTTTTACCATAGAAAATTTTACTGACAGTTTTCTTCAGAGACGAATCTGAAATATTTTACGGAAAATTTCATGGGACAAAAATCGAACAATTCGTCAAACAACGACTCAACTAATATATACGTAATAATATACAATCGTGTCGTTAATGGACAATTTTATATACTTTCTGGTACATTATCTGACGTCCATTCTGTTCAAGTGCGTGAAACATATTCTGAATTTCGTCTACAGAGATACGAATGATATTTACATAATTTCATCAATTAGGTAACAACAACATTATTAAGAACGTTATTTATAATGGCATCACGATAGTTCTCATACACTGTCTGAATGTACGGGCTATACAAGGGAACAAGATGAAAAACGATCGAAGAAATGGCAGATTCTCCGCGCAACGCCTGACATCCCACAACACATCGCGTTTGCGAGTGTTGAAGAGATTACACGTGTACTGTGACTAGAGAATGCATACTGAAGACTGAATCTGTCCAACCATCGCCAACAGAATCGATATGTTACGCAATGAGGGGTCACGTAAGAAAATAACGTCCTTTCTCTTTTTCTACGAGAAACGGTCGCGAGCGATACAGAGACTTTCAGTAGTCGGAAGTAAAAGGCTGATAAACGCGCTCTGATATCGGCTCCCATTCTTCATCCATTCCATCTCCATCTCGATCTCCATCTCCATCTCCCTTTCCGCGAGCGAATGCACCACATACAGAGAAAAACAATAAATAATGAATAATGAACATCTCGCTAGACTTCTATATTGCACTAAAACTTTCTCTCCACTATTAGAATGGCAAATAGATTACCTATTATATACTCTCCTATAAAATACTCTTATCCCCTCTTACATATGTACAATTTAAAAACCACTACCGCTTTTTTTCATCTTTATCTTTAACTATCATTAATATATATATGTATATTCATTTTCCTGGATATACTTTATCCTCGTTTCACAGAATAGTTTTCCAATGTTGGATACACATGACTATTTAGTGGCTCGAGCTTTCTTTTCGATGATATCACATGCATACTAATTGTAAGTACAATGCTCAAAGTGCTTCTAGTTAGTTTTTCCGACTTAATTTCTCGCGTAAAGTATTTAGGATTTTACATGAGTTTTCAATCAAGTAACATGCATTCGAAATGATGCTCCACCAAGTAAGGCTTCGTACTTGCAAATTCGAAAGAATCGGAAATCTTTTCGACTGCGGGCAGTCGAAACGCATTTTTAATTTGACAGAAAATGAACCACCGTCATGTACAGCCAGCATTAGAGGATATCGCGCGAAATCATAGCATTCGCGACTCGCGTAGCGAAACCATCTCGGTCCACGCCGAACCGACTGTGTTTTCTCGTTAGAATCGCCGTTGCGTCTTATCTCTTTCGCTGGGAGGATGATTTCGTGCTCGAGAATTTCGTTGTCGTCACGGAACAGTGCGATACGACGAATTCTCGTCGATGAGAAGAAAAAGAGATAAACACGTCTCGATCTCGGATTATCCACGCGTGGATACTGCTGACTCGTATCCGTTGATCCGTGCGAGTCGATGGAACGCGATATCACTAACGTCGGATCGATAAGGAGACATTGATCGTCAGGTTCGAAGATAGGATATACCGCGAGACTGAGTGTACCTTGCACGATTCACGTTTGCCCCCTTTTCTCTCCTGGTTCTTCTCGGTTTTTACGAAAATAGTCGGCGCGCATAGCGCATGACGGATGCGCGGACGATCATAAAAAATACGAACAGAGTATAATTAATTCGTTTGCTACGTACTACGGTATTGCTTTAATATGATATGGTACAGTCTTTTCACTGATTGTCCAATATCACTACGTAAAACATTTTTCTTAGCTCTGTTGGTTTATTCTTTCATTCTTTGTCTCTCTCGCTCTCTCTCTCTCTCTCTCTCTCTCTCTCTCTCTCTTTCTCGCTCTTTCATTCTTTTACTCTCTTTTTGCTCGCCTTCCTTTTCCTTACCCTTTTCGTCTCGCATTTATCCCATTTCTCTCTCTTCCTCCTCCGCTTCGCCTCGTTTTCGATTCCTTCTCACATACGTGCATTACATTCACTCGTTTACACGCGCGCGCTATCGTTCTCTCTTTACTGTTTACACTGCACTTTAGCGTCTTCATTAGGATTAATATCACTTTTTCTTCAGCGCGACGTACCCGCGCGTCATCTTTATAACAATACGTACTTTATATTTTATGTTTCGAATTGTACTTTTCAAGACGCGTCGGTAAATTTCCCCTCTTCGGCATTCACTCGTCACGGCAGCCTCGTCCGTGATGGCGAACGACGAAAAGTCCCCCTCGCTTCCATTCCCAACCAGGGTTGTCTGCCGACGATCGATCCATCAATGATTATTGCTCAGTAAATTATTGCGATGGTGACCCACTAATTTACGAGCGTTTCCGATGTAACATTTTATTTTTCCGACGAAACGTACATTTTTAACTTGCAACCATGTAAAATCGTCACAAGTGAAAAACTCTTTAGAAAATGTAATTATTGCAATGTTATTTTAAGCGATATATGCCTAGTAACGAACGCGCATCAAAACTTTGAGCATTTTTACATAATTATTTTGTGTTTTTCAAGTAAAACATTACAACTATAAATTTACCAAAAAAAAGATAAAACATTGAGATTGCAGCGATATTACGAAAAAGAGTTTAATCTTTATCGAGATTTGTTAAATTTTTAATGATAATTTTAATGACAATCTTAATTTTATAGAGACGCGATACGCGCAATGTCGTTTCTATTGTGGATTTATTTCGCGGAAATTTCAAGATTTCGCATATCTGATCGTGATGTGATATGATCGTGAAATCGGCGTGAAACGACGATTTCAACGACGGATGTCATACGACGAGGGGTCGAAGGGCAAATGGCATCGTAAACTGTTTTATCGTGATCGTTGGTGGTGCGTTTCTCGATCTCGTAGTTGTACGGACTTGGAAACTTTACTTTGAAGACTCGCGAAAAGGTATTGTTCAAGCGAAACACACACTGTAATGGTGCATGTATGTACCTACGTTCAAGTGAATTTTTCAACAAATCGTACTTTTAAAAGCGCACATGTAAATATAGTTTGAAATTTTACTTTCTCTTATACGCGCCCGTTATACATGCAGTAAGAAGAATTTTCGCGTTTCGATGAAATGCAACAATACAACAGAAGTCCATCACTACTACACTTTCTGTTAATGCACATGAAAACACTGATAGCGAAGAAAGCGCTGATATATTCCCAGCATATCTACCCGTTTTCCAAAAATCATACCGTTGAAAGCGTCATGCATTATTGGAGCGAGCAGTGTTTTTTCCCGGCATTATCCATGCATTATTCGCAGGTGCATGGTTTGCACCTTGCATCTTTGTTATAAACAAAACGTGTTGTCGTCATATCATCATTGATCTACGTGGTTTTACACTCCTAATTCGGAAGGCGACTGTAAACGACAAACGTTTTGCGAGCGAAATAAAGAGACGCATCGTGATGGCGTATTTATCCATGAACAATTTTTACCTTGGATTTATTTGAAACCTCCGCAAGAGAATTCCGCATAGAGAAAGGAATCAAGGATGAATCCAATATATTTGTACTACTAGGATCACATCGCGATGATATGGCTCATCGTGAAACATTCGTAAACGCGTCACCAACGTTACATTGCACCGGTCGTGTCGTCTTAACAGTACGAGAAGTAATCGTGCGCGAGGAGGGAGAATTGTGAGAACCGACGAGTCGAGAATAGCTCCCTGCAACCGGTGATTCCAGAATATGCACTAGGCATATTACACACGCGCAGTGATAACAAGTGATTCATCTTCAGCCTGTGACAGCCTCGCGTACCGATAGTAGTCTGCCCGTAGCATCGAGCCATCGTTCAGCAGCCGAGAGACTCCGCGAGTGGACATGCCAGCAACTTTGTCCGACGACGACGACGCGGAATCTTTCACCGTACTGTCCACTGGCAGCATCGAAGGAAGCCCCCTTCTCCTCAATCGTCTCGGACTCCTCACGGCCACGCTTGAAACTCGGTCAAGGGTTCGGGTTTGGGCTCGAGACTAGGCAGCTGGTACGGTCAGTTCTGCTGTCACAAGCCACCCTCGGGTCAATGTTGAGCCGCAAATTTCATGCGCTTTTGCTTCTGTCGTTGATTGCAGAACCACACCCTGACGACGTTCTTCTTAAGGTCCAGTTTCTCCGCGATCGCCGCAATCTTCTCGCCCGAGGGTCGCGGCTGTACCGCAAAGTACGCCTCCAGCGAGCGTTTCTCGGGTGCGGCGATGCTCGTCCGTTTTCGTTTCTTCTCGCCGGCCGGGAGGACCGAGGGCGCGTCGGGATCGCGTCGCTTATTCTTTGCCTGGGCCTCCGCTTCCTCCAGCCACGCCGAGAGGATCGGCTTCAGAGCGATCATGTTGTTATGCGACAGCGTCAGTGACTCGAAGCGGCAGATCGTCGACTGTGAGAGAGCGCCGACCCCAGGTAGTTTGAGATTGGCGAGCGCCTTCCCCACGTCGGCCTGCGTGACGCCCAACTTGATACGCCGTTGCTTGAATCGCTCGGCGAACGCCTCCAACTCTCGCGGATCGGTGTCGGCGTCAGGATGGAGCCCCGCCGCGACCGCTGCCGCGGCCGCGGCAGCCATCGCTGGATGATGATGCGCCGGATGTGGTACGCTACCACCACCCCCGCCTAAATTGCCGTGATGATGATGATGGCTCATCATGCCGTTCATGCCGCTGTAGACGGAGGGACCGTGAATGCCCGCGTGGTGCCCGGGTCCGCCACCCGTACTCTCGGACATTGGCGTCAGAGTCGTCATCGAGTTTGCTGGGTCCAGCATGTCGAGGCTCTCCATCCCCGGATGGCTCATCTGGAACGTGCAAATTACCGAGTCTCAATACGAATCGTGCGTCGTTTGCGTACAACTATCTATTTCGTGCCCGGAAAATGTAAATAAAATAATGCTAGATACGATCCTTTTTGTATTATATGTAATAATATCTCTTAGTTGTATCCATTCTCTTTTCCCTTTCAAGAGTCGGATAAATGCAATGGTGCACGTTGAAAGGCCGATGCGCCGTCGTATTGCCAAGTTTGCGGAAATGCATTTTGCGATGAAGCATCCACCATCGTGGTGTGGGAAAGGCATGAATGAAGGGGATAAAAAGCAAAGTTAGATCGAGCGCGGTGGAAAGAGCAGGAAATATGTACAAGGTAACACGCATAATTATGCAGCACGTGCCGCGGCCGTCGTCACGAATGCAAAACGCACCTCCAGCACAACTCTTTACGAATTATTTATGAACTTCTTTCATATTTTTCTCCGCTTAAAGTGCCGTTACATAGGTGGCATGATGCTAACTCGGTTTCTTCAGACTACTGTCGGACTGTCGCTGTTACGTCGTACAGCCGAATACGTGTAGCCGGTAGATGTACCGGTAGTCGTATCGTGATAAAGCGCTCACGATTAAAGACCACTAAAGAATGGATAATTGCAAAAGTTTAGCTAGCTCTGGGATCATTTCTGTATTACGTCCTTGACAAATCCAAGCATACGTAAAGTATCACGCACGTACGCGGAACCTCGTTTCGCTCACATAGAATTATCTAGTCTCACGAGAGCGTACTGAATTAACTACGTACCATGGTTTTGACCATAGGGACCAAACGTGTAATTAGAATTAATTGAAAAATATATTTCGGAAACACAATTTCTGAGTTTCGGAGAAAAAAGATGCATACATGAACGATGTAGGTATCAAAATCGATAATATGCATAATGATACTTGAATCATTCGACAGAGCAATGATTCTCGCGATATTCGAATCAATAATATCCATTTTAAAGCAAGCTTTCACGGGTGTTTCGAAACATCGTGGCATCGTGATATTTCATGCGTTTTCGGTTACGTGAAACACCGTCCGCGATAGAAAAATGTTGTAAAAATTGCTGCTGAAAATATCTCCGTCGTTCACACGTAGCCATTATCTCGCACACATACGCAAGCGCTTATAGGATCTCGCGGGGCACCGGCTTATACACGTACACGCGTAGGCAACATGCGCATCATCTATTCTCATGAGAATAGCAGTATAGCGAGCTAACTGGATGGCACGGTTTCGGTCGGCGGTGGTGCTCTGGGATAGCACAGTTACATCAGAAATGCAAGGGGTGCTGGGGGTGCACGGACGCTGGCGGGCAGCGTGGAAAAGGCAGAAGGTGGAGGCTGTCGGGAGCACCGCCGGCGCCGGCAAATATACAACGAACGCGGGGGACTTGCCCAGGGGCGTACGAGCTAGGGCCCCAGAGACCCGCGCAATATTTCATCATTACGCTGACACGATGGTAGGGTTAGCCGACTCCTATGTTTTGCTCATTCTCCTTGCTCTATTGCTCACCTCAGCCCTCCCCTCCAATTTTTCTTTCCTTCATTCTTGTTCGCCCCGTCGTTCTCTCGATCCCGTGGACGCATTTGCACGCATTTGCACGCATTTGCACGCATTTGCACGCATACATACATGGGCGCTCGCTCCATTTCCGCATTAGTTTTTCCTTCTGTTTTGTCTCTCTGTCGAGAGACGTGTACCCACGTACATCCTTCACCAAAGTTACAATATTCTCTTGCTTGTTCCTCTATTTGTCGTCTATCGCGCATTCCCCCAGTTGTGTGTTTTTTTATACTTTATCCACTTTATATACAGAGGAAAGGGTTTCCAGCGAAACGTACAGCACCGCGATACCTCGACGGACAACGCGCGTATCTCGGCAACGTTAAGAAATCAGAAGAAACCGATTTACGATGATGAGATCATGCGCGCAAATCCGTGGAAATCCGGCATGAGAAGTTAAGCACAGTCCCGGTGTCGAACCCTCACCGCAGACACGCAGGTCTGCGTACCCTTCGAATTCATTGCGCTTTATTGGGGGTAGCGGGGAGTATTACAAGCAGTCGCGACACGGAGATAATATTATACACAAGCAACGCCCCTATATTTGAGAAGATCATTCCGGGTCGATGCGCCGTGGTTACCCCCGGCGGTGCCCAATGTCGCCCCGCGCGCCATTCATCAGCATCAGATTGCTCAGATTAGCATAAGGTACACGAGGCAACAAATTGAAACGCAATTCGCACGAAATCATATGTCGGACCCGACTCTAAGCGGCATAATCACGCGAAATTGCCGTTATCGCGCGGCGCGAACGACAGTTATAAATATAATGCGGCTTATTAACCATTAAAACGCAGGAAATTAAAATGGTTGTCTGCATTGTTCGCAATATTAACAAATAAACTGCGTAAATTAAATTTTTCAACCCGCCAATTAAATATGAATCCAAATTAATTGCCGCGTGTAATTAATTATTGGCAGCGATTTTAACTGACCGTCGGATTCGTTGCATTTTATGCGGACGCGCCGCCCCCGTTGTACGAGGTATTGCAGCGGCGATCTTCCGCCTTTATAATAATTATATCACGAGCAAGTTTTTTATTAGCAGCAAATGCTGTTACATCTCTGAGTATCATTATTATTAGTGGTATTTCGGAAAATATTAATATCAAACGCATATGTGTCAGAGTTTTCTTTCAGTTCGATCAAACACGATCGCGACATGCATAATTCATACGACATAATACATTTTCCTCGTGCTTATTAATTAATATTTTCTCGTCTTTCCATTTTTTTTTCTTGTCTTGTACGCAACAAGTTGTAAGAGCAAACTTGATCTCTTACGCAAGACACTGCACTTTGGTATCGCACACGCATATTATAATATAGGAGCATATATTGTAATATGATATATTGTATCGTAATATCGTAATATCCTAACGTAATATCCATATAATGTATCATAAATGCAGACTCACGAGAAGGTGTGATTGTACCTGATGATGTGGCCGATTATTTGGATGGGGAGTGGGCATGTGCGCTCCGTGATGATACACAGACACGGGATCGTGCTTCAGTGGCATCGGTGTGCCAGCGTTGTGCTTTCCCAAATCTGCAGCCAAAGCCTCCGCTCTTGAAAGTAAGCCATCTTGCAAACCGCTATTTAAGCCACCGAATAAATCTCCCTGAAACACAGAGTATACGCCACGTAACGTGTATGTTTGCATTTTTCTCTTAACTTAAGTTTTTAATTAAACGACTAATGTCGCATATCGAGTTTGTAATCTAACTCTCAATTAAAGAGAAGTACTTTTTTGTACTTTTGTACTTTTACTCAATCTTCATCCGTTTAACACTTATCGATATTGCCAAGTAAATTCTTATCGGATTCAATCCGTTTGACGTTGTCTGGGCAACAGCTGGTTTGTGTGCCAAACGGCAACATGGCTGTACGATCGATATACCAAAAATAATTTCGTTATCCGATATTTAGATTGGCGTTCCGCGGCTTTTTTTATATTCGAGCATTTCATCATTTATTAGATGCATCTTAGGTTTCTCCCGGATTTCGGATTTTTGGTATCATGTAAATTTAATTAAAAGTGCCAAGTATAAGGAGAAAAGGTGAAAAAAGATAAACGACAAGCGAAATTTGCAATAGACACTTGTATCTGTTTAAAATGTCGAAAATGAGTTTTAAAATGAGCCCTTTGAAAATTTGCCGAGAAATTTTCACCCAGTGTATAATAATTGGAAAAACGGCGATATTTGCACGGATAAATAGCATCGAGTTACGATCCCCTCGAGTCCGGTCGAGTCATTGTATTAGCCCGTACACATGCCCTATGATGTTTGGTAATCAAATTCATCCGTTACACTGGAATCGATCCAAAGGATGGATACTTGACCGAGTCCCCCCGGGGACGGTGGACAGAATATATCCGTCAGTATCGCAACGGTGGCGAAACTGGACGAGTCGGGGGATCATCCTGGTTCCCTTTCCTGTGTTTGGAGATTCGGTCCCCCTCGGCCAAGTCAACATTTAATGGTAACGAAAATAGCTTAAACTACGCTACGATGAAATTTATGAGCAGCACAGAACCGAGTAACAAGAAGGGCGGGTGTGATTTCATTTCATGGCGCGTTATGTGCCAAGAGGGTTCACCGTAATCTCCTTTTTGCAACCTGTCGACATGCAGGAGAAAGTTTGTACTTAGAGTAAAAATTGCAACTGCAAGTATAGACGACGATTATAATAAAAACTCAATTAAAACTTGCAACTTGAGCCTACTCGGTATGTATATTACATTTTATACCGATATCACTAGCTAGCCAGCTAGGTATTTTTCAGGATTTTCATTCCTTCCGTAATCTTTTTTTTTATGTTGCGCAAGTCACAGCAAGTGTACGTGTTATCCGAATTAATCTGAGAGAGTTATCAAAATATCGTTAGCTCAGTCGAGACGGGTAAAGCTAAAAGCGATTCACTGCCCACTTATTTCATTACGACCTGTAATGTCCGCATTGCCCGATCAATGTTTCATGCGGAAACCACCGGCGTGTTCCAGCGCTTCGATTATTTATGAACTCTTCGTGTCTTCGTCGAGTACAGCGTATCTACGGCTGTCTCTAGGTTGCTGAACTGCCGTCACCCTTTTTAATTTCAAAATTTCCCTCGTGCACACGCAACACAGTCTCATTTCCATTTCCCCGTAATGAAATGCTCGCGTTTCGCCCAAATAGACGATTGAGATGTTACAAAACGACAAGGAATATCAGTTTGTTCCTTTACAGAAATTATCAAACATCTTGTGTAAGTTATCTTGTATGTATAAGTTACAGTGTTACAGTATTACGTGAAAATTATATAGTTGAGAAAGAGCTCTCATTCATGAAATGTGAAAATGCAATCTTTATTCTCAATGATGAAATTAATGTCGAGACTTGTAGACTCGTAGACTTGACTTAAAGAAGAACTAAGAAAGAAACGACAAGTTTACGAGTAGGTTTAATAACACGATTCGTTACTTGAGCGTATTAGCGCAATAGCGTGTGTAAGAGTGAAACAACCATTTCCACACGTGTGGAAACATTAATGCGACTTGATGTCTTTCCACGCGGTAACTTGCAAGACCCAATGACGGCGTTTTTCACGTAGACATGCCGCTTAATCGAAACATTAGCAGACCGATAAATCACGGTTCGTGGCCAAGGGACAACGCATGCTGGACCCTCTCCTGGCGTAGCGCTTCAACAGTAGTCACTCGATCTTCATGTGGGCGCACACATGTAATGTACGCGAGTGTGTGTTTGTGAGACTGTAAGAATCGAAGCTGTGCCAGAACCGTGTTTCTAAGGGGAAAGGAGCTAAAGTATCTCTCTTACGTTGTTGCACTTTGTTCATCTCGATTGGTAAGAGGACGAGATTTTCCACGCTCGTGTGTTAGCTGCACGATGAATCAGTGGATCTCTGTGTGTGTTTATCTAAGATTATACAATTATAAAATAATGCATTTCGCGTTACGTTAATTTGATAAAACGTTTACACGTACCGGAGAACGAAGCTTAATGGAGCTACCAAGAATACAGATTGCTCTTGTTAGCCACATAGTTAACACACTCGGTCCTGTTGTTTAGCAAAGTTCCTTCCCCCTGGCACGATTCTGCAGTACGTCGTCGCGGTTAATAGAGTCATTTTTCGACGCGTCCGATCCCCCAGCGGACGAAATTTGTCTTCCGAAACTAAGGTATTACAAGGATTAGCCAATTACAATTGAATTATCAGACCCTGCAGTCCCTCTGCGTAATTTATTCGGAAGGAGACGGTAAGCGTGATTAAATGGCTAACGTAACTGATGACGAGATGGGTGTTTTAAGAAACTTTGCTTGCTTCTGAATCGGTGCGTTGGAAATTTCTAAATAACTGATTCCCGTGAAACGTGTATAAAATGAGAGACAAAGGGGGGGGGGGGAGAGAGAGAATCGCGTTCCCGCGAAAACCGATTCCTTTAATCCATTTCGTCCAGAGAGCAGACGAATACAAAATTAGATATCCCGGACACATCAATATGGTACATAAACCCGGAGCGTGTGCGCAAAATCAATTAGCAATTAAAGCCCAGCCGTGTCTGAGCCAAGCGGTTAGTCGGAGAGCCATCCGAGAGCACGAGAGAGCGAGCGAGCGAGCGATCGATAACGGCGTGAAGTAGTCAAGTAGCGCTCGTCGCGCATCGATAAGATATGAATAGCGTAGCATCAATACTGATGCGAGAGCGCATCAATAGCAAATGAAAAAATAAATCTCGTCACGCGGCGTGCGGATCAATTACGTATATCGTCCGTATGCGAAATTAATTAGCGATCAGCTCGCGCGGCGACGGTTACTCCGCCGACTCTCTCGATGCGCGACTCTCGCGGAGTGCGGCGTTCGGACCGTCGGCTATCGGATATCGCAAATTGGGACAATTACGTTATTTCCGTCCGATAACCTACATCACGGAGTAGTCTGACGCATGAATAAGTAAATTCTTCCAGAAAATCTGACGTCTGACACGAAAACGAGGAGACTGTTCAAATTATCACTTGCATGGCGGAGTACCTACTGTCTAGAGTAAAGAACATTATTCGTGGGTTCTCGCGCGCGCTCTCTGTGTAGGGCCATCAAATTCAGTTTCATTCGTAGCGCAGACGCGACTCGCGACCCCGCCGCCGCCGCCAGACTCTCGCGCGGTGGTATCATCGATTTATAATAGCGCTGTTACGCTCCGCTCTCTCCCTTAACGACGTTAATATTATAAGCGTTACTATTGTCGTTAACATTATTAAATTGCCACATCTTTTTACGCCTGTTCTCTTTACGTCGCATCTTATGCCGACTCGCCCTGTGTATTGTATCCTTGGCGTTATCCTACTTTAATTTACATTGTCCATATCCATTTCTGGCCATTTGTCGTCGAACTGATATATCGCTACCATATATCGCTTTATTCGTTATCGATATTGTCTCTATCGTATCGGAATCCTTGTTATAGCTGTTACTTAAACTTTGCGTTTCTTATCTTGACAATCTTTTCGGTAATTATATCGCCTATTATACAATACCGATGTTGATCCATGTTGATTGCGTTAATAATTGACTACTATGGCGAACTGCCGAGAGAAATATGGCAGCCGACGAATCACATTGACTTTGTCGCACCTGCGGGTATCTGTTGCATCCGCGGCGAGCATAAGTGACACATGACTCTTTTTACGGCACTTGACTATCCTGCATCACCTCATCGTATATCTAAATAATCAATTTACTACTGGCCATAATCGTAACCACGAGTTAGCGAGTTTATGCGAGCCCGGCCACCGTAACTACGTGGCTCCGTAAAGCATAAATATTATGGGGCGTTTTGTATGCAGCAACAGTCTCATAATCTCTTCCTCTCCATCGTTTGGTCTCTTTTCCTCTGCCTTTTCTCTTCTTCTCTCTCGTACCCTTTTCTTCTTCTACCGCAAAACACATATACTTACTTGTTAAAAATGACACATGTACATATGTAATAAAGTGTGTAAATATTAAAAACTCCAGAAGCATGAATCTCCTGAATATGTACAGCAAAAATTACAAGAGCAAGTCAAATTTTCAAATCTAACAAACGTTAATCAAATTATCGTGAAAATAGAGAGAGAGAGAGAGAGAGAGAGAGAGAGAGAGAGAGAGAAACGTAATTCTGTACTCACATTATGCCTCGGTGACCAAGAATTGCACATAATGGATGCATCTTCCAATATACGACTCTGCAAAACGAAAACATGCCATTTCTTATCAGAGTCAAAATTTCCATATAATGTTATATAATAGCATTCGACCAATTTTATCTACATTACGCTAAATGTATCGTTTTCAAGTAGAAATGGCAACACGCGAAAGAAAAATCGAAACTTAAATTAAAAGACAAAAATTTCCTCAAAGTAAATTTCCTGTAAAATCCGACAATATTTTAGTGCTTTCTCTCTCATTAAGCACTGCTCGTTGATACATCGTTAGTGGCTATTATCTCGTATATCATGATAAAGCATATACGCGACAATGCGTATAACGCAGAAAAGAAAAGATCAATAGCGGATTATCGCGTATCGCGGAAATGTGTATTCCGTTAGTGGAGATCCGCGTTGAAGAGGAGGGAATGTCACGGCGGTTTCAATTCCACACGCATGGACCGTAACAAATTTCAATATACGACTAATGACCAACGCCGAGGAATATTTTCACCCGGACGAAAATCAAACGTACGCGATTTACCTGTCAACGGCACTTAATATTTATCTGGTCTGCATATTTTATTTTTGCCGATCGTCAGAAGCATGCACGCGTGCGCGCGAGCACACGTACATGTACGCGCCCACGTACTGCACGCATACATAATGCATACGTATACATTTATATTATATTTAAAGCGAAGCTGCGGAAGATTGACAGAATCGGGGCATACCGGCGTCGCGACGCCGTCGCAAATTAAATGAGTCATTTTAGGATTTGCGCAGAACTAGGTAATTCAATATCGTCCTTATTAAAGCGTCGGCCAATTCTGCACTCGCGCGCGTTTCTTGATGACAATGATTATGTCATTATCGGACACCGAGACTAATATGAATACATCACTCTTTCGAAGCGACGTACTCGATTAACGTGTCACACATGTGCCAACGCGTCCGTGGTGATACTTTGACGTAATACGCACGACGTATTTATCGAGCTTCGATCGTGGATATATACTATTTAATCGTGCATTTCACATGGTTTTTCAGTCGTTTGTCATCTTTTGGCTCCCATGCAGCAACATTGCTGCAAGCTTCTGTATATGGGCTGCGTACGGGCTGAGTCGTCTCAGCGAATGAGACGGCTGTGCCGTATTTGTCACGTGATTGATCACAAATGTTTGTCGCGCGTAACAATCACATGTAACGATTAATTAATTAATGCTATAGCACATTAAGCAACGCGAGCGATAATGCACGTCATCTCTTAAATTCCACGTATCCATGTATCGTATACATGGATGTACACGGATGAAGGTAAGTATATACATACGCAAATGTACGCGCACTCGCAGTGGTAGCGGCTGAGATATCGTGTGCGTGTCGGTACATTGCACGAGAGCTGCATCCACCACAAACACAAAAGCCCCTCGCGTTGCATTGCCACTCTATGCGTGCACCAGTGTGCTCTCTACGTGCGAAAGCGCGTCTGTGTTACGACGCGAACTACATTGCAGACTCGTGCGGGTAAACAGACGCAGTCGAATCAGTTTGCCCGGCTAATTGATTTTCCTTCACATGCTCGATGTGCAGCAGAGCGCATTGCATGCGCGCGTAACAGCGCGGCGCAACGCGGCGCAACGCGGCGCAGCGCAATTCGAATATAGAGAGACAGTGCAACGCGTCGTATAAATCCAATCCGAAACTCCCGTTTGATTATCAAGCGAATTCCGCGGCCGATTGTAAATCAACTGCTATATCGTACTGGAGGATCATGCTGATGCTCCGGGACTGGACGATACAACGGTACGGCCGAATATCGGAAATTTAACCCTCTCCGAGGATAGCAGGATACCGAGGCAAAAATTTGATTGAACAATGTCATGGCGTATAGTGATGCGAAACGCGCAAATGCCGATTGGCACTTTTATTCCCTTGAAACGTAAGCGCTCGCTCGAATAATCCACTGTCGTATCAGGCGCAAGCAACAAAAGTTATAAGGAAGCAAGAGATATAAGTTGGATGTTTAGAATGCGACAAACGAATTCACTGAATAATGCAGACTGGTAGACGGTAACTATACGAGGGCAAGTGTCTCCGATTATAACAAAAGTGAGGGGTTCGCAGCCCGGCTCATTTGTTATTAACCGGCGAGAAGGAGCGTTGAAGTGCAGAAAGACTTCGAACACGACTTCACACTTTGACTCGTAGCCCTTGGTAACTTTAGATAATTACCGGCGAAACTTCCGCGAAGAATCTTACGTACTTTCTCGCGATATTCTCTCAGTCCGTTCTCTCGCGATTCACGAGTGTCATCATTGTCGAGATGACTCTACTTTTGTGCGAATTGAAACAAATTCGTTTAGCGGAAACACCATGGATACCATAAGAACCTCATGTGCATCAACGATATTTCATCTTTCCTTACGTGATCAGGTCATCCAGGATAAAATCGACCATTTACCAGTATCACTGACGATTGATCATGGTGCAAGCAAAATATGGAGATGATACGTATCTCGGATACCAGAAAAGAAACCAGCCTGGACTCGTCACGCAAAATATGGAACGGGGATAGCTCTCCAGCTATGTAGATTTAACCTGACGCGACTCATTACGATTTCAAGCGAAAAACACGGGTCTTGAAGCGCGAATCGTCTAAGAGATCGCTAAAGGGAATTTATGAAATTACCTAATTTAATATTCCGGTTCGCAGCCATAGCCCCACCGTAGCCTCTCGTTAACTCTTTCCGTGGCGATTTTTTTACTCTTAATGCGAAACTCGATTAAGCAACTTGAGAAACGACATTTCGCTACAGTCGCACTACGAAAGGCAGAATAAATTCATTTGAATTCTGACAAAATTTCTAGACTGTGTGCGATTGGACGTCGCGCTTTCTCGTTCTTTTCCTGTTGCCATTCTCTCTCTCTCGGTTTTGCTTCTCTCTCCTCTTTCCGCGGCAAACAATGAGAATGCTTTTATTTTTGTTTCCGTGTTACAAATAATAAAAATTGTATTATTTCAGCGTACTAAAGATTGCTACTAGAGATGAATTTGTCTCACTCGAGTTTCAGGACACTGGCAAATATTATCCATCTGACGGCATATTTGAATTTCATATTCGTGATAATGAAAATTCCATGCAGTTTTCCCAGAGTTGGTAATAGAGTAGTAGACTTACGTTTGTATGCATGTCGTTTTATAGCCTACGTCGAACGAAATTGATACATGTTTGATTACAAGTGAAATTTACATTGTTATGATGACTATTAATAGATACCAATAATGCGATAATTAGTCAGATTAACTTGATAAATGCATTACGATGGAAACAAGAGCTTTTATCGTGCACGCGTGCAATGTGCGTCTCTATATGCGCGTTGAAAAGTGTAAAAAGGGATAACGCAATGTTAAAATTTGAGTCGGTGCATTGACAACTCTTGCTTTCGAGAGATCAATGGCCGAAGCAAAATACTGAGGTCAGACAGAGTTCAACACGCCTGTCAAGGAGACCGTTAAATCAGTGAATAATAATCAATTATTGCGCACCTATGACACCGAAGATAGCTTTACTCGACGGCGAGACTTCGAACGCTTATCGAGCTCTTTTTGTCTAGACTGTGTCTATAAACAAAATGCAACGCTTTTCATCCGAGATGTCGTGAAAATTGAACGCTAACATTTCTACACAAACGATGAAACGTTATAAATCGTGATATGCTCTCCACTTATTGTATTGTATAATACTATAATAGTATCCTCGTAGAGTTTCACGTTTATCTGACAAACGCGTGTTGACAAATGCAAGGGAAGGGATTTTGTAAAGTCTGATCAACGCGGAAAACGGATGCGCAAAAGTAAAAACGTGAAAATCTTAAAGTAAGGCGAATGTTGCTTAGGGGTGCAGCAAAGTTGCTCATTATTCCAGATTAGACAGGTACTGCTCTAAAATGAAACGGCATATTATAGAATAAATGCTCAAAGGACAAACATTGATGTCGATCGAAGCACCTTATCTCGGCACCGGCAGTGCAATATCGAAATTGTGACTATTCGATTTATGATATTTACAGTAGAGTCGAAATTGACGGGCGTCGAGCGTAAAAATCAGTGATTTCGTAACCACTATATGTCGGGGATAGCCACGTTCATTGGCTACGTCCTGTTCCGCCCCCGCAGCCCCGCCAATCAGACTGGCGGCTTTCTCTCATCGATCCAAACCATCCGCACTATACTCAGCCGCCATGCTCAGTTCTCTTGCCCGTTCTCCTATCCTTCTCTGACCGCGTGCAGCGATCTAGTGTAAGACACAACGATGTAAAACCAAGAGAGAGAGGAGCGTTTAACGTTGTAAACCGCTTGCATCCTCTTTTTCCACGTTCCGCGACAAGACGCGCGAATCAGTGGATAACGATTCAAAAGATATAAAACGAGACTTGCCATTTGCATGGAACATTATCACCATTCTTGTCACGTTAGCTGATTATACCGACAATTTTCACCTATTTTTACCCATTCGAATCTGTTTGTCTGCTCCACTTTTCTTTTTGAAGTGTAACGTGATTCTACGTGTTTAACTCTTAACGCTTTTTTATTTCGTTTGGTAATTTATCACGTTACATTCTGCAGCATCAGCATCGCGACAATGTTTTTTATTAATGTTTATTTATTAAACATTGCAAAATACAGATTCGACTCGATGATTTCCGCGACAAGCGTAACGCTGAGAAAAAAATAGGTCATGAGAGAAAATAAAGATATAGCAGGTGAAAAGTAACGATCACACGTGAATAATAAAGGAGGAGGTTGCGTGTGCGTGTACGTGTGCGTGCGTTAGTACGTTCGTATGCGTATTTGCATTACAATGTTAGCTTGCGTGAATAATCATCAATTTAGCAATTTATTAGGCGCCTTAAACATCAAAGTACAATAGTTGGAAATGATAATGGACTTGTAATTCCGTACGGAAACAAACTCATCAGTTTCTCATCAACCAATTACGAGTAATACCAGTCGTTAAAAATCGAAGGTAATTTCGTTAACAACTTTACGTGTTTACGCAGCTAGTTTCGGGTGTCATGTAATGACACACGAAATAAAAGTATCAAAAAAATCATTTTCGGCATAGCGCTGGAATTGTACATAATCTATTCCATAATTCCAATTGTGAAAAACAGCTAAAATGCCACAAAAGCTTGCTTGTGATTTGTCACAATGTTTTCCATAAAAACATATTATACAAATGCATTCTCGTTGATATATAAGTTTCTCTACCTGATATGACAACAATGAGACTTGAACAAATAATAAACAAAATTCATAACGTAGAGGATTGTACGTGTATACTATAATAAAATTACTGGATTTCTATTTATTTGTCACGGAAATGTCGTCCACGACGGACAATTCGGAGAGTTCACTCGATTGTTGCTAAATATGATAAAGTGATATTCTTGCGTAATCATTTCTCATCCATCACACGCGCCACTCGTCAAACACGGATGTTGCTTTCCCAGACGAAAGGATAACACTTTCGACGGAGTAGGAATTATGAACGATTCGCTGAACGGGGATGAAAGTTAAGGGCGAAAGCAACGCGTAAACAAGAAGCAACGGTATGCACTTGTCTCCCTCTACGATGAATGTTGTAAATTATTGTAACATCCTGTTCTACGTATAATCGATAATTGATAAAAACTATAATAATCATACCGCGGGATAAATAAAAAACATTAAACATGGAACCTCTTGACACATAGATTTGCAGTTGTAAGCGTGATATCAGGAAATCTATATGCCACGATAAAATATGCCACAACCGATGAACACAATTTCCCACAACTCTTTGCAAATTAATGTCGTATGGAATGTGAAATTTCAAGGTGATAAGAATTACAGCAATTTGCCGCAAATTGACTCGGGGATGAAAGTGCGTGCGCGTCGCAGCAATCGTCGGATATAATTGCGTACGGACGTTCCATCTAGTTACAACGCGACCGCAATAACGCGCCGCATATGTGGCGACGGTGTAGGCATCATCTAATGGAGGCTTGCGCTTCTCCCAGATCGAGTCCCGCGCACCCCGATTCACTCGCCCCTCAGACGATCCGCGCCTCCCTCGGACTAAATTCAACTCTCGTCTCTCCTGTTCCTGTTCTGTCGTTTCTCCCATTTTGCGGCCCCGTCCGTCTCCTTCTGCTTAGAGCACTTGTTCCGGAACCATCTTCCAGTCTCCGGATCTGTCTGTCTGCTCGTGCTTTCGCTGATTTGCACTTGGAAACACCGTCCGCGAAACGTTTTACGCCTTTCTTCCTCTTTTTACTGCTTTACGTTGTTTCATCATGTTGTTCATCCGTGTAAAGTTCACTCGTGTATCAAGTTGGTTCGTGTCGCTGCACTTCTCTTCTATTGTATTTGTCGTACTTTTCTCCGTGTCTCTCTTTACAACACGTCTCTTTACTACGTCTCCCTTCTGCCAGTGTGTCTCTCCGCTTGTTATTTTTCGTTACATCTCCTCGAGTTTTCTTCCCGTCTTTTCTGTTATTTATACACATTCTGCCGTTTTATCATATTACTCTCTTTACTGTTTGAAATTTCCGACACTTTTGTTCTTTTTCGCTACTCTCGTGTTTATTCGTCGTAAGTTGGAACGCTTTCATTGACGTTTCAAGTTTTCGCAGTACCTCTGGAGCGTTGTTTGCTTTCTCGTTCGATCGGAACAAGAAACAAGAAACAAGGAACGCGACCGAAAATATCTCGAAATTAATGGTTTTATACGTCGCGTGATCCTAACGAGTAAGCGTAATTTGTGATAATGCGATATATTGCTGCAACGAGAAACATAAAATTTAGCATAAAAACGATCTCTTTCATTTATTAAAACATGGAATGTAAAAGTGCACTCTGATCGAAAATACATTACCCTTTACTGCATCATCACGTATGTTAATACAACTGGATATTTGATAAAATCATTACAAATAAAAAATGTAAATGGTAAGTAATTGATTTACATATTTAATGTTAGGTGACGCACGAATAATCGGAAAATATGGATGAAATTTTATATTTACGCATAATAGAGTTCTGCGGCGGTACGATCGCGATTTAAAATATGCAATTAGTGTTTTACGGGAAAACACTGTAGGTAGGAGGATACGGTACCGATCTCATTTTACCGGCGTTAATCATTACATACGTTTAAAATAAAATATATGGTCATATTAAATAAAGGATATAGAAAATTCATCTCTGATTGCCATTTCATACTTAAAACTGAAACGTACAGATGTGCAACAGTTGCATTAAATAAACTTGTAAACTGAATGGTATATGTGCGTTATCACGAGTAGAAAATAAATTAATTCGTCATAAGCAATTTTCGAATATGTCGGTAATTTCTGCCTTTTCTTAATTTCATTTGTTTATATCGTATAATAAACTGCATAATAAATATCAAAGCAGCAAAGTTTTCATAATAAAAAGTATCTCGATGGGTTTGGCAGCTGCGTGTTTGCCTCCTAGTTTGCCTAATTGCCTAATAATGTAAGATTTCTTACAAAGAAAAGAATTTTCCAGTTTTCGTAACAAAGATACAAACGTTTTAAACTTTTGTTTTGCGTAAGAAGACCGTGTGCAGACAATCTGTTATGACGAATCAAATCCGCAATATCATGTTATGCATGTTGAGCACGTCAGAGAACGGAACGGACCGAAGAAAGAGAGAGAGAGAGAGCGCGGAATACTGTGACACGTTAATTTACCACCCCTATAATTGGAACAGTAGTAATGCACTTAAGGAAGGATGAGAACAAATAGCGCGTAGCAAGTCTGGCACGTGGCCACACGTGACGGCACGTGGCAACGACACTCGAGCGCGGCCATCTCTCTGTCAAATTTCACAATACCGGTTGCACTACATCGATTTAAAAGGCACTGTGGAAGAGTCTCTTTACCAATGCTGATTCCTACCCAGTTATCCATGTTGTTTAATATTTTTTAAATATTTTTTCATAAATTTAATTTTCATAAAAATTTCTTTCTTCAATTTCACACGATTTCGCTAGACTCTTTAGTGTCTTTATACAAGTTGTTTTATTGGCTGCTATATACCGTGGCTAGCAGTGTATAAAAAATTGACAACCAAGGTTGTTTTTCAAGAAATGTTTCATCAAGTCTGGATCGACAACCTTGATTTTCGAGATGGGCGACTTTTCAAGCGAAAACATGATGTGCTTGGAGAGATCCGAGGATTTAGAACTTGGACTTTACGCCCTCATGGTAGCTAGTTGGTAATCCAGCCCTGGTCCTTACGACTTACCGTCAGGACCATATCCTTCCTGCCCACTTTGGGCTCATGGGCATATCCCCATTGGGGAGATGAGCGCATTAAGAAAATTGAAACGTCGATTTGTCCTCGAAACTCGGTCTGACGATAATTTGATTAAGACCGCCGTTTCTCGGAGGGAGGGACTGCCGCACCAGCGAGGGCCACTGCGTTGCGGGATATCTCGCGATCGACTTCGGTTATCCGTCGATGATGCTAATTTAAACTGACGCGGAATATCCGGCCGTCTTACCAGCGCAATGTCTACCTCGGACCCTTTTTTACGACATCATTGAGATAAGACTACACAAGTATATTGCATTTCTAAACGATCCCGTTTGATGTTCTCTCTCTCTCTCTCTCTCTCTTTCTCCCTTTCGTTTCTTTTGACGTCGTCAAATTCTGTCGACTTGGTTTGCCGGCTATCACGGAAGTTTTAATAATCCAAGGTTATTTTAGTTTTTATTTCTACACGTTGTACTACATGTCGTACAGTTTAGATTTCGTTTTGAAATGTCTTACAAAGTTTTGTATTTTTGAAATACAACTGTCCAATAGATGGAGAGCGTGATGTGTCGTCCTCTGTTTATAGAATGACACATATTCGTCGCGGGTGTTTGCTCTACTCACGCACCATGCGCTCTTATGCTCCACGTACTGTTGTATTCGAGCAGGTGCACGACCGTGCCCCTTCACCCTAACGCGTTCGTCCCTCCCTGTCAAGATACAATCGTGGCGTAAACATATGGTCATAATAATAGACTCTTGATTTTGACGAGGGGGGTACTCCCTCTCAAAGTGTTCCGTGATTGTTTCTCTAGCGTAAACGTAAAATGTATAGACTGGTCATAGGACATTAAGAAGCAAGTGCAGCAAGTGAAAAAGATTTTGTGGAATGCATCATTACCAGTGGTAGTATCGGGCTACAAATCGTAATTGTAATGGCTCATTAAGAAACCTTATTTCCGAATATCAAGTTTGACACCAAGTGTACGTGTGATACAATTTGTACGTTTTTACAGCACGTAAAACAGACTGCTTATGCTGATTTCAGCATTAGTTTGTATAACAAGCATGGCGAACGGGCACATTTGTTTGAAATGAATCAGAGAAGTTTCTCGCACAAACGTAATATAATCTCTTCCATTTTATTGTACGAATTAATGTTACTCGAAATTTGTAAAAGCGGAAATAATAACAAGAGCCATTAAATTGGTAGTACAACGTACGATGGATAATACTTGATGAAGACGCAATGAAAGGGTGGTTAATAAAAATCTCCCAAAATTGGAAGTGATTCGGGCTTCCGTTGTGTCGACAAAATGAGATACCTTTCGCAATACGTATTGAACGTATAAAACACTATCAAACTTTCTCGTGTATGGCATCGCTAACGATTCCTTTCATTTTAATGATCCAATAATTGTTTCTCACAATGGCATTGCATTTTCGGTTATTCAATAGCCAGCAATCGTTACTAGCGACGTAAAACAAATTACATGAAACAGCATAACGTGAAACGTGGAAAATTACTCGTTGTGAATTTAGCAATTATCATGCGCATCGATTAATTAAGTAATTACAATTACAAAGGACAGTAACGACAGCAACACGTCAAACACTTGATCACTATTCGCGCGACTTTATCATAATTTGCAATTTCTTAGTAATTGACAAATATGAACGTTTTCTCTTCTCTTTTTTTTTGCTCGACATACATGTCAGGGAATAATCTCGTATATCGCGAAACAGTTACGTTAAAGTTCCTCGCTATAAGAAAGGAAAGGAAAATCAGACCAGTGTACGATGTATTGTTGTATGTATGGTTCGTATACACGTAACAGTTCATAACGTTTGTGCAAACGCGAGCGGATGAAAAAATAGAGATCTAGCAAATAATACTGCATGAGCCAGCATGCACGAATCGGCTGTCAAAGCCGCTCCGGTTAGTTTGTTATTCAGGGAACGTCTTCGATTGCATGCTGCAAGACAGATCGATTGAATGTCCTCTTGAAAAATTGATTGTACGTTTTATACGATGTGCCGGCAATACAGGTAAGTTGGCATAGGGCATAAACTATACTCTGACGACAGTGTATCAGGTCCGACAGAGTGAAAAAGCGTCGTCGTTTTTCATCGTTACTCCCATTCTCGAAGGAGGATGAGTTGCGTTGCGTTCGAATTCTTCAATCAGTAACGAGACTCGAAAAGATTTCGCGAAAGCAATCTCGGCAAAGCCTATATTATTACTATATGTATCTCGATAATCGCGTATCCGATTATCAGCAAGATTGTTACAGAAGCCAACAAAGTTTGACAAATACTTCAGTAAAGGAAATGGTAAATATTACTTGTGGATTGTGCGAGATAATGTATAACTTATTTATACATCAGTCTAATAAATGTTCGGTCTTACGTAAAACTCTACGTAAAAACACGGGTACATTGGGGACACGTGCGCGAACGCGGCTATAAAAGATAAGCAATTTTGCGATGTGTGCGTTTGAACACGGAATAGCGCTATACGTGACTGAATTCTTAAACGAGAGAATTGCAAGGTTCGAATAGAGTTCGGATGGGGAATGGTCCGTGTTTGTACCGCAACATTACGATCATCTCTTCCACGCATGGTATCCGGTACACGTACGTGTCCCATCCCTTGACCCATGTACGACATGACGCACGCGGCTAACACATGTGCCGTTCCTTGGAGGGACACTGTCCTCGATATGTTTTACAGCATGTAAAGCACGGCCGAATGCGCGTGCAATCATATGATTGCATATGCGAGTAATACGCATCGCAACAATGCATATTGAAACGAGTCGAGTAAATTATACAAATTCAAACGTGTCAAACACATTCAAACATGGTTCAAACAGGATTTTAAATCCATCGGTTTAATGTCGGGAAACTTGAGCGTCCCTGAGAGACGAAGGAGCTTCAACCACACCCCGAAATACTCTCGATTCTCAAATCTTTCCGGAAGAGCTCGACACTCATCGCACATCCGTCTTTACAGATCTAATCGCAACGAGGGGACCAGGACTAATCCAGGATAAATTTAGTACTCGTTAAGTTACGCCCCTTTAGTATTATCGTATTCGCAGGTATACACGCGCACGTATACAAAGCCACGTTTAATTACGAAAGAAAAGGAGGGAGGGAGGGAGGGAGAGGGAGAACGAGAACTCAGGAAGGAAAGGAAGGAAGGAAGGAAGGAAGGGTACGCGGAAAGGGAGAGAACCCACGGAGGGTCCCCCGATAAGTATTATTGTAATTATACACTTAGGTTTATTTCCTGCGAACGCGCACTCATGGGGGTTGATGGCATTATATACCACGGCACCCTAATAAAAATAATAAGAGCGTTAAACCGCGGAGAGAACGGTATGGGAATAATGTTCACCTTTCCGTGTGGCCGGTCTGGTCGACGGAATCGTCGTGGTGCGTGTACGAGTGTGCGGTGTACGAGAACGTACCATCGTGGAGCCACCATTTACAGGGAGAGAGTACACGTGCACTATGCCGATGGTAAATTTTATTTTACACAAATCTAAATTGCTCTTTGGAAAAGTAATGGTGCTCTCAACTGAAAAATTCCTCTTCATTTCCGGATCATGTGTGAATGTGGCGAATTGTTGAAGAAACTTGTAGAAACGGGATCCGAAAGTGTCATGGATGTCAGTTTCGAGAATTGAGTAAGAGTAGTGAAACGTAATCTATGCTGTTGTCAATGGTACATCGTCAAGATTACGTTCTCCACTAAACGGTGTTTCGTAATGTAGTCAAACGCAAGGATATCGTTACTACGAATATCCGAGACATAATGCAACATAATCTTCACGAAGTAGGGAACGATAAAATCGATGCAACAGGGAACTTTGAGAGACAAGGCGGAAGTGCCGTTCGTCCATCTAACCGCGCACGTTTCACTGATACACACAGCGGAAAGCCCCCCCGTGGTGTGTCCAGAACGGTGGTTTACGTGCACCTGTATACCTATACGTGTAAGTTTATTTATAGGTGGAAGACAAGGTCTACATAGATTTACGTGTGTAAAAGCCGCATAGCACAAGAACACGGCGCAAGTCCTATATCGAGCTGTACCGTGATGCGTTTTGTATGGCGTTTGGTGGATAACACAGAGAGCTTGGAAATGGGACTGGTACAGCGTCAAGTCGCGCATATTATCTCGACGAAAATGAGACCGTCGCGTAAAGCACATTATTATTTCCATCGGTGTATTTATGCGTCAAAGCTAATTGAGATTGTTGTCTCGTATGAACTTGATCAAGGAAGCACACCCAGTAGACCAAGTCGCCTTGTCGAAATGAACCTTGTGAAACGTATCTCCCCAAGCACTCGAGAAAAACTAGCTTCCTTTTATCTTCCTTTAGCTCCTTTCGAGGAGAATCGAGTTTTCGAAGGGTGTCTTACCCACGGCGGTTTGCCATAATTTTCAATTGCGCAAATTAACATTTTCGTTCTGCGCGTCTCCGTGAAGCGCAATAAATAAGGGAGCCAAGAGAAGTGAGTAGTAAATATAAATCAGGAGTGATTGGATGTAACTGGGGGTGTTATGTGTCCCCAGTGTCCCGTGTGTGGGATCGTCCGCGAATCTTGTATGGTCAGGAGAGAAAAAGAGAGAGAGAGAGATGCACGTACCCGGCAAACGTAGGTGAAACGATCGTGAAACGATGGACTATCTTCATGTAGCGATGGGACTGAGCTGCCTACGCAATTTTTCAACAATTTCAAAGTATGCATTGTTGGCCCTGTACATGACTCGGGAAGTCTCAAAAGTTTAATTGCCGCTATCGCCGTCTTACAAAACAGACGACTGTTGAACTTTCTACGGGAAACTAAATCTCCATGTATTTTTCGCAGCGATTCGCGATATATACCCGACGTCGACTCCATCGCTACTCTTGTCTATCTACTTTACCCTCGCTATTGCAGACGACCATGATCGACGTACTCGGCCGGCGTCGACGTGTCTCGATACTTGAGAGTATTCCGTGAATGTACGAGCAATGCACTGTCGGCAGAGCGCTGACGTTTCTTATGCCGTCGCCATTTGTCATTTTAATTTTCTCTTTCGTTCGTGTTTGTATAATTAAAAATGCAACTTTTGCGACTGCGAAAGCGAGAGAACTCGGGTATTTGTTCCAATTTGATTTTACGTTATACACAACGGACTACCTAGATATACATGGTTTAAATACAAACTGTGGATAAGTGGTACGTTAGAAGGACCACTTACATAAAAGAATTTATTCGTTTCTTTTATCTCTGAGTTAATTTACAAAAAGCTTTTTAATTTCAAGCAATGACAATGGAATATAATTCAATTGACTGCACATGCACTAACGTCAGAATATTCTCACTGTCGAGAAAGAACTAGAGTTTGGTTAAAGGACTATTTAAAAAGTATGCTGCATCCGCACAAAGTATCCGTATCAAGCGGGAATGTGTCCGTTCAATTTTCGACAGACCAGGGCGGGAAGGGGACACGAATATTCCAGTGGCAAATATCCACGAATAATCTTTTTCAGGCACACACGCTTCACTTTTTTCCTCGCTCGTACACAGGTGGTGTACTCGTGGAGAGGCACAGGTGTAGGCCGGATATCGATTATGCAATCTTGTGGTCGAGCGGGGAGCCCTGGCACGTATACGCCGTAATGCACAACCACGAGCGTCCCTTCACCCCCGCGATTCGCCCCCGCGCGCATAAAATAGTTCAAGCCCGCCCCGTGAAGCACTTTTGACGTTAATTGTCGCCTTACTACCGCGTCGCGCACGAACAATCGCTTGTCACGACGCTACATATGTCGCTCTTCAGATTTTGATAAGAGACATGGGGTGCGGTGTAGGGGGACTCCACCACCATTTATCAAGATTTCTTCAGAAAATTTGTCTTGAACGTGCAAGTACGGTTTGCTGAGGACAGTCTCCCGTTCGATTTTCAGACGAATGATTCGTACAAGTGAAAGAAGTCTGTTGTCGCGGTCAAATCACGGAAGGAGCCGGGGAAATAGTTAACACAAGAGTTAGAAACAAGATGTAAAATATGTCGTTTGCATTTTTCAGCGACTCGATAATAAAATCTCCCTTTAAAAATCGCGAGACAGATTTGATAGATTTGAGAATTTGCAGATTAAATCTCCGATAAAAATTAACGATTTTGGTGATATTAGGAAAAATGTACGATAATGTTACAATTAGAAGTGAGGATATTAATGTTTGACAGGCCTGTGATATGTAATATGCTGTTCCGACAGCAAAAGAGCTTTTACTTTCAGTTGGTTAATGAGTAATGACACGCCGAATATAGAGGACTAATCGATAATCGCTACTAGCCGTGGCTCTTCGCGCGATGTTTATCGCCTGTCGTTGCCTTTTCCATGCAATCTCCAGCAATGGCAGAGCAATGCATCGTGCATTCGGTCATACGAGTCTTGATAATCATTTAGAGACGTGTCAAATTTTCTTTATCCAACATATTGAAATAAGAGATTACATATTACGTGAGGAATAACTGAAAGAGATACAAGTTGTTTCTTGATGTAATAATATCATTGAATTTGACTCTGAAGAATTATTGAAATTATTGAAATGATCGAAATCATGTAAATTGAGTAATTATGAGAGGAGGCGCTTCTTACACCAAATTACACGAAATATTTTTCTTGAACTTGAATTTTGTACAATATTATTGTATATACTAGCTTTTTGTACAATATGAATTATTATTAAGAAAAATTGGGTCGGTGCAAAGCAAATGTCGTTCACCTGCCACTAGAGCCACAATACGTGGCGTTGCGTGATAAATAATTTAAACGAAGCATCCAAATGCGTTTGATATCACACAGTTGGAGCTGCGTGTTGAGAAGAGGCGAGAAGTAAAAATTCAAAGATTAATCACGCGTAAAAACGAGTAGCTGCGTTTATTAAGCCGCATCGTTAATATGCTGCGCGGATGAAAGGGTCGCCAGCCAGAAAACATGCAAAGTAATGTCCAACGAAGCGTGAATAATTACCGTTGAGTCGATGAATACGTAATGCGTCCCTGTATTAATTATCATAGATAATTAACACCGTAGGTGAAAACCACGCCTGATGCTCATAGACAATTAATAGCGATGGACAATTAACCGAGCGACCTTCATCGCGCGATACCTTCTTTTAACCGCGAACATCCACTTGGTCGCGCTTGCGCGAGATCGAAATAAACGAATATAACCCGAATGTGACGAATAATCATTCATCGATCGGCAATACCGTGTCAGCGCGAATCGCTTCTCCAGAGATAACTCGCATATCAAGACAATGTTTTCCTCTATTGCAATTATTTTCCCCTTTAATCTGATTATCACACAGCCGCGATAAAAAGTATTACGTACGGTATGCGTACGGGATGGATAGACGGGGGTGAAAAGGAGAGACGAGATGGTGGTGTAAGTGCGCCGAGGGACGCTCCGGGTAGAAACACCTCTCGCGTTATCGAGAGAACTCAACAGAAAAATCAAAGGAAGGGGCGATTACATCGGATTCGCGTTACCGGGCGTAACAGTACGGCTGTAATCTCATCTAGGCACTCAGCTCGTAGCGACGGTTTTTATCCTATTACGTCACATGAATAAACTAAAGACCGCGATGTAGCCCGGGGAACGCATCGCGCCGTCGGAGAGAGAACCTCGTTTCGTTCGATATGGTTTGGTTTCGACCTCGGCGGAGAAGTCTGCCGAGGGATCGGAAAAGAGTGGACGAGAAACGGACAGCTGGCTGGAGGAGTGGGTAGAGGAACGTGGCTCGACTGTCTTATTCATTTTGTTTAGATATCAATTACTATCCTGTGAAATCTAAGGATTACATACGCAAATACACAAACGGGATTAAAACTTGCTTGTGTCAGAAGTTTTCCCTTCGTTTCCTTTATCGGTCACTCTTGAATTTCATTTAAATCGTCATTTAAGTTATTTAAATCGCGTAACGTACGTGTGATGAAAGTTACTACCTGTAACATTTTCCTGTGAAATTGTTTCACATTAGAAACGCGCACGAATTTCTCTTATTCTACCAAATTAATCTATATGAGCAAGCAAGTTTTGCAAGCAGATTTGAAGGGGCCTGTTAGATCTAAATTTCGACTTTCGGCGCGAAACATCTTGACGAGTGCAAAATTTCTTCGAGACCAAAGGTCTCTAGTCTTGACGAGAAATTTGAATCGCGATGGACAGAACATGTTCAAATAGTTTTACACTGGTGAGGATTTCGTTGTTTGATTGCGAAACAGCATTGTGAAATAGATGCATCACACGTAACGATTAACAATGTTTCCTCCGACCTTGATAGAAAAATAACGCTCGATACCAATGCACGTACTTAAAATGAAAATCCGCTTCGCTTCGCCGGATGGCGGAATATGATTTAAATGAAACCTTGAGACGTTTAATTTTAACTGCATCGCTAATCGAAAGTTATTTTTATTGAGCTTCTCGCCGGACAAATTCTATCGTTGCAGATATTTCTCCGATCAATTTCACTTTTGCATCGACTAAAGGCGCATTTCTAACGGTAGATCGGAAATGTAATTTACCGCGATCAAATTATCGCGACTGATTGACACGATAAATCTCATAATTCAACAAATACATACAAATGCACAGAAACTGCATGCGAGATTTCTCTAGTACGGATTACTTTAGTACTGTTAAACACTTGGAAACGCGCGCAAATGTATAATTTAGTGGCTGAAAAATACCTTTTCAAACTTGTCCCTGAGCAATGATTCACAAATATATATACACAACTCGGAGGAAATATTGATCTTCCCATGAATAACGAAACGTGAGTTTCTACGTATTCTTGATATTCTCCCTACAGCTATATTTATAGACATATTCGCACTAAAATTGAGTGTCTACATGTCGCCCGTAAATATGAGAAATATGAGTATACAGCATGCCGACGCGGTCAAGTGTCAGGCAATGAAAACGAATGAAGAGAAACTTGAACGATGTTTCTCTCCACCCCAGCTTCTTAAATGCTGCGCAGTGTCGTTTTCTTACGTTCATACGGTTTACCACTTTAACCGTATTTTAGATTATCACGGACACGACGGAATGTCCGCATCTCAGTTGTGGAAATGGTTTCGTTTTAACGAATAATACATACGAATAAATCAGTTGAAATTACAATTGATATACATTTTCTTATAATTTATGTTGTAAATATTTAAATATATAAATATTAAATAGGAGATGTGATCGATAAATGGAACTCGTAGTTGACTCCCATCTAAATATTAAATGTTAAAATATTTGTGGGAAACAAAATTTTGTGCAATTATTAAACACGTAAAGATCGAATGAAGAAATATCCGATAAGCCGTATACGCGTTGCTAAAATTTTCTTCACTCATGCGTCGATCCAAGATGTTATAATATGGCGTAATAATTGTGACAAGTTGCTACGTCAACTCGGAGAATTCTCATAGGAAATAACATAGCTGGTAACGTAGCGAAATAACGCGCAAAATTGTTCCCGAGACAATCCGCGGAATGTAAAATGTTGACTCGGAGAGAGGTAAAGAAGGTTGTTCTCTCGTTGGCGCTAAAATAATGTATCGATTTAGCGATTGTCGTGACGCGCATTCATATCGGAGGGAGGGGTGAGCATTTCGAAATCGCGTCTCAGGACAGAGGTTCCGCGAGAAGTTTTACAACGGCATAACGCGCTTCGAAATTGCGGGGAACTGGTAATTTCACTCACCGTAGGATTCGGCATACACCGTCTCGGCGGCGGCGGCATCGGATCTGGCGCGGCGCGATAAGGTGGCGGCGAGTATCTCCCCGAGGGAAAGCATCCCGGGGCGGTGATCGGTGCCCCGTGGAGTCCCTTACTCCCCATCATCTTGTCCGGCGAGTACATCATTGCTGCGAGTCGCTAAGCCTGTCCCGGCTTAGGTCCGCGTTCTCGAGTCGACAGAGACACCTTCAGACGGAGCGATAAGCGAGATACGTGGTGGTAGACCAGCAGCGAGCGCTGCACTTGTTGGCTCGTAGATGCGTTCGCATCTGTGTGATTCGGATCTCGGATGTTGCGTCGGATGTTGCGTCGGATGTTCGTCGTTTGGAGTCGAGCGGAATCGGGCAGGTTCAGTCAAATCACTTTGGGATTCGTAGGACGCGACGCGGCTGCACCTCGCAACGTACACCACTCTCCCTGTAAAATCAGTTTATCGAAACGGCGCGACGAGGACGCTAAACTCCCGCATCTCGGATCGTCAATTTAATTGAAACGCGCGAGCCGCGCAAACACAACGCTCGCGCGTAATCACAGTGAACGCATTTGCGTCGCGCGCGCACTCGTGTACGTGCCGTAATCCATGTATCATCCAGTGACCGATCGCGGACACCTTCGCGTTCGCAAACTAGGTGATCTCACTGGTGACTGTCGATGACACTACTACTGGTTCATCCAAAATCCAAACCAATCTGAACCGTTGTTCACAGAGGTTCACCAGAGCGTGGAGAGCAGATGCTCTATCCAGAGGGCCCTCTTGGACCTCTTCTGGAATATGGGGGGAGACCCGTTGTCTCTCCTCGTCTCGAGCGATCGAGTCACCGGATGATGATCGTGTCCCACTCTCGGCACTCGGGTTTTCGCACTCGGGATCGTGTGTGTGACACACTCCGGGTGGCCACTCGCCACTGCCACGTATGCAAGGGGTAGGACGCGGACTCTCCCGTGTCCCTGTACCGTGCACTTTTTGGCGCTGACTGGCCGGCGAAGAGCGCCTCGCGGATGAACTCTTCCAGGGGGATGGCAGGAGTGCTGTCCGATCGGCGAGCGGGTGGGGGTGCAGAGCGCGGGGTTTGGCGGGTCCTGGACGATGCGGCGGCGTGGCGCGTGCCCACGGCGGGAGGGTTCCACTCGTTCACGGGGGTGAGTCGGTGGCAGCCAGCGGAACGGAGAGCCTCGCCGTACGGGGGCGGAGCTTCGCGCGGTCACGCTTGCGCCCCTAATCTCATGCACGTCGGCCATCTTTGCCCTTGCTTTCAGGCCTCGCATGGGTGTCGCTAACCGCGACCACCCGTTTGTCCATCCTTCCCCGTGTGCGTTTGCACGACGTGCGAGCGTGTGTACGGTGTGTACGTGTGTGTACGTGTGTACACCTCCGATCCCTTCACCCTTCCACGTCTACCTGTGTGTCCGCCGCCCTCGCGCGCTCGATCCTCTCTTTACACCCTCTCTCTATATTTCTAGTTGAGCCAAGAATCCATCTCTCTCTCATCCGCACATCTCCGCAACGTCTCCCGCGACGCGTCTTTCTCCTCCATAGCGAATATCAGCTATTTTACTCTTGCCTCTCTCGCGCTCTCGCTCTCGCACGTTCGCGCTCCTACGCAAATGTCCTAAGCCGTATTATCGTGCAAATCTCACTGGCGTGTAAATACTTGCACGTGCTCTCGTGTTTATTGTAATCTTTATCGCGTCGAGAGAATAAATCTCTTTTCTTTCTGCATTTCCTAGTGGAAAACGTTCCCTACTCGCGAGTACAGGCCGCCCAATCCCTATCTCGCTCGATCTGTTTCTTCAGCATCGCGCTGTGACACCCTGCCTGGTTGAAAAGTCTGCGTTCGCAGCAAACTTCATTCCCGTGTCGCGGTCCGTCGCGCGCGTCTGCACGGAAACCTAACCTTTTCTTCATCTCTCTCGTTTTTTTCACGTATCTCGCATCGCGGTATATCGCGTTTTTCGTGACTGAAGCGAAAACCACGGCTGTCACGGCGCTCTTACCGATGACGTATTAGTAAAATCAGATTCGATCTTATGCGCGCCACACAGCCACTTTATACTTTTCCTCCTAAGAAGACGCGCTTAAATCCGACGTTACTGTCGTAAATGTCGAGATGAACGATGGATCGGTGCGCCGATCGCAGAAACTGCGTATGTAAAATAAAATTTCAATCTTTATAACGAAATTTTCGAGACTGACGTAATAATCGTGATCGAAATGCATTGAGCTGTATTGTTGTAGCATTAATATCGTTACTAAAAATTAATTATCGGAATATTTTTCGCTCTATGGCAAGCAGGCCAGCACATATTTTCCACATTAAACGCTCATGACTGTTTCGATCGCAGAAATATCGCACGCATAAAATCTGTTTTAAATGTCCATGATTGAAATTTGAAATCACTGAAATTTATTAATCCATGCTAATATAACATTTACGTTGTTATCAAATTAACCAGAATATTTTTCATTGTACGACACGACGCACACGTCCACACACAGTGCTCACATCAATCTGCTAATAATTCCGTATCTATAGTAACATTAAATGGCATTTTCATTTGTGATACATAAATGAGGTAACATGTAAATACGGATTAATGTTTTTTAATCTCTATTTAAGTTAAACTCTGATTCATTCGCTTTATGATTTATTTTAACAGTATGCGTAGCAGACTTTAGCAAATGAAAATTATTACATGAGCATTTAATCAATTCCATAAAATAATCTAAAAACATATTGCTGGATAACAAATAAGTGACGCTACAAAAACGAAACGTGCACAACGATGTACGAAAAGTATAAATTATATATTAAAACTAGGTATTTTGTACGTAATTGGCATTACAATTATACATCCTGTTCAATTTGTTCCACCCTTTCAAGCGGTTTAAGTCACGCAAAAACATTACGCTATCATTAAGTAGTCTCGAAGCACACATGTCGCAGCTAAAAGTATAATTAAAGTGACGAAAGGGTACGGCAAATGGTACACCATTCCTCGCATCTCTCTCTCTTATATATTTAATACTACTTTTTTAGCAATTAACATTCATCGGCGCAATAATTTTGTGTCTAACGAGCATGTACAGAGAAATTTAAACAACCAAATCTTCGCAGTAAGTGCAGACTTGTGTGAGCTGTTTTATAGTAAATTTTTAACGTACCGTGAACCCTCCGCAACTCGGGACCCCTCTGTTAGTCCCGTAAGACTTTGGGATTTCGGTCGATCGAATAAACGAATAAAGCCGTTTCGCGCTGTATGAGCCTCGGATGCCAATGAACCCCGCCCCGTAAAGATTGACTCTTTATTACATGTACGATACATAATATATCATTGGATTTTTGTAGTTTGCTTAATGTCTCTGGGATGGTATGTTACGAATGCATAGATGTTACGAAAATTCTAATTGTAACACTTTAAATTATGGCTTTAAGATTAAGAACGAGGTAACATCACGTGACGAGTTGACGTACACATTGTACGATGATATTTGCCCGTTGCATTTCTCGCGTGAGATCCATCGTTCTCCGTATGAACGACGGGAAACGCAAGATGGGAACGGATAAAAACACCAGGACCAAGAAGCATTACCATACGGCGTAACGCGTCACGACAATGTATCGAGACAAGCTTCAGCAGAGAAAAAGATAGGTGGGATAGAACAAGGCGGTGTAAGAGATGAAACGGACGTTGGAATACGGAGGATGCGGATCGCGGGGGAGTACGGAGGGCGGAGGGACACTGCGAGTTTGGCGGCAGTCGTTTTCCGAGGGATGTTGGGCGGAAGGTTCCCGCGGGGCCTGTGTTATCGCCTCGGCAGGATGACCAGCCCGCGGTATCAAATATTAAACCTACTTGCACCGGCAGCCTATCCTCGACAAGATATCCAAACCGTCCTCCCCCGCGCACCGCGACCAACCGGCCACCCTAACCGACCCACCACGTATACCACATCGCCCCGCACCAGCTACCGTCAAAACCTACGCCTAGCACTACGTCTCTATCTCTCCACTTGCTGCCGTGCTTACGTTGTTTGTTCGTACAACGTCGGATATTCGCAGCAAGGCGCACAATTTGCCGGCGCGCAGCCATTTCGTACCGAGGATACCCGGGAAAAATTGTTTTCTGATGATGTTAAGAATCTTCTTAACGCATCTGCGAGAGAGAGACGTTTGCACTGTTTCATGAAATCAATCTGTAGCGAAGGAATTGTGTGTATGTGTCTGTGTATGTTACTTTACTCTATTGATTTATCGCGTTTTATGCTATGGAAACATGCCCTATATCCTCCAGAAACTCGTTGCAAAGATATTCTACAATTTGTCATTTATTCAGAACTTTAATTGGTTCTAGAGAGAGAGAGAAAGAGAGACAGGTGGAATTACATGGGGGATAAAGGTGTTTATATTTGTTCATTTGTACACGTACAAAGTAGCTCTTGATCTACGCTCCTAATATCATTCACTGCGTATAATTGTCTTGATGCGATACTTTCAAGTTCGCCCAGTAAACGAGTTAATAATACGGGAAGTACACTTGTGATGAGAAATTGTGTGTACCTCAAACTACATCTTTAGATATTTTATGTACTTCCATATTTTATGAGGTTCAATCGAGATGATTAGATACATTGTCCTCTTATTTTTGGAGAATCATTTCCGCACGATCTGTTGGAGCCTGCAATATTAAAAACTTTAGAGATTACCGTGGCTGAGATCGACGCTTAAATCCACCACCCTAGACCGTAGATTACAGCAATTGTGGCGGAGAGATAGGAACGCGAAAGAGTGCGCGCCACACTGGCAGTGGTGGTGGTGGCGGCGGCGGCGGCGGCGGCGGCGGCGGCGGCGGCGGCGGCGGCAGCGGCAGCGGCAGCGCGAGGGTGGAAATACGAAAGAAGAGGCTGGCTGTTCGAAACACGAAAAGAATCCACGGGAGGAAACGCGCGGATCGTAGGGAGTCCAAATACACGGCGAGAGAAAACATAGGGCCACGTTTCGCCATACAATACACACGTACATGTGTGCGCGACGTTACGCGTGTGTAGCACGTTTCTTCGAGATAGAGCTGTGCCGTTTTCACGCACGTACACACGGATCACTCACACGGTCGTGCGGCCACACCGACGCATAGATTGCATACTTATGTCGGCACTGTGCACATAAAGTTAGGGGGGTGCGCGCTCTCCTTCGCTGCCGCACAAGAATAAGAAACACGGTAGCATACATAAACAAGAAGGTTGGGGATGCAGCAATTTAAAACGTACCCCGGAATTCCTCCCAGCGGAGTCGTAGAGCGGCCCTCTGTATTACGAATTCCTCCCCTCCCTGCCGGTGTCCTCCTGCATCTTACTGGGAATTTCGGTCGTATAAAGTGGTACTATGGGTGCGAGGAGCCGTGTATTAGCGGATATACTCTGGATCGTGTAGATTTCGATGACGCGTAATCGCAAAGCGTCTCCTCGCGAGTGACTTGGAGTAAGTTGTTTTTCTCTGTTAAATTTCCACGATTTCCACGATTCTCAGCCCGGTGAAAAAAATGTCTGAATTTCCTAAATTTCTTAGGAAAAACGTGTTCCTCGTGGTCCCATACGCGTAAAGAGAAATGTGCAAGCTGCCACGATGGGCGACGAGCAGGGCTGGGCCTTAATCACAGGGCGCTCACGGAACTCGTGAGCGAACAATGTACGAATCCTTTCGTGGTATTACCTATTATGGAGATCAACGCCGGCATCGCGCGGATAAGTCAAATAACGTTAACAATGGAGAATTTCAAGTTACTTGAGCGTTGTGAATCGAGCGATCGAGTGTTTGAACGGCGGTGTCGCCTCCGGCGGCTGCGTTTGCAGATATAAGGGAGTCGAGCCGGGGTCTCGGCAGTTGGGGGAGTTCAATTGGTGGCAGCAATCCTAGTAATGTACCCGTGGGGCTGTGTCAAAGTGCTTTCTGCAAGCGCACGACGCTGCATTCTGCATTCTACACCTTCATTCTTAGATAGGCAGGGGAAAAGCGATACGCGAATAAGAAGCGGCGACTTCTGTCGGAATTCGTTTGTCCTTCATCTTCCGGCTTATCGATAAGATAACAAAGATGCCTGCGGGAAATGAATAATTTAGGGGAGTTGACAAATCGTGAATATTTCAACGGTGGAACAGAAATTCGGGGCCACGTGGAAACGAGTCTTTTTGGATACGAGTAGCTGTAAAATGTGTGGCAGAGAATATATATGAAATGTATTGTTTATACATACACACAAACAAACGAATTTATATATAGAAGACGTGAATCGACAGCGATATGAGTTCTCTCGTGACTTGCGAATAATTCAAATAAAGACGTTATTGGCGTCAAAAATGTGTAAAGGAGAGAGAAAGAGGGGAGGGAAGAAAAAGGGATCAAGGGGAAAGAGTTACCTTATTTGGCAAAAAAAAGATTGTATTGTTCACATACGATCCATTCTCAATGAAAGTAATCGACGTTTTCACATCAATATGCACAATTCGATCTGAAGCTGAAGCATATCCACAATATTATCCACAAATTTCTTCTTCACGTATAAAAGTTGAACCGGTGAATCTCAATGTGTGAGGACCGCCGTAAAGATGGAAGAAGGTACGGACCGCACAATCGCCATTCTTATTCCGCTAAAAGATTACTTGACGCAATCACCGGCGCGTTAATGGCGCCCCGGGAGGAAATCCGGGACTTTAATTGAATGTCGGCAGCGTGACTGCAGATTTGCGACTGTACATTTTAATTTCGCAGATGCTGCTTCAATAGGCCTCGAGCCTTTTCGCACCTCCGATGCGCTCGACAAGTTTACTTTAAAAACCGAGGACTAAATAATGTATATCACGGCGGTGAGAGCGAGCGGTAAAACAGTTATAAAAACACCGGCAACTACGTTAGAATCAATTATTTAAGATGTACAGCTCCGTAAAGAGAGAGTAGACCAGTCGTAAAGGGGGCGGAAGAAAGTAGCGCTCCTAGGATGGGCTTGACGGGACACGGGGAGGGCGGAAGCTACCGCGGGAGTTATAAAGGTTGCAGTTAAAAGTTCCTTGAATTATCAAGGGATTGACTAGCCGGAGACATAGCTGCTGGTTATTTTCAAATGACGCGCTGAAATTTCAATTCCACGGTATCCGCCATGGTCAAAAATACGTTACTTCTTTGGCTCCAACTGATGGAGCACGAGCGTTCCAATTCTCCCAAACAATCGATTCTAAAATGACTCGCGTCTATTATTTATCGCAAACTACCAAATAATACATCTGTCCTTTTCGCTTACACTTTTCTTGCTACGCGAATGACAAAAATCTCTGAAACACTCAAGATGCTCTCTCTAATTTTCATGTAAATATACGTATACAATTTATATACGCAGACACACAACCAAATATTACGCATATAATATAATTGGAAAAGTATTCTTTGGCCTAAACATAATTAACTTTTGCCCTATTCATTTTGCATAGAAACGTTAATGTGTCGAGATTAGCTGAAGTAATAACGAAGTTTATCCGTGACGGATCGTAGCATTCGTAGCTGTCATGTTCACTCATGTTGAAACCTTGGCAAATTTTCAGAGAGAACGTATAATTTTCGATACTTGTTATCGATAGCAATATCTTGAGGGAAGATTATTGTCGTGTTACGTTCTATCAATTCTGTAAATCAAAATTACACATGTAAATGTTATGTGATTTTTCAGACACATTATTCCTGCACTGAATACCGTGCTTATCGATAGTCGATATGGCTAAACATACGAGAGGATATATATATATATATATATCTTAAAAAGAGCTTTATCAGTAAAGTCAATACTAGAGACCTCTCTGATGAAATACATAAACTTATTTAATGATAAAACTATTTATCATATAAAGAAAACTTTAATAGATATCTTTCATCGTATAAAAACCTGTCTGTCGCTTTGTTGACAGAAACGTGCGGAAAAAAGCAAGAAATGAGTCTTTTATCACATAGATAATAGATAATACTCACTGAACGTATAATTCCGCTTCAGTATTCCAACATATGCAATGTCAGTTTTTGTTTATTTGAATAAAATAATTGCTACATGTCTCGGGATCAATGGTGAAAGATAGTCTTTGAGTTGATATAGTTCTTTGGCACCAATTAATAACATGGAAATTGTAATAATTTTTCGGCTTTATCAATGTACTATTCTGTAAAACGTCCGTAGATACAGAAAATTCCGTGATACCGGACACGGCATGGAAGTAGAGTGTTCTATATCCGCACTAGCGCGGATAACGACTTTCCAAAGATACTGTCGCTGTCGGTTCATTGAAAGTTGTAGCCGTTAACGTTGTAATCACCTGCTAACGATTATCAACCAAACTTTTAATAAAAAAAAACTTTATTTTACGCTTACAATTTTGTAAAAAGCGAGCATGTGAACCGAATGTAAAAAAGATCAAAGAAAATATCATATTACTATTTAGCGTTTTAGCGGATCAAAATGCAGAAAATAATGTTCGATGCGCCAAGAGTCATTCTTCTCCCAACTGTATACCGTCATGCCGTATTCATTAAAGTCACTCATGTATGTGTATGCCATGTCGGAATATCCAGGTGCAATATCAATTAGGAGATCCAATTAGAAGATTACAATGGAGAATTTCGAGTTACTTGAACGTTCAAATTTCAACTCGGGCGTAATAAATATATCGACAAGTGTATAATCTTCACTTGATCCCGTGAAGATATTTCCAGAAATTTTAGTTGAAAATCAAAGTGTACCGTTTAAGAACGTGTTTTAAAAAGATTCCTTATATTTAAAAGCGCACGCACTCAAGCTGCTATCAAGAATACCTATGTGAGATAACTACTCATACTCGAGCAATTTTACGAGCGGCGTTCGTTTCATATCTCCCCGAGGATGAACTTTAAACGCCAGTGACTTGTCTTAGGCGCACCGATGAATCGTCAGTGACGTACGAGCTTGGAAAGTGAGTGAACAGCAAAGACCGCAACTGAGCCACGAGATTAACTCATTCGGAAATGTGGTCGTTGATACTCGTGACAACCTTGGCATTGAGCAGTGCTATAGCAGAAACGATAAATTTACCGGCTAAGGTATGTAAATTTTATGTACCACGTATCATCTCTGTCCTCTGTTATTGTCTGACCGCATGTACATTCACGTAGAGATTTGCTACATATTGCTCAAATACAGGATTGATTTCTACTTGTTTTAATAAGGAGCAAAATATTATCGATTGGAACTGTTAAGAATGTAATGTATATTTTGCTTTGCAAGCAAGGATAACGTGTATTGTACACAAAGTCAGCGTTTAATTTAATAAAATATGCCATTTATATAATACACGATTTATATTATATACGCACGTTGAAGTACATCATAAAATTTCAATGCAAGTCATGAAGTAGGCAGATTGATTCTACCGATTGATGATTGTCCTCGACCCCATATCCCAGATATAAAATTATCGCTGATTGAATGGAAAGCTAAAACGTTACTTGAATTTAAAGCCACATTTTACACATTTTACACAAGGCGCATATAAAAACCTAACCGTATTTCTATTGAAATAATTAATTAAATCTCTTTTTCATTAGTATGTAACAGAATAAGTGTCATTAGTTTAATTATTTTATAATACATTGATTATCCATGAAATGAAAATTCCAGAATACTGAATGGCGATACAGTTTCGGAGTCGATTACGAGAACAATCAGTTCTTGTTAGATGGAAAATCCTTTCGGTATGTTTCTGGTAGTTTTCACTATTTTCGAGCGCCTAGACAGTACTGGAGAGACCGTTTGAGAAAAATGCGAGCAGCGGGACTCAACGCTGTCTCGACGTAAGTAGTTGAATAAAGCTGAGAGTATTATACCATGTACTAGATAAGCAGCAAAAGATTAAAAAGATTACAAGAACAAGAATAAATCATTCTGCCGATTATCTAATCAGATGATATAAATCGTTTTTATAAGAAATATAATGGATAGTAAAGTTTTCTCTTTGTTTTCATCTAGTTACGTTGAATGGAGTCTTCACGAACCAGAACCAGGTCAGTTTAATTGGGTCGGCGATGCAGATCTAGTAGAATTCTTAAATATCGCGCAAGAGGAAGATTTACTCGTGTTATTGCGTCCAGGTCCTTACATTTGTGCAGAAAGAGACTTGGTAAATGCATGTTAATTTAGATAACTATTTAGCAAGAAATTAGTCTTACGTACAGTGTTACTACATATGGTTGATATTCTTTTAGGGTGGTTTACCATATTGGTTACTTCGTGATGTGCCAAATATAAAGTTACGTACAAAAGATGCAGGTAAAATACAGTTTTTTTGTATACGAATTTTATTCAAAGAGTACAACGATGTAATATTGAAACCGCGTGATCGATTAAATAATCGTTATTATCTAATTATTTGTATATTTTCATAGATTTTATGAAATACGCCACATTATATCTAAATCAAGTGCTGGAAAAAGTAAAACCACTTTTAAGAGGCAACGGTGGCCCGATAATTATGGTTCAGGTAATACTATTACTTGGAAAATAATAAACATTATTGTTACTCTACTTATGTGTAATATAAATTAGATTTGAGGTAAAATCCCAAATTAACGGAACGTAACGTTTCAACTTTATCACATCGTTATGTCTCTCAATGTAGCTTTGCTTAGTAGGTAGAGAATGAATACGGAAGTTACAACGCTTGTGATACGGAATACATGGATATGCTGAGAGAAATTTTTGAGGAAAAAGTTGGCTCGAAGGCCCTTCTGTATACGACTGATGGTGCATCCGCTTCTTTGCTTCGTTGCGGATTTGTACCGAGTGTATATGCCACTGTTGACTTTGGAACAGGCGTTAACGTGACTAACAGTTTTCAGTCTATGCGTCTTTATCAGCCAAGAGTAAGTATCATTATCGAAAAATTGGATATACAATTATAATTATCAGAGATATCTCTCAGATTCACTTTTCATTTGTCAGATATCAGATTGTTTTTCACATGTTTGTTTAATAACTGATTATTATCTCTCTATCTCGACTTACATCAGTTTTATATCGCATTATTATCGCATATTAATCAAAGTTGTTTATTATGAACAGGGTCCATTGGTGAATTCTGAATTTTATCCAGGATGGTTAACGCATTGGGGAGAAGCTTTCCAAAGGGTAAAAACTGAAGCTGTTACAAAAACGTTGAGGGAAATGCTTGATATAGGAGCTTCCGTTAATTTTTACATGTTTTATGGTGGCACAAACTTTGGTTTTACTTCTGGTGAGTAGATTGCTTAGTAAACGCATCAAAGTAACTTGGAATAGTTTTTGCAAAAATAAAATGAAAGTAAAAGCTGAAAGTATCTTTCATCTAATATGATGATTACTGCGATACAGGCGCTAATGGCGGCGCAGGTTCGTATAATCCACAATTGACTTCCTATGACTACGATGCTCCTTTAACCGAAGCTGGAGATCCGACAGACAAATACTTTGCGATAAGAGATGTCATTAGTCAAGTATGTTTCTTACTCCACATTATATTTTCTATTTGAGATGTGAATATTATATTTATAATCTTAACAGTTATAATACACATATATAGGTAACGTTTATACATGTTTAAATTATAGTATCTGCCACTGCCAAACATATCTCTGCCAACCGTGTCCCCGAAAGGCAATTATGGACCAGTATTATTAGAACCGATATTGAAATTGCTTGATAATAGCCGATCTCCATTTATCGTGAGGCGGATGACTGCTGATCAGCCTAAGACTTTCGAGGCTCTTTCCGTTAATCAAGGATTCGTACTTTACGAGACGAATTTGCCGTCTGTCATCACGGATCCGGCCACTCTGCGAGCGACAACGAGAGATAGAACACTGGTTTACGTAGACGACCGATTATGCGGCGTCCTAAGTCGTATAGATAAAATATTTTCCATACCGTTGGAACGCCCATATGGTCGACAATTGAGTTTATTGGTAGAGAATCAAGGGCGTTTGAATTTTGGCAATGAAATTCACGATTTTAAGGTAGGATTAGACATTGAAACGATATACATATAATATACACACAGATTATACAGCAATGTAAGGAAATCGTAGACAGTCCGATATTTTAATCAAGCAAATATACCTGTATTCATCTTGGGTGCTAATAATCGTGCTATATAATTTCTCAGGGTATATCGGACGTAACCATCAACGGTACTCCATTGACCAACTGGAATATGACGGCATATGCATTTTCTAACATGTCCTCCCTTCGGAATATGGAGACTATAACCATAGAGAGTGGACTTCTCAACAACGGTCCAGTATTCCTGCGTGGACGTTTTACGATCAACGATCAACCATTGGATACGTATCTCGATACCACCGGTTGGGGCAAAGGAGTAGCTTTTGTCAATGGTCACAATCTCGGTAGATACTGGCCATTAGTTGGTCCGCAAATCACTTTGTACGTTCCAGCTCCTTACCTTCGTACCGGCGTAAACGAGTTGATTCTATTGGAACTAGAATATGTGTCTCATACGAGAAAGATGAAATTTCAAACCGTACCAAACTTGGGTTAAGAGAGTTCAAGTAAGACAGTGCCTACAGAGTTTGGATAATTAGACGATTCTGTCAACTCAACGAACAATTTTGCTAAATGTTAAACGTGAACTAATATGGAAAAAGATGGTTTACTAGCGTAGATTTTCTGTGGGAAGACGATTTTTCTGCTTAAATATTGCATTTAATGGAAGAGAGAGAGAGCATAAGACATCGTCTATCTTTTTACTCGTCACTTTTTATTGCTGTATATGATATGTATTTTATAGATACATAACGCTGCATACTGCGTCGTTACAAAAACCAATTTATTGTTACCAAATATACGACATGTCTTGTAATTGTAATTTGTAAAATTAGTGAATTTAAAACAAGCACTTTCCTAAAAGCATGTTTCATATTCTGGGAACGGAACAATGTGTGCAGGCTTCGGTTGTATCGAGTCATGTTCCTCAAATAACAAAATTGCCATAATTATATATTTATATATAACGTTTCCTTATCGAGGGAAAATATCAGTCGTACTCCAACGGGCACTGCGCTATGTTCAGCTATTAACTGTCATTTATAACTCTAACAAGCCGTATGAGAGTGTGGAGACATAATTACTCGCGCAGTATCTCTCGAATCTTTCTCGCATGTGCTTCGTTGCAGCGTATATACGACTTTGTTGATGTTCCTTTCGGCTGTCACTTTATTTAGCAAAACGCAGTTACTGCCGTAACTCGTCGCGGCAAAATAATCAACTTGATCAAAATATTGGAAGAGAAACCATGTAAAGCGTGCACAAGAGAAGAACTTGACATCCAGATAAGATACGATCGTATAATCAGGTTGGTATATAGTTTTCTATGAGACAAGCTTTTAAGATACAACTCTTTAAGCAATAAATTTCATAAATTTCTTAAAATGTCCTATAAATTATATACTTAATTATACGTACGGTATAAATTATATACCGTATTGAGTTGTCGTACTCATCTTAATTTGTAAGAATAATTCAGACAGCTGTGCACGCTTATACTAAATAGAAAATAGAAAACAATTAGGAATTTCTAGAATATATGCATATACGTATGTCGCAAATATATGTAAACCATTATTCACTCTCTTACAAGTTAAATGCTTTTTGACGCAACGAGCGCAATAAGCACAGAGTTTGTCGTAATATGTGTCAGAGACTCGTTGCGTAGTCCAGTCTCATTGTCAGTTATCAAACCGTGACACGTCATTTGAAATGTTTCGATAACCTGCGATCCCGAAATAGAAATCAACGGTTTACCGAATCTCCGAATCGATGGTTTGTGTTAACTGGTTAGATACATTCAATCAGTGCTCTTACTTGATCGTGATTCACAATGGCTATGTCAAAAAATTTGATCAATTCATTGGACGATGCCGTGTTGGAGACTTTATCAGGACTGTGCTACACGTACCCGCAATTAGAGCATCGCACATCACACAGAATCGTGTTATCGCCAGATGTACGTATGTATGGATGTATGTATTTATACATACGTAATAACACTTCAGTCGACCTACATGTTTCTTGCCTGGTTACTTCTGTAAATAATTAAAATGTCTAGTTTATAATAATAATCTCAAAGATTTACATAATATTTTTCTGAATTTAACGAAAATGTTTAAATTGCTTTTCTTGCTCCATGTTTAATAATTCACACGCACACACACGTACAGATATATCACAAACTTTACTATATATAAATAATGTATTTTCTTTTTAATTACATTTACAGTACAGAGATCGTAAGAATAAAGTGGCACTAATTTGTGGTGGTGGTAGCGGGCATGAACCATTTGCCGCAGGTAATCAGTTCTCATGTCTTATAATACGTCTTAGTTTTATGTATATGCGTATTGAGATCTTAGAAAAAGAAATTCAATTTTCGTTGGTTTATATTATAATTTACTGAACATTGTATAAGAATTTTCTGACTGTTCCATGCACAACTATTGATTTCTCTGTGACTGTCATTTTGTATATTTTTTACAGGTTTTGTTGGACGCGGTATGCTAACAGCTTCTATAGCGGGATCTATTTTCGCAGCACCACCATCTGTACATATCACACGGGCTCTTCAATGCGTCGCACGATATAATGAAGGTTTTATTTCTATCTTTTGTCCTTAAAGATTTTTAAAACAAAATTTATCAGATTTTTGATATTTATATTAATATTTTATGTCTTGCATCTAGGTATCGTTTAACATCTTTTTTCTTTTTAGCTGGTATTCTAGTCGTGGTGCCTAATTATACGGGGGATTGTTTGAATTTTGGTATAGCCGTTGAAAAGGCTCAACAAGCGGGGGGCATCAAGGTAACAATAATAATAAAAACAAAAATTCTATGTAAAGATATCGTTCAAGATATTTGTATATAAATCTTGTAAGCTGAATTTATACATTATTGTAACAATGTCAGGTAGAAGAGATAATTGTCGGCGATGACTGTAGCATACCTGAAAACGAAGAAAGCGTTGCTGGTAAACGCGGATTGGTCGGCATGTTATTCGTTATCAAGATCGCGGGCGCTTTTGCCGAAAGAGAGTTTCCCTTGTACAAAGTAACGAAAATTGCACAACATGTTTCACAAAACACAGCGACCTATGGAATCGGATTGTCCGCATGCACTGTACCAGGTGCGTGACAATCAGTTCTCGTGAAATTACTGTTATATTTTAGGCGTGAAATTGGGCGCCGACTACCGTTACGTTTACGCGTAGAGATTACGCATCGTAATACATGGGCAAGCATGAGTATTGTTCATACGACCATAGATTATACGCAGATTATATTTTTTAAACATCTATTGCTATTCTCTTGCCGTTACTTTATGTCTAGTATAATGAATGAATATTTAACGAATTATTCCATTGGATTATTCTGTGTGCTACTGAGAAAAAACTGTATACAGGTCAAGGCCTTATGTTTGAGCTTACATGTGACGAAATAGAATGCGGAATGGGTGTCCACGGAGAAGCGGGATACGAGAGAATCAAGCTCAAAACTGCGTCCGAATTGGTAACGCTAATGCTGAAACGCATTTGTGAGACCTTACGCTTGGTTGCTAATGACACTGTTGCAGTTATAGTTAATAATTTTGGTGCTCTAAGTCAATTGGAACAAGGGATCGTTGTTCATGAGGTTGTAAATCAGCTTCGTAAGTAGCATTACATTCACTTTCTTGATATACAGAGTGTCTGTATACATAAGGCGAAAAACCTCTCGCCCACAAGTAGATCTCGTCAAACTGAATTAAAAAGTCCTGTATCATTTTGCAAACAACCACGTAAAATTTCGAGTAATTAAGTAAAGAAAGTTCGCTAATTCAGCGGACGCGATTGGCACCGAGGGAAGTAGGCATGAATGAATGTAAAAAACGGCTAGCCGCGCGCGCGACGCGAGCGTATTTCTTAGAAGAACGCGAGTATCGGATTACAGCGGCAGGCGAGACGACGCGTGGACAATAATTTCTCAGCGTCTCATTCACGCGCTCGGGTTGCCGAGAAAGTGTGAAATTTTACGTGGTTGTTTGCAAAATGGTACAGAACTTTTTAATTCAGTTTGACGAGATCTACCTGTGGGCGAGAGGTTTTTCGCCTTATGTCAAACACCCTGTATATTATATGTAGGTATACAATAGATTGAATGCATATGGCTTTTGATAAACAGGAAAAATGAACATTGAACCTATCCGTGTGTATTCGGGCACTTTAATGACATCCTTAAATAGCGCTGGTGTACACGTGAGTGTGCTAAAGTTAACAGAAAGTCATAGAGACATATTCGTCAAGTGTCTTGACGATGAAACGATGGCACCTTGTTGGCCAGGCGGCAGTTACAGCATTCCTTCAAATGTTGGCTATACTTCATCTAAAGATAATAACGAAAAGGAGAAAGTAAAGAAGATAGGGATATCATTAAACATACGGGAGCAGCACATGATGAAACTATGTTTGAAGAATGCGTGTACGGCTATAATCGAGAAAGAAGGATATCTTAACGAATTGGATCGTGGTTGTGGAGATGGAGACTGTGGTTCAACGCTCAAGAGACTTGCCGATAGTACGCGATATTACATATGCACATTATCACCACTTACATAATATTTATTTTTTATTAATCTTTTTACATTTTAATTTGGTCGATCTCTTTAAATTTAACAGCTATATACATGTTTGTAGATATCTTGAATAACTTGGACAATTTATCCTTGTCACATCCAGTTGCGTTATTATCGGAAATAGCAAACATAGCGGAAGAACAGATGGGAGGAACTTCCGGAGCTCTATATTGTTTATTTTTTACGACTGGTGCGAAAGAGTTGGCATTACTTGATCAAAAGAAAGATTTGCGATACATTTGGTACTGCGCATTTCTCAGCGGATTAAAGTGTTTGGAAAAATATGGAAAGGCTAAAGCTGGAGATAGAACTATGGTTTGTATTCCTAACAAAGTTGATTGAAGTCTTATAGAACGGTTAGTAGTTGCAAGAATATATCTTAATCGCTACATATTTCTAGATTGATACAATGTATGCGACATGCATTACGTACGAGAAATTATTAAATGAAGATTGGAATAATTTTTATGATCAGATAACTACAGCTGCATGGGAAGGATGCGATTCTACGAAGAATATGAAACCCAAGTGAGTAACATAACTGAAGGAATAATACGTTTCAACGTGTTATAGTTTTTAAATTAGAGAAGTTTAATCTCTCAGAAAAAAAATATATATATAATACAATTTCCGTCAATTTTTTCGGGCAAAACATGTACAATATAGCTGTGTATTGGTTGACAGAGCAGGGCGAGCTAGTTACATAAAACAAACCCGATACTTGACAGAAGTGGATGCTGGAGCGTATGCCGCAGCAACGTGGATTGCAGCTATTGCACGGACGATTATGCATTTCACAGAGTAACATATTTGTTGTAACATATTCTACTGGAAAACAATACTCGAACGTTACTAGAACGTCGTAAATAGAAGAAATCAATAACAAATAAGTTTATTATTGAATATAGGAAGAAGATAATTAATAATTAACACCTCTTATATAATTGTAGGTATTACGCACTATATCTTTTGTATTAAATGCATTGGTAACTATACATAAAATGGTAATAGACGTGTATGCGCGTGTGTACATTTGTTTTTATAAACATAATAAAAGTTATACTTTGTTAAATATATTATACATTTTTTACATTAGCGGATACATAAATATCTCATAATGCAGGAATGTTAACATAACAAATTTAACATGCGGTAGAGCTCTCACTGTGCGATAACTATAAACTTACCATTTATTCATTTCATTTAACGTATGATAATATCAAATAAATAACTAATTACATATTCGCACATACATCTCTCTCTCTCTCTCTCTCTCTCTCTCTCTCTCCCAAGAGAGATTTACCCAAAGAGGTTCGTCACAAAGGTATTAAATCCATTACTGATAGATGAAAAGATACCGCTGTTGGCATCGGCTGCAGTATTGGCACCTGATTGTGGTCGGTAATGTAACGTGTGGTCTCGATGCGGAGGGTAAGGTCTTCCACCGGTATTTCCGTTATATAAAACAGATCCACTCTCATCCTCATACTGCCTCTGTGTTTTAAATATAATAAATTTTAAATATATTTTAAAAAGCAGGAGAAATTAAAGTGTCACAATAACTTAATTAATTGTACATATGGAATAAATAATGCATGTGTAAACATGGATTTTTATCTATATTTACGTGTAACAATTAGCATCACTTACTTTTACCGAGTAAAGTGTAACGTTAAGAAGAGTCGGGTGCTGTTCGATTACCATAAATTCCACCTCACGAGGTATGTACCCATTTGAGAATACCTAAAATTTGCGTAATAAACTTGTACCATTTATTTTAAAATGATATATAAAGAGTGGATTTTGTGAATGGAGAACAAAGAAGATAAACGGAGAAAAACTATGATGATGCAATAAAACAGCAAAAGATAATATAATAACATCGATAATTACGATAATTCTTGCGCGAATTATATAATGCTTTAAATTAATATATATATATATATATATATATATATATCATTTTTCAAAAATATAGGTATGTATTGTGTTTTTGTCTTTTAAAAACACGTTACAGTAAAGTTACCTCCAATTTATAAATGCCAGGTAGCAAGATTCTCCAGAATTCACCGTATTTAGTTGTTGAAAAGCTAACGTCTCGAGATTTCACTTTAACAGACGCCCTCTCAATGGGATTACCATTTTCATCGATCACAAAGCCATGAACACCTCTGTGAGCTTCTGCCAGAAATTTGATTAGGGGCTAAGAAGATAAAATACATTGTGCATTAATTAGGATCACAAGTAGTACCTGCAGTTATTAAACGTCTCTTAAAAGGTATTAATTTGTAAATCGTCCATTCATTCTTGTGAACCTTACCGCTCGATTCTGTTCCCAGTAATATGACAAGTTCGATGCCAATGGATATTTGCAGCAAGATAGTTCCAAGGTGATTTCCATACATCCATTCCAAACGTAGTTGAAGTCTTGCATTCCACCGGTAAGCGGGTACCATTCGGCGCCGTTAGTAATTCCACGCTTAAATGCGGGCTGGGATGGCGAGCACGATAATCCCTGATACATAGATCCATGGTTTCGAGAATACGTCAACGATAAATGCTGGAACACGTCGTCGTCTGGCGAAATACTCGGCGTTGGTCTAAAACTCTGAAACACTATTCTCTCTATATGACACTGTTACTAGTTAAACGAAAGATTATCTATCCCGAGTACGATGGAGGATGATTCGATGATTAATCTATACAAGTTCTCTAAACTTATTGGTCCGAATGAAACTTGGAATTTGGAATACTTCTTCAAATTCTTCGACAAAAAAAGACAACTGCAACTTTCGCAGATTGGAAATAATACTTGTAACGCGAATAATATCGTTTAGTTAACTTGATAGATTATTATCGTATATTTGTGTCGTTGAAATTGTTCAGTTGTCTAAAATTCAGTGTAAGATGATAGTTACGTGTACCTACTGTTGAAATATATGCAAAGGAATTACGTGTGTGTTTCATCGTGTATTTTCACGCCTCAACAGCAAATGATATAATGTCCTCGATTATTGAGTACTAACAATAAAATAATTATATGTTGCACAATACCTGCACACAGTGGCGCTGATCGACATATTCCTGACGGCATGAAAGTTTACATAATATCATGACAGATCCAAAGCTATGCGCAGTTACAGCCATAGCTGTCTGTAATCTTATTTAAACGGAACGTGTGTTCAGTAGAGCAATATTAACGAATTTGGAATCGAACAGCCAAAATCGATTCCGTCGCTGGAAGACGCTCGAAAAATAGTAACGCCGTTTTTTTCGTGATCATCGACAAAGATGACGGTTACGATACGACAGCACTGTGTTACGACAATTCTGTAGCTCAGATATAGGCGGTTGGCTAAGCCATTTTGTAACGATTACTCCGTATAACGATAATCTCAAGCAAATTCAACTTACGCGCATTTGGAGTGTTGTCGAAGGGGTAGCTAGCTACGAGCGCCCCACCGTGCAGACTGCCCGAGAGTACGAACTGTATCTTTGAAACCCATTCCTTGACAGCCTCGGTCTCTGGCTGACTCCTTTTATTGTTTTGTTTAAAATAATCAGGAAAGTTGCGATTTAAATCGAAGCCACGGGCATTGTACCTGTTGAAAAGCGCGAGAGCCAAGTGAACACGTAGCACATTCGCGGAAAAAACACGCGGATTCGACACCATGCCTTTAAGAAAATTATCGGCACGATCAATGGACCGCAAGCGTTAAAAGGTGCAAGAAATCCTGGCTGGTTGAATATCTGACCTGCCTTGACTACCGTCGCACTTTCCCTCTTTAGAAACTTCGAAGCCATCAGGATTCATTGATGGCAAAATATGAATCCTCGTGTTATCCAATAGCCACGTAACATATGGGTCTGATCCATATGACGTTACGAAAAACTACAAAAGGAAGGAAGAGAATTATTACATTTGAGAATTTTCGTCAAACAACAGCAATACAGCGTTACAAGTTATTAACAACTTTCTTCCGCAAATATAAGTAATTGACAATTAAAGTAAATTTGATCCGTTTCCTATTCTGTGTTTGGAGGAGATAACGTTGACAACTTGTCATTGCAGGTCTAATCTAACGTGGAAATTCCAACGGCTGGCGATAACATCGTCATTACGTACGTGAATGAGATGTAGCATTAATTCGCGTCCAACAGCTTCGTTTCCGTGTATGTTAGCGATATACTTTACGTCGGGTTTTCCGATCATGTGTTCATAAGGCGATGACGACACTACCATTACCCATAGATCGCGACCTGTTGCAGACGCACGCATTTTATTATATTTTGCTTTTATTCTTCTTTTTTATTCGTCATGTTATTTGCACCGAATTGTTTCGTGCATTAGAGGATCGTACCTTTCACCGACTTTCCTATAGAGTACAGCGCAGTGAGATTTTGAAATCGAAGGGACGTCGCGCGAAGAAAGCGGCTCATCTGCTCGTAATTGTGATACTTGAACTCAATGTTGTATGGCTCCTCGTACATCAAGAAACGCGAATGATATTGATGAGGCACGTTTCCTTTATTGGGGAATTGCGAGACGGCGTTTCCGCGAATACTCCCATAAATAGAGACGAGAAAAAGTAGCACGCGATACATTCTGTAAGAGTATCGTCGTAACGTATGTATAAATGCCTACGTTGGATGTTCAAAGCAAATTTAGGCTGCTTTTTTCTGCTTTAATATACAAAGTATATAAATAAGTAGAAAATTTTAAATACATCGACACACATGCATGCAAATAAAACTGACAATCTTTATTATTAAAAGTTTACATTACCTGATCATCTAAACGTATTTTCTTGTATGTAGGTGCTCGTAAAAGTGGCTGAACGGAATCACAGTGACCAATCGCGCGTACGCAATGTATCTGTGAAAGAGTTACGAAGTAGTATGCGTAAAAGTATACGATTCGTGAATTTCCTGATGCGTTGGCTTTTCCTTTTCCCTCGATACCGTATTAAATCGTTTACTAGACTGGCACCAACGAGGACACGCACTTTTTTTCGTCCAATGCGATCACGTTATTAGCAGCGGACAAGTGAATGAATGAACGGCATTTACGGAAGTCGAAAAAAGAAAGAGGAGGAGCGACAATGAGAACGAGCACCGCGCGACACGTCCGATTCGAAGGAGGAAGGTGTAGTTCACCCGTGAGAGTAGCGCCGAGATATGTGATACTGTGAACTTACAAAGAGAAGCGAAATATGCTGTGCACTTACTACCACCACCAGTAACCAGCAGCAGCACCTCCACCACCACCACCACCACCACCACCACCTCCACTTCGCCACCACCAACACTATCACCACTATTAATGAAACCCACTTCCTCCGTCGCTGGTATCTGCTGTGTGTAGAACACTGGCATAATGTGTACTAAGCTAAGAGACAGCCCGTTTACTGTCTCATCTCGGTACCACTACACATTACCAAGTGCACAATGAACAACCCGTCAAGCATATCGCAGCGAATTGTTATTTCACACACATTTGCTGTACACGTATTTAGTGTAATATCAGGAAATCTCTTGCGGATGAGTGTACAAATTATCGCGTTGAAATAGAATCCAACACGTATATACGATCTATGAGAGAATCCAACTAACTCGTAAATAATTTGATAAGTTTTAACGCTGTTGATGAAAAAGCGTTCAAATTTAACGTCAGATTGTGAGCTCGACTTACAAAAAATGAAACGAAATCGAAAAACACTGTTTGAGAAATGTTCACATACCGAATTATTCATTATATTAAATTCTATATTAAATGTCTTTTACTTCAATTAGGTAAAACAAATCAAGTTTTTAAGCATTGATGAGGAATATATTAATCGAAGACTATTGGCATTAACGTAATATAGCCTTGCCTGGAAGTGGATTACCCATAGACTGATCGCTTAGAGATTTACTCTTTACTCATAATAAGCTAATTTTACGATTTAGCATCATTTCATACGTAAAGAGGACGTATCAACTCGCGTGTGCCGGCGGTACGAGCACAAACCGCTACCATCGTCGTTACCACTACTACCGGCGTATCACCACTACCACTAGTGTCGATGTTAATTGAGGTGAAGAGGTTTCGTTCTTGACGTTTGGCACACGAATCCATGCTACCCTACGTATAGTACTGTAGAGGCGATTTTGCGTCAGCCCTAGAAAACATATTTTTGCATATAACGAGTCGTCCATTCATCTCCGACTAATCTTAGTGGTATCTACCACCACAGAGAAGTTATGCAGGTCGATGAAGCATTCACGTAAGATCACCGACGTCCACCACACGTACTTTCGACCGGCTATTGAGGACAGTGTCCTACTAGCGGTGCTTGCCTGCCTGCCCGCCTACCGAGACTTGGATCACGGTTTAGGATGGATCGTTGAACCCGCGCGCGAGGAAGGTGAAACACCGATTCGAAAAAAAAACTTCAGCGAGAAGTGTGTCACTGAGACGCAAGTCGTGACGTAGCCAGTGAAATGACAAAGGTGGGGAACAGATGAGACCAACCGGAGAGAAAGAGAGAAAGCACAACTCGAACTTGGAGTTCCTTGAAAACTTTGCTCATGGTCGATGATTTACCTTGGAGAGAAGGATCTCTCTCCCTCCATTTCGTCCCTCATGTAAGACTTTTTATAACGGGGCTATTTCAAACAAGCACTATGGATGTTAAACTAAATGACTAACAATAAGTAACGCATATCACGAAATGTGCAAAAACTTCAATTTTGCATGTAAACAATTTATTTCAAAGAATAAATGAAGTGTTCAGTGGGAAAATGACAATTGTGACACGAGTATCTTCTTTAAAATCAACTATATAATCCATGATATAATCGTACTTACGATGAGAGGGCTGAATACTCCGTGGCAATTATAATAAATGCCGCGAGACTTATTAATGATTAATACTAATGGAGAAATACAAAATCTAAAGAAGAATTGTGATCACTGAATTTCAAAACTAGCAGTTACGTTTTAGTATGGAATTGCATATACATGCATATAATATAATAAATATAAAGTTTAACATATTGTACGTATAAACTTTTAATTATATTTAAAACAAAATGTCCTTGATGATAGTTAAGCTCAATTGTATCAACATGTTTACTTTATCTCTTCTTCTCTATTATACTTATCAATTTCCTCGTTGAAATGAAATGGTCTGTACGAAAGTATACTTTGTTTTCTGGGAACACGACAATATGTAGCAATTTACCGGGTATTATATTTCTTAACTGCATCGTAAATGACAGTACACTCATAATTACATCTCTATACCGAGACGATAAGTATCGACGAACGTTGCATCAGGTTATTAATAAGTCATTAATTTAAAACCGTACAGGAATGGCTAAAGTTGATGCGAACGCATTTATTCGTAGTACCTTCAGAATTCTTGTCGCGTATACTTTGCTGTATATTAGATAATTTTACTGATAGGTAGTAATCGCGAAGTGAAACAATTTTACTACAGGCGTACATTGCAATTCTTGGCTGACAGTATACAAATTTTTTACTCATTAATACATATATACATGAACTTATTGTTTTTAATATAGTAGTAACTGTAAAAATGCAGATACTCTCTTTGAATTTCTTGTTATACACCATTGGTGGCATATGGCGACCAATAGAATGGTCTTCAAATTGTTCTAAGTTATTGTACAGTTTGTTCACTTTTTTCTCGATATATTCGTTACTCATTTTGCTCGTGACTCAATTTCTGGATATCGTTTTTATTATTAACGATATAGAAGATTATATTACAAATATTATGATTTTACTTTCGGTTATTAGTTGTGTGACCAAAATGTTTGTAGTTGTTATTCGTCGCGATAAAATAATTAATATAATCGAAATACTGCAAGAAAAACCATGCAAAGCTTGTACCGAAGATGAGATGAATATCCAACTAAAATTCGATCGTATAATCAGGTTGGTATGTCCACGCAATATTGATATAAGTTTCGACAATGTCAATTTTGGTGAGTTGTGCAATGTATATTAATTATACATATTATACATATATATATATATATATATATATATATATATATATATGTATATTCAGCGTTACTCTGGCAATATATTTTTCTACAATCTTGTTGTGTGCTGATTATACTACATATTCCTGAATTGTGTGCAGGTCACATTCTATAAGCTATCTGCTTTTGGCAATGGTTTCTGCAACGGGGACTGTAGCAGGTGGGCTACTCGATACTTTGAAAGGCGAATTACCTTACAATACATGGGTACCTTATGATTATACTTCATCCCTGTCACTGTGGCTTACGTCTCTTCAAGAGTCCATAGCTGTGATTTTGGGCACATTTATAAACGTTGCTACGGAAACATCGGTATTGGGATTTTGCTTGCAAACGTGCGCACAACTTGAAATCCTCAAACATCGTCTTCAGAGAATGGTGAATTCTACGGAAGGAATTCCTGAACATTTCCCACTTCATACGCCACAGAGAATGGGCAGAGTGTCAGAATACGTTTGTCATCACCTGTCCATAATCAGGTTCATAATCAAGCAATTGTTAAACGTATTTTTACATATATGTATACTGATACTACGACAAATAATGCCGAATGTCTACGCTGCACATACGCTAACTTTTTCATATGCACCTTGTTTTTATGTATTAGCTGTATATTTTTAAGTAATACTTTGTGTCTGTATCATACTGTTATAGTATTATTGTAAGCATGCAGTTTTCATTACAAATTTGGAGTCAGTATCTATAACAAGAATGTTAAAAAAAATATTAAAAACTAAAATGCTCTTGTAGTTATAAAAGTAGCATAATATAATAATTATACAAATGTATGCTGTACAAATGCTGTCAGAATTTACAGCAAAGATGATTATCTTTTGTTTAATAGTTCATTAAAACAATCGGTTAAGAATTCATTGTAGATTACGATTGCCATCAGAATTATTAACGTATATATGACCATTTTGGCAGTGTGTGCCTTTTAAATATTTATTGCGGTTTACAATATCATATGCACGCATTTTTAGAATTGCGAAAATGATCAACGACGTCTTCAGCGAAGTGATCTTTGTCCAGTTTTTCGCCAGCATATTAGTATTGTGTTCGAGTCTGTATCATCTGTCTTCTCATGCAATCGTTGACGTCGCTCCATTAATAGTCTACGCATTTTGCATGTTTGTGCAAATTTTTGTTTATTGCTGGGCTGGGAATGAAGTTATACTTAAGGTATCACTTTCTAAAAAAATTAATACTTATATGGAAAGTACTATTATAGGAAAATACATTTGCACTTTACAAATATTTTGTGATCACATATTATTGTGGATGATAATTCAATTATTTTAATTGTTGCTATTTGTATAGAGTACAGAATTGAGTGAAGGTGTATACCAAGTGGACTGGACATTAATAACAGTCAGTGAACGAAGAGATTTATTGATGATTATGAAGCGTAGTACGAGACCCATCAAACTTACCAGCAGTTTTCTGGTTACTTTGTCCTTGACTTCTTATAGTAATGTTAGTATGAAAAGTAAAGTTTCCCATAATATTTTTTAGCATATAATGTAAGTTTTACATAAATCTGATATATATAAATAAATCTTTATAGCTTCTGAAGGCATCTTACTCTGCATTCAACGTTTTGCAACAATCTTGAAACTTTATCATTTTTTAATATATTAATATAATGTGTACAACAATTTATATATAATTGTTCGATGACGAAATCTCGATTTAAAGCGTTAAGAAACAGTACCTCGTCCCTAATATTGAGTACGAATAGGTGATAATAGCGATGTACAGGGTTGAGCTTATTTGATGACAAGCGAACGCAAACGATCTTACCGAAAACATTATTGATATCTTTGTCTTTAGAATTCTGTTAAAACAATTAATGTTATTTTCGTTAAATGCCACAAACACTATAAAACATCTATATTTTGTACTTATTAATTATAATATTAAACATTTATTTGCACTGTTATAATTGTATTTCTCACGGCTGGTAAAGTCTCCATTACTAATGAATAAATCATTCCATCCCAGAATAGACATTTATATAATATTTCTCAATTATTTCATTATCGCTTTATTTAATCTCGTAATTTGTAAATTTTATTATAAGACAAAAAAGAAAAATAACATTCTAATATATTAAATAACGAATAAAGTTACATTCGAATACTGAAATTACATTATAATACATAGGTATGAAGTTTAACATATCATATTTAACATATCGAAAATGTTGAAGCAAAATATACATAAACTTTTAGTACTATCTAAGAGAAACTGTTCTTGATAAAAGTTCGACTCGATTATATTAACGGTTTTATTGTATCTCTCTTCCCTTATTATTATAGAATCATGAATTTTCCATTAGCATTAGATGGACGCTTGTATGCTTTACTTCCTGGAAACACGACAGTACGTGGGAATTCACTGGATATTCCTCAATTGCGCCAAATGACAATAACTGATAATTATCTCCATACCAAGAGAAGATAAGTATCGATAAACGTCGTTATACCAAATTATTAATAAATCATAAACCGCACGAGGGAACGGTGCAGTTGATACTAAAGCACTCAATCGTAGTACTTTACAAAGTTTTGTCGCGTGTACTTCACTGTATTTAGCAAATTTTATCGACAGGTATTAAGCAAAGATACTATTTTACAATAAACATTAAACATAAAATGCTAAAACAAATCAATGTTATAGAAAAATATACGTACAGAGAGCTGTGCGAAAAGATATGCTTGAAGAAAGATTTTATATTTAGAAAATATTATTCATTTCTAAAATAATCTTTCTCTTGAAAAGAAGAATACGCTATAATGTCAAGTTTTCTTTTCTGAATATTAATAATATTCTCTGAAGTAGAAAATTTTAGTTCTTCACGTTATTTACGAATATATAATAAAATTTCTTGTTTTTAATGTTGTAGTGGTCGTAGAAATGCAGATACTCTCTTTGAATTTCTTGCTATATACCATTGGTGGTGTATGGCGACCAATCGAGTGGTCTTCAACTCGTTCCAAGTTGTTGTATAACTTGTTTACCTTCTACGTGATATGCTCGTTAATGTTTCTGCTTGTAACTGAACTGCTGAATATCCTTTTCGTTGACAATATAGACGACTGTATTATGATCCTCATGATTCTTCTTTCAATTGTTAGTTGTATATGCAAAATGTTTATAGTTATAATTCGTCGCGATAAAATAATTAATATAATCGGAACACTGCGAGAAAAACCATGCAAAGCTTGCACCGAAGATGAGATGGATATCCAACTAAAATTCGATCGTTTAATCAGGTTGGTATATTCACACAACTGTTGATGTAAGTTTCGACAATGTCAATTTTGATGAGTTGTAGAATGTATATTTTATATATTATGTATATTCATCTCCGCTTTAGCAATAAATGTTTCTATAACTTGCTGCATGCAAGTTATACATATTACATAGTACATACATATTACATATTACATATTTTTGAATCGTGTGCAGGTCACAGTCCATAAGCTATCTGCTGTTAGCATTGCTTTCTCTACTCGGCGGTATGATAGGTGCGATACTTGAGACTTTAGAAGGCACATTACCCTACAAAATTCGGGTACCTTATGATTGCAGTTCGTTGCTGTCACTCTGGCTTACATCTCTTCAAGAGAACATTGGTATGATTATGGGCACATTTATAAATGTCGCTACGGAAACCTCAATTATGGGATTTTGCTTACAAATGTGCGCACAATTTGAAATCCTTAAACATCGTCTTCAAAGAATGGTGAATCCTACAGAAGAAATTCCCGAACATTTCCAGGCTCATATGCCAAAGAAAACGAGCAGATTGTCAGAACACATTTGTCACCACCTGGTCATAATCAGGTTCGTCAGAAAATTGAATTTATTTGTCGTATGTATCTACGTATATATCGTATTGTCGTAGTACTATTGCGACAAGTATACAGTTTTTATTACCAATCTCGAATCACCTTCCATAACGTAAACGTTGAGGTAATTATTGAACGATAAAAGGCTTTCAACATTTTTGTTATGAATACTGAGTATAAATTGATAATCAAACTGTATACTCTTCCTACAACAATATTATGACAGTTCGATGCAGTGAAGAATGAAGAATTAATATAAAGTTTGCGTTTGAATTTTCCTAAAAAAATCCTTACGGATTTTCCAGTTAACCTGATAGTATATGTAGCATAATAATTATACAAATATATGAGGTGGAAATGTTGCAAAATATGATACTCTTTAACAATTCTGTTAAAAAAGTAAATGCAGGATTCATTACAGATTACAGCTGCGATTAAAATAGTACGATCATAATTATTAACATATATTTTAATCATTTTGACAGTATAAGCTTCTCGTATCTATTGCGATTTGCAATATAATAGGCACGCATTTTTAGAAATGTCAGAATGGTCAACGACATATTCAGCGTAGTGATCTTTATCCAGTTTTTCGCCAGCATATTAATATTGTGTACAAGTTTGTACTTTGTATATTCTCATACAATCGCAGACGTAGCCCCATTCATAATCTACGCATTTTGCATGTTTGTGCAAATTTTTGTTTATTGCTGGGCCGGGAACGAAGTTATGCTTCAGGTATCATTTTCTATAAAGAGATATATGCTTAAACGGAAAATAATATTATAGGAAAATATATTTGCACTTTGCAAATATTTTGTAACTATATATTATTTTTGATGTTAATTCAGTTATTTTAATTGCTGCTATTTGTACAGAGTACAGGATTAAGTGAAGGAGTATATGACATGGATTGGACATTAATGACAATCAATGAACGAAGAGATTTACTGATGATTATGAAGCGTAGCATGAAATCCATTAAACTTACCAGTAGCTTTTTGGTGACATTGTCCTTGGAATCTTATAGCAATGTTAGTATCAAAATTGAAATATCTTTTAATATTCTTTAGTATATGTCATATAAGTTATATATAAAAATTTTATTCCTTTTGTAGCTTCTAAAGACATCTTACTCTGTGTTTAGTTTGCTGCAACAAACTTGAAATGACTTTATTATTTTACATTACACAATGTGTGAGGAATATTATTTCTTAACTTGTTGTTAAGAGACACTCATATTTACTGTTCACTATAAAAGATAATCTTGCTGGTTGTAACGATTAAAACGAACAAATCAGTTGTAGTATTCATATAAACGGCACATAACATTCAGCAAATAAACTATGATAACTTCTACATAAGCCAGTGTGTAAAAGTGTAATAACTGTATTAGTTTCTATTTTTCTGAATACTGCGCGCAATTATAACGAATGTCGTGAAACTTACTGACTCCAATTAACAACTGTGGAAATATATAAAGTCCAAAGAAAGATGGAAACTATTGTATAACTATTGTATACAATACACACACACACACACTAACAATTGTCAGGCTCCCCTAAAATAATTATTATTTTCAAAATCCTCTTATAATCTATAAGTTATTATTCTGAGAAAAAAAAGAAAAAATAATGCTATGTTCCAATATTAGAACTACGTATTGTAAGCAGTTATGTTCGTTAGAATTTTAAGAAACGTTTTGATTGTATATACGTGCGAATATGTTTTCGTTTTCGGCGAAGCGCAAAGGAGCGGCTTCGCGAGATGCTTTTGTTTTCAGCGGCGTAGCGGCCCGCTCGAGCAGCACAGGAACATGGCAGTCTCTCCGCAGCCTTGTGACGAGTCACGTCGCAATAAAGATATATATATATGTATTCATAACCTGAGTATTTTCGATTATTACCCACTGCCATCCTCACAGTATACATAAAGTTTAACATATTGTATACTTAAACGTTTAGTATACTGTCCAAGAAAATGTTCTTGATGAAAGTTCGACTCGATTATATTAACGGTTTTATTGTATCTCTCTTCCCTTATTATTATAGAATCATGAATTTTCCATTAGCATTAGATGGACGCTTGTATGCTTTACTTCCTGGAAACACGACAGTACGTGGGAATTCACTGGATATTCCTCAATTGCGCCAAATGACAATAACTGATAATTATCTCCATACCAAGAGAAGATAAGTATCGATAAACTTCGTTATACCAAATTATTAATAAATCATAAACCGCACGAGGGAACGGTGCAGTTGATACTAAAGCACTCAATCGTAGTACTTTACAAAGTTTTGTCGCGTGTACTTCACTGTATTTAGCAAATTTTATCGACAGGTATTAAGCAAAGATACTATTTTACAATAAACATTAAACATAAAATGCTAAAACAAATCAATGTTATAGAAAAATATACGTACAGAGTAGCTGTGCGAAAAGATATGCTTGAAGAAAGATTTTATATTTAGAAAATATTATTCATTTCTAAAATAATCTTTCTCTTGAAAAGAAGAATACGCTATAATGTCAAGTTTTCTTTTCTGAATATTAATAATATTCTCTGAAGTAGAAAATTTTAGTTCTTCACGTTATTTACGAATATATAATAAAATTTCTTGTTTTTAATGTTGTAGTGGTCGTAGAAATGCAGATACTCTCTTTGAATTTCTTGCTATATACCATTGGTGGTGTATGGCGACCAATCGAGTGGTCTTCAACTCGTTCCAAGTTGTTGTATAACTTGGTTACCTTCTACATGATATGCTCGTTACCGTTACTGCTTGTAACTGAACTGCTGAATATCCTTTTCGTTGACAATATAGACGACTGTATTATTACCCTCATGATGTTTCTTTCAATTTTCACTTGTACATTCAAAATGTTTGTAGTTGTTATTCATCGTGATAAAATAATTAATATACTCGAAACACTGCAAGAAAAACCATGCAAAGCTTGCACCGAAGATGAGATGGATATCCAACTAAAATTCGATCGTTTAATCAGGTCGGTATATTCACACAACTGTTGATGTAAGTTTCGACAATGTCAATTTTGATGAGTTGTAGAATGTATATTTTACATATTATGTATTACATATTTTTGAATCGTGTGCAGGTCACATTCCATAAGCTATCTGGTGTTATCATTGCTTTCTGTACTCGGCAGTATGATAGGTGCGATACTTGAGACTTTAGAAGGCACATTACCCTACAAAGCGTGGGTACCTTACGATTACAGTTCGTTGTTGTCACTCTGGCTTACATCTCTTCTAGAGAACATTAGTGTAGGTTTGGGCCTATTTATAAGTGTCGCTACGGAAACCTCAGTTATGGGATTTTGCTTACAAATGTGCGCACAATTTGAAATTCTTAAACATCGTCTTCAAAGAATGGTGAATCCTACAGAAGAAATTCCCGAACATTTCCAGGCTCATATGCCAAAGAAAACGAGCAGATTGTCAGAACACATTTGTCACCACCTGGTCATAATCAGGTTCGTCAGAAAATTGAATTTATTTGTCGTATGTATCTACGTATATATCGTATTGTCGTAGTACTATTGCGACAAGTATACAGTTTTTATTACCAATCTCGAATCACCTTCCATAACGTAAACGTTGAGGTAATTATTGAACGATAAAAGGCTTTCAACATTTTTGTTATGAATACTGAGTATAAATTGATAATCAAACTGTATACTCTTCCTACAACAATATTATGACAGTTCGATGCAGTGAAGAATGAAGAATTAATATAAAGTTTGCGTTTGAATTTTCCTAAAAAAATCCTTACGGATTTTCCAGTTAACCTGATAGTATATGTAGCATAATAATTATACAAATATATGAGGTGGAAATGTTGCAAAATATGATACTCTTTAACAATTCTGTTAAAAAAGTAAATGCAGGATTCATTACAGATTACAGCTGCGATTAAAATAGTACGATCATAATTATTAACATATATTTTAATCATTTTGACAATATAAGCTTCTCGTATCTATTGCGATTTGGAATATAATAGGCACGCATTTTTAGAAATGTCAGAATGGTCAACGACATATTCAGCGTAGTGATCTTTGCCCAGTTTTTCGCCAGCATGTTAATATTGTGTACAAGTTTGTACTTCGTATATTCTCATACAATCGCAGACGCAGCTCCATTAATAATCTACGCATTGTGCATGTTTGTGCAAATTTTTGTTTATTGCTGGGCCGGGAACGAAGTTATACTTAAGGTATCATTTTCTATAAAGAAATGTATACTTAATGTATAAATATTGTATAACAGAAAGTAGTGTCATAGAAAAATACATTTGCGCTTTGCAAATGTTTTGTACTTACATATTATTTTGGATGATAGCTCAATTATTTTAATTGCTGCTATTTATACAGAGTACAGGATTGAGTGAAGGTGTATATGAAATGGATTGGACATTAATGACAATTAATGAACGAAGAGATTTACTGATGATTATGAAGCGTAGCATGAGATCCGTTAAACTTACAAGTAGCTTCTTAGTGACCTTGTCTTTGGAATCTTATGGTAATGTTAGTATGAAACTTAAATTTTCCTTTAATATTTTTTGGTGTATTATACAAATTAAATATGAAAATTTTAATTATTATATAGCTTCTGAAGACATCTTACTCTGCATTTAGTGTTTTGCAACAATTTTGAAACTTTAGTATTTTACAAGATACGATGAGGGAGGCATAGTATTATTTCTTAACTTATTGTTAGAAGACACTGATTGTCGTTGTTCACTATAAAAGATAGCATTGCAGGTTGTAACGATTAAAACGACTCATTTAATTGTTAGTATTTACGTATTAATAACGTTTAGCAGATAAACTGTAATAGTGTCTACATCGAGTGATTAGAACAGTCCTAGTAAGTATTATAATAACTAATCGACAGTTGTGGAGCATCTAGTAACAATTAAATTTAAAAATAATTAGCAATAATAATATTGTAGATTCTACTTATATTTTATATTTATAACTATATTTTACTGTATCTCTCGTGCATTTCATAAATGCAGTTTATAAATAGAGTTTATAAACAGAAATAATACGGACATTCTTCCAGCACAGAGTCATTGTTCTTGGCCAGCAGATTTGCAGATTGACAATTTGTTATTATTTTCTACGTTTGCGCTACAAAGTCAACTTTTGCGGAAAATGCAGTTACGTTATCGAGGTATTCCCTACGTCGCGGAACTGTAAATTTTACATTTGATGAGAATATGACAATATGTTTAATTGTTAAGTATAACCCCTCGATTGTTGCATAGACAAGTAATCTTTACAATTGCAGAATTTATATTGGCAGGGAACATAGTGTATCGTAATAAACTATAATAAACGACTTCACTGCGTATACCTGCAGTATTCTATATCATCCCATTAATGATCGTAATTAATGGTACGATGTAGGGTTGCGTAATTGAAGCACAAGTAGATATATGCAGTCTGATTCAAGACGTGGTCAATCACGTTTACTTTCTGTATGATAGTGAAACAACTTGCGTTGTGCGTTACAATCTACTAATTCTACATATCAAATATTGACTATCTGAAAATGTGAGAAGCAATATTTTAAGAAAAGTATTGATTATAACATTTCGTATTAATCTTGGACTTTCTTTAATTTGCCACATGTTGTAAATATAAAAGTGCGTTTTGTTTAAAACACTCTGTTGTTATATCTATATAAAGATGCAAATACTTTCGCTGAATTTTTTAATGTACACCGTCGGTGGCATATGGCGACCTATCAAATGGTGCTCAAGTGGGCTTAAGGTGCTTTATAACATATTTACTATTCTTGTATTATTATCATTATACTTTTTGGTGTTAACTCAATTTCTGGATATCGTTCTAATTGTTGACAATATCGATGATTTCACTACTAATTCCCTAATGCTTTTGACTATTGTTGCTGTATGTTGTAAAGCGACTCTTGTCGTGGTACGGCGGAACGCAATCATCAATTTGGTGCGAATGTTGTTGAAAGATCCATACAAACTTCGAGATGCAGATGAAATGGCAATTCAACGAAAATTTGACACGTTTATCAGGTACGTGCAATTATTAAACTTAAAGGAAATGTAAAAATAAGTTGAAGTAGTAGTTGATCGTCATCATAGTATAAAAATATAATATAAATATGGTCTAAACTAAAGTATAATAATAATTTCTCATATTTGCAGATCATATTCAATAAAATACTCTCTGTTATGTACGACTTCACTCACGGGCGTAACAATTGGATCAGTATTAAATATTATCCAGGGTTATTTACCCTACAGAGTATGGCTGCCATACGATTCTAATATAGCTACGATGTTCTGGATTACATCTATGCAACAAATAATATCTTTAATTTTTGCGACTGTCATAAATGTTGGAACAGAAACATTAATTTCTGGATTTATTTTACAAACGTGTGCGCAGATTGAAATTTTTCAAAATCGTCTCCATAAATTAATGATTAATCAGACAACTGCATATATGAAACAATCACTTGCTTCATCATGTAAAGGAACATCTATATTTTCGGAGTACATACGTCATCATTTGAAAATTTACGAGTTAGTCACATCTAAATGAGTTCTTTTATACAAACATACGTACATATAACAGTTGATGCATAATTATTTATCCGTCAAACTGATAATACGCCTGATAAGATTGCCTTCATTATATGCAGTGCACAACTAATGCAATACATTATTACAGATACGCTAAAACAGTAAACATCATTTTTAATCCGATATTCTTTGTTCAATTCTTTAGCAGTATAATAGTATTGTGTACAAGTGTATATTATTTGTCGCAACATATTACAGAGTCCGGAAGTGCGACTTTTATAGTATACACTATCGGTATGTTTGTTCAAATATACATATATTGTTGGTCAGGAAATGAAGCAATACTTAAGGTAAAGTACTTATTTTTATTCTATTATTATAACTATTATTTTAACTAATATGCAATATATCTGCGTCCAGTTTTACGATTAAAAAAAATATTTAATGGATACACTACCTAATACACTCGCACACGCTTTAATATACAGATTAGCATAAGTAATCCCTGATTGTTATATTATGGCAGAGTACGAGCGTAGGAGATGTGATATATCAATTGGACTGGCATCTACTCTCAGTCAGCGAAAAGAAAGATTTATTGATGATTATGATACGTACCACAATTCCTATAAAATTTACCAGCAGTTTCTTGATAACTTTATCTCATGAATCCTATAGTAACGTCAGCATCATTATTATATTTATAATACAATAGCTGATTGTTTGTTAATTCTTAATTCTTTTTATGCATTTTTCTTGATTTGCAGATCCTAAAAACTTCATATTCAGCATTTAACTTATTACAACGGTCCTGAATCATACGTAAAGAGTAGTATCTGAAGATATTAATGATAATATTGTAGGCTCTTTTGAATGAATTACTAAATGCATCCTGAGAATCGTTTGTCTTCATGTTTATCTCAATCACATTTCCTATTTCCATCTATAAAAAAAATGCATTCTGACGTTTCTTCGCAGAATTTCAAGTACTTGTTCACTTACCCTATTTTACGTGATGAATTGTCAACATCCATTACTGAGAATCAACGTTGCTCAGAAATGTAGATTTATCTAAGTATATCGTCATATATCCCAGAAATACCAGGATCAATAGAAATATTCTTTCAGCACAAAACTGTCATATTTGACCAGCAGATTTGCAAATTATCGACTTGAGAAACATGTAACAGTAATATAAATTATTTCCCTAGTTATGTATTATATTGAACCTTTGTGCAATAAAGTTAGCCCTTGCGGAAAATGCAGTTCCCTTATTGAGTTATTTCCGATGTCGCGGGACTATAAATTTTTTATTCCATGGGAATATGAAAATATGTTTAATTGTAAAGAACAGCCCCTCGATTGTTGCACAAGTAGGCAACCTCTACAATTACAGAATTTATATGGACGGGAAACGTAATATGTATCGTAATAAACTATAATAAACGACTTCATGTCATCGTACTAATAACCGTAATTAACGACAGTGGGGTTGCATAGTTGAAGCACAAGCAGATCTATGCAAGTATAGCCCGATGCAAGACCTGCTTTATTACGTTCAGTTGAAATTTTATTATTTGTACGACAGTAAAATAGCTTGTATCAAGCGTTGCAATATTTACTAACTACTCTATACCTCTTACACCGACTAACTGAAAATGTGAGAAGCACTATTTGAAGAAAAGTTGAAGAAGATTCTGTAACATTCTGTATTAATGCTCATATGTTATAAAATTGAGTACATATACTTTTCTGTGTAATAAGTATTATTTATAATTGTAAAGATGCAATTACTCTCGTTAAATTTTTTAATGCAAACCATTGCTGGTATATGGCGACCTACCGAGTGGCGCTCAAGTGGTGCTAAGCTGCTGTATAATGTCTTCACCATTTTCATATTATTCTTGATTTACTTTCTGATGTTATCTCAATTCATGGACAGTGTTCTTGTTGTCGATAATATTGATGATTTTGCTACGAATTCGTTAATGTTTGTGAGCATGATTGCTGTTTGTTGTAAAGCTACTGTCATTGTAGTACGTCGAAATGCAATCATTAATTTAGTAGAAGTATTGTTAAAGGAGCCATACAAACCTCGAGACGCAGATGAAGTGGCAATACAAACAAAATTCGATGAGTTTATTAGGTAAGCGAAATCTTTATAATCTTGAAATATTCATAAAGGGAAAAAGACACATATTTAATTATAAATAAGATATTATCAGCATACATGAATTTCTGCAATTATTGAAACTATAAATAAATTTCAACTTTCATGTAGATATAGAAAAATTAATCAGGCATAATATAAATATTTCAACATTTGCAAGGTCATGGTCAAGAAAGTATCTGATTTTGGCAACGAGCTCTGTTACAAGCGTAACAATAGGATCATTGCTAAATGTTATGCATGGTTATTTACCTTACAAAGTATGGCTACCATATGACTCTAGTACATCTCCCACATTTTGGATTACATCTATACAGCAGATAATAACTGTCATTTTTGCAACTATTATAAATGTTGGAACCGAAACTCTAGTCTTTGGATTTATTTTGCAGACTTGTGCTCAGATTGAAATTTTTCAGAATCGTCTTGAAAAATTAGTGATTTATAAAACAACTAAATATGCGGAACATTCATTTGCCTCATCGAATAAAAAAAAAGCTACAATTTCAGAATATGTATGTCATCACCTCAGTATTTACAAGTTAGTCATATATTTAAATATTATATAAAATCAATTCTTTTTTTATATTGTGCTTACATATTTTTCTATTAATCTGAAATGTTTTGTATGTTTTCATCTGTTAATCGTTTGTTAAACATGTGTGTTTTGACACAAAGCCTTATTTACAGCTACGCTAAAACGTTAAATAGTATTTTCAATCCGATATTCTTTGTACAATTTTGTGGCAGTATAATAGTATTATGTACAAGTGTATATTATATAGCTGGCCATATTACGGATTCTGAAAGTGCCACTTTGCTGGTATTCACTATTTGTATGTTTGTACAAATATATGTGTATTGTTGGTCTGGAAACGAAGTCATGCTCAAGGTAATTAATGTTTATCCTGTACAATCAGACTTACATTACAAAACATTGTAAAGCCAATAATGTATTGTGTAATCTACGATTAATGTTATGTACAATCGTGATTTTTTTTTGTTTGGGCGAGGGAGGAGAGGAAATGCATTACGCACGTACATGGGGCCGGTCCCCAAGGTAGTGTGATCGACTCTCCCGTAGGACCTAACAATCGGCACCAATCAATCGGGCATACCCACTAAAACCTCTCCCCCCCCTTTAACACACACCCACACTTGGAAGGGCCCCCCGCGGATCCGTCAGAGATAACATTAACGCTAGGGGACCGCTGGCCGGGTCAGAAGGGCCTCATCAAAGAACGCGGCTATCGGCATCACCGGATTCCAATCACGCGCTCACTCCCAACACACCCTCTATATTGGAATCCAGTGATATATATATATTAATATATATACAATGCTATTTACAATTAATGAATTAATTAATTAAATCCCATAGCCCACCAATAGGGGTGGGCAATGAATAAGAATAAAATAATAAAATCCCCATGCACAATCGTGATTATCGCTTGCTCTCAGAGCATCATATTATTCATTCTATTATCAGACAATGGTTATGGGAATTATAAATGCTAAACTACTGTCGTACGTTACATAACTAAAATCGATAGCTATATTAAACTTAACCACTTCGACCGATTACGCGTGAATCATATAATAAAAATCAATAAAGCATCGCGAGGGTGTGAATAAAGTATTTCTCGCGGACACACACCTGATTATGGCACAAAAATATCAAAGTAAATTGATTCTCTGTAATAACAAATATGTTTTTGCATTTCTTCACGTGCATTAGACATTGAATATTTTATTTATTATATTTTTCCTTTCTGTAAGTAACAAATAATTCACAACTAATTACCCTGAACATTTTCGATTAATTTTGTTCACAAAATGTCGTAATAATGTATTATATTTTACGTAAATTTTAGAACTAATTTTCCACCAAAGAGAAAGTTACAAAATAGCATGTAGTATTTTCATATAATGTAAATTTCTAAAATTGTTTTATAAATTCATTTGAAGTTATTCCAATATTATTTTATCCATTTTATCTTGCTTATATCGGCAGAGCGTGAAAGTAGCGGATATCATATATCACTTGGACTGGCCTTTATTGTCAGTGAGTGAAAAGAAAGATTTGTTAATAATTATGATACGCAGCAGAATTCCTATACAATTTACAAGCAGTTTCTTGATAACTTTGTCTCATCAATCCTACAGCAACGCAAGTACCATTTTGTTGATAAAATGAGTTTGGAAATGTCCAGATATTGGAATATGACGAGAAACGTCATTAGTTTTTAGCAAATGCATAACTCCTTGCACTAATCTTCTAATTATATAATTTTCCTCTTAGCTCCTGAAAACATCATACTCGGCATTTAATTTATTACAACAGTCGTGAAATACGAGTAAGCGAATATGTTTTGAGTCTATCGTATATGCGTATAATAACATTAAAAATAGTATTATAATTTTGAATAAATAAGTGACAAAACTACTGTGTTGTATAGTTTATATATGCTTTGACATATTTTTAAATTTAATTTGCCATTAAATTCGAATACTTAAAAGTAAGTTTTATTTAACCTATATTTGAATCACACTACAAGTAAAAGCTTTGCAATTTACGCTAGTGAATTATATTATCGTAATGGGGATACGTCATACCAAAGGGTGGTGTTGGAGGCCAAAAAGGATTACGTGGAAGAGCATTGACATTACATCCGTACATAAGTCGTGTCAAAGAGAAAATTGTAGGTATTACTTGAAAACAAAAATTACGTCTAACCCAACATTGAGTTATACTACTACCTCACTTTTCGAACGCAAACAGTGGCGACTCGTAGCAGAGAGTTTGGAAACTAAAAATAAGAGTTCGCGAGGTCTGTAGCGGTCCATGCCGAATCATGCTTTCCTGCGGACCCGCCTTCAAGCCAACCGCGCCAATTTCAAGCCGATCGCGCTATTTTTTCGTTTTATCGATTCTCTGACTCGCGAAATCTGTTGATTTTCTCCGATTTCACGATTCGACGCTATACACTTCTATAACAAGCGGAACGATGTCGAAAAAATGTTCATTGCACTAGACTAGGGTCCTCTCAAACAATTCATATATATTCAATCGAGCGAACCGTCTTGAATCTTGTAGCTCCTGCGAGAAGCTTCTTATCAGACGGTACATGTATATTTTTGGCAGACGTCCGACGTTGTTCGTCGATGGGCGTTCGCGAGTGGGGATCTCGTCGACGGATACCATGGGACTCTACCGACATAACCGTGAGAATTAAGTCGGATCCGTAATACCGTAATCCGCGTATTCCGTGTAATATCGATAATAGGATCTTGATACAAAAGAGTAAGCTGTGATATGGATACATGCGAGTGTTAGTACAGTCCCATTTAAGAATTACATAATGTATATGCATGAGTCACGATTTGTCACAAGTGTGATGAAACGGGGGCCGCGACAATGAGGAAAGGGAAGAACGTGCAAACGTCAAAGTCGTACTACAGCGTGGAGTCCCTCGTTGCTTTCCGCCGTTACGATAAATAAACAGCTACTTTGTATCATACAATCGCACTCGGAATTGGGGGAAATCTCTGTACATCAAGCACATTTATATCTCGTTACAAACGCGATTAGTTATTATCCCTTCCGATGTCGATCGTACGATGCGCTGCCATTAGAAATCTCGCAAAGGGTATGTTGGATTTTTTTCAAGCTGTAGAGCTCGTCGACAGCCTCGTATCGTTAGATTCGTCGCATTCGTCATTTTCGTGTCAGTAGTCGTATCATCGTTGAGTACCTGAAAATTTAAACGGTTAACAGACAAGTAATACAGATACGTGCGATAGACATGAACGACATGAATAACCGCAATTGATCATTCGAGTTCCAAGTAGATGACAGAGTTAATTAGACCTTCGAATGGACTCGAAATTTCAGGTAATTTATGTGAACTATGTTTTTTTCACAGCTCTTGCAGGAAATTCCAAGAAGCTCTCTACGATGAACAAAGGACATTCTCTTTGAACGTTACTGATACATGGTGTGGTGTGGTGATCATCGTGCATGAGCAATGATACAATTAAATCTTCTCGTGTCTATGGATGACATTTCGTAGCTACTGGAGCATTTATATCCTTTTTAGCCAAAGATTACTTATTTATTAGAAGCTTTTTCGACACTGTAAAATGCCAGCACCACCGCCACCTCTTTCAAACCTATCGGAAGCACCCATGTGTGAAAAAACAGAAGTCACTGATACTGATTCTCTGCCCCCTTGGGCTAAAATCACCCTTACGTCCACTGAAGCCGAAATTGAAAAATTAATCTCTCGAAACGAGTTGAAAGACGCAGAAGTGACTTACTTCTGTCAAGTGGAACCGATTCTTCAAGATGGACCACAGTGAGTATTATTGTCACGTGTAGGAATATCTTTAAGAGCTAATTATAGTAATTCCAATCATCGAACTACATCAAATGTGTTGTAGATGTGGTTTAGTAGCACTTGCAATGGCATCACAGGAATATACAAAACCGGTCTCTGTGAGCCAGCTTCTTGCCGAAGCTCGCGTTCGAGGATTTACGCAACACGGAGAGGTGTACAGCGTTGACTTCATGGGGACGCTAGCTGCCGAATATCTACCTGATCACAGGCCAGACATTCTGATAGATCTACAACAGTGCCCGGATACGTTGACTCATGCTTTGGCCCATGGAGCAATGGTGCTGATACCATATGATTCTGATTTCAATCACGCTCCGTGTTTAAAAAGAGGTCATAAAGCACACTGGGCTCTGCTTGTGGGCCTAATCTCTTCTAGGTACATATAGCTGAATAGTAAAAGAAAAACAAGTTATTATTTCAATGCATTAACATAGAATAAATTAATTTTCATTACAATTATCTGTCATAATCATTAATGAATGTTCAGGCAAGGATATCACGTTCTGGCACGTCATGGCAAATCGCGTCATTTGGCTTGTTGGCCGTTACGCGATTTGATTGAAAGTAACGGCAACTTGGAGGAAGAAGGTACAGCGAGACACGCAGGGGGATACGTCATACCAAAGGGTGGTGTCGGAGGCCAAAAAGGATTACGTGGAAGAGCATTGGCATTACATCCGTACATATAAAGTCGCGTCAAAGAGAAAATTGTAGGTAATTGATATCACGCTAAAAAGAGGAAATTTACCGAAAAAAACGTTAGCTCTGTATCTGCATTATGATACGTGGCATACATCCGGAACAAAACATTTGCACATACACGCAGCTTCCACGAGAATCAACTAATAGTTATGTGTAATATGTAGCGCTTTAATTAATAAGTATATTTGAATTTGTACGAGATATTTCACGCAACGTAAAAGTCATTATATATCTACCAAAACATTTTTGGCAAATCGGAAATGCGACTTGAAATGGCATTATTTTTACCTTACTCGAATTATATAGTCTAAATAAAGAATTCCGGCAGGCCAAAATACTTGTGCACGCAATCAAATACAGATGATTGTCTTGTTAGTGTTACGTCTTTATCAAATTGAGACACAAAGGTGTAGGCATGCATGATAAAGCGGAAACACGTAAAGCTATCTCAATAAGCAAACATATACGTATGTATACTAATAAGTCGTTATCCAAAGTCATCATTTAAATGAGAAGATGTAAGTATATTTCTTTAGATAGAGTATATGTAGATTTTCGATGATAATTGTCGTTTTATGTTGGTGCAATAAATAAAGAGTAAATCTATTCTAACGATTTCGCAAGTACATTTTAGGCGATAATAAATTAACACTGGCACGCTGTATCGGCTTTGATTGATACACGTAGCTTTTAAGGATATGTCATATACAGCGTGTTTTGTTTAAGCGTTAACGTATAATTGTGTCTTTAAAGATGTGTGTCCAGTTACAAAGAGAAATATGTTTAAACAAAAATTATTTTATTTTCAAGTGCCTATATATAATGATCTATATTTAGAATCATTCAATTTTCTATATATATGTATACATTGTAAAATTATTGGGAGGAATCGCAGAAATAAGGAAAGTAATATTCTTGAACCTCGGATATGGGAGGTTCTAAAACCCATATACTCGTTTGCAAGCTTCGATATCGATATCGATATCGGTATTGATATAGATATAAATGAAGTTCTAAGCACCATCCCTCTTCGAGTTTACAACACAGCCGGTTTTAGTGCCTCAACATTTAGATCTCGCGTCACCTTCCTTCAAAATGCAGTATTACGAATTCTCGACGTCTTGGAAAAAAGCGTGCTACCTGACGGAATTTTATTTTCTTTTAGATTATATCTGCTTTAATACTTATTTATTGCTATATAAATTTTAATAGATTTCTTAATACACACACACACAGATACACTCATACGGCATACATAACACGCAATAAAAGACTTGAAGAAATACTCACAGTGACTGGCTCATCTTTTCAATCGTACAGTATTCCATACGTTTTATATCAAATTTGTTAATATAATATTCATAATAATGAAATTAATTAAAGAGATGCTATAAATTTGTAGACACTTGATATATATATATATATATATATATATATATATATAACTTGGAATTAACGGAGAGGAGCCTTTAAGATAAATTCTACCTAAGTGCCGTGAAAAGAGCAAAGTCCACTTATAATAGGAAATATGCACTGCAGAAATACATACTGTCCGCTTCTCGAGCTTCTCCTATTTATTGTTGCGTCATAATCAAAATACTTTATGAGAATAATTATTATTGGCGACATAGTTTTTTTAAAAAATGCATCTCGTTCACATAATACAATCCGCATAATAAAAATATAATCAGAGATCTGGAAGATTTGAATCTTTTTTTCTAGGCAATATCTTTACAATATCTTAAACGTTTATGTGTTATCTGGATAGGCAAATATTTTTTCTGCGGCAAATTCCCAATGTAAGCGTGATGTACGTAAAAGTATAAGAGAATCATGTATGATGTCTTCCGTTATCATCGCGAGTTTTCGCATATATTTGCGAGAAGATGGTTAGAAAGAATAGCTGTAATTATTTTTTGTCAATCAATGTTTTACTAATTATTTCGTTGAGTTATGTAAAATTGTGTATAAAGAATTACGTTAATTGTATGTAATTATATGTAGTTAATTGTATGTAGTTATAATTGTATGTAAAAATATACCAAATTTGTACGTTATAATTTATAAAAATAATTTATATACATACGATGCGCAGAAAATGTAATATGTATGGTCAAAAAATCGATTATTATTAATGTGTGTGTGTGTGTCCATGTCTTTATATATTATTTATTAATAGTTTTTAATTTTAATCTCAAAAAACATTAATTTATGTAAGTTGCGTTATATAAGTTACACAGTAATGTAGGTTTTAAACTGAAATCACTCCTGTAATGTATTTTGTAAAGTATATATCACACTCGATGCAAAGTGACTGTATCGGATGTAATTGGTGCTACGCTCGAAAAACTAAGAACAACGTTACTTTTTTGTATCATGTTAATTCTATAAGAAAGCTTTATTTCCATGCTGTATATTAATTAAATCTGGAAATATCTCTGCTTCTCTTGTAGGAAGTACGTCAGTATGTGTGTGTGTGCGTGCGTGTGTGCGTGTTATATATAACATACATATATATTACACAGGACGTGCTAAAAATTACTGCGTTCTGTATTTCATAATTAGAAATGTTAATTGTAAAACTCATTGCATGTAGAATTCCTATTTCGTTATTATGTAACGCGCCATTCTTTTATTTACATATTTAACATTTTATTTATGTCCTACTTGTAAGTATCCACTTTTATCAACGTCTTCTAAGTTGTAATTTCATACCAAAATGTTTTAATAAATATCATGTCAGTTCAGCTGATTGGAGCTCATATTGGAAATATTATTACTGACATATTGCGCTTGTATGGAAACAAAGATCTTTATTAAATAAAATAACTCTCCCGACAGGTTTCATCCACATTACTAAATTACACATATGGCATAGATAGAGAATATGAAATAAAAGAATTTTCGTAACGTTTTTAAATTGGCAATTTAATATACATAGGACATTTCACCTGATTCGTATTAATCAATTTACAATATAACAATATAGCATGGGAATTAGATAAAAAACAGCTCCGACTATGATTTACATGAGTTTATTTCAGCGTCTTTTGGAATTTAACAGTTTTGATTTAAATAAACCAAATGCAACTTCAAAAAGCACTAATTCTAAATGCTTCAACATTAGCACCAATTACATTGACGAATAATTATCTATTTGTCTATTCAATTTGTCTGATAATATCGAATGCTGGGGACTACTCATTCCTTTTCTTTCTGACATTTTCTCTATCTCTTTCCCATTCTGAAATTTTATCATATAAGTTTAACTTTATGCAAGTTAAATATACTCCAAAAGAGTACAATATAAATATTTCACAACATATACACTCTAACGTGGTAGATAAATTTATTGTGAAGTGTCGTGACACTCCTCTCATACGTAGGTATTCTACAATACAATGTATGTAATTATGTAAGCTGTACATACACTACTATAGAGCATATCGGTATAAACATTTGAAAAGCATTCTTAACAGTAAACAACGTATTTCTCGCCAAACATATCAAATTACTTCAACGCTTCATACGTTGTTTCTTTTACCATGTGCTTATTTATTAATATTCAATATTGACATGGATATATTTAATATTCGGTGCAAAGAAATGGATACTTACACATTTACAATATTCTTCACATAAGTCCAATTATAATAATCGAAGATTATTCGTATAGCTGTTTAGCACACCAGCTTTTTGCAGAAACAGTTTTTGGTCGCATAGATAATTTTTAATTGTTTCAGCTTCATCTATACTTTTCATTAAGTCGAGTATCCTTTCTTTACAAATCCTTTCTTTTTATTAATTCAATTCTTTATAGATATTATTGACAACAATTCGTAATGTATACATGTACAAGGAGACGTCGCGTAATAAGCACAATAAAGACGTCCAGAATTACGAAAGTTAAATTGTATCTAACAATCCTCTATTTTATATGAAATTTTCACATATTAGTTACTTTTCGTAATTATTGTAAGCTTTGAGCTCCATCGCCGATTTGTTCATATGTGATAACATGTGTTATCATATACGAAACCAGAATTTTCTACGCTACATCAATAACAAATCTCTCACGGTGTTCACAGTATGATATGGTGCAATCACGCAACCGCACATTCATTCAAACCATTCTCAAACTAATTTATCTAATTTCCAATCTAATAGTTTAGGAGCTTTTCAATATTAAGATGAAGCGAAATCATATATCCGATGCGCATTATATAACAAAAAGCACTCACTCTTGTAACTTGACTAGAATCCGAAATGTGCGCGCGGATATGCTACACAAAATATCACCTATGTAGATATTTTGTGTATTCTGTATATTCTTCCCTGAAACAAATCGAACGAAAGCTTTCTTGCAACCGAATCATAAGCACGTGACTATTATTCCCTTACTTGATTTAAAAAGAAGAATTATCTTTACCTATATAAATAACAGTTTTTAATCGAGGCCTAAGAAGATAATAGTTACAATAAAATCAAAATGTAAGGAGAAACTACCACAATTCATGAAAAAGGAAACTAATGATTATGAAAATTTTGCAATTGTCAATTATTCTCTAAGGTATCTTTGGTATCGCATTTATACAGTTTGGAAGCACATACGCGCGCGTATTCCCTCTCTCTCTCTCTCTCTATACACGTACGCATTATAGAAACGATCATAGAAAGTGATAAAATTGAGGATTTTTTGCTTTGTCGAAAACTTGGAATAGCCTTTAATATAGCTACATATGGCAGATTTAATTGCTGAATTCGTTTCAGCGGAACAAACAAAAGAAAAAGATACATCTTCTTTTCGAACGTATCGCATCGTGTATATACGCAATAACGTTTTTTTCTCTCTTCTTTTTTACAAAAGGTATAATTTGCTTTGACGAGTTCTATTAATATCGCATATTCACAATTAATTATCAATAGCTGCTGTGAGTTTCATCGTCAAGGACTATATTGTTATGGCCACATGTTACTTCATATATTCTATTCTCAACATGTCACAAAGATTATTATTTCATTTCATTATAGTTTAAACAAACAACTGTTTATCGTCAGCTATAAAAAAATGTAAAATGTACGACTACGTTTATCACTCTCGATACGCGTTAACAACTAATAGTAGACTAGTAAAGAGAAGAGTGCAAACGGAGATATCTCATCGCTACGTTTACTTTGGCAAGACAAGATTATCACGAGTGCCATCACTTTAGTCGCACTATTAGAGGATGCCATCAAGAAAAAAAAATAAAAAAAGAGGAAAATACATATTTCTTACATTTTCCGGATTAATCAAGTAGACGGTCTTTTTGTTTGCAATTTGGCATTAGGCAGTCAAGGCAACAGCTATGTCGCTACAAATAGTACTGTGCTGTTTATATCGTCGGTTCTTTTCAAATCAAAGAAGAAAGAAGACAAAATTCATTATGACTATGTTACACATTAACAACACCTTTTCTTAATTCTTTCAAGAAACAGTTAAAGAGGTAATGATCCTAATGCACTGCACAAATCGATATCATGTCAGCATCGTGCTAATCAATAATGTGAAAATAAAGCATCATTTCAAATTGCAAAATATTTTCCGAAAAGATTAAAGAAAATCCTTCGTTTGCTTTGACGACATTCGCGTTACTTTATCTTAATTCATAGTCGATATAGTTCTTAATCTCATGTAGCCTTGATATAACTCTAAATTTGAACATTATTAAATGAGATGAAAATAATGATCATTTGAATATCAAGGAGATAAACATTGTCTACAACGTAAAAATATAGGAAAGCTGCGGAACTATGTATAAATGTATCCTTAGTTATCTAAATGTTTTATAAAAGAAATCACAATCTGTTTCACAGAGAAGCAAAATTCATATAAAACTAGTAAGCTGTAATTGGAAAGCTTTACCTAATAGAAGAATATTCTTTAAATGATAAATCTCTTAAAAAGCAGACTAATATATTCTTTTTACGCTAGCCTGAGGCTAGAAATCTTGTCAGAAAGTGCACAAAGATATCTCAGAAAGCCATGATAAAACGGTATGATAAAACGGTATTATAATCAGTATGAGCAACTTCTAAGAGAACATTTCTTCTTACGTATACATTAGTTATTAATCTTTATAATTTTACATGTATCCATTAAACTTCGAAATTTCCTTATCGTATATCGTCCCCGCTTAGTAACGTTTCTAATTTTGTGCGCTAAAAGAATGTTTGCCTGCCTGTATCACAGACTTGCAACAAGAATTTTGGTGGAACAGCACTTGCACGAGCAACGAAATTCCTGCATAAATGGATGTATGCGATATTGCGATATAACTGTTTGCAATATATCAACGAACATGCACGAACATAATCTCATGTTGCGAAAATGATCAAGAAATGTAAAACAGTTGTGTAGCACATAAAGCACTGAAAAATGGTGTTGGCATATGTCGCGTAGATCGTTTTTGGACACACAACATATGCTTATCACACGCAACCATATCTTTCATGTAATATAGGAGTATTCGAAACGTCTAAGATATCTTATACATCACTATTATCAAATAATGGAATGAACGTAATGTGTGTGTGTGTGCAATCTCGAATATCAGAATTTATAACGTCTGCTAAATCTCTAATGCTTATTGGGCAGTCTTAACAAGTTTGCGTATAAAATGAGTCAGCATTATAGATAGTAATACAGAATACGTAAGTTCCGAAAAGCCTTCATCGCGATGACGGAAATTTCATGGTGGATTTATGTGGTAGTTGTAGCCTGTTGTTGCGGATTATAATCCAACAACGCTATCGGAAACGTCTTAATGTGTGTTTGCCATTGCGCTGATAGTTGGAAGAATTTCACACCATACCATTCAGTACCGTCAATGCTCACTACAATAAGAATAGTATCATTATTAAATGATTAATACGAAATTATTATATTAATAATTATATTAGTAGTGGTAGTGGTAGTAGTAATCATAATAATAAGGCGGATACAAGTTTATCTTGTAACATTGCATTATTCCAATTTTATGTTAATCACACAAGACCTATTTATGGAATAAAATTTTTATGAAATTTGATAAGATTATAAGATTTAGATAAGTTAATCAGGAGAAAAATTTTAACCTCTTAATGGAATGTTGTGAGTTTTCGCAGAACATATAAGACGTGTCACACCATCCACCGTTTGACTCTTTGGTTCGTTTTCTTTTTCTTTTTCCTTCTTTTTGCCCAATCTCATTACTGAAATAAAGAAAAAGTGTGAGAGAGACGAATAACGAGCTGACTTAAAAACTTGGAATAGAATCAGCTTTGATCTCACTTTTTTGCTTCTTCTCTTTCGTCGTGTAATTCATAGACAGATGGTGTCCTGGAACCTCACCCAATGAGGGAAGTCTTTGCACATGCAAAGCTCGAAAAGCTTGGCGTAATGTACTCTTTCCTTTCTCACCCTGAGTCTGTTTACCCCAATAATCCAGCTGAAGTTCCACTGGTTCCCATCCTTCTCTCGTTGGTTGACCCACGTTAGGACTACTGGGTGGTGTTAACTTTCCAGGAACAGGTGGAACAGGCAAAGTTGGAGGGGGTAAAGAGGGCGGCGAGCCGGATACACTGATATTACTTTCTTCCAGATCAACGGACGTGGAAGAACTGCTGTCCGGGCAGCCCACACGAACATCATTTATAAAGGGAATAAAGATTTGGCTGCTGTCATCCGTTTCCCTGCAAATATATTCATTCATTCATTCGTTACTAAACGTTCAACATCGTACAAAATATGTGCATCGCTTACCTGTACGTGACCATAGCTTCCGCTATGGGTAACAATAGAACCGCATTCGCCGTAGCCAGATACTCGGACACTCGCGCTGCACCTTCGCTCGATCCTCCACCTTCCCTCTCCATAAGCTCCTTCCATTCGTCTCCGAACAGCATCGAATATTTTGCGTCAATCGAACCGAGATATCTCGTTAACGTGTTCGAACCCAATGGCACTACCAAGAATTTCATGTAGTTTTGCCAATCTGGCGGTCTGAAGCTCAACAGGTCGACGTAGTGACGAAGAACGGCGTTTATAAAACTATCCCCACCAGCGATAATCATCTTTATGGGTGCCGGTGGTTTCGCGGAACTATTACAGCTAAACATACAAAGACATGCGTGTAATAAATCTTACTCTGAATATTTTATCTCTTAAAAAATAATTCTGTTTAAAGTTACAATTTTTGTATTCGCGTGACCAAGCATGTAAATGTTGCACGAATATCAGCCGGGGAAGCAGTCGTCAGAACTTTATGGTTCCTTTCTTGAAGTCTCGCTGCAAGGACCGCACCACCAGGATCTGCTATCGACACGAGTGACACAGCATCCGGTAAACTGTCATCTGGTAACACTCGACTTAACTGCTCGACTAAAGCTTTCCTCGGCTGAAATTAGTAAATGTTAATTTAATAAATGGTAAGATATGTTCGGAACAAGTTCCAAATTTGTAATCATATAGATCATCATAAAGACTAAGAGGCATATTGCCCCTATTCTTTTTTATTTATTACCTCTGTGTTATTCAAGTCAGACGTAGGCTTCAGGTCGACACTTAAACTGTGCTTCTTAGATTTATTGCTGCCAGGTGTACCTCTATCACGCGCGAAGAGTCTGCTTCTTCTCTCGGAATTTTCACTCTTGTTAGGTTGTTCCGACTTTGGCGGCGAGCCCGCTATATAATTCGGTGGATCATTCGCTTCGTGGTCCGTCCAATTCTCAGGATGGGAGTCGCTGTCGGCTCTTCGGGAACTATCGTCACTTTGCCTGTCCACTCCACGTTCTGCAATGAAATTTCGTTACTCCCTATCGGGATACGCAACTTAAAGCTCAAATTACTCTATAAGATTTTACAGAATGTCGCAAAAACACCGGAACTTGAATGAAGTGAAATTGATTTCACTCACGATTTTCAACAGTATCATTAATATTTGAGAGCGTTGCCATTATCCTCTTACTTCGATAATTGATACCGATGGTTTTGGAAACTCTGTATAAGTATCAAGTGGAATAAGTGTAAAGTGATAAAAGTAAGTGCCGATGTTAAACTCTGAAGAGTACACTTGGCGTCATATGCACCTTCACACATTTGTATCCTCGATCAGAGAGAGTGGCCAACTCGTGAAGATATATATGATGTCAGTATACATCTAGACTGACGGTAAATTATACGGCAACAATTATACGTGCCAAATTTAAATTGCGAAGCCGAAATTATCGAACTCACAATCGTAGCACAATCGTAGATATTCATTACAGGGTATTATTACAAATAGAAGTCGTGAATTGATGTGCTAATCGCAGCATTATTAGAAAGCAGAGTACATGACTAAAATTGACAGAATAAAGATACGTACGTATACAAGTAGATAGACAGATACAGGCCAGTATCACAGATACCGAAGTCTAACAAGATTACATACAAGAAGCCGCAAAGAGACACACAACGTACGTAGAGGAAACAGGTTCTCTTGCATATTACGGATACATGTACTACGACGAATTTTGTTTTCGAACAAAAATACTTGCAAAGAGATTCGTATAAAAAGAATAACTGCAAGAAAATTAAATGCCAACAGAAATTTATTTTCATCGGAACTTACATAGAGTGATACATGTTCGTATCCTTTTGACGGAATAATATTTTGAAAAGAGAGAAAGAGATATGTAAGAATAATAGAAGATGAAAAATCGCGAGGAGAAAACATGCTAATTTGTGTAGCTAAACGCGATACATACAAGCGACAAAATCACAGAGATTGTTCACATAAAGAAGCACTTGGTACTTTAATTCTGGGATAAATGTGAAACGAAAGAATCGTGCCACTTCGATTATTCTTGCATTTGACACTATTAGAAAAATATGTTGCATTATTAAAAGAAAAGTTTAATATAATTGATATGCATATACATACGTATATGTATATGTATATTAATTATATCGTTCGTGTAAGTGTAAATCGCGAAGCCACTTAATTACCAAGTGTGATTGAAACACCAAGCTTCTCTCGATTAGCAAGGTCATTCATGCGCTGGAGTTTCTTCTCCAATCTACAAAATTGTTGTTGCTGAATTGCTTTCAGTTTTTCTCTGGTATCTTATTAGATATATAATCCATAAATATTTTTAAGTGATCTTTCCCTTCGATTCAGGCGTTTCTCGTACTAATTAGACAGTATCAAAAGATAAAAATTATCATCGTACAATACAGTGTAGCGCAATTTTCTATCCAGATGTTTGATTATTAGAGACAATTGCGCTAGCGTATTATACCATGTCATGGATGTCACTCAAGGAAACATTTGTGAGCTATCATCACTGTTACATTATCTTCAACGAAATATGCTTCTCTTATGTCGCATGCTATATACTTAAACTCAAAATACGTGCTGTTTAGTAAGAAGCGGAGTCCTTAGAACGTTCCAACTATTTGGGGTCCTCATAGAGTTTCATGATTGACATTTACATACCCGGTGTAGTGTGTCCGATACGATGTTTCTCTTTAGTCGGCTGAGCCGTAGTTTGCTGACACGTGGTAGTCGCGGAGACAGTTGCCGTGTCCTCGCTGGTTACTACTATCGAATCGTAACATGCAACAGTGCAATGCCAATCCACCAGATTTTCACTTAGTTCAGAGAATCTGTATCTGGGTAAGCTACGAAATCTTTTAACAGCCTAATTTTTTTTAACTATTTACGATATTAAAACTTTTTCATTATAGCCAGTATTATAGTATTTGTTACATGTCAGAAGTATTAAAATAAATTAGTTCCTTTGCATGCTCCACACTCGTGTTCGAATTTGTATTTAACGATACAAATCGACAAAAATATGCCAGAAATTTTCTTTTCTCTGTTTCACCAAAAGAAATATATTGTTCCATTTACAAAACAGAAAGTAAAGAGGACCGCGGGCGTTCCTAAGAGACTTGATCGATATCCTCTCTGTCTCTTATAAAAGAATAAAACATGAAAACAAAAGTGTCCTGTCTCTAGTTTTAACGGTCTTGTAATATTCTACGTGTGACACACTATACGTAAACAATGATCACAGATATTTTGAAGACTTTAACTAAAAAAGAAAAGTATTTGGCATTTAACAAGGAATAAATTCGACCATACACTTAGTAAATAATTTACAGAATATATATATAAAGAGAGAGATAATATGTAACGTTTACATATATATTAACGTATGTCACTACGAATCGATACGTATACAAATACAACAATTGCTAGTTTCTATAATCCAAATTCTGTGTTCTTAGAATAATTTATTAATGAAAACGTTAAATGAATTTATAAAAGATGTTTGGATTGCAACAGCCACATCATGCTGCTTTGCCAAGACATCGACAGCATAGTTGAATTATGAATAATGAACGCACTTTTGGCAGTTATAAATTTATTTTGGAATTGTGAAAAATTTCTTTTAATGTTACGTGTATTGTGTATAACGATTTCTACAGTTGACGTTCTCAGCATATTATTTCAGAACAATTATTTTCAAGATAAGCATGTTATGTAGCACATCTAGAATTTTTTTCTAAAGTATACCTGAAAAAGGGACTAACAGTTTGAAAATGTTTTCGCATAAAGATTTTTGCCAATGTTATTAAATGTAATAAGAAAAGAGCAAAATTTCTCAATATTATTTTCATTGATTTAACGTACAATATATGCGAGAAAGATATTCTTTGAAACAAAAATCAATATGCATGATTGGAGTGAACAGCTAATCTCGATAACGGATATATTTTCGTTAAAATTTTGAATAACATTTAACTGCGAAAAGTGAGGATTTAATGAGTGTAACTGGTAATCTAGAGCAAAAGCAAATCAAGTACATATTTTGAATATAAGGCATTTTCACAACCCTTACCGTATAACATATAATGACTAACGATACCAACATTTGCTTCAACACCAGCCTTTAACAAGTCGACATTACTTAAAAATATGAAATGTTGCTACAGCAGCAATTGAGATAATTTCAAATACGAATCGATAAAATACCTTGCCATGTCACACATTTTACTAAGGTACACAAATAATCGAATTGTGTCTTACCAGAATGAGGTGGCGCGAGAAGGGATCGACTAGAGCTGAAAAAGGGTCTGAGCGATGGCTTCGGTGTACTGCTAACGGACATAGTATCCAATTCCGGCCCACTGTCAGATAAATCCTCCAACTCGTCGAATAGTTCTTCAATCTCCATATCGCCGCCTTTTACAATAAGACATAGTGTTAACTTGATAGTATGGTATTGCACTGATTTCCTGTACAAATAAGCTATACATTTCATTTCATTTCATATATACGTACCTGAAAGTTTCTGCCCAATTTCTTCTTGATCATGTTCCAACTCTTCAGATACTCTAAACCGCTTCAGCAGAGCTATAAACTTTTGCTTCAAGTTTCTTTGCTGCAAAACACGATAAACATCATAATCCAAAACGTATAGCGTGAACGGACAGGCTAAGGGCCGAAAATTGAAAAGTATTGCACGTACCCTGGCATTCGCTGGCATCTTTCCGCGACTTTTCCGCCTGTGCACCTCCAACGTTGGTTCGCTATCGCTACCTTCCGCTTCACCCTCTGAACTAAATTCCTCCTCCTCATCACTAAATTCCGGACAGAGCCTCTCGTTGGGATCGCTCATCAGTCTTTTGTCATGATCAACGGGTTGGGAGCTCAGCGCCACAACGCTCACGCGCGCCAACGCGACCGAATGACCACCGTATTTCTCCGCTTTGTCTGACACGAGTTCCAACTCAAGATCCATTTGCTTTTGCAGCACCTATAAAAAACAATCGTCGTTACTGTCATAATAAAGAAAGTCTAATTTGAAGAATTCTGTTCAACATCAATACAATATGCCTGTCTTTTTATATATAGAGAAACTTACTCGTGCCATATTGATGACTCCTTCGGCAAGAGTCTTGTATCCAAGCATTGTGCGATTTTTATATCGCTTTCGCCTCTGTAACAATATCAGAAGCTTATTGCCATCTCTCTTGAGAAAATGAGGATATTGAAGCGCAAACTGCAATTCGAGTTCTGTATCGAGCATGCCACCAGTCGGTATAGCCATCTCGTTAGACCGCAAGGTTCTCTTGGAGCTATGCATCTTGACTGCGATACTGATGGATGTTAGATCCGAGCCAAGTGGCCGAAGTATCACTAAACGCGTTAACGTCAAGGAACACAGCCTAAAAAAAGAACAATAATCCGATTCCAAGTTAAAATAAAGTAAGATAGTTTAATGCTCAGGAATGTGAAGGAGGCACATTGACATTATTGTACATTGGAACAGAATAAATAATATAAAAGAAAAACAAACTTGCAATAAACATATATTTCAATCTCTTAACTAATCACTTTTGCAAAACGCGTGATTGCTGCCAACTGTAGCTTGGCAGCAATCAGAAGCCAAAAATACAATAATTATATTTCATCAGTGCCAACATTGCACTTTACTGTGCACAAGTATATGCAGTATTCATTTTTCATCGTACAGCTTCTTAGCAATAAGATGAAAGCAACTGTATTTTATAAATGTTTTCACGTATCTCTAGTTTTGAATGCTTAAGAATTCTATACTTCCATATTAAAAGACACAATTTTCCTTTTTTCCTTAATATACAATTTCTGAGAAATTCATGATTAGTTCTAGAAAATTTAAATATATTTGGCTTCATTAATTCCTTTAATTTTTTAAGTTTTTATATTGACTGAAACTATATCTAATTTAAAAAGAAAAATCTAAAAACAGTATTTATTTAGAATAATTAAAACATTATCAATATACTAGTATCTCTCAACACTGCCTATTGGCAGTGAATATTTTCAGAAAAATAGAAAGGAGAGATAATGCGCCTAATATTAGTTTTCCTCACTGATACCATTTCACGTCATTCGATAACAGAAGATTAATGAACGATAAAGAGCAATCGTTCCGAGTATTTTTTAAAAGAACTTGAAAACAACAAAACACTAGAGGTCTGTGCAATAAGTTAGAGTGAGAAAATATATATTTATCTCACTTTAAGGTATTGCACCAGTTGAACAGTGCAGGGATAAAAAACAGACCTAAGAAAAAAAAGTATTGGTAATTATCATCGTTTTTCCATTTATCGTGAAAGCGATAATCTCGTGCGTGGATCTGTCAGATTCTATCGACAATTACACTATAGTCGCTGCAAAGTTACAAGTAGATACATCCAAAAGGAAAGACGCACGTCAGTCAATAGTGACTGGAGTATGACTATTCAGGAACTGTCAAAGAACTCAAAAGTACGAGACAAACGCGCCAAGTGATTAGAGAGAACAAAAAGAACGCATAGGTATCTGAATCACAGCGACGTTACTCAGCGTCCACCATAACGTCGGAGAATGCTGAGCGAATTGCCTCGCCGATGGGAAAAAGACAAGAATAATTAACGAAAGCGAAGAGCGATGCGTTACCTGGGTATGCAGTTTGGAGGGGTGCGATCCACTTCCCAGGTGGCAAACAGCTTCATGGGAACGGGCCGGGTGGCCGGGGCCGTCACCTTCGTCCGTTCCGCCATTTTTGGCCTAGCGGCCCACGAAACACAAACAACACCTACGTTTTACCGCGTCTCACGGCTCGCAGACGACTAGTCGTAGTAGTCAGTCGACTACCAATGACCGTGAAGCGCGACTGGACACGCGGGAAGATCAGTGACGTTGAGTCAATTAGGTTCCGCCCGTGGCGCTACGAGTCTGCGTTTGCTGCGTAATCGATGAATCTAAAAATAAAACTGTATTTGTCTCGTCTTTGAATCGTACTTGATAGAACGATAGATTGCCATTGAGTAGTATTACTCGCAAATAAAAGCTTCTTCCAATCCGCGGTTGTACATACGTATGTACATACATACATACGACGGTGGATACTACGTGGAAATAAATTGACTCCTAACCAACGGTTGAGTCGTACTACTATCTCATTTTTTTAACAGGCATAGTGGAGGTTCCTAGTGGATCTCTTCAGAACTAATTTTTTAAGATGGCAGTAGAAAAACAGCGAGTTGCCACTTCGTAGGCGCCAAACTACAATTATTGCAAGCGCTGGAATTTAAACGAATTCATAAATCTTTATTTTATATTCACATATACTTACAGACGTTGAGTCATCAGATATCTTTACACTTTCTAGGTTGAAGAAAGGAACAAGATGTAACACAATTAAATGTTGAAAAAAGTTGCATTTAGTTTAACTGACATAATTTCTTTCATCAGTTTAGATTACACTCGTCGGATTTTATTACAAAAGATTAATAGCGGTGACTAAATAATAAATATACATATTGCATCCTTTTCTCATTACATGTTTTACAGATTTCCTGTGTCTACAGTTTAAATCAAATGATATGACAACCACCACATTAGAACTGGCTGTACACCAGCCAAGAACAGTATAAAGTAAAGCCGCCTCTTATTGCCAGAGGCCGTGTATGACGTATGGCCTTGTGGAATGACTCTTAATTTTAACGATCGCATCAGAAAGACAGCTAGAGAGAGACTAAAGTACAAAAGCATCAGGTAGAAACCAAATTTTCGAAAGAGCAACGATATCAAAAGAGCTGCATTGATACCGACATATTTATAACCGCAATATGCCAGCAAGTCCAATGTCGTTAAACTCGTCTGGAGATTCATTACGTACAAGCTTATAGTATGAACGAGCAATTCGATCACGCCCCAAGCAAGAGCAGAACTAGCCAGAATACCCAATTGCTCGTGAGTGAAACGGCCCTGCGTGCCTAAAACTAATCCCGCCGTAGCAACGTACGTGAAAAATGCCATTGTAGGAATATACATGTCTGGGGCATTTTTTTCATATCGCGGTTGCAACGGCACATCTTGTTCGTATTTCACAGACCAGTCCTGCAACAGATTTGATTACCCTCGTTGAACTTGCCTGATGCACAATTGCAAGTCCGTGTATGGAATTGTTACAATTATAAATTCCTCAAGAATTATTTGCAAGAGCTCAATTATACATTATGCGTCATCTCTTTCTTAATTATCTTCTATGAAACTCACCTTGTGCACAAATGGGAAGAACAACAGCATTAACTTTGCGAAGACGTAATCTGTATTTACAGCAAAATAATACTTTAATGCTGTAATTGGTACATATTTTTCAAAATGTTGTTTTCCACTGCCAACCAATGCATTGCCATATTGCATTGCCATATTCGTGACGACCGGTTGAGCCAATAATTCTGTTGCAAATTGTGGACTGGGAAACTCTGCTCCTTGATTATCGCTAGGTGGATAATTTGATACTTGTGGATTAAATCCATATGGTGGTGCTCCCTGCCCAGGGACGTTAAAACCGTATTCTGTCATTCCACCGTTATTCATAGGTACCTAGGTTAACATGGTAAATGCAATATATGACACAAAAATAAGAGTATATCGATCTGTTTCACTAGAATAAACACTAGAATAACGTTGAATTTTATTTAAAATTAGCCTGTCTTATATTACAAATAATTGTCAAATTACCAGAATAGTCATAAATTTTACGCATTTAGATTTAAGCATTTTACATTTACCTGTTGGTTATACATGTATGGACTTTGTGACATTGGAGGAGTCTGTATGGACAAACCAGCTGATGGATCTAACAATCTCTTTGGCTTACCTATCGATAAATACCGACAAAGATTATGAAGATTTTCACTACCATAAGTATTTTTCTAATGACAGTACAAAGAGAACCGAAGTTTGCATCTGTCATTTGTAGGTTACGCTTACCTCGACGTGCGCTGGAATGATTATAATTCATGTTTCGATGATTTATTCCACGCGTTTTTCAAGTACACTCTTGATCACTCGACACGATGAGACAGGACAGAGCACACGGATTTCGATCCTTCATAAAGAACGAAATCAAAAACCACTTGCACTACACATCGCCATATTCTCTTGCATTCTCGTAACGTCATCGTCGAACCTTCTACTCTCGTATCAAGTGCCATGTTCGCACGGCAGAGTGCTCAAGCATATAAAGTTGTTGCAATTTCGAACGTACTCGGCTTATCTATATATTTGTACATCATGATTGTTCGATATATACATAAGATAATGTAGATCTCTTACATATTATCAATAATAGAAAGAAGTATTAAAAAAAACAATTCGAAAACAAATATAACACATTCAACTTTGATATTTCTATCCTTTAGAAATCTGACAAACCGTTTATTCGTTATATTATTAAATATATTACACAGCTATCACATGTATCAAAGTATATGCATTTATCACATTATATTGTCACATTATTATTTTAACCCGTCTTTGTACATTTTCAATGTCGTAATGTTACTACTGCAAGATTCTTTAAATTTACGCGTCGTACGTGGAAGCGGACACTTTCCCGCCGTGTCCAGTCCAATTCGTGTGAACGAATTTCCCTTCTTGACCGAGCAATTCGTACGTATGGGCACCAAAGTAGTCTCGTTGGGCTTGAAGTAGATTCGCTGGTAGTCGAGCGGTTCTAAATCCATCATAGAAAGCCAAGGCCGTCGACAACGCAGGAGTCGGTATGCCCAATGTCACCGCCGTACTTACCACTATCCTAGCACTCTTGTGACACACGTCCATAGCTTTAGCGAAGAAATCATCTAATAATAAATTAGACAATTGTGGATTTTTGTCATAGGCCGACTTTATATTTGCCAAGAATGCGCTGCAAAGTAATTATTACTGTTACTTACGTGTTTCTAAGACATCTTAATCTTTCATCATTATTATTACCATATTACCTTCTTATGATACATCCACCTCGCCACATCAATGCTATTCCGCCATAATTCAAGTTCCACTTGTGAATTTTCGCAGCTTCCCTCAGCAGCATAAAGCCTTGTGCGTACGATATAATCTTTGCGGCGTATAGAGCTTTCCTTAAATGTTCGATCAACTGTTTCTTGTCTCCTTTATATACCGAATCCGGACCCGATAGTATCGCGCTCGCTTCCACGCGTTCGTTTTTCAGCGCAGACAGGCATCTGGAGAATACCGATTCGCCGATCAGCGTGACTGGCACGCCATAATCCAACGCAGCGATTGCCGTCCACTTGCCGGTACCCTTCTGACCGGCGGTATCCTTGATGCGCTCAAGCAAGTAACCTTTTTCATCCTTGTACTTGAGTATATCTCTCGTAATCTCGATCAGAAACGAGTCCAGCTCGCTCTTGTTCCACTCATCGAACACTGTACTCATTTCCCCCTGTGTGAGTTGTAGGCCGCTTCGCATCAAGTGGTAAGCCTCGCATATGATTTGCATGTCGCCGTATTCGATTCCGTTATGCACCATCTTGACAAAATGTCCCGCGCCAGTCTCGCCGACCCAATCGCAGCATGGCTCGCCGTTTGCTTTCGCGCATATCGACTAAAAAATTAAGTAATAATGGAATAGATTTCTTCGTCATGGATATTACTTGATAATACAATAAACCAACGCTGCCCTACTTGGAAGATCTGTTTGATATGAGGCCAAGCTTTTGGATTGCCTCCAGGCATCAAGGATGGTCCGTATCTGGCACCATCCTCCCCTCCACTGACTCCACTGCCCACAAACAGGATCTCTTTCTGTTCCAGATCCTTGGTACGCCTCTCGGTATCTTGATATTCAGAATTACCACCGTCGATAATGATATCTCCAGGAGAAAGAAGAGGAACTAATTGTTCGATAAAGGCATCCACAGCTGTACCAGCTATATTATGCAAATTGTATATTTTGGTTTGGTTATACTTGTTTACGTTTATCTAGCTTTATGTAGTTGTCAACCACTTTGTCACAATATTTTCAACTAGAATAATAGAAAGAATCTACCTTTAATTAATAGCATCACCCTCCTTGGACTCTTCAAAGTACTGACCATCTCCTTTAAGCTGTAAGCTCCAATAACTTTTGTACCCTTTGCTTCATTCTCAAGAAAAGACTTTACTTTGTCTGTAGTACGATTGTACGCACATACAACGAATCCATGATCGTTCATATTCAGAATTAAGTTCTGTCCCATGACTGCCAAGCCAATGAGGGCAATATCCGCTACTCTACAAAGAAAAAGAAACAGTGTAATAATTAAAACCCGATGTGAAAATGATTCTGACAAGTGTCCTTGAACAATGTAGTGCATGACTATTCTACAATACATGTACTTTAATAATAATAATTCTAAAAATTAGAGTAAAATAAATTATAGAGCATGCTTGATCGACAGAATAATTTTTGATTAATTTTTAAATTAAAAATTCCATTAGCAGAATAATCGTATAATCGTAATGAATGACTTCGTGATCACGTAATTATAATGAAATCAAAACTAGTTTCTTGATGAATACATTGTCATAATATGCGATCTCCTGCGAAAGATATGATACTTACGGGGTACTCATATTTGCGATCAATTTACTTCAATTCAAAGAAAATTTGCAGTATCACGGTAATAAGGTAAAGCAACAAGTGGTCGCGCCTTTCACTGCTCGAAGGACATGTGTCGGTCGACTTATTGTTGCAACGTCAGCTGACGCTCCGTTGACCAATCGCATAAACGCGTGACACTACTGACTGATCCATGGCAGTGCATAGTGTCCAGTAGGGCGATTCTGTAACTCGTATCGACAGTTTTCGGTATCGTTAACTAGCGACAGCTAATGGCAAAGACGATCTTGGAGAAAAGCGTGGCTCTCATAGGCTGTCGCTACATAACGATAGCGAAAACTGTCGATACGAGTTACAGAATAGGCATACAGGGCGTCCAAGCATGTTCAAGCTTTCAAGCCACATACCGCTAGTAGTTGTTCATAACTCTGTTATCAGCAAAATTAACCGCATCGTTAACCACAACGATGCAGCGACATTGCATCAATGACGCAATATTGCGATTTTCTTACGAAGCGCTTATTTAATATGCGGTCTTGAATAAAGAAACTCAAATTTTCATCATTTTCTTGAATGAAAGAATGCAAATTTCAAAAATGAAATTCACTATTGGCAAAACTTTGAAGCTGTTTATCAAAATGAGACACAGCGCCGTCAATCATCAATGGCAAAAACACGAAACTGAAGTGACACGTATTACCAACTTGTAATTTACGTTGCCAACACGTAAAACATGCCAGTTAGTTACTTTTACATGATTGGAGAATAAATTCAATAAAATTACATAATTCGAAATTTACTTACCTAAAAATTTGTATTTCTCTTTTTTCTTTGATGATTTTATTAGAATAGAAAGAATAAAGTTAAATGTATATATGTATAGTCAATATCCATTAATATAATTAACATAATACAAATTCAAGAGACTAGTAATAATTCTGACAATAATAAGAGAGAATAACATGAGAGCATCTCTGATAAAAATAAATTTTATACTATAATAAAAAAAGTATATAGCTAGTCGCATACTTCTCTGAGAAATATATCGCTTATATCGCTAGTTTAATTTAACGTATATGTAAGTAATTTAATAATATTTCCATGTCATTTGCATATATGTATATGAAAATATAATTAATATATCAGTACTATTAATAAGCTGGCTATTAAAAACGATTAATAATTGGAATCAATCTAATCTTCAGAAATGAGTCACTATATAGGAATATACACGTTCGAATATAAAATGTTTCAAGATGTTGCTGCTGGTAAAACGCATTCTAACACACTTGTCGTATGATAAAAATCAATTAAAAAATTAAGTATAGACATCACGATAGATTTACAGAGCACAACAAGTAGGTGGGTTAGTTATACTACTATATATAAATACACTAAAGAAATTAGGTTGTTAACCAGCATATTCAACCATAGTCCACACTGAGAGCACTCAGACCCTTCTTTTTGATCGCAACTCCCACAGCGCGTTCCAAAAAATCTTCTGGTTGATCACATTCATATACTTTATCTGCGTCGAACGCATTGCGTCTTCTCGTTTCTACATTGCTGATGACGGGACCACAGGATAACTCTCCTTCGTACGTGCATTCGGATGGAATGGCAGAATGCATCAATTTCCTTCTGCACTTACAGTAACGTCCCTGGAGAGCAAGCTTGGTCGATTGCACCAATCCATGATTGCGAATTGCCATTGCCACAGCCGTGTCTTCCATGTCGTTTTCTTTGAATCTAAAATGAAATCTGGCCAACTGATCAACGGAGACCTCATCCTCAGAAACAAGTGGATGCATCTTCCTATAATAATCTAAAATTTCATTGACGTTATTGTCCATGGATCCTTCTTTCTCTTGGAAAGCCTGCCATGATTTCAGTTTCTCCTCAATCTGCATTTGATAAATAACTTCTTCGTAATCGATATTCTTTAAACTGTTTGCTGCTGTCTCCATGTTTATACTCATGCCTTGTTCCTGTCAGGTGTTACATATAATTAATAATTATTTCCTGTATAAAATATATTTAATAGTCAACTTTAATCAATAATTACCGTGTCCGTACGAGTCTCGTTAACTTCGGATAGTTGCGTGCAATGTCGTTTGGCTGGAAAGACACCTGTTTGACGCAAAGCAAAATCCTCGTCCACATCCGAGTCCTCATCGTCACTGGCCATTATCTCTATTGTGTTCCGCCAAAGCTTTTTCCTGACACCTTCTCTATTGGTATCAGAGAAAGGTGGAAGCAGAAGAATCTCATGTTCCTCCATGTCCGCATACGACTCCTCGACATTCGACTCCGCGAGAGTCGGATCGGTCGCCACGATTTCCCGATCGTTCTTGCGAATCCCTGCCAGCGCGTACTTTCTTAATGTCTGTCCAAAATGTTGTCTATGACTCTTCCTCCGTACCGACCTCAGAGAAAGTGCAGTGAAGCCGTCATCGTCGCCGACGTGGTCGGTGCCAGCGACCAGTTTCCCACGGCGAAAAAGTTGAGCACGGCCGCAGCCCGATCGGTCGACGATTATTTACAACGGGCGACGTCGCAAGGCGGACGAAACCGCGTTCGTGCAGCGAACAATGCGACGTGACACGTTTTAACTTGAACACTGGTGAACGTGTCCAACGCGTGCGACAACGATCGCGACGAACGATGTACGCGTTGAAGTCGACAGAAACGCGAACGACGCGAATCTTGACTCGAGCATCATCAGGAGCATCAGCCAATATCACCTTTAGCAAGATGGCAGTTACCACGACGACAATCGTTTGACGTACCGAAAGCTGAGACGGACGGCAATGTCACGAAGCGCGACGAGCACTCGAAATCATCTGAAAAAATGCAATCTTGCTAAAATTACATCAATCAACATTACAAATCTTTCTTGTGTCTCAAACCGAGACTTTTGACACTTCGTTGACTAGGGGATTAATTGTGCATTATGCAATTTAGTAAGAATCATAAAAACGACCAGATTCACTAGGCGTTGACCAATGAGGTTGCAGGTTGTTTCAGTAAATTTGCTCATGTTAGAAAATACCTAATTGACCCGCAGGTTACCAGCCTCGATTCCAAGATGGCGTGAACATGTGTTCACACGTAGCTCGGAGGGCTCGGAGGAAATTTGACGGTTGGCTGGGGAGTGGGGATAGAGAGCCACTTATCCTTATCTAAAAAGAAGAAGACGGGTGACTGTCAAAAAGCGAGGTTTCGCTCTCTCTTCCGCGATTAGGAGTACGATTTTTTAACGTAATCCTCGAATAGCTTGTAATATCATGGCGACTTGTGACGAGTACATCCGTAGCCAATTCCCAATGATAGATGATGATCTATATCAATACGTGAAAGGTACGTCTTGCAAAATAACCTAAGAGATCCTGATCTGGATCGCACTGTCACATGCGAGCTTCTTTGACAACGTATTCTCGTGTACGAAGGTATCCTGGATAGTTCAAAAGATGATTTCGAGGACGGCGACGAGGTATACGAAGCGATTGGGCAAGTACTGCACGAGGTGGCGGACAAATCTGAAAACGAGGTTAGGTCTGTAAATATGTTGACATTCGTCATCCTTTAATACATTCTTGAAAAGTCGAATTACCTGTGTTCGGATGAGGTCACCGCGTTTCCTCCTGCGAATGAACATAGAATTATTGAGCTTTCATTTTTTAATAGTATATTTGATACAACTTGGATAATCACACCTTTTACGTACAGGCAAATATGTGTGAGATTACTGGAGATGTTGAAAGGTACTTCAAATGACGATGACATAGATAAGAGGAAAAACGGTGTCAATAAAGTATTAAATGCTCCAGTACATTTGGGTGCTCTGGCTGCCACTCTCGAGGCACAAGTCGAACAGATTAAGAGTATATGGGTCACTACTAGAGATGACGCAATGGTAATGCATGTATATAGATGTAACATATCATTTATTATTTATGTATCTTAACCATTGTTTATTATTATTATAACAGAAAGTAGATGCTAAGAAATTAGAAAAAGCCGAGGCCAAATTGCAACAGAAGCAAGAAAAACGTATTGTAAATGAACAGGGATCAGCATCCCGTGTAAACACTGCCAATAACACGGCTGAAAGCACCGCTAGTGCCAGTCAAGTGATGAGTAAAAAGGATAGCCGTATGGAGACTAAAAGCGGAGGAAACAAAACCCAGGATATTAGAATAGAAAACTTCGACGTCGCTTACGGTGATAGAGTACTGTTGCACGGTGCTGACTTGACGCTCGTCTTCGGCAGGCGGTACGGTTTGATAGGAAGGAATGGACTCGGCAAGACCACCTTACTTCGTATGATATCCAGGTATTATATTGTAATACTATCATTGCTATTCATTCAAATAATATCTTCGGTTAACGCTGATAAATCCCGATTTAGCAACCAGCTGAGAATACCATCGCACGTGCGCGTATTACACGTTGAGCAAGAGGTTGATGGTGATGATACATCCGCACTCGAATCAGTTTTGGAATGTGATCAAGAACGGAGTACGTTACTCAGTCAGGAAGCAAAATTACAAGCGGCGATCGAGAAGGATGGTTCCAAGACAAACGACGCGCTAGGTGAGGAATTGACTCGAGTGTACGAGGCGATGCAGCTAGCCGAAGTCGACAAAGCACCGGCCAGAGCGAGCGCGATTTTATCAGGACTCGGGTTCTCGGTAGAACGGCAATCCTGGCCGACTAAAGCGTTCTCCGGTGGTTGGCGAATGAGACTCGCTCTCGCGAGAGCACTGTTCTCCACACCAGATTTGTTGTTGCTCGACGAACCGACGAACATGCTGGACATCAAGGCGATATTCTGGTTGGAGAAGTATCTACAAACGTGGCCAAAAACGTTACTTGTAGTTTCACACGATCGAAAATTCTTAGACACGGTAAGTGTATCGATCTGTCCAGAAAAAGAAGAAAATCCTCCAGTGATATTTCACTTTTTCTATTTATGTGGATGCAATGGAATCTCTCTTATTATTTTTTCTTTTTTTCTTGAATAGGTACCCACGGATATTTTATACTTACGTGGACAGAAAATAGAGCCGTATCGTGGCAATTACGAGCAATTTGTGAAAACAAAAGGGGAACGCGAGAAAAATCAACAACGAGAATACGAGGCTCAACAGGCAAAGAGAGCGCACGTACAGGAATTTATCGACAAGTTCCGGTACAACGCGAATCGCGCGCCCAGTGTACAAAGCAGGATAAAGATGTTGGAGAAACTGTGAGTCTGACGCGAACGGGAATCTGTTCATTTATGGTTGAGAGAAATTTCTCTGTTATTTATATTTCCATCATTTGACAGACCTGATTTGAAACCAGTAGAAAAGGAAAGCGAAGTAACTCTCAAATTTCCTGATGTCGAGCCGCTGAGCCCACCAATATTGCAACTCGATGAGGTTTCCTTCAGTTACAACGGAGGTGCTGACGTGGTGTTTAGCAACGTCAATCTTACTGCCAATCTGCAATCGCGCATTTGTATCGTTGGAGAGAACGGGACAGGCAAGACAACTCTGCTGAAGATTATCACGGGTGCACTGAGTCCGACGCGAGGCACGGTGCATGTGCACCGCAATCTCAAATTCGGATACTTTAGTCAGCATCACGTCGATCAATTAGATATGCGTGTCTGCCCCGTCGAATTGTTACAAAGCCATTTTCCCGGTATGTATCTACGATATAGAAACATCCTGTCTTGGGAATTTTAATGATCGTTGACTCCATTAGGCAAACCGATCGAGGAGTACAGGCGTATGCTCGGAAGTTTCGGGATAAGCGGCAATCTATCTTTGCAAAGTATAAACTCTCTTTCTGGAGGACAAAAATCTAGGGTAGCATTCGCCTTAATGTGCGCCGCGATGCCCAACTTTTTAGTGCTTGATGAACCCACTAATCATCTCGATATCGAATCGATCGAAGCGTTGGGTAAAGCTCTCAAAAACTGCCAAGTGAGTGTTTAAAAATATGTTTGCGTTCCTCATCTATGCGATAATCTTAATTTTAATTAACATTTTTATTAACCTCGATGTTTTACCGTTACAGGCTGGTGTAATACTGGTGTCACATGACGAACGTTTAATCCGAATGGTTTGTACAGAATTGTGGGTTTGCGGAGAAGGCTCCGTTCGTTGTATCGAAGAAGGCTTTGATGAATATCGTAGGATCATCGAAAGAGAGCTTGAATTATAATAAATTAAATTTTATTTAATGTGATATTACGGCCATCATACGTTGTCTTCGAATAATACATCATCGTTGTGAAAGTTTTAGAGAAGGATCGTCACTTCAATTGAGAGATTGTACATCGCGATTTATATTATTTTATTATAATATTTACTCTTTTCGAAACGTTTCATTCCGCCAAAGGTGTCTTATTTATTTCGTAGATGCTTTTTCGTGAAACAAGTCAAATGTAATATTTAATTTACAGTCTCTTTTTATTTATCTATTTGATAAAAACATCTTTCTCTTTTTTTCTTTTCATAATTACAGAATGCAAATTTTCATCTATAAAGAAATATATCATAAATCAGTTATCTTCCGTGAACGCATTGAATCATAACATGTTATTCGACTGTGACACGCAATCGAATTTGGAAATTTTCATATTTAATATCACGCTAGAAAAAATAAAAATATTATTGTTAGATAAAAAGGCATGTTTCTATTATCCTCCTTCCTGTTGAAAATTGTATTTTAATTATACATTAACATATTGATACCATTATCTAAAGTCAGCAAATTGCTTTTGCAACTGTTTATTAGTATTGAAAAATAAGTTACAACTTTACATTTTGGCCTTTATAATGCCTAAAACAAGCAACTATCAATAATTGATTATCATACATTGATACGATGTCGTGAGTTAATTATTTTGGCGTGATATCCGTTAATTTTACACAAGTATAAGGAAAATATAATACAGTGAGATTAGGAAGATTAAATGAGTACGTTGTTTTTAGAATGGGAGTATATGTATATATATAAATGTGCTTTTCGTTTTTAATATTTTTTTACATTTCTTTGTTAGATAATAACAGGCCTAGAATTTATATAAGTATAATCTATATTAAATAGATTTTTCTAAGATAAACTGTACAGAAAATATTGTCTAAAACGTTTTATTGTAAAACTGAGCTCGTGAATTCTCGGGATCTCTTTCTCTCTCTCATTCGTTTCGATTCATTCATTCCATGCTCACTCGTTTAACATTTTATTGTGGCAGCATCGAAAAATTTTCAAATGATCATTGTCACGAGACAATGACTTAAGTATACACAGACGTTTTTCAATATGCCAAAGATGTCGCATTGTGTTGCCACTGTTTATTCCCAGACGAAGTATTTAATGAATGCACTGTGTTAGGGGTAGAAGATGGTTGAAGAGGTGGAGCTGGAGCTTGTTGCTTTGCTGCTGTAATTTTTGAAACGCTACGATTATTTTCTGTTTCGATGACGAAACGATACACATTTGCGATACATATTCCATCATGTATATCCGTAAAAGGGCAAGTAATGATAACTATCGCATGCAACATAATCTGCTGGTTACAGGTAGTCAATCACTATTCGTGTCATACATGCTGATGTCTCGTATCTTGGCTGGATATACTTGAAAGAAGCGGCATTAGTAAAAGTTAGTGCTTTAAAAAACAAGTTTGAAAAGAATATTAGTAGAAAAAGCAAAAAATATATAATAACTGTGTAATATACTGCATAATAATCATAATGTGCGTTCAACGTGCGTGTTCCACAGGAGATCGTGTTATTGCAAAATTATGTTGTGATCAACATTGCAATGGTCAAAATGCAATTAAAGAGTGCATTTGAGGTGTAGCGTTAACTGTGTAGTATTATACAAAGCGTACATCTAATCCTAGAACAAAGCAATGTATGATAATATATACATATATATATATATATATATATATCCTTTCATTATGCAAGTACTCTCTATGGTAAGTCAAACAAATGCGTTTGTCCGATTTCTCTCACCGTTCCTGCTGCTGTAGACTTTAACGAAACCCCTAAACGGTTCCGGCGGTGGAAAGCTCGATATGGGATGGAACATCTCGGTGAATCGCATTTCCAGATCGACGGAACTCGATGTCGCCTGACTACCATTACGCACCGACAGACTCCTGGTAGGAGGCGTCGGTGGAGGTGGTGGTGGCGGCGCCAGTCTCTGATGCGTGAGCGTAGGACGATGCGGCAGCGGAGGTGGTGGCGGTGGTATACACGGTGCGCTAACTGCAACTCTCGACGGTGGCGGCGGCGCCGCTCTCATCACAGGCATGGGTGCGGTATATCCCATCCGTGAGACCGGTGGAGATGGTGCCCTCGTCGCGAACGTGGAACTGGTTCGCGGAGTCGGCGGAGACGGCAGTCTCGTCGTTGGCATCGTATTCGTCGCCCGCGACGTTGGCGGAGATGGCGGTCTCGTCACGGGAGGCCTGAGGACTCGATTCGTGGTTCTCGCAGGTTGTGGCATGGTTGTCGTCTCGTTCAGACAATCCTGCGACTGGTGCAAGAATGACGGCGTGGGCGCCAGCATCGGTGACGAACGCGGTAGCCTCATACTCTGTGCCCGCGCCACGCTCGCGCTGCTCGTCAAGTTCAGCTTCTTGGGTGGTAGCGATGGTTTCTGCAGGGAGGGTGACGGCACTGGTTTAGGCACGATGGCTGATTTCGCGACTCCCCTGGGTAGCGTAGCGTCCGGATTGCTACCCGTGGAATCAGTAGTACTTTGCCCCTGTTTTGTATCAATTATCTTATAGACGTATTGATAGTCACACAAGATAAGAAGATTAAGTAACGTCTCTTTTACCTGACTATACATGTGCGGTTTTTGCGCTGCTGGTGGAGGTACCGGAGGTGGACCACGTTTTGTACTGTGAGATGACGATCCAGGTGACAAGTGAAGAAAACTAGAATTATTTACACTTTGTCCCTCCTTTTCGGTCATGTTTCCTCTTAACCCTGTGGGTTTCAATTTCGGCATACCACCCGCGAATAAACCACCCAATGGTACAGGTCCTCCATTACTGGAGCTGCTACCTGCCACACTGGAATTATTACTTCTAAAATTGGTACTTAACAAAGGGCTCGCAGATTCAGCTTTCACTCTCCCTGTAAAACAGAGACGTGTGATCGTCTTCCAACTTTCCATATGATGATTTCACGTAATTAAATATCTTTATTCTCAACTCTGATAATACAACTCTGATGATTTAATGTTAGTTTAATGGTATTATTATTAATTAAACCTCGTGACTCACCAGGGATAGCGGGTGTGCTTTTGTCTACGGTAACTGTCTTTCTTAGAGTTTTGCCCGCTCTTATAGACTGCAGCAGTAAATTTCTGTCATCCCCCGCTGGTGGGCCTGAAGTAGTAGCCTGCGGAGGTGGTGGTGGAGGTGGCACAGACATTCTTATTATCCTCCTGCGACAAAGGTGTAACGGTTGGATCGAATCTCTTTCTCTCCTTCTCTCTCTCTTTCTTTCTGTCTGGTTAGAAAACGTCAAACGATGCGTGCCGCGATAACATCAAACATCTATTACAGAAATTATTCTGAATTTGGCGGCCATTATTTACGATTTACGATTGTGGATCGCTCCATCGAGATGTGTCATTCGCGGGGGGAGGGGGATCGGCCGTTTCCGTTTTCGGAGTGCAGGTGAAAAAATCCAGGAACGACGATGCCCCGGTCACGGGGACCGGCGTGCCCTCGCCGATGTATCCTCCGACAAGTTTTTCGCTAAATCCCGCGACGAGATATTCACGTGAGCGAGCGGAGGGGACATTCTCCGCGCGAGAACGAGCGCGAGAACACACCTTGGGGGGCCGTTTTATCTCTCTTTTACCGCACGCACTGTGTCGCGACGGCGACGGTGTCGCGATAACGCGCGATCCACGATTTTACGGGATGCGAGCGATTACCGGATTGAACGGTCGTCGTAGCTCTGTATCTACGTCCGGAGATAGGACTCGCGGATGTCAATGACACTCATAGTTAAAAGGGGGCCTGGCGGATGGATCTCCCGTGGCTACGATCCGCGCTGTGACACGGCGACATAGATCATGGCGTCATCAGATCCATCGAGGTTGACGGTCTGCTCGCGCGCCGCGAACGACAAATATCGCGAGACGTATCGCGCGACACGGGATTCTTGATCCCAGCCTCGATCGCGGCCGTGGGCGTGATCGGCGAAAGATGTCGGCGGAAAGCCGGAAACACGACTAGAGATAAACTGCACGGGCGAGGCGGGTATGCGTTCATTCAAACGTACACGTCACCGATAACGTCATCGAGAGCGTATTTGCGAAACGCTAATAAACGCGAAAAGGCAGGAGAACTTATTTACGCTTCATTTATGCTTCTCGATATTATTTCGTTTCTTCATTTTTCATTCGTTTTCTCTTACTCTTTCAAGTTTAAATTATATGTAATATTATTTGTAATATAAAAGTAATTTTTTACACTTTGTATAGCATAATATTATTGGACATTGTTTTACTTATACATCGTTTTTGTGGTTAAGTCTTTTTATCGATAATACCATAGAGGAACCTGAGAGCGGCCACGCCGCCGTTTACGCCCATATTTTTGCATTGAGAAATTTGAGAAATACAACACCGAATGTGAACTTACATTCCATTTAACATGCACATGCACATGATTGCATAATGACAAAAGATCATGGGCATGTTAAATGGAATGTAAGTTCACATTCGGTGTTGTATTTCTCAAATTTCTCAATGCAAAAATATGGGCGTAAACGGCGGCGTGGCCGCTCTCAGGTTCCTCTCTGATAATACCAATACCATGCGAGAACACAAATTTTGATAAATTGTATGTAAATACAATTGAGCAAAAAGTTGCAGAGCTAATATATGTATTCAGATGGCGCCATGCAGCTGCTTAAAATAGTTTCTTTTCTTTAGTAACATATTCCAAATGCATCCAAAATCTAGTTTCCGTTCTATATTCTCATGTTCCGTGCTCATACTGAAAAGGTTAGAATAGTTGTGAGAACGAATCTTTTCCCGTTTCGACAGAGAAGACGGTATGTGGCATGTGGAGAATCTTTAATTTTTACAACGATCGTCAATCAGATGAGCGTTGTATTGACATTAAACAATTGTTAACAATTTCTCGAAACGTTCAAATATAATATTTTTGGGGTCGAGATGTAGTTGGAGCAACTTGTAGTCAAAATGATTTTAGGTTACGTCTATTGTTTCAGTGATATTAAATAAGACACAAAATGTCCATTCGACCGGTCTATCGACCAAAGATCGTGAAGAAGAGGACGAAAAAGTTCATCAGGCATCAAAGCGATAGATATGATAAACTCAAGGTACGTATATTTTTAATTTTACTGCAACTTACATGTGTATAAGCATGTTTACAAGACTTGCTTAGCATTTGCATGTGCTCCTGCACATTGTGGTTTATTCTACTCTCCAAGATTAGTCTTCGGGATACAAACATTGATTGTACAATACAAGAGTTATAATTATTTTGCAGCGCAACTGGCGTAAACCGAAAGGTATTGATAATAGAGTTCGTAGGCGTTTTAAGGGCCAATATTTGATGCCTAACATTGGTTATGGTAGTAACAAGAAGACACGTCATATGCTACCAACTGGCTTCCGCAAGGTCCTCGTACATAATGTCAAGGTAAATATTGTTTTTTCATTTAATTGTTTCTTTTCAAAAATTGATGCATTGAGAAACTCAAGATTGACAAAATTGAGATTGATAATGTTTTAAATAGTTATAAGATTCTCTTGTGTTATATTTCCTATTAGGAAATTCTATGAATTGAAGGTATATATTATCAGGTTTTTCGTCTTTTTTAGTCACATACAAATGAAGGTTATTTGTTTACAGGAACTAGAAGTCCTCATGATGCAGAACCGTAAGTTTTGTGCAGAAATCGCACATGCAGTTAGCAGTAAAAAGAGGAAGGCCATCGTTGAACGTGCTCAACAACTTTCCATACGTGTGACGAATGCCAGTGCACGCTTGCGTTCGGAAGAAAATGAGTAAGAATTGTTTGTCGTGTATTTTGGCAATAAAATATTGAAAATGTATTTCTGCAATGTCTTTACGATGCATTTAGATTCTCTATGAAATATTTCTAAAACTTGAGGAATTTGATTCCCTTTCTATAAACTATTTAAATATCATTAATTATCTTATTTTATATATATATATATATAAAAGAAATTGTCGCGGAAATTTATCACACATTTCGCATCAGTCTATTTGCAATAGCATATGATTATGATCAAGAACTTGCATTTATTTTATTTTTGAAATATGTACAACGGAAAATGGAGAACTTTCTGTAGGTATTCAGTACAGTCGCTCATACATTTGTCGAGCTTAATAATCCTTATATTTTTTAAGAAGTTATTAATTTCTACATGCTTTCATTATTTTATATCTTCAATCTACATTATCCTGAAAAATTAGTTTTACATATCCTGGCGTTCCTTCAAGTGGCACCGCACAGAAGGGACAGATAGCGATATAGCCGTTTGTGCCGTGTGGTATAGCTACCTTTTCCCAATATCTGTCAACAAAGATAAATGATAAATGAAAAAAAGAGATAGTCGCGAAATATTCTTGCAGTGCTTCAAATTAACAAATGACATGAATAATAATACTCGCGCATTACTAACTTGACAGTCTTTTCCGTAGCCATGTGCCCACAAGGACTAAATGCGTAAGTGGGCGGTCCGCAGTCGACGTAAAAGGCAGGCTCTATGCCCATAGATAGCTTGACTACCGCTCCTGCGACCAGGCACATGGGACACCTTCTCGTAACTTTATCTTTTTCCTGACCCCAATCGTGATGTCCCTGTACATGACCGCACTTGAGGTAAACGTATGGTTGTTGTTGCGTTGAATCCGAGGCTGCTCTGCGTGGTATGACCAACGTGTTTAAGCCTACGGGGCACTGCGGTCTGCCAGCGTTTATAGCGTCAACCAATTCCTCGAGATCTTGTTTCGTCTACGAGAAGGATGTGCGGTCGCGGTTCGCGTTATTTATATACATGAATTGTATGATACATCAAGGTTTACAAAATTCTCTCGATGATGCGAATTACCGGAGACTTGGCGAGGCCTTCGGCCGATCGCCATAGCAGAGTAGCACCACAAAGATCGATGAGGGTGCCATCTTGTAGAATATTGTTCTCGTCCTCCACAACATTGCCTTTTTGTTGAGCGCTTCGACTTTCCCTGAGTGAGAAAACTCCGCCACCTACGCTGACTTCCCGCCAGAAACCGCATTGTGCCTCACCACCACAAAACTGGCCACGTGGGTGCATTATCAGTACTCCGTTCGTCGTAAGTCCATCGATCTCGCGATTCTCCTGCCATTTGGTTGCTTTTTCCTGCGACAAGTTTATTCATAAAATACTTGTTTCCAGTGAACAAATTGTTATTATTAAGTTTTATATTAAGTCATCTTACCCCTAAAAATATGTTTCTCGAACTATCGAAGCCCGCGGCGTAAATTCTGGCGATTCTTGGATCCGACCGATCCGCCAGAATTCGACAGGCAAACCTGCTGATGGTGCTTTGGGCGACACGTCCTTCGCTGACGGATCCACCATCGATCCCACCCGCGCACGTGTCCATCACTACGAAATCGATGGGCGATTCGGATGAACGACCGATCTGCGAAGACGTTGACTTTGATTTACATATACGTGCGTTAACATTTATTTAATAAATACAAATTAACAATAAACTATAAATCGCTGTATACCCAATATACCCCAAAAAATAGGGTGAAGGATTTCGGGCTTACTTGGAACATGTCAGTTTTCTCATCCTCTGTGTACTCGACGATGACGGCTTGTGTTCTGGAAAGGGTATACGAAATGGAGTGTTGCCTCGTGTTGAGAATGGCTTGCGAACTATGAGGCGTTTTAACGATGTAATGTTTGCTGCGTTTAACGCCATTTGGCACAGGTCTCTTGTATAATACGAACTTACTTCTTCTTCTTCCTCTATCACCTGGTGGCAGGTAACCATTGTACCTGCCGAAATCGTTTGATTAATTTGTCAGCTGTTGGAACGTTCCGGCCAGCACTTTCTCCGTAATATTTTCCTTATTATTTAAGATGGAGGAGATTCTTACCCGAGTATAACTAGTTCACCGTATTTCACTAATTGTTTCGGTTTCTCATGATGATAACTATGAGACCGATGTGGATTGCCATGTGAATGGCTGTGACTGTGTATGTTGCGGGGACTATGCGGAGCACCGACCGTCTCTCCTTCCTCCACGAGCAACGGGCTCTCGCTACTACCACCGTCCGATCTAATATAAAACACATGGCATCATAAATGTTTGTGTATATATACATAGGATGATCCACCACCACTTTTCCTGTTAAAAACCTCTTTTGTCTGCTCCTTAGTAAAATTTCAATCTTGAAACAATTGTCATATAATTGTTTTTATATTAATGTCCGATATTTATAGCTGGAAGGAATGATGGTAGTGGCATGTCACCCTATACAGGATATAATGTGTTTGACTACCGAGATATCTCATACGCATCGTTACTTGTTAGTTCTTCACGAAAAAATTTAATGCAGCAGAATTACGCAATGCTAGGATTTTCTAAAAACTTTATTAAGCCCATGGAAGCAGTGAGGGAAGGAATTCATATTAAAATATTTCATATCACAAGAAGAAAGGAAGATAAATTCTCAGATAGAAACAATGCAGTCATAACAGCCCTAGTTAGGAGATCGTAAGAGTAAAATAGAGGATGAATATATTTATAGCGTGTATGTGTGTGTATCTTGTGTGTGCGTGCATTATACATCGAACTGTACAAATTACTCTCGTTCCCTGAGCATTTCTCTCGCGTGACTGTAACTTCCACCAAGGAAAAGGGAAATTCCGTCGGGAATTAAAATGGGATTAATATGTTAATAATTATAATATTGTAGAAACGTCAAACAGAAGGATGTCCGTAACTGGGATACATTTTCTTGATCCCAGAAGCAAAAAAAATGATTAAACGAGACATCGCATAGTAAAGTTTCAATATTCTCATAATAATAGATAATTTAATATCTCGTTAACGCATGTCCGAAAGGTAGATCGAGACAGTTTATCGGACGGATGCATTTTTGCGCGTTTCTCCCCGAGAGGTTCTTTACATATCGCATCATCGTTCAGAGATAACGGCAATAAGACGAGTTGATGCTTTCGACAAAGAATTGTTTCTTTTAACGAACAGTGCGTTTCTGTAAAAAAGGAATTGAAAATCGTATCTGGACATAATAAGCCGTACGCAAAACGTGATAGAGAGACAGTTCTCTTTGCGGCTTACATTACGTAATACGTAAACGACTTACTTACCGCGAAGGATATGGAATGCGTTTAGTTAGTGGCATCCTCCTTTCAGTGGGATTTATAGACTACTACTTCCACATGGTACTTGAAAAGGTACTTGGTAAGGACGGACAGTCTTAAGGATCTTCACGCGGTTGCAGACAAATCTGAGCAATTGCATACGCAGCAAGCTGCGAATCGGTAATTATGATCTGCAATGAAAAACATTCAATATAAAGATCATAATTAACTGATGGTCTCTCGGTCAGTTTTTAATCTGTTCATCATCGTGACGTGGGTCGTAATGCGATTTTTGCGCAAGAAAATTTTTCGGTGCTGCGAATGTAACGATCTGTGCGCATATCCGTGCGTAGTCGCTGTTCTTTACTGTTGCCTCGTAATTGTCACTGTTAACAAAGAGAATCTTCTCTTTGACCCCCAAGTCTCTCTTGGCCTTCGCGCGATATAGTCATGCTTATAATGTAATTCTAACATGATGTGCTTTGATAAATATGTATACATTCCGCTGATCGAATTTATTTTTATTTTTGCATCGAATTGAAAATAACTGCCATTCCTTTTCTTCCTTTCGTGTTTTCCTCTCTTCGTTTACGTTTGTTTATACTATATTTAGATTTTCGTGTTCCTGCCTATTCATTCTTCAAATGTACTCTGTAGATACTTAAGTATACGAATGGGCTATTACGACTGCTTTTGTTACAACTTGATTATATTTATGTGTTGTGAGAAAAAATTTAAATTATTTTATATTGGAAATGATTGTAGCTCCAATAACAATTTGTGAGATTAGGAATAGTAGGCTGATATAACATGCAAAATCATCCGTCAACATGCTAATAATTCTTACTTGGAAAAGTCGTTCAAGATTTTCCACGATAAATATATCCGTTAATTGTACATGTAAAATAGTAGATAAAACTCTGCACATTCCGCTCACATAAATCCTACTTAAAAAACATCTCCTACATTAGAGAAATGTATTCTCAATCAATTTACAAGGACAGTAATTTACATTTTACGAAACTTTCCATTTAACATGCTTTATCGTACTTAATCTCGCACATCACAATTTCAAGAGTAAAATTCATGCTACGACAGGGTAACATTGTCTTTCGTTTCATGCAAGCCATCGGTGCGCGCACAAGTCATTACGGCAAGCATACGCATCAGCAGATATTCAAATTATCAAAACGCTTATCGCGCACAGGGTAAACATGTCTTTTGCAACGACTTGGACTAGCGTCGCCGTCGTATCAACCAATATTCCTGAGAAATGTTCGGCTATGCTAAACGAAACATTTATCAGGAAAAAAAATAAAAGGATCATAGAAAAGTCCGCGACGGAAATGGTAATTATCGGCGATACTATCGTGTATTTACATGCGCATGATCGAATACTCTGCGATGGACACGTAAACAAAAGCCAACATGACAATAGCAATAATAGCATTAAATAATGAAAGGAACAGAAAAGAAGAGAAACAAGAAACAGCGGTCTCTTGCAGTAGCAGGGAGAATTAGCATCGGTCGCGTAAGTTTGACGTGATAATTGTGGCACGCTCCGAGGGAATCCTCTCAACGATCGTGCCTAGTATTTGGCAAATATATCGACGCACAGAAGTATGTGCACATCTATTATACATTGTGTTATACATGACGCCGCGACGCAGTATCGGCCGTAGATAGGGAAATCATACGGTGCATTGCGGCACGTCGATCGTTCTGACGACGATTGTCGTGCAATACTATTGACCGCTCTCTCGTTCTCTCTCTTTCTTAGGAAAACTAAAATATACATGATTATTTACCGTATCACCATCGTGGCACTCTTCGCATCCGCGAATTCCGATCTCGCTGCGCAACGTGATAAGAGACAACAACGGCAACACAATACGATCGGTAGGCGAGCCTGAACGAAACAAAGTGTCCTTCTACTTCTTCCGCTTTTTCTATGGACACCTCTTTTCTGTCGCCTATCGAGATGCGCGACACCGCTCGTTTATTACCTTGCTACCTTCCCCCTGCTTCCCCGAAAAATCTTTCACTCACAAACTGGCGACTCGAGGGAACGCAATCGCTCTCATTGTGATCATGCTCCGAGTCTCGTTCCTCCGTCACTGTGATCTGCCGTGTTTATGAAATGCGACGGGAACGACCCTCGAATAGGACGGCGACCCATGATTACGCGCGGTTATGCGAGTATCATATCGATTGCCGACACCGATTCCCGTCGTCTCTCACAGCACCCGGACACTTTACGTCCGTTCTCGTCTCCGTGATGCGCGACTTACTTCACTCTCGTCGTTTCGATCGCCACTGCGCGCGGCGGCGAGTCTATTTTGTGTGTCACGCGCGAAACGGAGTACGTCGCTGGAAGGTAACTGTGTTCCCACGACGGTCGAAATTCTGTTTTCGCCGCGACACGCACACAGATACGCACACCGATACGGAGCCTTCCAATGTAACCGAATGTAACAACTATGCAGCCTGGCGGCTGGCGGTGGTGAATATACGTACAGCGCCCGTGCGTGTGTGCGTCAAAACGCGGAACGTCCTGTATCGCGCGTGCGCGCACTTGTGATCAACTGCGAGATTACGGAGCACCTCGCTCTCGCAACACTCGATCGCGCGTGACGAACGAGAAAATCCGATTACTTTGATCTAGTTTCGTTTAATGCGTTTATATATGCCCAATACAAGAGACGCCATACTACTGCGTCAAGTAGATAGACGTGATTGGTTGATTTTTCTGGGCCTTTATCTATTCAACCATAAACTAGTGAGTCCATTAGTTAGGATCCTCGTTAGGGTTTTTTAGGGTTGACGCTCCCAGTTAGGGTCTCTAAAATTCCTACAAAGTAAATTCTTCTATCCACCACGCAGCAGCACGGTAGTGCTTCAGAATGTGCAGGAATTTTTACTTATCATCGTTCCAACCTTTTGTTTCACGGTTCTATCAAATTCTATTTTAGACGTTCGTCTACGCATACGGGGTTAGAATTTGTGGTGCATGTAAATTTGTGATTACGCGGTATTTATCGTGTACGTTAAAGAGAGCATCATAAAAGTGTGGAAATAAAAATCACGTTACAAGATTTGCAAAACGTTCATATATATATATTATACCGGTAGCTTTTGTGTTATGAAACATGAGTCGTAGAAGAGCCCACGAAGAAGACGAAAGCTATGGTAACTAACGATATTTCATTCAATTATTAACTGAGATTGTAATTTTCGTTTTTTATACCTTGGAAATACTTTTTAATTAAAGAGTAACTGTACTCCTGAACACAAATTCTGGAAAATTGTATTGTATTGTGTTATAATAACTTAATGATACGTAGCAATTGAAAATTGTTCCAATTCCAATGAAACATTGCAACTGGAATTAGAATCATGGACTGATGCAGTCATCTCATTGATTATTATACTTTATCACATTGATCTCTTTGATAATATATCAAGTATTACCTTTCATCATGCACAATACACAATTAGCATAATAGGGGCAGTATTCATAGCCTATTCTTATAACAAAGTAGTCACCAGTACCTTTTAAATACTAATATAGCTATCTGATTGGCTATACAAATATACAAATATTTACAACTATATACACACATTATTTTTAGAACGCGTATATAAGAAACGTAGGAGGGTGTCAGAGAATCAAGAAATTGAAGATCGTCTTGAATCTCTTATTCTCCGTGTTGGAGAAAAGTCGACATCATCTTTGGAAAGCAACTTGGAAGGTTTGGCTTCTGTATTGGAAGCTGATCTGGGTTTATTCCGTAGTAAAATCCTTAAAATTTTAACGGATTGTGCTATAAAGATGCCAGAAAAATGTACAATTTATACTACTCTTGTTGGACTGTTAAATGCGAAGAACTTTAATTTTGGTGGAGAGTTTGTCGATTACATGGTAAAAAATTTCAAGGATTCCTTGAAAGCGTGCAAATGGGATGTAGCTAGATATTGTCTCAGATTTCTAGCTGATTTAGTAAATTGTCATGTTTTATCATGCGGATCATTGATGCAACTGTTTGATAATATGCTAGACACTGCGAATGAAGATGGTGTACCACAAGTTAGACGTGATTGGTAAGTGAGGAATTTTCTTTTAATTTCTATAAAAATGCCATTGTTATAGAAATTATATTAGAGGATAAAATGGTAGTTATGATATTTTATAGGTATGTTTATGCCGTTTTATCAACACTGCCATGGGTTGGCAGAGAGCTGTATGAAAAGAAAGAACAAGAATTAGATCATTTAATGGTTATAATAGAAATATTCTTAAACAAACGAAGTAAGAAACATCAACCGGCACTGAGAGTTTGGTCGAGTGATACGCCTCATCCGCAAGAGGAATATCTAGATTGCTTGTGGGCACAAGTTCGCAAGTTGAGACAGGACAATTGGGCCGAAAAACATATTCCACGACCGTATCTTGCATTCGATTCAATTCTGTGCGAAGCGTTGCAACATAACTTACCCCCCTTGATGCCACCTCCACATCATGAGTCTTACGTCTATCCATTGCCCACTGTCGTCTTTCGTATGTTCGATTACACCGACTGCCCTGCTGAAGGACCATTATTACCAGGAAGTCACGCCATCGAGAGATTTTTGATAGAAGAGCACCTGCGACAGATCATCAACAATTATTTTTTCGAGAGAAAAGATTGGTAATATATGCATGTACATTGAAAGAGACTTGCTTTGATTCAGACATTTTTAAGTACTCGTGAAAAAGTTCTTATAATTAATACTCCATTTTTTAACGAAACGTAACAATATTAATATTTTGTAGCGCTGCTCAACTACTGAATTTCCCCTTCAAAGCCAAAATTCCTTTAGATTATTGCATAGTTGAAGTAATTTTCGGTGAGTTGTTTAGACTGCCTACTCCAAAGAATCTGGAGATCTGCTATGGCTCAATTTTGATAGAACTTTGCAAGCTGCAACCTTCAACTATGCCACAGGTACGAAACACAGATATTATGTTGTATTTGAAAACTCAACAAGTCATTTCTATTCGAAATCATGCAAGAAATTAATTTCAAACTGCATTTTATATAGGTCTTGGCTCAAGCCACAGAAATCCTATTTCGCCGTATAGATAGTATGGCAGCTACTGCCTTTGATCGTTTTGTCTGGTGGTTTGCATACCATTTAAGCAACTTTCAATTCCGTTGGTCGTGGGAAGATTGGGATTCCTGCTTGCAACGAGATCCGGAACATCCGAGACCAAAGTTTATACGAGAGGTCCTGCTTAAGGCGTTGAGGTCAGCATATTGTACAGGCAATTTTTTATAAAGAGAGACGTGCTGTCTAATGTAATGTACACAACAAATATTATGTGCGAAATTTTTACATTTTCAGATTGTCGTACTTTCAAAGAATTCGAGATATGATGCCAGACACGTATGTAGATCTGATTCCAGTACCTCCCGATCCTGTGTACAAATATTCATCTGAAGGTGCTAGTAAGTATATAACAAAGTAGAAACTTGTTACCTTATATCGTCAGATCTGTCTTTTTCTTGCCATTTATCAAAATTTATCAAAAGAAGCGTCTTTATCGATAAAACTTGACTCATAGATTTATTTCGACAAATCATTTTAGGTTCGCTTCCTGGTACAGCTGCAGCACATGAATTAGTAGTTTCTATAAGACGCAAATGTACACCGGAAGAAGTATTAAATGTGTTAAACACATTACCTGGTCCTAGAGAAAATGAAGAGACGAATAATTACAATCCTTTAAAAATTGACGTCTTTGTGCAGACTTTATTGAATCTTGGTTCAAAAAGTTTCAGTCACAGTTTTGCGGCTATAGTTAAGTTTCATTACGTTTTTAAGGTAAGTCGATATTGCAATTGTATATAGTTCATATTTGCATTTCCGTATGTCTATGTTTTTGTTATTGTGGACGTTTTTGTTCTTAGGTGTTGGCTGAAACAGAAGAAGCACAGATATGCATATTGAAAAATATGTATGCATTATGGAAAAATCATTATCAGATGATGGTAGTGTTAACGGATAAATTTTTAAAGACTGGTATTATTGAATGCAGTGCTATCGCTACCTGGATATTTTCCAAAGAAATGGCATCAGAATTTACAAAGTGCGTTTTTATTACGTAATATTTCACGTGATAAAGTACACTTATCAGTTTTATTCTCTCTAAATATCAAGGAAATGTTTTCTAATATACATGAGGAAAATAAAGAATATTTCCATTTTCAGGTTGTACATTTGGGAAATACTACATTTGACGATACGTAAGATGAATAAGCATGTGACAAAGCTAAGTACAGAATTAGCTGAGGCGAGAGAGAAATTGAGGAGAGCGGAAAGTAGATCGGGCTCGTCTTCGGACGAGGAAGACACTAATAGAGAACGTAACAGGGAAAGACCATCGGAAGATGTTGTGGAACGAATGGAGGAAAAATTGGAAGCTGCACAAGCAGATCAGAAAAATTTATTCCTCATTATATTCCAGGTACGAAACAACGTATCACATTAAACGTATCACTAAAAAGAAATGCCACATTTTTCGATTCGATATTACTGATATTTCTAAGGCTTATTACGTGTAGAATCATGCCGTTATGCATGCATTAATGTTTTTTTTTTTTCAGCGATTTATAATGATTCTGTCGGAACACTTGGTACGCTGCGACACGGATGGAATCGACTATAACACACATTGGTACAAGTGGACTGTAGGAAGATTACAACAAGTTTTCTTATCCGTGAGTTACATTTGTAATATTGTGATAGTTTCTTTTTGGTTCATATCATAACTGCAAAATTTTTATATTTCAGCATCAAGAGCAAGTACAAAAATATTCCTCGACCCTGGAGACTTTGCTTTTTACTCCAGATCTGGATCCTCATATTTTAGATGTGTTCCATCAATTTGTCTCTCTTCGAGCATAAAAAACCTAAGGGTTCACTTATTTATATATATATATATATATATATCAAGTAAAGAATGAGTTATATCGTTATATGACAATGCAGTAACGTCGATACTTGTATTTTCTTATTTAAGTGAAACTGTACTATCAACAAAATTGTTTAAGAAATTAATATTTTTATCTTCTTCTTTGGTAAAGGTATTGTTGAAAAAACTTATTTTTTTTATTATGCATTCCTCACTTTTGTTCAATTATTTTGAATAATTCAAGTAGAAATTAAGGTATCTATATGGATATTTTGTGGCACAATTCTTGTAAAGTTTCGTTATTTGGGTGAAAAACTTATTAGATTATTTTATAAGAATAGTATCTACTTTTCATTCACATTTATTTAGCTGTGTTTGCTAATGTATATAAATACTAAGAAATAAATTAGTATGTAAGTCAAAAGTAATTCTTAAGCACTATGTAATAAAATGTTATAAAAGCAAAAACAGAAACTCAAGAAAATTGATCAAATTTCTACTTATATATTACAAACATGAATCAGAATATTCATTTGTCTATCTTTTATATTAATAAAGAAATATATACGTATATAATTATTTATTAATTAAATACTTGTAATACTATGCTTTATAGCTGTAGCTACTTTCTATACTTTAGTATACTTTGCTTTTTTTCAAAAAACTAAAGATATATACGTAAAGTACAAAAAGTGCAAGACGAACACATAGCGTGTAAAGTTTGCACTGAAAATGTTCGAAAGTTGCAATAAAGTTTTCTGTGATGTGTTTGAACGTTAAATTATATTTACATTGACTAACGTTAATGCGAATGTCAATCTTGTGAAAAATCGCACAGTTGAGTGTTTTGAGATCATAAAACATATTGTACGAAAATGCAAGGACGTGACGCGGACGCATGTCAAGGCGAATTTTATACTGCAGCTGCAAAATATTGGGAGCGTATTCCGCCTACGATAGATGGGATGCTAGGTGGTTTTGGATTTATCTCGCAGACTGACATAAAAGGCTCCACGTTTTTCTTAAGATCTCTTTTCGAGGTAGATTATATTGAAATTTTAACCTAACCTAACTTGCCAATCTAATCCACGTATTTTTATAAAATGGATAGTAATATACATTTTTCTCAAATTTATCTGCTCTTTAAAGCATATCTAATAGAAACTGCAATGTAAGAACAAATTAAATAACATTAGATATACAGAAATGATAACTAATCTAATGAATTGTGACTTGTTTTAGTTGAAAGATCCACCTTCAAAAACGTTTGCCTTAGATTGCGGTGCTGGTATCGGTAGAATAACCAAGAAATTATTAATAAAGCATTTTAAACATGTGGATCTTGTCGAGCAGAATCCCAAATTTCTGGAAGTAGCAAAAATTTCTCTCGAGAATTACTCGACTAGAATCGGCCAGTATTATCCTATCGGTAGGACATTTATTCTTGAATGTATATTTGAAACTTGACGAATGCATAAACGTGCTGATATTTTAAGGGTTGCAAAACTTTTGCCCTGTGGAAAACAAATATGGTGTTATATGGTGTCAATGGGTATTGGGACACTTGGAAGATGACGACTTAGTAGAATTCTTCAAAAAATGCTCGTAAGTTTGATGTTTGCTCCATTTGCAAAAGAAAGATAAAATATTATTTTTTATCTTACAATCTTACAATTTAAATTTACAGATTGGGCTTGAAAACTAATGGTATACTTGTGGTGAAAGAAAATATCACAAACTCAAATACCTTGCAAATTGACAAGGAAGATTCTTCCGTAACAAGATCAATGAAAAACTTGAGATCCTTATTTGAAAAAGCTGATCTTGTCTGTATCAAGGAACAACAACAGACCAAATTCCCTCGTAGTTTATTCCCAGTTTATATGTTTGCTCTTAGACCAAGGAATCAGTGCAGAGAATTGATCAATGATGCATGATGTGTGAATTAAACGTGTTGGGCAATTTGGTTTTTTCTGATAATATATCCGTATATGAACGCGTTATTTATTAATTAATACTAAATTATTTTAGTTTTTTAGAAATTGCAAATTGTGCATGTAATAGATAGAATTAGAAACAAAGGCTTCCAAATTTATGTAATAATATAATTTACGCGTCAAAAGGGAAGAAATTTCAATTTTACGATGATTTCCCAAGTAAAATTTGTATAAAAAAGTAGAGATTTATTTTGGCCGTATCTTTTCATACATAAAGCGCTGATTTGCATCTTGAGGGGAAGCATTTATAAGTCGTTTTTTCACAGCATGAAAATGCTCTAAAGCAAAGTTATACAATTCATTTTCCATTTTCCACACAATCGATTGCTGAATCTTGTCTACTGTTTCAGGTAATGGATTGAGTTTCTGAGTAGTTTGTCGTAAGTGCGACTTGTTGTCTAAAATTCGAGAAAGGGTTTACATTATATGAGTATTGACAAAAAGTAATTATATATCGCGAAATTTTTGAGAGAAAGGTTGCAATAATTACTGACTATGTATAAAAACATTGTATGCTCCTTTGAAAAATCGTGGCAGTACGCTTTCCAATACCTCGACGAAATCATTTAATTCCTCCGTTACTCCAACTAGAAAGTAGTGTCTTTGAAGATTTCGCTTGGCTTCCTCTAACGCCCAGCTGTTACCAATCTCCCTATTACGAGAAACGGTATCGTAGTAACAACGATAACTGATAATAGTATCGCCTATCTTAATGTCTAATTAAGAAATGTTAAAAATTAGATTAAATTTTTCCCAAAGCTGTTTCGTAATATCAAAACGATAATATAAAAAGAAATTTACCAGCAAGCTGGATCGTGACCACACAAAAATGGAATTTGTAGCCACATGTTACTTGGATCACAGTCAGGTTGACCAATATTTATACACTCGTCAAATGTCTAAAATAAAATAATTAGTTAAACAATATTCTTCTCTGTATCATCCATATAGATATACAAACCTTTGTATCTCCGTGTTTCTTTCTTATAAGATGAGGTCTAAAATTATCTCCATATCGTAAAAAATAATAATACGATACAAATCTGTCTAAAGGTTTTCTCAATAGATTTATGTACAAAGGTGTACGTTTAATACCAAATCTGGAAGTTTGATAACTATTAAATAAAGTAGATCACTGCATTTTATATTGCAAAAAATGCAGTTTCTACTTATACATACTTTTCAAAATTTAGAAAAGCTATGTGTCCATGGTAAAACGCTGGTTTCATAGTTTTCCAATTTGAGATGTTGTTTGCAAATTGAACCTAAGTATAACACATATTCTTGCATTAATGATAGAGTCTATCACTGTCATGAAACAGTACAAGTACCAAGATTATAGGAATTTTTAACATTACTAATTAAATAATATGAGACTTGCATAAATACGTAATTGACACGATACCTGATTGGCGAGAGTAAGGGTATGCATATTGTTGGTCACGTTAATATGAAGCACGTGATATTTGTTCTGCTTGCACAGATCATAAACCAATCCCACAAAACTGGTGGATGCAGTCTTCGGCACCCTGTTGTATATCACAACAGTATCCTCCAGTTCTTCATAATCTCGCGCCTCGGCATGCGCAATATCATTCTTAATGTCAATTTGTCTCGTTTGCACGACCACATCGTCTGAAAATACAAATCATTTGCGTTATTTCATCGAGGATCAACTGATGACAGGATAACCGGACCGTCCGGACCCCAAGCGCGTCAAGCGAGGTTATGTCAGCAGTGTGGGTGTAATTCACGTACGTAGCGATCTGTAGCTATCTTCCAGTTCGTTTATCCGCAGCCGTAGATAGACGATCATGACGGCGAAAATTAAGATCAGAATCCATTGCGCAAACGGGAGGTTCCTCAGTATCATTTTACGTGCTACTCAAACCATAACTGTCACCTGCATCGGCCGCTCGGAGCAAGCCGCGGAAGCTCCAGATACGCGTGGTAAATCTCTTTCAAAATATCTCTCCTTTTCTGTAGAACACTATAGGGATTCTCACTGAAATCTGGCACAATTCTTGCAAATCAATGTTCGACTGAATATAAAGTATCGAGCACAAAAGCGCTATACCATAGTGAAGCTACTTGAGACTTTATAGGTTAAGTCAATCGACTGTTTCCCATCGTATACAAGGTGTCCCGTAATCGCCTACAATTATTAAGACTTAATTGTAAAAGGAATCGATATCGTGGATTCTTTGAAGGAATTGGAAATATTTGAAAAAATTTCTCTTGGGTATCTACGAAATATTTCTCATATTTTCGGCGATTGCTTTACGAGGACATAAATACTGAGATAACAATATAAAAAATGTTAAAATGTATACGTTTTTTAATGGATTCTGTAATACAAAATGATCGACTTTGATTTTGCCATATACTCCATCGCCATTGACAAATATTTCTATGAATGCATGCTCATCCGTTGTATATCTTAGCACAATATATCACAAGTCGTTATCAAGTTATTAAATACTTTACGAGTATAATGTCTATGCATTGCCTATTTATAACACCTAAGTCTAGGTACTGTGTACTGATTTTACAGATCAATTGCGATTTATACATTCCGACGCATTAAAGCGGCGTGACAACATCATGCATCGCGTATCTCCATGTCCATGCCCTGGCCACCTCTTCAAATTTCTCGCGATCATTCATGTACATCTCCCCCAATTCTGGTTCCATACATACCTACATAAATGAATAAAACATTTTATTAGTAACACAATAATTTAACTTGTCTATTTTTTTAACTAAAGAAAATTTAGTATACGATATGTGAACCAACAAATTTATTCAAGAGAAAACACACTTACTTGACAGTACGGATCCGTAAGCAGACTTTGTACACTAATCAGTACTTTAGATATCGTAAGAGCCAATGACCAGTTATGATGTATCGAATCTATGCCAACGTCTCCATGTCTAGACACGTTTGGATGCAATATTTTCGTTAGAAACCTGACTACAGGTGGACACATGGGATAACTGTGAAACAAGTATACATTATATAGATAATTAAATACTCATAGAACATATTGAACGTACCTGAACGGTACTTGTAGATAAAGATAAAACAGTCCTCCTTCGTATGGACTTCCTACTGGTCCCGTGATAGTAGCCTGCCAATGGCAACACATGTGATCAAGCGGCATCGCTTCGATCCCTTCGGGTGGATCGATCCTCAGACTCTTCAGCTCGCTGCGTAGCCTATTTCTTCGCCAAGAGTTCTCCTCCATTCTCGGAGGCCTCGATCGCAGAGATGTCTGCGCCAAGCAAGTTCGACAAGGTGCCGAAGAGGCCAGGTAATCGTATACCTTGTACCAATTCTTGACGCAACCGATGGGCTTGTAGAGGGGCCAACGTAACTTCACGTGTTGTTTCCATTGCGACTGCGTAACATGCGTCGACAGTAAACCGCACCATCGTCGGCAAACGTTCGCTGCCGACCATAGGCTGATATCGTCGAGATGCGAGAAAATGGCAAGCAGTACCTCGGGCGGCAACCTCTCCACTAGGCCAGGCTCGTTGATGGGTTCATGTTCGATATGCCTGTGATTCGATAGTATCTCTAGCCTCTCGGAAAGATTGTAAGCTCGCGACGATGGCTCACCCACGTCGTCACTGTACACTCTGTAATTCCAGGGATATGGTGCGATATTATCGGCGTTTTCATTGCTGTTACGGCCATCAGCTGGCACGAATGCCTCTGGTACACTCTGCGGATCCTCTTCTATTTGATCTTGCACATTTCGATCGTGTCCACTGGCATAATTCTGATGGCAGCCACCTCTTGTTCGACAGATCATGCTTGGCAGATCAAGATTTACATCATGCGGAAATGACGCGTTCCGCGCGAACGCCATTACGCATTTGTCGACAGGATTGTTGTGCGAATTTTGGGGCATGTGATAGTTACACTGAGGTGCCACATTTTGATACTGCATGTACGATCTGCGAGAAATGTTCATGTTATGATTCGTTACATTCTGTTGTGCGTTTGGGATATTAGGATTGACGCTTTGCGGCGAGTTTTGCTGCTGCTGGCTCATTCTCCTCTCATGATTGTAATAAAGATCAGTTGGCTCATCATTTCCTGAATCTTCATCATCTGTTTTCTATTTTAGGTTAAGAAAGTACAGCTGTTAGTATGATTCATTATATAATATATGTGGAAATAAATGGTAATTACACCACATTAGTTTTCTATTAGTATTAATTATGATGGAATGTCGATGTATGATTCTACATCTGTTATCTTATATTATGTTATGTCACAATAAAAAAATAATGCAGAAATCAAATTACGTTGTATTAAATCTGCCATACCTCACTAAAAATTGGGACTTGTAGAGGATCGACGTCATTCGGGAATAGGAATGCATGACAGGTCGCGCAGACTGGTTCTTCAAAACAAGGCCCATAATATCCATTACAGATATAACATGCTACTGTCTAAAATTTAAAAGATTTTGACATTTTAATAACAATAATTTCCGTGATAATTAACGTCGATAAATTTCTCTCTTTCTTTCTGCAGAGAAATATAAATACAATCAAACAGTGCAGTGTAAAATATAATTACGTAAAGTTTATAGAAAAAGAATTTGCATAATGTTCGATATAATTGTTTGTATAATAAAATCAACAAAACCACAAGAACATTCGATTGTTAGTGCATAACTACACCTTGCGAAACGTCCGTGAATACCGTAAATATAATCGAGACACTAAAAATGAACTCACCGAGAATTGAAATTCGGGACAAGGGATATATTCCACCGATTCGATAAACTCGTCTTCCAAATTCAGATTGATATTCAGGTCACCATTCTCGCTTATTTTCTCACTGTTCCCGTTGCGCGAACAATCAACAATTTTGTCGCCAGCCATTTTATAACAATCGTGCGCATTCGCGACATGTACAATAACTGACAGTAAGCAACTCTCTCAATTTTGCAGTGGCTAAAACAGAGCCACGAATGCGCAAAATAAGGAGATTGCCCAAGAACGCCTGTGAAAATACTTTTAGGAGAGTTTCAACAAACTCTGATAGATGACGCCACAAACTCCGTTTGCCTCCACTGGTTTTGACTGAAACTGAAGGTGAGGTAGTAGTATATAATTCAACAATGGAGCGGGATGATTTATATAATATAAATTATATTTTATATTTATAAGTAATGTTGCACAATGCTGAGCTAAAAAATGTTTCTTAATAAATTGAGACTGCATAAGCGCTTGCATATTTATTAGAGTAGTAATTTTTATATACGCTCTTTTATTTACATGATACATATGTATTCACATATTGTTTAATTTCTATGTTAGTTGAATTTGCAATAAATCGAACTTCCATACTTTGTTTGGTCCAATCTCTGATACATAGAGAGCTGTGCCATTTGGACACACAGCGATAGCATGAGGTCTTACGAAGAGCTAAAATATAAGAAAATGATAAGACATGATAAAATATGTATACGTTGTGTATAATAAAAATCCTGTGAATTCAGAAATATATCATTTACCGAGGATTCTGGACCCCAAGTTCCTACTACACTTCGCTTTACCGGATCGACAGTAAAGCCCTTGATTTGTATCTTGCTGGATGTTATCCCGTTAACAGCATAGATAATACCACCTTAAATAAAGTGAAAAACAATTGCGAATTACAGCTAAAGATATTAATAATTGTCACAATATTATGCAAAATCACAGTTATCAAGAATTAGCAAGCACCGATCACTTACGATACGATGTAATGCCAAATATACGGCCAAACTGACGGTGACGGATCGAATAGGGAGGTTCAGGATTCTGGCTTGACCCAGAAAGCCCAATGTCCAAGCACACCACCCTCGAATTTTCGCGATCCGCGATGCATACCTCTCTATTTGGCAAGATTGTCAATCCATGGGGAATTCTTAATGAAATCCAATCTATGAATAAGTAATAACACAATCAGTATTTAAAAACAGTGAATTTAAATGTAATTTAAATTTAGCAAAAAGATTCAAGTACATACGTTCACCGATACTATACTTGGGGCTGCCCCTCGAATCGAATAACACTATTCTGTTGTTACAGTATCCATCCGCGACAACGATCTCTCCACCAGGAGCAACCGCGACCGAGGTTGGTTGACAGAAATGTTCCATGTCACTTCCAGGCTCAAATCTTTGACCGAGAACCATTCGAGCAACTCCGGAAGGTGAATACTATATAATTTAAACGAGTTAGAATTTATATTTAAAGTATGTTGAAAAATTTCTTCTCTATGTACCTTGAATACTTGATGAAGAGCGATATCGGTCAGCCATACATTTCCAAAATTGTCGATGTGAATCCCATGTGGCAGATAGAACGTCTGATTTCCCCAGCCGTAAATAATATCGCCGCTTTTCGGATCGAGCGTTAAGACCGTGTTACTATGAATTGGACCTTTGTACTTTTCTTGATACTCTCCATTCTCGTCGAAAGTGCTAGAAATTCAACAGGTGCATTATAAACGGACGTCATAAAAATATTTCGCATTGAAAGTGATAAAAAATTATTTTATTATATTTACAATATGATACAGTCTAGAGAAATTAAATGATTTCTCTTATATTTCGGATGTCTGACTCTAAAGATAATAATTATAGCAAATTCTTACTCATAATTCCATGTTCGATCGCTGCGGTGGAAAATCACGACTTTTCCCGTCGGATCCACCGCGACTCCGGAAATTTCGCCAAGATTTTCGGGACTTTGCCAGAAAGGATTTTCGACAGGGTGTAACGGTACGTTATAAAAGTCCGGGAACTGATCCTGTGTAATGATAACAAAATTGATTCACAATGCAATGTTGTGAAATTGTATCGCAATACGAATCATAGTGATGGCACGGACTGTATTGTTTTTTGATATTACTTGAATATACTTACATGAGAAGCACCATAAAGTTCGTCGAATCTGCTAAAACTATTCTCGTCGAAGCCACTGCGTTCTATATCGGACGTAACTCCTTTGAACAGCAGGATCATCAGTACCGGGAGAAACTGCGGTAGTCGATCGCGTCCGTTCGCCATTCTTTTATTCTTCCAAAGTAGTTGATGATGTCCGAATCGATTTACACACGCAGATGTTTGCCAAATTTCAATCGGTTCTAAAACACAACTGATGCAACAAGTACGAAAGAAATCGCTCGATGTGATGCACAAATTAAAATGATTGAAACAAATAAAATTAACGATAGAGCATCGTTTTACCCTTTTAGTGTAGATTAGATTAAACTGTCTTGGTATAATGTAACAATCTCGTTGAATTGTGTTGCAGCCAGTGTTGAAAACCGACTGCGTTCGGTCCGGGAGAGGATCTGTCGGCGTAATCAGACAGGTAGTCGCCGATCGATAAACGCGCGCAAGTGTTCTGCTCACCATCCCAGGAAAACGGGAATAAGGGACGGGTAACGTAACTTGGAAACCATTGACGTCAGACTTTTTATCCACGGTATAATCAATAATTGTTGGTAATCCGTTTGTTCCAAATATGCATGGTATTAGCACCACTAATGATTCAGCTATCACATTCAATTAATTAACAACGACGCACAATATTGTAAAGGATAATTAATGGATTATCTGGACATTGCTCCGTCAGCATTTTATTAGTACTGATCGCAACGAATTTCTGTAATCATAAATTCTTGTGGCAGCATACATGTTCGTTGATGTAATACAATTTATATTACTTCCAGTCAAATCCAAACATCCCGTGCGAAACCATTTTCTAAACATTCGTTACGTAACGCTCTTATTCTCTTGCCAGGGGGAAACTATTAAGGGGAGATTTGCAGAGATAATCGTTGCATATTAACTGGCGAACAAACAATTTGTGGAAATCCCAGATAGTCGTTGATTTTGATTTTAAACAGAGGGATTTGATTTCCTCTTCTTCTTATATCTCTATAAAAATAGAAGAATAGACAGATTACTATCGATTAAAAACAATTCAATTTATGCAAAATTGAACAATTAGAAATTAGAAGTCGGTTTGTAAAAATAAAGATTGAAAAAGTAGAGCGAGAAAGTTTCAAATAATACATCGTTGATCGTTGAAAGAGATAGATTTTATTTTTTTAGTCACCTGTTTTCTTTCTCGCGCGAGTAATACTGCATAACATCATTTATTTATCGATTTCGAGGCTCAGCGACGTTTCCGGTTGGGTCCAGATGTAGCCTGTGCGCGTCATGCTGCAGTGTGCGTCGTAATATCTTCCGGGAGCACGGCAATAGGACCATCTCGGGCAGCGGCATCGGAACTTACTGTGGAACTCCTCCTTGCACACTTCGTTCCACCAGCAGATCCTCTGGAACATTGAAATTTGTTATAACGAACAGATCTAACGGTGATAAGCTAAAATAAAATTCGATATAAGAAACGAAATTAATGAAATGTATTGTCTGATAAAAAATCTTTGTGAGATAATGATAATCTTTAAAATGAATCAGTGCGCGATGTATTCATTTGCTTGCTGGCGTAACGATACTCATGTACAATTCTTTTCATTTCGTTTCTCGTATGTCTTTTTATCTTTGATATATCGTATTAAAATTATTATAATGGCTTACCTCTGCTAGGTAGCCTCTCACACTTTGATCGCTGTAATTTCTCTTCGTGATTATATGCCTGGCGCTCGCCGAATATACTCTCGAGCATAGCGCGAATATTAATAAGAGACATAACACGGTCCTATCCTGTAAAGACACCCGAAAAGAAAATCATGGTCACTTTTGTATTCAATATGAATTGTTATTTCTCATCTGATAAAAATAAGAATTCGCTTTCACGAAATTTTAGATCTATTTAAAAGTTTAATTCTATTAAAATGTCGCTACGTCTTATGTCTCACTGTTTACAAATGTAAATCTGTAAACAGATTCTTCCGCGAATTCGTTCGGTTTTCGTTAATCAATCGATTATTTCGTTATTCCACGATACATCGCTACGATAATTTTATTACGATATCACGATGATATATCGCAAAATCCGCAAATTTACTCGCGCGTTCGTTCACTTACATCTTCCCTCATGTTGTGCCGTTTCGCGCGGAACACCGCACCACGTCCTCGATTCCGGATTACGTGCGAGGAGCGTTGAAAGGGCGACGAGCCCACGGGAGCTGCATTTGTCCGTCGCGGTGTCGCTCGCGAGGTACATTATCCCTACACGATGCAGTTCCTGAAGGGAAGGAGCGAACAAAGTCGGGCATGCGTACATCCGTCCGGTTCTCGCTGATATCGCCAAAGGTAGGTCAGTCTCTTTTATTCGCGCGACGATCGATCGTCACGCGATCAATTTTATGTTTAGAGTTGTGCGATTCCTCGGTGAGAAGACAAGTATACTTGTCGTACAAAGTATGAATGTAATATACTGTACATAATACTGTAACGAAAGCCACGAAATCTTTTTTTCCTTTTTTTCAAGTTTCTCCAAAACGGTGTCTCCGAATTCATCCTCTTTTCGTTCCATTCTCTGGAACAAAACTCCATTAGTTTATCATCTCGCTATTTAAGACTTTCTCGAATTATTATACATTTATTATATATTATTATACATTTCAATTTCTCTTCTCCATCGTCTGTTTGAACGTTTCGAAAAGTGCGCCAAAGTATCATCGCGCCGCACAACAACCGCAGTACGAACCAAGTTTACCGAAAGACGGTCCAATTGTCCAAGTGATCATCTGTTTACGTTCGACTTGTTATTTCTTACGTTTTTTCGAGCGAAATGGCATCTCGCGCATTATTGCGACAATGTGCGAGTGGAATTAACAAATCCTATCCTGGGTACGCTGGGTATTGTTTTTCGCATGTATCTTCCCTGTGCTAAGAAAGATAAACAGAGCATAACCTCACAATTTTACATAATATTTGCTATTACTGGACTTGATGGATATTTTTACGGAATGTAATTGTAATCTTTTTATTTAATATAAATGTTTTGATGCCGTGTGATAAATTATCAACTGCGATATAATTATAACCTATATAACATGTTGTGAGCTTTAGAAATTTTATAAAAATTAATATTGTAAAAGTAACTTAAACGATGGAAAATGTAAGAGGTGAATATGCCATATTAGCCATCATAGCTTTAGCTGGTAAAGTATTATTTTCAAAACAACTTTAGAAATATAAACAATCTCTGTATACAGATTAACCAGATCACTCTCGAGTAAGAGCACTGATGTACAAAAGAAACAACCTGAAACAAAACGCAAAGATTTCGAAACGACTGTGATGACGCAAGAAGAAATCAAATATATGCAAGCTTTGAAGTCTACAATTACTGTAGGCGAGGAGGATGTAGGTTGTGTATCCGGTGTACCTGAGGTGCACATTAAGACTCGCAGAGTTCGGATTTATCAACCTGCTAAAAACGCCATGCAATCAGGAACGAATAACATTCATTTCTGGCAAATGGACTTTGATACGCGCGAACGTTGGGAGAACCCGTTGATAGGATGGACTTCCAGGTGAATATTAATGTTGTTAATACATAGGACTTAGAAATTGTGTTCTGTCAGTTAATAAGATATCAGACTGCAAAAAAAATGATATATAAACATAAGTAATAAATACATATGGAGATTAGAATGTATTTAAATCTCACTGGACTTGTGCATAGCATTGTATCGCATATTGTATCGAGTAATAACGTGTATTCTTTCATGTTTTTCTAAAAATACAGCGGAGATCCCATGTCAAACGTGCAAGTCAATTTTACGACGAAAGAGGAGGCGATTGCACATTGCAAGAAAATGGGATGGGACTATTATGTACAGAAACCGAATGTCAATCAACCGAAGCCCCGTAGTTATGGCACAAACTTTTCATGGAATAAGCGTACCAGGGTCTCGACGAAATAGGCGCTTCCAGGTTGTCATTTGCAATTTTGCGCCATAGCTACGATGAGGTTCATCGTTAACTGTAGTAATTTAAAATCTCTGCGATCATTATATATAATGTGACATGACACATATTATATATAATTATTACGCACGTGTACTATAATGCAAATAAATGTATATATTCAGAGCGATATATGCGATATATTTACCTTATTTCTGAGAAATAACCTCACTTTTCCGTTCGTTTGAACAAACTCCAAAGGAACCAGCGATTCTGGGAGTAATTTCAATGTAAGTAACTAGATAGCTGTTTATTCAAATTTCAAATGCGATCATTATTGGTTGCAGTATTCGATTAGTCGCCCAGCTCCCTTAAGGGGAAGCTGGAGTTGCTAGTGAACTATTTTTTCACTATAGCGATGGTAATTGCAGTTTCGAAAATTCTCTTTATTGCTTGTGCAGAATAAAAAATCCTTTTCCACAAATGAAGTATAGATAAGTCCGCTCTACAGGACTTTATATTCAAAATGGAAAAAAGTTAGAAAAGACAAATGCAAGTTTTTAACTTTCCATTTTGAATATAAAATCCTGTAGAGCGGACTTTCTTTCTATCTATACTTCATTTGTGGAAAAGGATTTTTTATTCTGCACAAGCAATAAAGAGAATTTTCGAAACTGCAATTACCATCGCTATAGTGAAAAAATAGTTCACTAGCAACTCCAGCATCCCCTTAAAACGACCAATAAGAGCATTGCTTCGCGGAAACTCGCGATTCGTTAGCCTAGAGAAAAGAACTCGCGACTCATTTCACGACAATTGTATCTTTTCTCGGAATCCGAGATGTATGTCCGAAGCTCCGATTCTAAGAAACGGAAACAAGAGCTAAGCCGAAGGAATCTGCGGTAATCTCGAAGCGTACAGCGTCGAAGCTGAAGGATTTTCGATAGTTTGCGTGTAAATCCTGCTCCTTTCCTTTACATTGTTCCTCACAGTAGCAGAAGAAACGTGTCTCAAGCAATATATAGGATGTAGGATCGAAAGCAAAACAAACTGTGATAGTAATGTATGCTACGTTCCCAGGAAGTCGTCTCCTTTATCAAATAATGTTCTCCGCAATTAGACTTAACAATTAGTCGTTAATAGTAATGGTAATTAATAAGCAATTAGTCACAATGTTTTATTATCTAAATATATTATTGTATAGTTATATATTATTTTACAATTATAGAACTCGTTAGCGCGAAATTCTCAAATTTTACGAAATATTTGCTCATAATGATTATCAAGTATCTCTCATGAAAATGATTAATTTTCACACATAATTGGCTTTTTATATGATTCATTAGCTGCACCATTATTCATCAGTGAATCTAAAAATGATAACCGATTATCAATGAGTAACGATCTCAATGAGTAACATACGATGCATCATCCTTCATAAGCCATGCTGTAAGATAAAGGGTTACTGAGAAGAAAGTATCCAGATCCTTTGTCCATCCCAACGTTAGCCATGTACGTGATTACAAGCACACAAGCAACTATATATAAAGCTGGAGGAACGTTTCTAAGATTGCCATGCACAAATCTATAGTAATTATCATCAGATTTCAGTCAGATTTTGTATAAAGGAAGGCTAAATCTTTTCACACAATGACAATAAAATTTTTTGCACGACTTTTCAAATGCTATCTCAGTATTTGTTGACGCGATACAACACGAACACGAACACAGTCACACCATATTGTCTTTAATCAGAGTATAATGATCTCTATTCTATGAAACGATATCTAAAGATATTTGCGTTAGTCATAATATGATAACTATTGTATTGTTTCATCGATATTAATTTACCATTTGTCATCAGGCTATTCTTTCAGTCTGCCATTCAACAATTCTAAATTGTCGACCATGCATTTTGACGGACGCAAGAAGAACGAACAAAGAAAAAGATGGAAGACATGGAAAGAACGAAATCAAAGTCTGGAGGGGTGCGGAAAACCGCATGGAGGGATATAACGACATCGGGACGCAGGCGCATCGTGTCGGAGACCGGCGCGGGGAGTCACTTCGTAGCGGTTCGGTCAGTCGTGTTCGGGGTGACACGGTTTGCAAGTCGGAATGCGTTTTCTTCACGACAGTGACGCGGACGCGTCGTGATACGTGCTCGGCACGTGGCGTACGTGTACTTCTCGGTGTGCGGCTTCTGATGTTTTCGATCGAGGAAGTGGAAAGGACCGAGACGACGTCGTAGATGCGCGAGGGAGTCTTGGCAGGTCCGAATTATCAACGATCGTCGGATCTCGCAGTCAGTCTGACGATTACGGAGAGAGGAGAAAGAAGAGAAAAAAAAACTGCCTCCTCTTTCTCGTTTCGAGTTACAACGAGTATCGCGATAGGGACACGCAAAGATGCACGAAAGAGCTCGTTGAGGGCCAGAGAGACCCGAGACGACACGCAGACTAGCGCGAGAGGGTCAGAAGTGCACGTTTGGGCCGGACGATTGGGCTAGCGCGACGTACCGGCGCGTGCCGACGGATCGACGCTGAGCGTCGCCGTCAGCGTCATATACGGTAAGCGCACCCCGTTTTGAAGCGCGTGCCGATTACCCTACGAAAGCTTAAAGATTAGAAGTAATGAGATGGTCATTGATTTTGTGACAAACGAATGCGGTCATTTGGGGGTAGTTTATACCGCGTATCTTACCGCGTATCGTCCGGATCTTGTTAGAGATTACGGCTATTACTTGATTAAAATGTTTTAATTATTGTCTAAAAGCAGTACTTGTACTAATATATTCATCGGCGTGAATATGACTGATGTAACTGTTAATTAAGTTGAATCTTAAAAGTCTTTAATTGTCGCAGTTAAGTTTAAAGAGTTTAATGCGATTATGCCAGTAAATTGAATTTCAAAGATTTAATGTTGAATCTTAGCATGATCGATCTTCAATCATAATTTACATTGGAGACGGAGAAAGTTTTAGAATACTGCTACGAGTTTCAATGGTAAACAACGATTTTAAATGTCACGGGACACGGATTTCAATAAAACTCGTACTGCTCATGGCAAAGTTATCGGAATAGGATTTGTGATTCGGGACAAAAGAACGTGCAAACAACTCTTACCAAAATCCGTTGCTCAACGTTTACGCCGTTGTGGAAATATAAACGATCGCGGCAATTTCCAACAATAAGCACGTGGTTGAAGATAGATTTGCTGATCTGTAATTCATGCGTGACGCAAACGTAAACGTTTACCAGTACGATAATTTAATTAGGAAATATCGATTACTCTCGCGTGCGCACACATAGAGTCGGCAAATTAGCATCGACGGCTTGTGTATTTTTCTTTTTCCCCGTCAGCAGTACATTCGATTTAATTCGGTACGGATTTCTTCGCTTGCGATCCCTCTTTCGCGTGCGTGGGTGTCTTCAGGTCGGAGAACTCGGGGTGACGTAACCGACGACCGAAACTAAGTTAATTCCAAACGGCATTTAACGACCTCGATGAAATCGAATTTGCTTTCTGCCGAATCACTCTATAAAACAGCGTTTTTCCAAATGAAAAAAAAACGCGATGCATACATACACTGTCAAGTCATTTTGTCAAGAATCGCGTAATGAAACACATTGTCCCGCGTTCTTGTATCGTCCTTATACCATTCCATGACTAATTCCATCGTAATTTTTCTAGAGACAAGGACATACATTTAACGTGACCGATTATCACCGTCGTCATTGTCAGTGATATGATAATCAGTGAATAGAAGTGATACGACACGAGGGTTACCGTGCCGAGCGGCGCGATGCGGCGTCGCGTCGCCCATCGATGCTTGCTCGTCGGTGGTAGCCAGGAAGGCGTCGTGGCGACAAGCAGCGGCGGCGGTGGTGTCGTCGGCACGTCGTCCGCCGCTGAAGAATGGACATCGGATGCGACGAAAGGAGGAATTGTCATTATCAGTGGATTCGTCGACGCGGTGCGCGACGCCGACATCGCCGTCGTCGGTTGTCGCAGTCAGCTGCTTCTTCCCGCGACCGACGTGATCGAGCGAAGCCGGTGATTCGCGTAGTTGAGGTAAATCGGTCGCCGGCTCGGATTTGGATGGAAGACGACGACGACGAAGGCGGTGACGACGACGCGGCGACGACGACGACGACGACGACGACGACGACGACGACGAGGGCGAGAGGATGCCTGGTATCGTGGTGTTCCGACGGCGCTGGAGCGTCGGCAGCGACGACCTCGTTGTACCTGGCGCTTTCCTCTTCATCCTTCATCTCATATGGTGAGTGAAATTGATGACAAAGATGAGATGTATCGAAGAGAGAACGGAAATCCGATAAGCCGATTTTTCTTTTTCATTTTGAGAGGCTTGAACGTATAGTTAGAGAGGCAGAGAGAAATACATGACTTGATCTCGCACGAAGACCGGTTTATACATCCAACTTTTCATATTGAAATGAAAAAAAAAGAATGAAAAAATGGATAGCTTTATGTCCATTATAAATTCATAACTCTTGAATAAATCCAATGGTACGTATTTTTGCTGCAGTACTGCAGAAGTATCATGGAGGAAATATTTCTTGAATGTAAGCTAGTGATGAATCCATGTCATTTAATTATCTTCCAGAAATTTGGTGTCCCAAGAGAGAAGGAAATTCTCTATTTCTTATTACGTGGTTTAATTAAGAATGCACGTTCGACGGTTGCTTGCACGAAACAGCAAGAATTTCGCCCACTGGATTTATTGACCCTCGCAGTTCCAATTTTGTCGGAATATTTTCCGATATGCCACTTCTAGATTAACGGCTAGCATTACGGACGCAGCATACATCTCGCCTTCGGAACTCACCCTCGAACCATGCTCGATTTTACGTGCGCCAATCAGGTACTCTCTCATGAATTCCGTTTTCGAATCGTTTCCACTGCAATTCGCTAATTAATCGCACGAGTAATCAGTCGATACGCATCGCGAGCGTGCATCTGCCAAGATTATCCGAGAAACCCGAAATTGCTTATTCCTTCCCAAGATGTAGATTCTCTTTATTCGCATATATCCTTTGCAAGGGGTGGAATATTGAAAAATAGGAATCCGTAGAAATTTCCCCCTATCTATCGGGAGCGCCGTGTAACAGCTAATTAATTAGCAAGGAATTAACACCTGATCACACGATACATCCGAGCTTGATTTCTGCTGTTAGGGGATGGAGATATTGCGTGCAGCGTTCCCCGATATCGTGGTTTCGAGATCACGCGCGAGCCGAGCAAGCGAGCGCGAAAATAGTGATACGCTCTTTGCATGAACGGGGATCATTTTCAAGAGTGCGCGAGAGAGTGCGCGTCCTTGATTATTCTTGGAACGGGGTATTGGTTTGTTATTTTCAGAGTCTGTTGTGTGTAAACGCCTGGATTAAAAATCTCCCCCGCGTCTCCTCCACCTTTATCGTCGCATTCCCAAGCTTGGAGCTTGTACCGAAACGCGCATCTCGCACGCGTATCTCTCGCGAAGCGCGTTGTCCTTTGATCCGGAACGATAAGCGTTAGCAGTCTATTACGAACAGCTGGCTGCTTTTAACGTTCCGTTAGACGAAAGCCGATCATTAATAGATGCAGATATCGTGCCGCGTTCGGTAAATAGTAAACAGATAGATCGCCAAATGTCAAGATATTAACCGGAGAAATTATTTAACGGCAAATTATGAAAAGCCGTTTACGTATATCAGTTAATATATTGCATTCATTAACGTTATAATTGCGATAATACAAGACTTATCGGGGGTGCGGGGTAACTTTATATGGGTAATATGAATCGAGGTTAAGAGCAGCTTAGCTTATTCGAAACTTTCGTAACTCGTGCAAACTTGTGTATAATTATCGAGTCAGCGAAACGTTTCTGCAAACCGGCTTTGATTTTCTATGTGCAACTTTTCCGTGCAACGTGCTCGATTACTGTTTTTCAAGAAAAGTCGGTCGTGCGAAAACACTTTTCTCATGTATTATTAGCGCCTCTTTGCATCTCGTTTGCGACGCGCAGTGTCGTTTAACGTATTTTGAGACTGCCTGCAAAATAACGGTTAAGTAACATCAATCATTTTATTTCTCTCGAGACGTAACCTATCGTAAAATAAAATTCCCTTATTTTTTCCTTTAAAAATAGGATGATGGCGTGGCAAGCCACGTGGTTCCATTCCGCATTCCCATATTTCAAATTCAAATTTGAATTTCGAATTGTTCTATGAGAGTTTATACTAATTGCCACTTGATAACCTTAAATGCTTTCAGATATACGATAAATATACAGCACAAAATATATACGTTAATTCGTGCGAGTTTAGTATTCTATCACGCTATCTATGTGATAGTGCGCTGTTTCCCTTTTAGGGGAATTTTGCATCATGCAGTTACGTTCCGCGTTTCAGAGTGGCAATCGAATGACCAACTCGACCGGTCCGGTCGTTCGCCTTTTTCAGTTCATCTTGACGCCTTCGACCGGCCGGTTGTTTGTCGCGTACGGAGTGTCGCGTCGTGCGTGCGTAGGTTATGTCATCCGGGACGTCGTTGCAGAATGCCGAGCTTGATCGCATTCGGCAGAAGATGGAGGGTAGGCAGCGACGATCTTCTGCTACCTGGCGTTGTCTTGTTCTGGACCCATCTGTTCGAGTGAGTGTCGTTTTGTTTGTGTTGTTTGTCATTTGATGAGAGACAAAGTGAAGGAGCAAGATGAGAAGGGATCGTTCAAAAATTACGCAAGCGTGCCAATGCTAATCGTGATTTTTTGATGGAATCGAAACGGCATTCGGAATGAAGTAAGCCAGAATAAAAATACATATTGTAGAAAATGGGATTTAATTTGAAGATAGGTACCAGAAATACTCGTAGGGATGAAGGGCGATGACGTTTTTAAAAGAAAATTATAAATTAATTTAGATTTACAAGATTGAATTGAAAGAGAATATCCGTATATTTTGTTTATATCCTTGAAAAATGGCTATCATTTCTAAACATGAGCGTGTAACGCTTATCCGATGTATTTGTGAACATGTTGCATGACACATTTATTTTATTCAAGTGAAAATGTTTCTCATTACGACTCGCGATTGAAAAGTTTGGAAAATACTCGTGAACGACAGGATGCAAAAAGGACCATGTGCCAACGTGTTGACATCCATTTACAGTCTGGTTGCAAATGCACGAACCCGATTGTTAAATGGCATCGCGTGACATTTCATCTCGAAACTATTAACCTTCTTTTTATATTACATTAGATTTTATATTATATTAGATGACATGACTATCGTCACGAAGTTTGACCTCGATAAATGTAGGCGCTTTACTGCTTTTGCTTTTTATTATTCGGTCCTTCACTATAATTCACTGTAAGTTCTTTTATTCCGAAAAAGAAGAGATTTAAATTTCCTTGCAAAAAATGTTTACATGTCGCACTTGAGAATTTGTATTTGTAAGAAAAATGTGTTTATTCACTCAAAGCATATGTATATATATTTAATACTACTTGGACAGTTTTGAGTATGTTATGAGTTTTAAGCGCGATTTGATCCAGTAAACTAATTCGAGGAAAGGGTAGGCTGGATTTATTGATCCATGGTGTCGATGTCACGCGAAATCTGATACGTGATACGAAAATAGGGACTGTCCGCAATCTTTTCGACGCCACGGGAGTCGCGTGTCGCGTGTCAAACACGTCATTCTCGATAAATTGCCCAAGTGATGATTTCAAGTTAAATGTATGTGCGAGAATTTCTAACTTTCGTTTATGCTTGTTGCAAATTTATATTGGATTTCTTCAAGCAGAACCCGATTGTTTACAGCTGTACAGTAAATCTCAGGTTCATTCTTATGCCTGCTGCGCTGCCTTTTTCCATCCATTACGTCTGCGAGATTAGTAAAGTACTCTGAGACGAATCAGACTGTAGAAGTAAAAAACTTTTGTCTGTTTTCATCCTCTTCTTCTCTCTTTTTTTCTTTTTCTTAATGACGAGCAACCAGAATGACACCCTCGTTTCGCGATTTTGAACGGGCAATCTGTTCTCATCAACTTGCAAAAAAGTCGCCAGCGATCGATATGCATGTGCGCAAGCAAGCTCGCTAGTTTTTTTCTCTGAATGGCATTCTACGTCTTCTCTTTCTAAAGCGCGCTATGAATCATTTGAGGGTAACTCCACGGCATGACGGCATCGGTGTGACGGCCCCACGTGCGTATTGTGCGTTCGCGTTTCGTGCCACGTTGATCCCAGGAACCCCTACTTACATGAGGTAGAAGCTATACATATTTTAGACAGATCGAACAGCTTGTCAAATTTTTGTGCGAAGGAGAAACTACTCCAGAGATGCATCGAATCTTATATTTATGGCAATCGTTTAATCATTAACAAACTCGAATTTTCATATGATAACATGATGAGATAATATTACAATACTTTCTTTTTATCCTGCTTCTTGAATCTTGAGCGACGTGACACGGATAGATCAATTGAAGTAATCTTACAATCGTTTTATCTCTTATCATGAAAACCGGAAAGAAGTCGCACCCTTGCACTCACAAGTAGAAGTATGTAAATGATCGATGCTAACGCATCATAGTCACCTTTCTCTCGTATACACGAGCCATTAAAAATCGTAACGTTGCCCGTGTGTACAGAATACTATTTTTTCCTCGTCGCACGAACGGCTAAATATAGATCCGAACTTGTAAGCTCATTGGGATTTAAAGTTAGGTACGCATTAGGTATGCATGTTAGACAACATGTATGTCGTGTTATTGTTACTTATTGTTAGTTCAATTTGGACAGTTTGAACGTATCTTGTGTTATTATAAGTTATATATGTATACAGAGTTACATTATATGCGAGTTGTATTTTATTCAGCTGCAGTTTAATTCAGTTTTCTCGCCCGTTCTGCTGTTCTCGAATAATCCTGTAATGCTAATTTTAACGCACATTGTATATTAGAGCTATCGTTAAACGATTTATTAAAGAAAACCGATAAATGGCTGATCAAATCACATAAATCAATTATACGTTGACATTAAAAAAATGGCTTTGTTCCTTTTTCAATCATGGTTTATTTTAATCATTTGCCGTCGTAAATGACGATGCACGAAAGTTTTGTTTGACAAGCGACAGCCGTGTGTCACGTAATAATCTCCAAAATAGCAACATCATGGTCCTCTCTTCGCGGTAAACGTTCTTTCAGATCTCGGCTTCTAACAGATTGGCGACAAAATTCTGCTTGACACCACCTACTTGCAGAACTCTGCCAATGTCGATATATCGTAGCTTGCTGCGTTGTTCGTTACGACATACTTCCTTCCATTCATCGCGCTGTGTACAATGAATACCGTTGACTCTCACACAACTTGATGAAACTAACAGAATTAAACATAAAGTTATATCATAAAAATGATCATAGTAAACGAAAAAATTCAGTCTTTTTCTTGAAGTATAAAATAGTAAATCCAAGCTGTGACAAAGATCCTTTCTACCCTATTAAATAAACAGATACGATTCACTAGAAAGTGAGAAAAGGAGAGATTAGATGAAAACTGCGCAGAAAAAGAGATGAAATATTTACGTATGTATGCGTGCAGCAGTAATTGCCTCATAAATATTTTCCGGGACCAAGAGACAATTTCCAACGGTCGTGCTCGTGAACGGTATGACTTATTCATAAGCCCAATGTCACCTTATCACGCAACTAGGTCGCCGCAAGTCACTGCATTTTGTGCTTTGACACAGGCATGACCCAATCACGACGGCTCAAACAGCCTGATTTGATTCAACTGTAAGGAGTGATAACTTTTCTGTCCGGGATCACTGATGCACACACACGCTCGTAAGCTCATCAGTATCTAAACGCTTCGCAGTTACGAAACAGCGTGTCTCAGCTGTCGCGACATCAATTTCATAACGATAAGCATATCAATATGCATTTATGTTAATCATCGTGCATTCCTTGCTGCATTCCATGTGCCACTGGATTTTATCTACTATATTTTATCGCTGCATTTTTTAGAACCTGAAATTAATGAAAATTTAATTTTTTGTTTTTAGAATTGTTTGAAAAAAAAGATTTAAAAAAGATATTGATTCAACTGGATTATGCTTGACTTGCAACTTGAAGTAAACAAGATGCAACGATTTTGCTGCGATTTGGGAGAATTCATGGATGAAAGATTCTGTCTCGTATATCTCTCAGGTGTCAAGTTTGAGTCCATGATTTGTTTCCGCAGTCTAAACAAGAAAGAAGTATCTTTACACGAATTCTCGCCAGATCTTTCATCGGAAGAGTGGCTTAATAAATGCGTTGAGATCTTACAGATCCGTCGTCATAAATCAAGTCGCCGATACCCGAGGTCGAGTAATTGGCGACGACCACATTGCGCGCACACTTCTGCTAAATGATTCGATAGACAAATAACGCTTTGATAAAACAAGTCAGTCAGTCTTGTATATTTTATTCATTTAAAAGTTTGTACAACAACATTCGAACGGTACTACACGGTGTTCGATAAATTACATGTCACGCGTTGATGACGCTTGAAATTCATGACTTTAATCTTTTTTTTTTTTCGAATAAACGTGGATTCGACATCCGTCTTGGCAGGAGGACGGTTGAAAACAACGGGGCGCGCATCACCACCGCACAGTTTAGCATCCCCGTGCATTAGGGTGCAGGATACCCATGGTGATGCAAATCCACATCGCCGCGTCCCCCTCGCGAAATTCGCCATACGGCTTTCCCCTTCGAATCGTGGAATCGGTATACAGGACGCGTCAGAATCCCGTATTGCAGAGTTTTGGAGAAATTTCGATAGCAAATATTCTACTAATAAAAACGTAATTTTTCGATATTTGTGACGTTAAATACATTGGTAAAGCTATCGAGTGAAAATTTTTTCAAATAAACAAATGTCTGAAATAAATTAAAGATTGGTCTTTTAACGTTTACATGTTGTATGTTTGACAGCTCTTTAATCTTTAACTTAATCTAATTATGGAAAAATTATTGACATTACTTATTATGTTCAGTAGTGAAATATTTATTTTGCTTCTAGCTGTATAGAGAGAAAGAAGGATCATCGAGATCTCCAAGACACCCTATATAATGCGTCGGTGCTTTGCCGCGATAAATGGCTCTTTGTCCCTATAGTTCGTAACGTTCAGAGAGGTGGTAGTTTTGGCCACGCTAGAATATAAATGGTCGTTCAGATGGAATTTTTGCTCGGAGCATTTGACCCGACTTTTAGGCTTTGGAGCTCGTCTTTTAATCTCAAAGGTTTTTCATTAGAGGAACTCTTCATTGAACATAGATCCGAGAATGGGTTCTTCGACTTATCAAATCTTTTCCTTTGAACATTTTGAAAGAAAACTTTAGTCTTGAAACATCACTCAAGTGCCTCATTGCGAAGTCGTTTTCGTAAGATAGAAAGTTTTCATAAGAGTAAAATAGTTGTGTCTTCTTCTATATATATTTTTTAACACGCTGTACTGATTCAATGACTACCAGAATAAAAAGAAAGTCGCAAAAGTGAATTTCCGTGAAATTGCATCTTCGCTCATACAACCTTTATTTCGTTTCATTTCGTTGTGGCGATCAATCAATCGACAAATTTATACGTCGAGATTGCTTTTTTCCGTGCAATCGCCGTCGCGTGTGAAATCGCGCGCGGTTATAGTTGCAGTGGCAGAATTTTCGTTACGCTGTCTCGGTTTAGTTGCATCGGTTCTCCCGATATCGTGTGGGTTATCGCAGATTGCCGCACCGATTGCAAATATCAAACACGATGATCATGCTCGTGTTTGAACTCTCCATGTAATTTGACATTTTAATGAAGTATCGCGCGCCTCAATCGTTATGCAATTATTATGGTCATGGCGTCAATCGAATGACTTCGTGCTTTCTGTCAAACGCAATTAATGCTAATGAGACTAAGCCGACTTTGCTGTTTCATGGAACGTAAACTATTCTTTACATTGCATGCTGTACACATCTCGTCGATATTGTTAACTCATGAGAGGTAATTTAATTACAGTCGCACATGATTTCAAACATCGCTCGTGATAAGCCCCTAAGGATTCTTCGATGAACGAATCATGGACTTCCATCCACTTTGAGACGTGAAATCTCACGTCGATGTCGTCACGTAGGATCGCCGCGAGATTGTCAAAAGGCAGCGTGCCTTTCATCAGACAGGAGTAGTGTGGAAGGCGCGGATACTTAAGCAAAGTTTGATTGAAGTAAACTTGATCGTCTCTCTCGCCGATCCTAGTACGCACAGTATTGAGCTTCATTCGGCCGGATATGAGAAACGTTTCCGCGTTTAAATGTCAGGGGTCACGATTACTCGGCACTGCGACACTGCGCACACCGTGCGCGCCCGCATCACGAAAATTTTCAGGACACGTAGACTAGAAGCAGCATTCAGCTGCATTATTAATTGCCGATTCCCGAGGACGTGTAGATTGTCCTCGTTTTTCAAGAACTGCAAGAAAAGTTCTGATGTCGTGTTGTCTAATATTATGAAGAGAAATAATATCGGATCAAATTACACATTATATAATATATTACATGCTACAGTTAGCTTAAAAGCACGTTAAAATTAGAACATCCAATATCACTTGGAAATGAAAAGAGATCGAGCATGATACTTGTTTCCATTTACCTCCGTTTCATTTCACGTCTCGTTCGTTTCTTATCTTTTACTTTCTTGCTGCGAAATAACATTGATTGTTCTAGTTTCAATATATATGTATATAGATATAGATAAATAGATATCAGGATAACATATGTATGGATAAGAATGGAAATATATTTCATGTACTTTTCGAGCTTTTCAGAACGTGACACGTTCTTGGCTCTTTCCATCTCTCTGGGCATCTATTTTCACGCTCCACCAAACATATCTTAAATTTCTCGTTCGTGAAATGCAACGATACATTTATTTTGAAACTTGTTCCGATAATTATGAAGTTGCGGTTTTGCCTGTTTCGCTCGATATAACATGCTCAATTTGTCACTCGCAGGGAAATGTTCTCTGTTCCTCTCAGACTTTAATGAGCTCCAGATTTATTGCGGATCTGTATGGTATAATGGACGTATCTTCCTTTTTTTTATTACTAGCTTTTACTGACTAGAACAGCTTTTAAAGTTCATTTGAAGTACTTTATTCCAAGCTACAGTTTGAAACCGCTTTTATCATTATAATATTTGTACTAGATTCAAATTCATTACTATCTAGCATTTATACGTATCGTGTTTACACTCTTTGTAGTTGGAGTCGTTTTGATCTTTAAAAAAAATCTTATAATTGTATCAGAAAATTATAAGATATTTTATTATACACACGTTTGTGCATTAATTCAAATAAAAATTATTGAAAACTTTAAGAAATCTCTAATTTCGCAGGTTAATATCGAAAATCACGTTAATTAGAATTATGTGGCATTGATTATCTGCATTAAGAAACTTGCATTCCGCCACACGACTAACAATAAGAACGTCTATCTTGTCGGCTTTCGTTACTTATCGTCAGTGGCAGTCGATGTCGTACAAGTGCGCTTCACGGCTGGAAATAGTCTGACCGTCCACACAAAGAGAGACTCGTTGAGCTTTAAGAAAAGCTCTTGGCAAACCTAGAGAATTTCTCGCGCCTCTGCGAAGCTTGCCGAATCCGTTTACTTATCAGTCATTCCGCTCTTTCCTCAGATCTCTGGATCAAGAGTACACGGCTTACCGTTTATATTCTCACTCAGTCTCTAAGATACGATTTCTCAGCTTGAAAGTATTGGTACTACAATACCACGTGTCAGGAATATGGATATTTAAAAGTGACGTTGTTCCATAACAGACAACAATTACGGCGATATTAGTGTTGAACTTTTGCTCATAAATTGACCTGATTTCGCCGAATTATCGGGAATGTCTCACGAGAATGAAGATCGAAAACGTTGCGGCACTTTTTATAGTCGGCACACAATTGTTGATGTTACGGAATTATGTTTTATTAATGACAAATCGTTAATTAGAATCAAATAAAAGGAAATACGCGATGTTTAACGAGAGAGATACATCCATGATACTTTTAATCGTCTCGATGTAGGCTTACAAAAGATGGGAATCGGGTTCCTTCGGCTTTTTCTCTGGCTAACTTGTCCCGAGCCCTAGGTAAGGGTCGACGTGGCCCGCGATAGAAACTACAGAAAAGCCGGCTACAAGATAAATCGATACGAAACCACCGGCACGCGGCAGCATCCAAGGCTCTGACGGCCCTTTGCCTCGTCTCTGCTGTTTCATCCCCTTGCAACGATCCTCCCCTTCTACGCCATCTCCCCTACTTCGTTCATTCTTTTTTCTCTGTCTTCTGCTCTCTTTCTTTCTCTGAAATTCCTTCAGCCGTGTTACGACCGATTCGTCGAGTCAAGATTCGTTTCGCTATGATCGTAGTTGCGTAAAGAGATATTTCTTCCTGCAGTTGCTTGGATTCGCTTCTCCGTCTTCTTTTGATCTGAAATAATAACGAATTCTGTATTAATATATTGCATTAAACGTTTCATTGTCGTTTGATTGAAAGATCGGCTTTCCTTGCGGTTTTCTGACAGCGTGACTCGTCAAAAAACATCGTATCGGAAATCATTTATCTGACGGTGTCCGCTAAAGGGAGTTTCCAGTTGATCAAACCGCTTGAAAGCTTACCAATGCAGTTCCATGCGGTTGCATCTATCGCGGGATGCCGAAAGTCCGCGGACGGTTCTGTTCAGCATGTGCTCCGCGGTGTGATCTATGCAATGTGTGTGCAACAAAAGGCCGTAGTATGCAAAGTTCGAATGTGCAAGCGCTCGTCCGCAACGACAACGAGCGACGTTCGCGAAAGGTTGTTCTACCTTTGTCTATTCGTGACCGTGTCCGTCATCGGTCGCCGGTCGTGTAATCGAAAGCGTGTACTCTAGATTATTAATGTCAACGACGCGAACTCAATACTCCACCATTATATAAGCATCGATACACATATAAGCGTCATTGCATTACTATTTAGTAATAATTCTTCTTGGTGCTTCTTCGTGCGAAGGTGGACATTTGGAAAACATGAAGCATCAATTGGACAATTTTCTCTTCTCCTATTTCCGAACTCGAATATCTGGTAACGATACCTCAGGAACATTGACGTTAATAATGCCTTGCAAATACATAAACCGAGGCACGTATAAAATTGATAGAAAATTTTGCCCAAAGATATCCATTCATTTATCGCAGGAAACTGGGTTTATGTATATTTATCTCGTGTTCCACATCTTAAAGAGACCTCTTTATGGGTTTACAGGCTGACAGTGCTAGGCGTTCTACTGGGGATTCTCGAGTGGAATCGTAGCGTCACCTGCATCCTTCTCCTGTGGGAATACGTGATCGGGTATGAGGGTCTCTTCGTGGCTTGCATGGCAGTGGAGTTCTCCATCTGTTTCCTAGCGACGAGGGGCAGCATCCTGGACACCACGGCGAGAGCGCCGATGCAGTACATTCTGTATATCCGATTGTGTGAGTACATAATCGATGTCGTTTACCCGCAATCCGCTACATTCTGATCGAAACGACGAGGAAAGGACTCGTTTAAAATCATGTAAAACTGTGTTCGGAGAATTATATTTCACTGGAAGGAATCTCGATCAGATTCGATGTGATGAGAAAATGCATTGTACTTCCAGTATCCATCTGTTAATCTCAACGATGAGATTCGAAGATATTTCAGAACGACGTTTGCGGTTTTCGTCGCAACTGGGTCAACCGTGTTTGTTTCGTCGTGGAAACGCTCTTGTCGGTCCCCCTCAGCCGCGTGTTTCCACTTGGAGGAACAACGCGGATACCGTGCTTTTGTAAGCTTCGCGGCGCCGAAGAGAGTACCACACGCCGTGTTGATCGCTTCAATCTTTTTATCCGGCGCTTAAGTTACGTCAATCGACGTGACGGGCGAGTTTCCTCGTTATTGTAATGCAAGAGTACTCGCGTAAGCGCGTGCAACGCAGGAAGGTGCATAGTTACTAATCGAATAACAGAAAAATATTTTTGCCAACTGCATTTGCATTTTTTATTTCCATTATCTTTCTCTACGTACTGATCGATTAAAACTGTTGTTCTGCGCGAGCCGTGTTGAATCGGTAGTTAAACATGAGAACAATTGCAATCTAAAGTTTTACACGGTTTGGTTCTAGTCTTGGTACTGGTGGAGATCGGTTGGTTGTGCGCAGGTGTTACGTGGTTAGCGCGTTATTATCAAACCTGTCCAGTGGACCAAGCTAAAGATGTTATGTTAGGTAAGTTTCCTTCCGTTGCTGTTCCGTTTTCGTCTGTTGTGTCTGCGAAATTTGATCTATAGACAAGATTGATTGTAAATTTCATCTACATCGAAAACCGCGAAACCTGGATTGTTCTGCACAGGTTTAGTGATATCGAACTGGTGCTTACTGGCATTTTTGATGGCGACCATTTGGTGCACGTACGATGCGGCCGGCAGATCCTGGGTAAAGATGAAGAAGTATCAGCGCAGCATGAGGGAGGCTGAGTCGAGAGCGGCCAGATTGCATTACAAGCGCAGCGGCAGCAGAAATCGAAATTGGCGACAACGGTGATTACGCTTGAATTATTTCAACATTTTTTCTTGTTGCGCGTTACGCTTTCACCATCAGTTCGATGTAAAATAATTTTCATTTTTCGGAAATTTTATTTTGAGAAAGAGACTAATAGCTAAAGCACCGATATTATTGAGAAACTGAAGTGTTTCGAACGCAACATTTGTATGCTTACGTTATTCTTAAACGTTCGAGAAATATCATAACTTTTTCACGTATACACATCCGCTTAAATGTTGCAGAAAAGTCATACGTGCCTATCAAGACAGTTGGGATAATCGGTGTAGACTGCTGTTCTGCTGCCTGGGAAACTCTGATCGCAATCGAGTGAGTAGTATGCAAGAGCTTATTCATTTTTATTTCAGATTTCTCCGTTATAAAATAAAAATCTAGAAGAACAATCTTTTTTAAAATTACTTTAATTTCAAGCAAATTTGGTTTAAAATATTAAAGTATGAAACGCGAATGCTGTTGTTCGCAGAACTCGTTCGCCGATCTTGCGCGGCTGCTGAGTGACTTCTTCCGCGACCTGGATGTCGTGCCATCGGACGTGGTGGCCGGGCTGGTGTTACTGAGAAAGTTTCAGAAGATCGAGCGCGAGCTGATAGTGAAGCAGCGCAAGAATGACACGTACGAATTTTTGTCGGGAGTTCCGGTCACTCCACGCACCAAATTTCTGTCCATGACCGAGGACGGTGACCTGGGCCACTTTCAATTGGCTATCCATTATATGCACTTTGCCCTCGCTGCTTACGGCTGGCCGATGTTCCTTGTCAGTTCCTCCACCGAACTCTGCCAGCTATGCACCAGGTAAATCCCCTTGAGACTCGGTGTATTATCGTGTAATATGCATTCTAGTAGCTAAGTCGGCTTACAAAGGCCGGAACATTGGCAACGATATTCTCATACTATATTCACCTCAATTTTAAAGACAGATAAGCAGAACATTATTCTTTTGTCTTTAGTTAACGTGACATGGTTTGTTATTATAATGTTATATTATCTCGCGTTTATAAATTTGTTTGCATTTGTTAAATAAAAGTCATCCGTACTAATCTTTCGCTATTGAATATTATAAATATGTTTTATTTCTTGCATGTCACGCAATATGCTGTATAAATTTCACTTAATACGGATTTATAGTACCCGGTTTATCGTAACTCAAGCTTATGGGAAAACTTTGGTACAAATATCGTGAGGAGTTAACAAGAAAGTATAGCAAAACAAATTGAGGGATTAAAGTCGAGCGTTAACACTTTGAACAGTAGATAACACACAAACAACTTGGTAAAATGACATGAAATGCGTACGATATAGTAAATCGATACATAAAAGAATTATTCTAAAATGCTTTCCACTGGATTTTATTGTACCTATGTCAGTATTTTTCCGCGATGTAATATAAACGTGAATTCCTTTAGCCGCTGTATCCGCGCGGCCATAAACACGTTGGCAACGCCAACGACGACGACGTTGCGAGTGCGACGTCGTTTACCACGTTTAGTTTTTGCTCGGCAGATTGCAATGTTGCTGCTGTTGCTTCCCGTGCGGCGGACACCGCGAGGACGAGACGACGATTGTCGAGGACAATTGCTGCCGGTGCAATTACGCTGCCCTGAGCAGGATGCTCGATTTGGGAGAAATCGAGGTCGTTTATGCGACCTTCCATGTGGACGTCGGCGAGACGCCGTTTTTCGTCGCTCTCGATTATACGAAGAGAAAGGTTCGTCGTTGCCACCGCGGTTTATTCCGAATATTATTCATTAATCACCGCCGCCACCACCGCCGCAGGTTGCATTAGCCCCTTTAAAGGGGCGAGGTTTACTCTATCGACAGCCAGTTCAATTTACGATAAAATGGGGCTTGATAAACGCTACTTGACAGAGTCAACTGTTACGTTGTTAATTGCGCCCGGAGATAATTTTATTAGCAGAAAACTCAGTTAACGTATTTAGGTGTTTTAGGTCTTCGTACTAATATTTCGCGTTACTAGCTTACTTGCCTCCCTTTTATATCGATTTATTCTCTCTCTCTCTCTCTCTCCGGAGCCTTATATTTTTCTTTTAAAATATTATTAATTGCAATTCTACATTTTGTTAATTTTTCTTTTTCTGTATTTTAATCGCATTTAATCGTGTTTCTCAGGTTGTAGTTAGTATACGAGGAACCTTAAGCATGAAGGATGTACTGACAGACCTAAACGCCGAGGGTGAGGTGTTACCTTTGTCACCACCGAGGGAAGACTGGCTCGGTCACAAGGGAATGGTACAAGCTGCCGAATACATACGCAAGAAACTACAGGAAGAGGATATCATCGCGCGCGCCCTCGCCAAGGTAAGTATATCGCGTGCAAATGAGCTGCGCCATGTTGGTCATTATCGCAATAGATGATAACACCAAAGTAATTATTGTATCGTGCTACTTGACTATTTGCATAATGGAAGCAACCGATAATGAAACATTATCGGCGAGTATAGCGAAATAATTTTTAACGAGTACTATACAGTTTTGTCCTTCGCAATTTTAAATTCTTTTAACGTAAAATTTTGCTTTTATTTTACGTTAGATATTGACTTAACTACTAGTAAAGCGAGCGCAAAAATGCTGTCTGTACTTTGACATTTAATAGCTTCCTCTTTTCATGAAAAAAATCACTTCTCCATCCTTTCTGAATATGCATTGTGAAAAAGAAACAGCTTGCGATCCAGGCCACATCCACACACGCTTTACGTCTGGCGAAACGAGTGCCAGTGACCTTTTCGTCGTTCATTTAATCCGCCAACGCGTTGTTGAGCATATTTTGTTTTGAGGCAATTAAATTTTTCAGCTTGCCGCTCTGAACAATACATATAGTGCCTATGTATAAATAGACTATAGTCCTGTTTGCCGCGCGTTTATACGTGTATATCCTGGAAATATATTTGGAAACTTAGTTTCCAAAAAGACAGATTGGAATATTTACATATACATTTCTTTCTAATTAAATTCCCCTGTAGATATTATAAGAAAAAAAGAAACAATTAAAAAAAACCTTTGTCTCAGGATCCTTCCAGAGGTACACATCAATTCGGCCTGACGCTGGTGGGACATTCGCTAGGCGCTGGCACTGCGGCGATCCTCGCGATTTTGCTCAAACAGGATTACCCGGACCTGATATGCTTCTCGTTCGGACCACCTGGTGGGCTGTTGAGCATGCCTGCCCAACAATACAGCCAGGAATTCATCACCTCCGTGGTGGTAGGCAAGGATGTCGTGCCGAGGATCGGACTTCGACAAATGGAGAGCCTTAGGGCGGATCTCATCAACGCCATAAAGAGGAGTGTCGATCCTAAAGTACATAGAAAAATATTCAATTGATTTGGCCATAACTCGTTGATAATTTTCTTCACCTCCAAGCCTTTCCTCCAAGTATCATTATTACGTCAAATGACATTAACGTGTGTTCCTTCCCAGTGGAAAACGATAGCGTGTTCGGTGATGTGCTGTGGCTGCGGCTGGACGCCTACGTCAGCGGCGAATTTGGAGGCTGGTGGTTGCATCGGCGAATACCAGCGGGACAAGGACCGAGCGCGTGCCCAGACTATTGTGCCCAGCGATTCCAGTATTGCCTTGACCCTGCACAGACCTTTATACCCACCTGGCCGGATCATACATGTAGTGCGACATCATCCTAACAAGGGCGAGTGAGTGAATACAATTTTTCTTATATCCTTCTCTTCAGGGTGAAATACGAAATGAGACAGAGATTATTTCTTAAAATTTCCCGTATCTTATCCATCAATTTGTATGGGAGTAACTACTATTATTTATTTATAGTATGTCTATCTTAATATTAATAATAATGAATAAAACTTTTAACATCATTCAATAACTACACTAATAATTTCTTGGTGCTTCTAATTGCTCACCGATTAATTATTTTAACGACTCGTAAATCGTTCTTTTTTGTAACGCTGCACGGCGCTGAAAGAACACAAATCACACGCGGTTTGATTTATTTTTATGCGGGAAATGAATGAAGAAAAGTTAATCGCGCCTATGTTTCTTTTTAGGCAAAAGTATGAGACGCGTTGGAGGTATGTTTATTAGATAGCATATACGTTTTCAGGACTACTATTATTCTGAATTGTTGCATTTTAAAGATGTGTCCGCATGCGTCTCTTATATCCTGTACTTATTGCGTAGGATGTTTACTCTCCTTAGCGTAGGATGTTATCTTTCTCGAGATATACGATATATGCATGACTAAAATATCCCTGTGCTCTGTCAAGGAAGATAGTTGGGTAATTTTTTATAACTTCAGTACATCCATCATGATCAAGACAGATTTCATTTATAGCCCATCCATTATAGTCCTCACGTGAATTGGGCTGCATGTTTTTACTTCATAATCTCTCGTAGGAAGTATACGCATGTGATGCATTATTTTATCGTAATTAAAGTTTATTTGATTTGCTACAATAAAGATGATAATATTTTTAAATATATATTGATTTACACAAAATAATGATCGTTCATTTTAATAAATAATGCATAATTAGAAAAAATTTTAATGTCAAAGATTGCGAATAAAGAAATTTTATTAAGAACTTATTAAGAGTCTCTTGTGAATCTTAAGAATCGGTAGAATAGTTGGAAGAAAATTACAAATTACAATGAGACTAATCTTTCACACTGAATTTCAGACAAATGTTGAGCAAGCGCGAGCCCGTGTACCAGGCGCTGTGGGCCGGTCCGTGCGATTTCGACGAAGTGCTGATCAGCCCGGTGATGATACAAGATCACATGCCGGACAACATGTTGCGGGCGCTGAACAAGGTAAGCCAGGATGCGAACGTACGGCAGCAAGTGAGGCGGTCGCAGACACCGCTGAGCCGAACCCCGTCGGTGAAACCGGGCCATTACGAACCTTTAGAGGAGACTACCGACGGGCCCGACGTTCCCAATGATGTGATTCAACAAGACCGGGTAGCCAGGACTACTCCGAACCAAATCGCTAATGGTTCCGACCGCGGACGCGTTCGATCAGGCATCGATTGCACGTCGATCGTCGTTGACGTAGAAGTGCACGAGTGCAAAGAGACGAAGCCACATTGACGGTCGGGAGTTTGTTTTTTGTGTGAGTTACACGAGCAACGTGTTCCGCGAATTCCGATGTTTACTTCAGTGATGAATTCTCCCATTAACCAGGCTTAAATGATAGATTTCTTCTTCTTCAAATTTAGGTTCGATGAGAGAACTTGTCATTCAAATCAAAACCGCCAATTGCGAAATACCGTGTAAATACTCGGCCAATAATCGATTATCGAAAGGATTCGCGCTAGTTGGATTATAGTCTTATTTGTTTACTCGACTGCAACACGTACAGAGATATTTCTGTGCGTTTCCAGTCATTAACATTTCCTCTCGCGTATACGAGTCGATGTAGAGTGTAGTTTTAGACTCGCTAGTGTAATTTGTTTTGACGAAATTTATTATTAGAGTAATCGTTTAATTTCGTTACTTGTACTTGCTAGCACGTCACAAGTACGCAAGTACATATTATCTTGTTTTCGAACGGTGTGACTGTATATGTATATAGTTATGTAAATTATGTTACTGTTATGTTTACAACTTGACATAATGACAAAAATATGAAAGTTTATGATCCGCGTTCGCTTTTGATATCGCAGGTACTTATAATTATCTCCATGATATTGCTACCTCGCACAATACACGTTGAGTATTCTTGTACTTACTGCTTCCGACGTTATCGCCTAAGTAGAATAACTGACGTGCATGCTCTCGTACATTGCATGAAATGTCGTTTTGTGCCAAATAGTGGTCAACTCAACACGCGAATGTATTATCACTTGAGTAAATGAGAGATAATTAATTATATTTTTCGTGATTTAAAAAATCAAATTTTTAAATAGACACACATGATAATCACTCATGATTATGAGTAGCCAGTCTACTCCCAAAAAATGCTATTTATAAAATTTTTTCTTTACTGTTTATGTATAACTTCTCTCCTTTAAATTACTTTTTGATTATACGTTCTTGTCTGCAGTGTTGTTGATGTCAACTTGACATATACGTTAAAATAAAGATTGACCACTATTCGTTGATTAGACTAAATGCGTATTCTCTTCTACGTATGTACGAGATCGATTCGTATTTTTCTTCTCTGTCGCTCTCTTTCTCTTCTATTCAATGCACGCAAAACGACTAAAGTTTAAAGTATAAGCACAAAATAAAATATATTTATATTCGATTAATTTAATATAGTATAACATAATAGATTAGTGCAATAAATGATTTGATAAGGTGACACGTTGTTGTTTCGCAAAAACGATAGTCCGCATTCTCACTGTGTATTCAGGGCTAATGGTTCGAATTTATATCTATATTTCTATCCGATTCGAAGATCTTCTAATATCTCATTGTAAGTGCGAGATTCGCTTTTTTAGCGCTAAATGCACGTGTGAAACGCAGATCGATATATTTTTCTACAAAGCCTGTTATGAAAAGTCCGGAAGTAAGTTCGAAGATTCTTAAGTTGGTCGTTTTGTGAGTGTACATAATTTTGTAACAATTTCGTTGTTCTGTATAATTTGCGCTACTTTGATCAATGTATACTTTCTGCGCCAAAAACCTTTGTTGTTCTGTTATTAAGGCTTCTTCCTAACAATCTCGGCATATTAAAATGTTTGAAAATTACAGACTAGAAATATCAAATAACAAAATATTGTATTAATTATCAAAAGAGATATTTGTACTTCCTTTTCGATTTCAATATTTCGAAAATTTTCAAATGTTTCATATAGGTCGCAAATATTCGAACAATTATTAAGCAATTAACTTTACTATTGCATAACAACACTTAAAAATTATTTATTTATTCGTTTAAGTTGCGTCATTAATTATCGATGATGAATGCTCATTTGAGAGAAACATTGTCAAATATTATTTTATAAGAAACATCCAAAACTGAATATTTCTCAAATGGACATCGAGTTTTATGTTTATTTTTCCCATTTAATTTTGCCACTTTTTAATGTATTTGTCTGATTTGTGTATATGATCACTGCTGTAGTTCTTTACTATAATTTGTTCTACAATCTGCTTTCTCAACACGAAATTATAATCTAGTCGTACATTTAACAACGGTAGAAAAAATGATTCCATTTCTCATACAATTGGAATATTATTAATGGATACTGTTAAATATTATATAATGGTAATACAATTATTAGCTTTAAAAAGAAAGAAAGAGGGTAAAAACAAGTACGCGATGATATAATTTCGATCTTAGAATCAACGTGATTTGCGTATCGTAGTGCACGATTGTTCCAACTAAGCTTAAATTGAAATTCCGTCACGATAGGAAGATTAGAGATACGATCGTCACGCTACACCGACAAAACTCGCAATCAGACGGTCACAATTTTGCGCTAAATAGAATCGAAATGATGAATTATAACGGAATTGGACAACTAATAATAATATCGTACAATAGTGATGCATCCATTTGAGTTTGCACGCACACATAATTATCTACGACAAGAAAAAAAACCGATGCCTAGCTTAATTCTAATTTGAGTCAGTTTTAATGAACGTCGTGCCGATTTTATAAGACCGTTGCGATATCACGAGAATTTCTCGAATATTTGGAAGAGTTCGTCGCGAGAGTTCGGTCGAACTAGCGAAAGAGTAGGTGGCTGAGGGTGGCTGCGGTGTGGATTAGGTGTTGGCGTGCAGAGATCGGGGCTACATGGATGCGGGGGCGGCGACGGCGACAGGGCCCGAGGCTGCTGCAGCCATCGCAGTGATAAACGCAACGATGACCGAGCTTAGGGGACCTCCCCTCGATCAGCAGCATCCACCACAAGTCGTGGTGCTCCACCATCAGGGTACACTGGATGCCTACATCACCGCGCCCTCCTCGTGCCGCGATACAAGGTACTTGGATAGAGAGACTTGATCCGGGATTCGAAAATATCTCTCCTTCCCTGTATATAGCAGGACGTCGTAAATAATCCCAAGGATATCCCATGAGTATATCCTCGAGATTTTCGGATGTCTGGAATTGATCCACCTGTAAACGAGAGGTAAACCTGGGGCAGGCTTGATTCGGCAGCCGCTATCGTTCACGCGGCTATCGTTCACGTAGGAATATCTGAAAATCCATAAAATGCCAATCAAATTAGACCCGTATTTCTTGTCGATTGATTTCGAAACGATCGCTCGTCCGATTCGTCGTATTCCAACATAGGAGCAAGCACTTCCTGACGCAACGTTGATCGTCCGTAAATCGAACGGCAGAATCATGTACTCGATTAGACACACGTACACGCATACACATAAATGCATGCGCATCACGCATCGATTGATCATACTGTCTTCATTGTGCACTCGACTTTCATTGTGCAATTACTAGATCGACTAGAATCGATTGCCCTAAGTTGATCCTAGAGTGGATTTTGGCGAGAGTATCGTCTGGTCTGCATGCTAGCAGTTAATTATGATGACGCAAGTAGATTTCTCGTTAATGACAGTAGGAAGAATTGAAGCAAGTACATGTAGCCAGTCTATCTTTTTTAATTAGTGCATAAAGTTAAATAGTTCATATAGAGTAAAATGTAACGAACCAGGCATGCAAAACAGTTACGAATAGATCTTCATACAACGAAAGAGTAAAATATAGAAATAAAGAAAAATGTGTAGTCAATAGCAGTGGTAATAGTTTGAGTAAGTCAATAATTTTCATCATCTAGTTAGAGAGATATAAACATGTAAAATTGAGTAGATTAACTGATTTCACATCTTTTGTGCAAGGAGAAAAGAAACATTCGAGCGAAGGAAATTACGCTTGACGAGGCAGGGAATAAATATCCCGTTTCTAAGCTTCGTTTGCGATCTTACTGGTATATCCATTGCCCGCGTTAAATATTTTGCGGTTATTCTCGCCTGTATACGGTAAATTGATGGTATTGTGGCTATTTACATTGATTTCAAAACGGATATTGCCCATCTCCAATCAGTCCGAAATCGGAAACCTCATTTTCAGAAGCTTCCGATGGAGTCGCGGTTTAAGATAATTAAAATATTATATGACGTAAAAGAATTAAGGCAAAAGTTAAGACTTGTACAAGGTGTTGATTAATTATGGGTACAAACTCTGGAATTCTAGATTTACGAGTAAATAAAGTAATATTCACAAATCACATTGTTCCAAAAAAATTAAGTAACGTTTATAATAAAAAGGACGAACAACTTTTGTCGGAAAGCAAGATTTGTACCTATAATTTCGCAACATTCTGTACCACGAGGCACGACTATACATCGTGGTCGCATCGTGGCTCGCGTATGTCAGGTTGTGACGACCCTGGGACCGGCGAAACCGCAGAGACTAACATCGGGACATGCGTCATCAACGGAGGCGTCGTCGGAGACGGCGCGCGAGCACCACATGATCGAAGTTCAGGAGTTAGAGATACAGGAGCAGGAGATGCGGGCTCTGTTATCGCCATCCAGCCCAAGCAGATACCAACTCGGCAATCTGGCCGGCACGCCGCCACATCGACTCTGCCTGGAGACAAGCTTCACGTCGCTGCAGAGTCCAACGGACATACCTCAGGCCGGTCGTGAACTCAGCGTAGACTCCAGAGGCATCCCGTGGGAATACGTCAGCCTTGCCAGCGAACTACTCCACACACCCAGGCCAGAGGACAGCAAACCGTAAGGACTCGAAGCATGCGAACCCTTCGCGGTTTTAAAGTCTGCTCGGCGGTACAATTTCGATGCTGCAACGCAAAAATAAAAAGTAGTTATAAGATTGCACTGTGTAAAGTTATGTTACTTTCCATTCTTACTTATTCTCGCTTCACTCACTTAGCTCTTTAAATCTTCACAAAATCATTATCATGTATCTCAAAGCCGTCATCGCATCAACATAATTATCATGAATGATCCGAGCGTGTAAGATCATCATGACGTCGCGCAGGAAGTGTTCTCAAACAACAAGGAATCCGAAAGAACGTCTCAAACATCATCCCTTTTTAAAATTCTTTATAATTATGATTTTTTCCAACGGATACTTGCGTCGTTTTTTCGTCTTGGAAAGTGTAGTATATAATTGTACGTTGAACTGACTTTCCACGAAAATTGCAACATAATAAATTAGAATAATAAAGATTTCGATTGAGATGGAGAAAATGATAATCTTAATTGAAACTTGTGTAAAGTATCATCTACTTTGGCTATAAATTTGGAAAACTCATCAAGGACTTACCTTTTCTTTTCTCGACGAAAAGACCGAGTCGTTGGGACGATCCAACACGCACGGCACCCTTGGCCACTCCGGAGACGTTGTCAGAGGCATCGACAAGTAGTAGTCCTCCGTCGCCAGTGCCAGCACCGAGACCGATGCGACGCACACCCAAGATCCCGGGAAACTTGTCAACGGCGGCGGACGATCTGAAGAATAATCTGCACTACGCAATGCTCTCAGCAAAGAACTATTTCCTGAGGACGAAAGGGGAGCACGCGACGGGCAGTAATAACGGCAGTAGTAGCGGCAATAGTGAGGCGAGCTACGAGAGTGCCAAGAGTCTAGCCACAGCCGGTCTTCCGCCGCCGATACCGAGACGACGGGACTCCGTCATTGTTAGAAGGTAAGATGTACAAATAACTTATTCAAGTATTAGTCAGAATTAATTAATTTTCCATATTATAATTATATCTTTATTGTTTATCTTTATATTATAATGATATCTATATAATAAATGGCTTTTCTCTATGAATACAGGGAACAACGGACGTGCACAGCGGCGTGCTGCAGGGACGATCTCTCCGAGAATTCGTCGACTCATACGTCGTCGCATTCCTCAAAGATATCCCATAATTCTCATCGCGTTCAAGTAGAGTTTAACGAGGAAGAGAACGATACCAATGGTTCCGGCTTGGACTTTTACGAAGCCAAGGTACAGCACAAAGATTTACCGTAAAAACCGATTTAGTTTTTGCTCAATTTATTAATTATTGCTGTAATATGTTTCTTAGGGTTCCTCGGGTCAGCGTGATAGCAGTAACGATGTCTTCCTCAGCGTACGCAGTTCACCAGAGTGCAAAGGGCTGATGGCACCAGCTACAGATCTAGGCGCCGAGTGGAAGAAGCGATTTGACGCTACAGGTATGAGCGGCGATGCCTCGTTACCGCTTCTTCGAGGTCTATCTCCTACGCCGACCACTGGCCAGCACAGTTCACCGTTCTTCAATGCGAAACGGAAGAAATACGTGTATCCTATCACGCTGGTGGGACGAGGCGAGAGCAGTGTTTAGTGTAATAATTTTGAGGACCATTAGTGATTACGAAAACGTCCTTAAGGAGGCAGAATGGAATGGCAGAAATAGAACAAAGTCCTGTATGCTTCGGTGTGATCTAATCTCCTTTAACAAGGAATATTCGATATGAAACGGTTCTTACTCGACACAGTAATAAGCAAACTCAATCGAGGACCATGAGACTTGTTTAGTAGTCAGAAAACGACCTTCAGATACGTGTGCCAAAACTTATTCCTTTTCTTCCACTATATCTCTTTTCGTTTTTCGACTTGCGGACTTTTCAGCTAACGATTTCTTAATAGCTAATTTAATAGCAGTGAATACGAAAAATTTACATAGGTGTGATTATTTAGTGATACGAATATGAAATAAAGAGAATATATTCGTGCTTCCAAGCACAACGTGCTTGAACGATACTCGACTCCAATATGACGATTATACTTTAGTAATTGATTAAAATTCGACGTAGTTGCACATCTATCCTTTCCGGGATTTCTAGTTTTGTATTGTAAAAACCTACATCGATTTAACGAGTATCGAAACGAAGGAAAGGTATTTCCGCAACTAACTACGAATCTCTTAGTCAAGATTAAACTGTATACTACACATGTGGCAGCAGTGGCCTACTCAGCATCGATATTATTTGTTAGGAGGTACAGTAGAGTGACATTGATTTTTATACATTTCTAAATGTAGATTTGAAAATTGAATGTCATGTACGTTCCGTTCGATCTTTTGATATAGTTTGTACTACTCTTAGTTCTTAGGGACGCGCTTTAATGTACAAACCAACACTATCACACGATTAATTAACGTCGACGCATACTTTTCTATTAATCTATCTATGTGTGATGGAGTTACTTTAACGATACATACATAGGTAATGCGGATGGAGAAACGTCGGAATTGTATAGCCGAAAATAAATGCGAATGTCGACTGTTTCTGAGACCACACTTAAGGATCAGAATCTCGACATCGCTATGTACTTATGTAAAAAAAAAAGATTGACAGGACGTACCACATCCTCCAGGTGACATTTAATTTCTAGTCATTATAACTTACACTTAGAAAATGTAATATTTATAGAGTCCTTGCAGGACATAGTTGATTTTAACGTAATAAAATTATTTGTAAGAAATAAACGATGAAACAGTCAATTGCACCTAATCCCAATTTACTTAAGTATAAGAGCATAAAATGATCTTAAAAATTATCAATTCGACATTTCTGTATTAAGTAGTAATTGATTATTACAGTTAAACTTGTTATTATTCACATAAATTATTTTTATACAAAGTACATAACAATCATCCATCCCGATATATACTCCACGTGTCCAAACTCGCACTCACAAATCAAATATATATTAAATATAGTCATGCAATGAACAGAATTGTATTTACAAATGGTTCACTGCATGGCGCTTGCCCACGGTGGAGTCATGGGTTGTGGATTTTGCAGGTACGACATCACCACTGCTGATATCGACAGCATGAAGCAGCTGAGGATTTGCTTCGTGTCCTCGCTAACTCGCGAATTGGCGAAGCTGATGCAGGAACAGTAGAGTGCCACCCAGGCGCACCACTTTAGTCTCATCATCAGACCGCACATGCTGAAGATCATTCCTATAACGTTCATGTAATCCGGTGTCAGGTCGTCTTGCACCTGTGTCTGATTATTCGAACTCGATGGCTTGTAGCGAATTTCCTTATCGGGTCGTCTCGGATCCGTTGCGCTATTCATTTTTCAAGCCTATAACACAGAAAATGACGTTAAGTAAGCTTTACAATTTTTTTATTAGAAAAATTGCTAAAATATAAAACGTATTTTTTAAGACACTGTCGAAAATGTCTTCTTTTAAAAAAACCTTTATAATTCACGATTTTGTTTGCGAATCAGCATCTATTATTGCAATCATATAATTCATTACAGGTTATTCTATCATGATGAATTATTTTCGTGCACAACATCAATCTAGCGATACAAATTATTATTAACAAATAATCCCATTTTCAGAAGAACGGCATATGCTCACCTATGAATTAAAAAGATGGTACTGCAAAATAAAAAACATCAAACACCCTCACACAACTCGTGACAGATCGATCAGCAGTTTGAATAACTCGATGCGAGTAACTTCAACATGATATTTCACTTTTCTCGAATGAAATTTCGTCAAGGTCGCTGATTGGCTCATAGAAGATCTCTCATATGGATGGAGGTTTAAATTACGTCACTGACAAGTGCAGCGCCTTTTATATACCGCGCTATTTGAATATCTTAACCTCTCGACATATAGAAACAAATTTTGAACGTATCGGATATATTCGTGATACATCTATTTAATTTTAGATATGAAAGACAAGACGTAAACAGATCTCTAATATTTTATCATAATCTTACAGACGGTACATCACATATGGTATACATACACATACATACAGAAATTAAATTATTATGCAACATATTTCCTAGATTGATATATATATTGTATTCGCGTCTAATTAATTTACACCATCTATTTTTGTAACTTTTCGTTCATTATACCACATCATCTGGAATCTGTTATCTGTTCTCTAGACTCAGTTTTCGGTAACAATTTAACGAATTGTTCTGTTGGCGGTATCAATGCAGCGACAACGTCTCTACCGTCCTCGTTCATAAAATTGTAGGCGACGCATGCCTGACGCACGGAAAGTATCTCTGCAGTGATGTCGAGCTTCTTCACAAGTTCTTGAAGCTTTCTATAGTATGCAAAATGATATGCGTCTTCCAGTCCAAAAATCAAGACATCAGGCTTTGGCTCAAGAACGGTAAACAGTGACAATGCTTCCTCGTTTATATCCTTTCCAGAGTAAACGTTCCAACCGATAGCGTATCGTGGAAAGAGCACAGTCGGCCCTATTACTCGTGCACCGGTATTGAATACGAACCCATCCTTCAAAGCAAGAAAAACAATCATTTAAATGATTGTGGATTGGCAAGCATCTTCTCTGTGAGAATCACATGTATTACGCTTACCTTGTCATATTTAGATATCAAGAGTCGAGTGCCCATCTCTTTGCTGATAAATGTAATGGTAGTTTTCCCAGGACCTTCGTACGAATTTTTAAGTAGACGTGTAGTATGTAAATTCCTGCAAGTCACATATGAAGATAGCAGATTTTATGAATAAAACTTTATGGAAAAGTTCGTGAAAAATAACGTGCAACATTAGAGATATGTGCTTGTTATCATACATTGATCCTTTGTTTATAAATTATAATGAGAATCGGCGTTACTACCAGTTTCCACTAAAAGTTCGAGTTTCACGTACCTAAAATTTCGCAAGGGCTGTCTCAGTTGGCACAATTTGTAAGTAACATTCATTGTATTACGTTAGTAACGTAGCGGCAAACCGTTCGCAACACAGAGTATAATTCTGCAGTTGCAAGTACATTAAGGTTATGTGCATTTCGTGACGTGTTTCTCTCTGCTCCTTCTTTCTCCCTCTCACAGTGTTATGGCGTACGGATGTATTTTTCGAAATATGCTCTTGAAATCACTTTCCACGCTCGTCGAATGTGCCATCGTTAATTTTACAGTAATTCGATGAAATAAAATCGTCATCATGCTTTGAGATCGTGGTTTCTCGATGTCTTCAGTGAAATGACATGCGAACGAGAAACGCGGCAATTCAGGTACGATGGTTTAAATTTGCATCATGGCGATGTGCGGTTAACCACGGTGGGTGCCCCTTCCCGTTTTTTTGGTGTATTTTTAGCAATATCGCGTATAAATACTTCATCGCGGAGATACGTTATTTTAATGTACCGATGAGTACCGATCGCATCGAGAATGAGCAAGGGCTGCTGGAAATTCGACGAGGAGGACAAAGGTGAGCGGCGGGATGTCTTCGTCAGAATTTCCGCGAATTTGCAAACCTACGCTGTCGTGGATCGCGATCGTTCTCTCGCTTCGCGGTCTCCGAGAAAGCCGACACTTCTCGACGTCTCCACGCGAATTTACGTTTCGGATTTAATATCTTGATCGTGCGTTGACTCCTGTACGTTAATTAGACAGGTAGACGATCACGGCGATTTGCGCTGTCACGAGTGACGCATGACACCCGCGTGCGTAATGTAACTTTTATCTTCGATGTAACATCGCTCGGCGTGTAACGTTACATTGCGTAAAAAAATGCCGGTGCACGAAGTAACTCCCTCCTCGGGTTGATGCAGGAGCAGCGAGACACCCACGATTAATCTATAATCAGGATTGACATTAATATCGTCTAAAAATAATTCCAATTCAAGGTAAACATAAAAATAGGGCGTTGATACGATAGGAGGAATTATATGCGTAGCGTCGCCAGGTATATTTAATTTATATGCGAAATGAGAACTAAGCTTTATCTGTCAAGCCTTGTATATAGACCTGGAGGAGGAGGACACGGAGGAGGATAAGCAATGCAAGGTGTACAGCTCCTGGGATCAGACTCCCGATATACTATTGGAGGAGATATTTTCGTACTTGACTATTCGCGAGCGTTACTATGCGTCCCTGGTGTGCCGCTCGTGGTATCGTGCCTTCAAGCTGCAGAATGTATGGTCCACGTTTACCCTGGAAGACACTACCCTCACAAGGGGGAAGTTCAATTATTACAGCGGCTGGCAGTACGTTCTGGATCACATGAGGACTTCCACCTGCCTGAACAAGGTCGGCAGGAACTTTCGCTCGCTCATATTTGAGCCAATGCTGAATTTTTATAATCTCTACGAGTTCATGAACATGATATCGTGGTACGCCGAGCAACAAGGATTAGACAATACATCCGTGGCCGGCGTGGGTACCTACATTCGTAGGCTGAAATTCACCTTCCCCTGCAATATGGCAAACAGAAACGATCCTGATCGGATCAGATTGTTTGGCACGGGTGGGAAGTTACTCGAAGCGCTGAAGAGACTCATGAGAAACCTGCAGAATCTTAGGTACCTGGAACTGATAGATCTAATGCTCGATAGCAAGGAGGCGGTGTATTTGATGGACGACATTTGTACGAATTGTACTCAGACCTTGTCAAAATTGGTGCTGATAAATACCACCCGTTACAATTGCCCCTTGTTACACGTAGGAGTATTCGTTAATTTAAATGTGAGTACATGACGTACGTGATACACTCGTTATTTTGGAACTTTTTATTGCGTTATGATAAATATATGTGTGCATGATGTATCTTTCAGATCTTAGTAATTAGTCCGCAAAATTTACACGAGGATATAATAGAACTGATAGGCTACACGAAATTAAGGCACCTTCACATCTTACAAAATCGGTACAGTCCAAAGGACACAACCATCAGATTGGTAATAATTTTTCTATACAAAGTTGTCTATTGTATACGGGATATTGAGTATTGAAGTATTATGTTCCAGCCAAAGAGATCGTCTTGGGTAAAAATGAAGATGAATAATCCATACTTGAAAGTGCACTTTGAGATAGAGAGTCACAAGTCTACAGATATTCTCTTGCCTATCGACTTGTTGGAACATAGCGCCATTCCCTGTCATAGTATAGTACTAGATAATCCAAATACGCAGGTCAGCAGAGAGCATTAGAACGAATTGGTAGATATGAAAATGTAATGATAATTCGAAAACTTTAACGACAATAGTATCATCACGATCTCGCAGATTTCACCACCCACGATACTCACTCACGGGACGTTTTTCGACTCGACGATACGAGTGTACGCTTTCAAGGGATTAACGAGGTACTACCTGCATAGGAACTTTGCAAAGAGATTGGACGAGTCATTAGTACAATTCTGCCGAATGTGCCCGAATCTACATACACTGGTAGTCTTTTGTATTTGAATCGACATGTGATAGCTTTCCTAAAACTACTAGATTGGTTTTAACAACGCAACTTTATGATGTGCTGGCATGCGCTCGTATCTTTACACATTGCAAAAGACTTTCTTGCTATTGTGTGAGTGTAAGTTTCTCCGAACTATTCTAAGCTTACTCTTTCTGACGCTAAACGTGCTAAATATTTGGACCATTCTTAAATAAATCGTTTCCTGAGCTTTTCAATCTTCATTTGTCATGTTTTCCGAATTGCGAAAATTTTCTTTCTCCTTTACATGTATAGCTAATCGTATAATTACTATTACGAATACGATTCAAACCTCGAATGTATTATTAATTCTTCATTCGTGAGGTCTATCTTCAATTTCATACTTGATGGACATTATGAGGTAGCGGCTATCTAAATCGGCTTCTCGTATAATAGTAACAATTACTAATAAGATTTAACATCCCGTCGTCACATATATACTTACGGATACAGTAAACGATATTATTTTTGCAGATGATCCGAGATAAGATATCAACGGCTACTATTTTAGAGATTGTATCTACCGCGAAGCGTTTGTGTTGCTTGTACGTTCGGCGAAACGTAATTTTAAAGAGATGTGACAGAGTTTGGTCGACAATCCTCGATTGGTCGCCTGAGTACTACGAATGGATTAAGATAAATAGTCGTAGTTACGAGAAAACCGAGAAAGAGGTGTCGAGGATACTGGGTTACCGATGGCACATGTTGTCGGAGAAAGAGTTTAAAGAGCAGGTGATCAACATGCATATATAACTTATAAAAATGATTGTCTGCAAATATATACCGAAAAAGATTTAAATGTATTTAATTGAAAATTTATTTCACTTTACGATATCGTGATTGCTGTACAATGTTCTTTAATTAAAGCGACTGTGATCAACATTTCTAACCGTGAAAGATAGCAGGATATATTAAACATGTTGGACTGTTCTATAGAAAAAGTTGTATGATGTAACAGTAATAAAAAATAGGAAGAAACGTAATAATTGGATGCTTTCATATTTTATTCTTACAAGCTATAGTTTATTTTACGATCATCACAACTTACATGTAATTATGTACAATGCTAGTAAATATTTTCTAATTTTAACATGTGTATAATTATTGTTAAAGCGCGAAATAATTTTCTAAATAGCAGATGTTTTCACCTTAATATAATGAGAAACCAGATAAACGAGATAATAAAATTCCATCTACACAAGTTAAAACTTGAACTGAACTCGATTGTTAAAACGAAAACAAAATACAATATCCAAGAAGCAACAACGGTACAGTATTACTGTTAGAAATATCACACTAATCAATATTCGAATCGATAGCTGCTTATTGACACGCATGTTGAAATAATTACTATGCTAAATATAATCATTGTTATATTGTATTATAGCATCGTTGCATATATACATGCTTGGACTTGTATATACATTTGGATTTCATTAAATATTAAATAAATAAAGTAGAGATAAAAGTGACAGGGTAAATCACATTGATAGAATTTAAATTTGTTACCGAGAAATGATGTACTGTCCCTGTTCATGGAATATTTCTATAATTTTGACCATAACAGTAAATTGACAAAAAATCAAGTCATTGCATCACACTAAAAACAGAGAGTCAGCATAGGAGCAGAAGTGATTACGGTGCCATGGCTGCGGATCGTTTGTCGCGGTTCTTGTTGCGTTGAATGGTACGTGCTTTAAATGCGGCCGCGTTCATCAATGTCTATAAGTAAAACATTGTTAATCACGATCCCATCGCAATCCATTAAAGTAAACGTCTTTCAATACTTACTCTTTCTAATTTGCTTGTTTTCTGGACCGATGGTATAGGTAGAACTTTGTTGCCGAGGTGAAAGATCTCGCGCAAGAGTTGATTTTCAGCAAGATGAATGTTGATACCGGGACCTAATAATCGGCAGCAGGCGTTGTATTGAGTCCTCGCGCACCATCCTTCCAAGTACAAAACCTCTTGCCCAAATTTCACGTGCATTTCTGGAACAACATCTTCCTAAAAGCACAACAAGACGCGTGAGTAATATTATATTTTGGCACCGTGGTGTATTATATATACGAAATTCTTATATGTATATTCTTTTTTAAAGAAACAAAGAAACGCTCTCAAGAGTAAACAAGAGTGCGCAGTGTAGTTGGACTTACTTCGATATAACGTAGAATGTCTCTAAAATTAGCGCGCTGCTGCTTGCGGTCTTTCTTAGCTCGGTATTTGTTGGAATCCGTGGCGAGATCTCTGAGAATTTCGACGAGATCCAAGGCCCAATCTTGTTCGTAGTCACAAGAGAAATCACGGCCCAGCTCGAATATCACGGCCAATGCTTCGCCGGCTGATAAGCGTACATCAAGGTGCGGTGATTCCAGCAATTCGCGCAATCGATTGAGAGAGCTGTAGCAAACGATTATTATTGTTATCGCTATTTGATTATCGTTATTTGATTCAATCATTACGCTTTCGTGTGACTGAAGACTTACGGCATGTAACTGTTGGTTTTGTCACTCGCGAGCAAATTGTATATATCCGCAGACGTCATGACTGTCAAGAGCAGAGTCCACGATGAGATAGCAGCCACGTGCAACGCCGCTACATCTGTAGATATGTTTGCGATTGCACCGTTCCCTTTCAGGTAAGAGCCCGCGAAGATGGACGACAGTAACTGCGCAATTTCCATGGTGTCGGTCGCATCGTTGCCCGACAAGAATTGATTCATACCCAACGCCCAGCAACACTGGAATCATTTCGCCAAGGTAAAATTGCCTGGTCATTTAGAAGCAAACAGGGATATATTCTGCAATAGCAAAGTAATATCGCGTTACCTCGGCACGAGCATTGGCAGAAGCCGTATTATCGTTAGCGATGAAAAAAATGGTTGATTTCAGATCTCTGGAAATGGTCTCGGCGCTGTCGAACGCTCCCAACTGGACGCAGAGTAGAGTACTTAATCTGGCGGCTGTCGACTGCTCCTCTCCTCGTCCCTTCTTCAGACCACGCTCCACTGAATCCGTGATGGTCATTTTTCTATCTTCCACAAAATCTGGGATGTACTTGATAGCGAAAATCTTTTCCACGCCGTTGAAGCAAATAGTTCTGCCCTTCGCACTCTTTTGCGACAAGCCGTCGATCGCCTCCTTCAATTTTTCCTCGAACGCTTCCTGCTGCGCGATCTCGTCCACCTCGTTGTCGTTTGCATCCTCCAACATGCTACGATTGTCGGATTGACCGCTGGCATCACTGTACGCATCATTGTTGACTGAATCCTCGTCGGATGTAAACTCAGCTCTTTTTCCACCTGTCATCGAGACACGAAACACGAGATTTAAGTGTATGCGTTTACATAGTCACAATCATAACTGTCTAACAAAGCATACTGAGGTATTTATAACAAATATTCAAGTATAAGTTCCCATCTAATCCCTATTTTTAAACCACTTAAAGTTTTGAAGTAAAATATTAATTGTACCTAACAAAGTTAACATATGTTTAGTAAATTATCAGTAAGATGCCACATTGCCATATGGAGTTTCATATATGTTATAAATTTCACATATGTTTGTTAATAAGCTATTACTGACATTAACAATGATGAGTATAGTGTTAAGCTAATACTGACATTAATAATGATGAGTAATATTAACTTTAATATCCTTGAAAATCATTTACTATATAAAAGGAATAATTTAAAAAATAATGAAAACTTACTTTTATAATTAAAAATCAAATGCTGGATGTTTTAGGCCTTCTATCAGTCAGAACCTATATGTGAATCTGAACTGAAAGCTAATTCGCGCGAGTCACGAGAAAAATAATAACTCCTGTAAGTGAATGTTATGTTACGTAATATGAAATCAACACAGCTGTTATACCTGTTTTATTAGCAGACTTCTATACATGTTTCACATTAGATCATAAATACAAGCAATGCAAATAAGTTATATCACTTTTGCACAAAAAGAAATTTAAATGTTTGAAAAATTTGAATAAAAATTAAAATATATACAATACTAAACAGTAATGATAGAAGTATAATATATTTAACTGAGATTAAATTTTATGCAATAAATTTTTATGAGACATTTCTCATGTATAATGATAATTTACATTTGCAAAAAATATATTAATAAATAAAGATTATATAAAAATTAAAATCTTGTGCAAATTAAATAATATTTGGAGTCGATAAATTTGTAATGATTGAATCGTACAGTTTTTCAGCTACTACTTAAACTTTATCGACTAAAGATTATAATTATCGCGAGAATGAATGTCTGCGAGTCGGCAGAGCAACAAACAAAAAGACATACAAACGACTATTCATTATAATTAGTTAGCGAGTGATTAAAATTCGTAATTTAAGTTAAGCAGATCGTTAAATGGAGCAAACAATTATTATGAGAACTATCATTTCCATTTGTCTTTCTTATAATCATCTATATGATTACAGTATGTAGTCCGTGCTTTATCGCATTTCATGCTTTTTTTATAACCTATGTCGAAACATTGCTTGCTTTAACTGGAGACTTTCTGATATCTTCTTTTTAAACAATTTCCGACAGGTTTAATACATTTGATTATTTTAATAAATTTAATACATTAAGACATTTTATTCAGAGTATATCTTCAACGCATTATAATTTTATTAATTGTTTTGGGTACGACATGCTGTTTTGAAATAAAGTGATTAATTCGATTGAAATTTCTCGCTTTTGAACTCCATGTGGTAAAGGCATGAGAGTCACATGGAATCGTGTCGAATGGCACTGTATGTTTTCCCAGATTTCGGAAAATATCTTACAAGTGCTAAGAGATACATATAAAATAGCAGACGTCACTCGCCTCACAAGTGTCATAGAAAAAAAACCGCACGTTAATCAATATGAAACGATACAACGTAACGTGACGTAATCTGAGGAAATAAATAAGATTTCCACAAGATGAATCATTCGCATGAACCGATGGACGGACGGACGGGACACGAATCGATAATTTAATAGTGTCGTGCACTCGTCACGTGCTCATTTTCTACGCTGCGTCGTGGATTTTTCTCAACACGGGAGAATCAAGGAATGCGGGAATTGATTCGCAAAAAAACGCAACAATAATCTAAGATCAGGGAAAAAGCGTTACTTACCGTACTTTCCTCTTCTGCCCCTTTTGCCTGGCATCGTCCCTCAGCTTGTTTATTGCACAATTGGTACTAAGTAAAAGACTCGATCAAGAGGGTAAATGTCTTGAACTAGCGTTTTTCCTTCGTATACTGAATACACCACGTGAATTTTTCGTTGGGAGCCGACGAAAACTCATTAACATGTTGCGAAGCGTTCAGAACATACACGTCGAGACAGCCTACGATGGGCTTTCTCAAGTGCACTGGCTATCTCTATCCAGTCTATCCAGGCGGATCACGAGTGTACACGAAGTGTATGAAGTCGCCCGGAAATACCCGACACAATGCGCATGTGTCAATCGACTGCGACTCCGTTACGTCCCATCAGAAAATGTCGGCAGAATTGCGGGAGATTGAAGAGCACACAATTGTATCAGAAATTGGAATAATTTAAAAATACTTCCACGATATATATATATATATATATCTACCTTTCTCTCAAACCTGATTTTTGCATAATACTCTACGTTTTCTTTTACTTTTCGATTACAGAAATGAGTTTGAACAGCGTCGCGGATACTCTTGGTACTCTAGCTGACACTAGAGACCCTTTAATTAGGGTCACTATTTTCGATAAAATTTAGTTCCAAAAACATCCACTACGAGCCTCCACTATCGACTATTGAAAAATGAGGTAGTAGTATGACTCAATGATAAATCCGAACAAGCTTTCATTTTTGGGAATTTATATACACGTGTGCATATATATGAGAAGTGTATATGTAAGAGCGATATATATATTTTAATATCTACTTCATAATTATCGCGTTATTTCGTGTTCTCTTTTGAACAGGAATTATTTGCATTGAACACGGAATTGGATAAAGTTCCATCTAGTTGATCACGCTACATATGGTGATGACTAAGAAGGAAGAAAGTAACCACTTGTTTTTGCTGACATTACACTGATTTCTTGTAATTGTGTTGTAGAAAGAGTTCGAGGGATGTATCTCTGACGCGAACGGCTATTTTATTAGAAACTGCACACAAGTCTTGATTTAAATTGTAAGTTGTCTCTACTCAACGATATGGATCTAGAAAATCACCGGAAAAATTCGGAGAAGAGGTTAGCATACATGTGTATGTGTGTGCGCTTCCTTCATATTTATAAATATCTATATATAAAAGTATAATCTAATTTTTCATCAAGAAGGCTGAAAACTATGCATCATTTATCTTTTTTACTTTGCTAGCTTTGACACTGATGATGATTCCGATTATGCTATGATAAGACAAATAAAAATGGAGCCAGAAACGATGTTTTCATCTCCCGATGATGATATTATGGCACAACTGCAACAAGATAGCTCCGATTTGGAAGTCGAACCTAGTTTTACTTTAGAAGGCACTGCAAATGGTGAATACAACAACGATGGAATATTAATGCAGCACATGGACATCAGAGAACCCTTGTCAACGTTAAAGAGCCTTTTAGAAGAGAGGCTTACGATAGATTTAAAAAACTATTCGTTTTGGTTACAAAATGCTCAAATGGTACATGATAAAATATATCACATTTCTTTCTGAATTTTAATCTGAAGTTACTATATCATTTTGTTCTTGGTTGGTTGTTGCGATAGCTGGAGAGCCATAAAAATCTGGTTGATCAATGTGTCCAAGGAGAAGGACTGGTCCAAATTAATGTACAAATCAAACCAATGCAAAAACGTATTAATATAGCAGATGTTCTTAAACCAGCGGAAGATTATATCGAAGTTGTGGAAAATAATTGTAAGTATTAATACGCATATCTAGTTTCAATTATGAAATGTAGTTGTGATACGTATGTATACATGTTTCTGTTATATTTTAGCACCAGTGCCTGTTGTCCAAGAAAATAAAAGAAATGTCATAAAATGGACGGTAGATGCGCAATATAAGAAAGAACAGGTAATGAAAGATGCACTGCTCTAATCTGAATACTTTCATTCATCCTTATATAATAGTGTATGTACAAAATGAGACATGCTGCACATGTTTTATTAAAAAAATTTGTATTTTTTTCCAAAGGAACGTTTGAAAATACCGACTGATCCAAAAGATTGGTCGGAAACACATGTCAAACATTGGCTGCAATGGGCCGTTAGGCAATTTAGTTTGGTATCGTTGCGACTGGCAGATTGGAACATAACTGGAGCGCAACTGTGTAATCTTACTATGGACGAGTTTCATGCAAAAGTGCCTCTTGATCCAGGAGATGTGTTTTGGACACACTTTGAACTCCTTAGAAAATGCAAATTTGTCGGTACGTTGATAAAACTTAATAAAGGGATGCTGAATTTTTTTTACAGCCTAGATACTAAGATACTTAAATAATAATTCGAAATTTCTAATAGATTTCGCAAAAATGATTTCCCTTGCAGCTGTAGTGCAAAAAGATGCATCGGACTCACCTGGCGAAGAAACTGTAGAAAAGTCTAAAGGACGAAGCCAAAAAGCAGCAAAACCAAAGGCCATGCTGAATCAACAATCACGTGTATTTCACATGCCACTGGAGAATGTTGACCCGAGTTCGATTAGTTTAGCCACTTCCAGTCGATCCGTCAACAGCGGTCAGATACAACTGTGGCAATTCTTATTAGAATTGCTAACAGACAAAGAATATAAAGGTGCGATTCAGTGGATAGGAACTGAAGGAGAATTCAAGCTTAACCAGCCGGAAGCAGTGGCGCAATTGTGGGGGGCACGTAAGAACAAGCCGTCGATGAATTATGAAAAATTGAGTAGAGCGCTTCGATATTATTACGATGGTGACATGATTTCTAAAGTTCATGGTAAACGGTTTGTCTATAAATTCGTTTGCGACTTGAAACAGCTGTTGGGTTACTCAGCCGCAGAACTTAGTAAACTTGTCGAGGAAGGAAGAAGATATTTCTGATGAAATCAATCATTTCTAGTTGCTGCTGATAAAACATTTAGCATTATAGACACAAGGACAATATTTTATTTAATGTAAATGACTTATATATATGCTTTAAACGTGTATATATACAATGAACAATATTCTACATTACAGTACATAAAACGAAAGTTCTATCTGTAGAGAGTCTATTGAAAAACTCAAATATTATACGTTCTATGATTTATTTAGGTCTAAACAGTTTTTTGCATGTAGTTTTTAAACAAATTCATTGATTCTGCAAATAACGTTATATTGCAGCACAGAGAAGTGATACGATATAATTAATATTTCGATAAAAATAGGTTTTCGATATCAAGCGTTTATTTTATTAGATCTTTTAGCATAAGTATGTAAGGTACATCGTAAAAATGTTTCAAAACTTGAAATATTTATTGTACATCTGCACTACACTCTGATAATCTTTCACGTTTCTAGTTCTCTAATAAGAAAAAAAGAATTTTTTTATTATATATATATTACAAATGTATTTCATATATCGAAAGAGTGTAGTCACCAGCTTAGAAAAATATATTATTGTTTTTGGAAATCGCTATAACGTTGTAATAAATTTAAGAAGCTTGTGCATGGCGATATAGAAAATCGACTAACAGAAAACTCTTAAACGCACATGTATGCAACGTTGATATATTTTTATATATAATACAAAACCGAACGTTACGATACAAAATTCTATAAGGATTTATTGGATATATAAATATGTTATAGAGAGAGAGAGTACTCTTTGATAACATTAACGTTGTAATCTAAAATATTCGAATAAACGCAACGTATCTTTACAGAATTACAATATTACTTCAAAGCATCGCTAACAAAATTAAGTATTATTATTTAAGAGACACACACATACAACCAAGGTAGACAAGTTTTTTTACTTTACTGATATGTACATACATATTTCGCAAAACCAGCAAATCATACTCTGTATTCATATTCAAAACTCTTTGACAATATCTCTTCTAAACAGTAGAACTCGTCGTTTTTATTTCTGTTGCTAGGACTGACTTTTGACCGGCAAAAGGCAGCACTCATCGCCAATACCAGAGAATCTAGCCTGTGAGATATCGGACGCGACGTCACAAGTTAGGGTCTCAGGGAACCGGCGACGCGGCAGGCTTTACAATCAGCCCGCCCGCCATTGCCCTTTTTCTCTTTTTCACGCTCACCACCACACGCTCATTCTCTTCGTCTCACCCTCGTCATTCGTTCGTTCTGTCCTATCTGTCATGTAAGAGAATTTTATGCAAATCTATAGCTCTTCTGATTGTTTGCAGATTATCTTAAAATTGCAAACCTTGTGCGATAAATAAAAGTTTTATTCATGTGAATCTATTTGGATTTTACAGCGGAAGCTAGCTAGACTTACAAACTTGTCGCGCTGATAAATGACAAGATAAAAGAGCCAATTAAAGAAACGTGTGAATACTTTATCATGCTGATATGATTCTAACACATTCTAAAGGATATACATAGTTTGAAAAGAGTTTTTTGTTCTCAAATTATCTAAAAGACAAATCACTCTGAAATCTTACTTGTAGAATAAAAAATACATTATTTCATGATTACATTATTCAACATACACACTGCACGCGCACATACACACAACTTTTGCACACGCATACACACTTACGCATATACACTTGCACCAAAAGTGACACACAATACGCATTTATATACGCATCGCGAATAATACGCCAATTTATATATTCGCATAAAAGTAAGGTGCTTCTCTTCCGAGATGCTTCCATGCCATGGCGAGTTACGCGTTTCCTCGGCGCGGTGTCAACAACGTCGCGGCGCCGACGACCGGGAAAGTTAGCAAGTTGTACAGTGGACTTCGTATCTCGCGAATTTCTATTCCCTACTATACAACCTACTACCTCACCCAGACGCCGTCGCGGGTTTCTTCTCTCTCTCGTCTGTTGCTCCATCGGCGCACGCGTTTCTTCCCTTCTTTAATTTTTCTCATTCTTAATCACTCGATGCGCTTCGTTTCCCTACGTAACAATTAACTAGACAAATTTTGTGTTTACACTTAATTCAATTCGCAACGATCTATTTCTATCCATCGATAACACAACGTGTTGCATCGAATTAACGTCTTGACATTATCGGAATGCAATATTAATAGATATAATAGACTAAAGTATACATAAAAGTACAGTATATATAAAAGTAAAACTATAATATACAAAAGCTCTTTACAGTTTTTTGTTATATCTTAAAGTCTCAGATACATTTTTATAATAATTATAAGGATATCTTGTTACGGATTTGACAATGTTACGCATACGGGACGTTATTGACACGCGAGTGTCAACGATTTATCTCTGGGACAGTTCCCTTAATTAAATAATTTATACGTTAACGAATACTCGATCATGCCTTAATGTTGGGCAGATTCAGAATCTCTGTCTTTTTCACGTGCGAGAAAATTACTCGGCAACTAGTCTGCGTCGCTGATAACCGGAAGTGTTGCTAGCACTAGGAGGAAGAGAGGTGGTGATTGTGGTAGTGGTAATGGTAGTGGTGGTGACGGTAGTGACGGTGATGGTAGTAATGATGATGATAATGATGGAGAGGGAGAAGAGGAGGATCCGTCGAAAAGTTTTAACGCCGGCCTGACTACATGTACCGGTAGATAGGAGCTTGCGGTATGCATATAAAAAAGCCCACAAGTTCGGATCTACGGGTTAGTGTCATCAAGTATAGCCGATAACTATCGTCCCCCGGGTTTCTATCGATGTAGATGATCCAAGATTGCAAGAGGCCTGGCCCACGTAGTCATCTGGAGATTCCAGATTGTCGGCGGCAACACCTGTGAAGATGCAAATCGACGTTAATATTTATCTCAACATAGATAATGCTAATTAATTTTTACGTAATTATCGAAATATCATTTGTCAAGTTGGAACTTTCAAAGCAACAGAGTATAATTCGTGACTTTGATGTAGCATATGATCATCGTTGCATAACGATGCAATGCGTCCGAGAATAATAAAATGGAATAATGAAGAAGCTAACTGGATATTGAGAAAGAATCGCGTTAAGAATTTCTTTCTACGGTCCCGGTTCGGCGACGCCGTTGCTGGGCCGTTGCTGGGCCGTTGCTGGGCCGCCGCGGAGATCACAGAAGGGCGTGGAAGAAAAAGTCTGTGGGTCCTACGAGAAATAAGAAGCGACGGAAGAAGAAGAGAGAAGCGGGGAGAAGAGGAGCAAGAAGAATATAAGAGCGCGCGCGGAGAGTAGGTAGGTTCTCTCGAACGTTGTAAAAATCCCCTGCATCCTCGTTCGTAGACAGTTTAATGGCCTCTGCTGTTCTCTGCTGCTCCATGCCTAAGGGATGTAAGGCACCGTTTCCAAGAGGCCGATTATGCGAGAGTCCCCGCACTCGTACGAACCGATGGAGTCGCGCACGCCTGATTCCAACACAAAATTCCTGTCCATTCGTGTCATCCTTATTATATATAAGTATTTTAAGTTGTTATAAATATTATCTGTATATGTGTAAATATATATAGGTTGTACACATACATACTCATACACATGTTACATGTGTTTAATAATTTGGTAAGATGTTTTATGCTAACGATTTGGACAATAAATCGAAATTTGTAGGAATACGAAATAAGGAAATAATTTATAGAACGTTCCTAAATTTCGAAATTTTTCTTTAAAAAAAAACACGTACGGCAGAAGAACATTTTCTGAAATATTTATATATGCTTAGGCGGGCGACATTCTGGCAACGATAGCGAGGAGGCAGTCGGAATAACATTGTGGACGAGGCTTAAAATGTTCCAGGATCCGCAACGAAGAACCCCGACGTAAAACTAGTCGAGCAAGAATATGAAAAATAAATTATTATCTCGCAGCCCCGTTTGGATATACGTAGAAAGTGGAAAGTGGAGACTATTGTGACTTACTTCACTCATTTCTGCTCGATAAACCATCATTAGCTAATCGTTTGCGTGTTCTAATGACGACTTACGGCACACGCAAACGAGCGTTGCACTTGGAAATTATCCGTAACGGTGCAGGTAACGAGGTGCGAAGAAATTGGGTTCACACATCCCGATGAATTATTTAATACAGGCCGGTATTCCGTCATAAAATATCGTCGTATAACGCCGCGTAGCCCGGACTGGTCAGAGTTAAAAAATGTGAGGTTAACGGAGATGCATCTTGAGATGCGCGCGCGAGCGCGCTCGTTCGCGACGCAGGGCTCCTTTGAAGGGCGGTAGGACGGCGGGGGCGTGAAAGGGCGACGCGTAATCACAGGGGCGTTGAATTCAGGGGTATCGAAGAGAGAGAAAGAGATAAACAGACAGGAGGATGAGGGGAGGTAGGAATCGGGAAGAAGGGCGAGGGGATCGACAACGGGGAACCGGGGTCACCGCCATATTATATTTAGCGAGACACGACCGTGTGAATGAACTGCGTCTCAGGGGCGGGCCCACCGTGGGTTACTCTTACCCTCTGGGCCTCCTTCCTTGCGTGAATTACGAGCTCTAACAAAATTATCGTAGCTTAGCGGTAGCATCAGATCGCCGTTTTTTAACGGTGAAACAAGTTTAATTCGCGCGTCATATTCGATAGAAATCGTGGAAAATTCATGGGCGCAAAAATACTTCAAACAATGCTGGACGCCATCACGCGAAACGTGTCTCCTGAATGTATCGTAAAATAAAGGCAGTGATTTCATTTACATGAAACGAAACTGACAATGCGCGCAGCTATCGCGTTACATGTCGCGATGCACTTCACCGATTGAGAAAGAATTACCGCGTTTCCTGGAACGTTAGCACTGCTTTATTTATGCAAAGCCGTTAGTTCCAGGAAGCCACTGTGCATTGCAATTAATGTGAAGTTCATCGAACTCCGCTGATGAAAAAGAGATTAAAGCCAGCACAAGTGGCGCTACATTATACTCGTCCGGAATTTAAGTTATTTCGTTGAAATTGAATCATTTGTTTGTGATTTACGCGAGTGTACGAATCGACCTCTTCAGTTACTTCTCAAATTTCTATTTGTTGTGCATTATTTTCACAACGGCAAACCATGGACGATTTTAATAATGAGGGACATTCATCGCACGAGCCAGTACAAAAAGGTTACGCAACGTCGATTGCGCAATCAATTTTACAGATTCATGTGTATACTCTGGCCTAAAATATGTACATTCGCGCGCCAAGGCAAACAACGCCGTTTTTATCTTATCGTACGCGCGTTTTGCTATTATATGATGATTAAATTTTCAGCATCTTTGACGATCGTATTGGCAATCAATGGAAACGATAAATGTTGATACTATTCCCGTATAAATAAACGAAACAAAAATACGTGTTGCTCTTACATGTGATATGTTCAATACAGTCATCGTACGAAACTTTCAGTAAAGCTTTAAACAGATTCCAATGCGACAAATTGCTTTCTCGTCGAATTTGATATTATTAATATTGCTGACCGTAGACTTGCTTCGCGCGCAAATTCGTGTATTTTCTTCGTGAATGTCATCTGATTCTTTCTAAATCGTTAACGATGCAACGCCACGCTGCAGAGCGACAGATACAGGAACGTCGTCACGAAGAAGACGCATTTTTCTCGCAAGCCGCAAGAAACCGAGGAGCCGAAGAGAAAGAGGCGAAGAGTCGGAGAGATGTGCAACGGATGAAAGAACAGAAACGAAGAGAGCTAGAGAGAGAGAGAACGAAAGAAGAAGAAAGATAGGAACGAGAACCGCGAGCAGATAGAAGAAGCGTCCCCATAGCAACACGACGCGACCGAGCTCTCGCTACATTCGCTTGCACTCGCGCGTTTTCTATATGTGCGTGCAAACGCATCCAGTAAATCTACAGTGTACTATACAGATTTTTGCAATAAATTCATTTCCCGAAAGATTCTAGCAGAGACCGGTTCAATGCCGTTTTAACGCCGTTATTACGGTGCCATCTTCTCGCGCGCAAGCCTGAAGCAGTAAGGTTGCCAACTAGGAAACGATAATCGATTTAACTCCTTGAAAACGATTTCCCCATCCCCCTTTTCCTTAGGTAAAACAGGTGGAATTTCTGTACGTTTTACGTGGATAGATTCTTGTTGAAAAGAGAGAGAGAGAGAGATTATCATTATTAACAAGTCATGATCGAATATAACCTTCCATCGTTACTTCTATACAACAGATTAAACTTCGAGGACAAAGCGAACAGTGCGAATTTTTCAGACGTATAGACATGCATAGAGACGTTTAACGACAAAGTCATTGTCATTGATTGGTACAAATTACAAGTTACGAGTAAAACGCGTTCCAATGGAAATACTTTACAGTAATACATCTTATTTCTTAAGATGAAATTACGCCAAAAAGAGACAGGGTGCATAGATATTTCTTTTTTCAACCACTGCGTATATCTGAATATCCCTCCGGCTTGTGTCCGAACAGAACTGGTCAATCCTGTCTCGCGAGGCGCACCGGGGAGGACGAAGGACTTTCGTCCGGGAGGTATCGAGCCGCGCGCCGCGCGATGCAGTTGCACCTCGCAGCGCGGCGCGGCGACGCAACTGCGGGAGGAGGGGCGATATAGCGGCGGGCAACCGGCGCAACGTACGCAAGTGAGAGAGAGAGAAAAAAAAGAGAAAAAAGAAGGGACACCATACCTCGCGATTCACTACACCCATAAAGCCTATCCCCGCCCACTACCTAGACCATACCGGCCAATGACTGGCATGCGTTCGTTCTATTAGAGAGATCGTAGGCACGGCCTAGGCCCACGGACCACCACGCATAACGTTCCCGCGCGTAACGTGAAGTCCCCCCCCCCGTGCACGAATCATGATTTACGAATTGTGACCGCTGATGCCTCCTCTCGATTTATCCGCGACTCGGCGGGCCTTTTTCAGTCCTGGGGGTTCCCGACTTCCCGGTTTCCGGGATTGTTTTCGTGCGCTACTCGCGACCTTCTAGTTCGCTTCATGCTTCAACTTGAAGATGATCGAAGTTGCATTGAGACTCAGTTTACAATTCGTGGAAAGGCGCACGTTCGATTCGAGCAAACAGTCTCTCGAAAATTTTTCATGATTACAACGCTGCGCAAGGTTTTCAGTAATATTTCTTGAAATGCTTCTTTTGTACTTTTAATGGAATAAACTTATTATGTTTTTTAATGTTATTAGTAACGTAAATGTAGCAGGTAAACTTTCTTTCACTATGCATACAATGCTTCCAATCACGGAATATTAATTATTTTAATTATCTCATTTAATTGATAGAATCGCGTATATCAATCGGAAGTGATTGCTGTGCAGTGTCCTATTACCGTTTCCGTCGATATTTGCAACAGATTCACATAATAATCTATAGATAGTTTATCTCGACAATCATTGCAGCATTTATTCAGATATTACTACCTACAGCACTGTTACACACAAACGTAACGATATTCTCATAACGAAATACTCGTTGATCACGAATAATCACGGTGACGGTACGCACACACAGAAATCTTATCGGCGAGCCGAGAGATTCGCGATAGTTGGTGCATCGGCGTACGCGCGATTGCAGCTCAACGGCATTCGCGTGAAAGCGCGAAGCGGATAAGTCGCGTTTGGCCGAACGATACGAGGCACCCGGCTCGTATTTTTGACACTCGAGCAGATAACTCGGTAACCGCACCGATCTCTCACTGACCTAGCCAATAGTCAGCCGGCGCTGCGCGCTAGCGTGCGAATGCGTGCGTGCGTGCGCGCGCGGTGATGCCCGTGACACCGCGATATCGTGGCATTGCACGTTGCACTCGTTGCGTTGCATCGCGCGTTGCGTCCGACTCGCGGTGAGTCGTTGCACGCTGCATGCGTGCGAGCGAACGAGCCGCGCGCACCGCACACGCAAAGCCCGAGATTCGCGCCAGGCACACGACTTAGGTATTGATCTTGGTCGTGAAACTAGTTTCCCTTTTCCCTTCCACCTGCCTTCTTTTAATCTGCACGATCAAATTTCGTAAACAACGCGGAGAGACCGTCTGCCACGTTTCGTTTGGCGCCAAAAACCACTAGACGTGCATAATGCGACGGAGGAATATCAGATGAGTGATGTGAAAGCGACTTTGTCACGAAGCGAGCGTGCTCCTACGCGCGATATTTTTAGACGATTGTTTCGTATTCTTTCTGACATTTACCCCCCCCCCCCCAACATGTATAACGATTACGAACGTTTACGGATTTACATATCCTCGTCGGTACGATCTTTGTACTTTGTAAAAGTGAAATTCTATAACGATAAAAAAAAGTGCAGAAGATGAAGCATCTACATTTAGCTTTGATTCGCGATTTGTTGCGAATGTTTGTTCTTTGCAGTCGCGGAGCAATCACCACCGATAACTTATCGACGTACACGTAAGCAACGTGTGTCGCAGTTCTCCAAGAGGCTGATAAATTCCGAATTTTCGAGCAGTTTCGCGTCCCTTGCACTCGAGAACCACATTCGTAATAAAATTATTTTAATCTATTAACCAATATCGATTAGATGTGTGTTGCTATTTCCAGGCTTCACTAAGCTATATAAAGTCCGCTATGAACATATATATTTTCTTGCACGATAATCAACAATCAGATGTGTGCTCATGCAGGATTATTGTTGTTTTTAAATACGACGTAACTGCAATAATACAATGCGTTCGTATATATATATGTATATATCTTTCTCTCCTTTTTCTCTCCGATTTTCCATGATTCGCGACGCGTAGCGCTGTGCACCGCATTTTATTGAACGAAAGATCGAACAAAACAACGCGAATGCTTCAAACAAAAAGTGCGACGTAATCGCAATACGAGTTCAATAGACTAGTTGCCGAAAAACATTCCTATCAAAATTCCACTGCGTCATCGATGCACAATGAATCCCAAAGTGAGTAAACAGAATCGTGTCGCATCCTCGTGAGGTATACACAGATCGCGTCTTACTCATCTCTTTTAATCTCTCTCTTTCCTCTTGTTCTAATCATACCTTACGTATACCTTACGTTATGCGTAATAATGGAAAAGGCAGGGGGCTGCCTAATCCGGTCTGAAGATCGTTCCTTGCTCTTCCTTTGTAATCGTGAAGAATGTCCCGCAAGCGGAATTGCAGTACACCGGCCGGAAACCGGTCATTGTTACGTATTAACGAGCAAAAACAGCATCGTCGCGTTGACAAACGTATCCTATGCCTCTAGATTTCTCTTTGCTCCGCGAAACTGTCAAAACCCTGCGCATGCGCGAGAGGGGAAACGAGACAACAGAGTGTCATTGACCCCGGACCTACGTATCTACCGAGGTTAAGGGTAATTTTATCGTCCCGCAGCGAAAAATACTTCCTTCCTTCCTTCCTTCCGTGCTGTTGGAGACAAAAGTCGATTAAAGATGTGACGGGGTCATCTCAATGTTCGACCTGAACCGTTATCCACTTGGAATGCATTATCGTGCGTTCGACACTTACAAACTGATCGATGCGAACAGACATATATCTTTAAAATTTTCGTTCGAGAACATCACTTTTCGCTGAGACAAACGCACGTTATGTATTTAATCAATGGTAGCAGAAGTAATGCAGTTTGGCACCGAAATCGTTCTAAGTGGCGAAAGAACAACAAGCCTAAAGCTCGAGCTGGCACGAAACGCATATGGCGTTTGTTAGTTTAATCCGAATCAAGTCGAGGATGATGCGACAGATTCAACGAATCCTAAATTGTACGAATGTCCGAGGTACACCCCGCTTAGGCGACAAATACCGAAACTGCGTTAAACACAAAACGGATGTCGAATAATTGCAGAATGCAAAAGCACTCGTATTGTTCACTCCCTAAATTATTTGAGAAATGAACTTTGAGAAGAAGACGTAAAATTTTCTCGCCCACGTAACGACGTGCCGGACGCCCTTTTCCGCAGCTTGCAGCGCATAATTGCGCAACTTCAAGTCACGTCCAATAATTTACTGACATTACGTTAAACTTGTTAAAGGAAACGAGCGTTTATGGGAACAACGTGTTTTCTCGCCAACGTCTCTTTCGCGAATCATTCCAGTCTACTTGGAAAAGTCGCCCACGCGCGTCATCCGGTGCCACGTGCATCGCGGCTCTCAGAAGAGGAGCGAAATATTAATCTAATTTTCTATCAGCATCACGAATCGAGACAAGATATTCGAAGAAAGACAGTTTTTAGAAGTGTCGATGTGATCGGAACGGCAACTGTGCGATCAGAACGGGGGTGGGTGGACTTGACGACGGTGAAGTAACTAGTCAGATGGGCAGAGCGAGAGAAAAGCGCAAGCATCATCGGTAATGCAGCGGTCACCGGAACTCTTTCTCCCTCTCGTTGAACTCGCACTTTCGTTGCATCTCGTTGGAGTTGCTCAATTCCGTCGGTGATCTCGCCTCGACGTTCGTGTGGGTGTGTATTCCTAGATGCACACGCTTCTCCGACCTTATCACGCACTCGCACTCGCACGATTGATGAAAGAGAGCCCGGACGTCACTCGCACTCGCTCGAGATAACGAACGCGATGCAACGCGCACATCGCGTATCACCGTCGCATATGTAATGTGCGCATTGTCGTCGGTCATTCACTGTGTGAACTCGCATTCGCACTCGCACTCGCAGCAGACTCACACACTCGATTGGTCGACCGTGACGATGCACCAGGATTGTCTGCTTCGCAGTAGAGCATCGATTGGGCGGGCAACGCCGACACACACTCGACATCTCGCGCAACGATTTCGGGGTACGGATGATGCGATCTCGTGGAACGCGAGACACAACACGATGCGATACGACGCATAACGACGGGTAACCGAGCCGACGACGATGGAAGAAACCTAACCTTCGGCGGAGAACGACGACAGACGGCGACAGACTGCATGACCGTGTGATCGGCCGTTTTCGCAGCCCGGGCACTGTGTACATACGGACGCGAACGGACAGACGCTGCCGCCGCCGCGCTGCACCCGTGATGGAGGAACTGGCGCACCACGTTGCGTTGCACCGGTCGCTCGCTCCTACGTCGCGGAAGAGCGAGGCCAGAGACGCGACGACTACCTCGTTCGCGGTGCCTCGACGCATCTTGGATCGCGCTCGCGTCTCGCATTCGGCGCATTCGTGCGTTCTGGACGCCGTGTCACGGGGGTCGCCGCATCATCGAGCCTCTCGGGGGTTTTCCTCGCCCGAGTAGGGGAGGTGCGCGTGGCGGGTGAGAGGGGGTGTATATCGGGGCGGGAGGGGGAACGAAAGCAGAAAGAGCGGGAGAGAGAGAGAGAGAGAGAGAGAGAAAGTGTGTGTGTGTGTGTGTGTGTCGCTTACCCGATACAGAGAGGGATTTTATTGGCTCCTGCCGAGGCCAATGTCCCGCGAGGCCTTTCTCGCGGTCGCGCGCGCGACAGCGACGAGAGGCGCGATAATCTCGAATGGTCGACGGACCGTCGACGGCCTCAACGGGGGTGGCCTTTCGAGGACGATGCCTTTTTTTCGCTCGGGATGTTCGATTGTCCCTGGCTTAATACTCGACGCTTTGGTTTTGATGCCGCGCATAGCAACGCGGCCGATCAGCGGGATCGAAAGAGTCAAGGACCTTTGCGAAGGAGGTGACTCGCTCAGTGGGTTCCGCTGATTGTCGCGTCTCAACTGCCGGAAAACGAGATGAAGATACGACCCAAGTGACCGAACATGTACAAAAGTGCATTGCAGTTACATACATTGCTCGGGACGTTTATATTTGTTTTTTCGTAATTTCGTGCGAGTTGCATAATTCGGTACTGACATCGAAAACTCGAGAACGATTTTGTCGCACTTAGAACGACTCAATTCGAATTGCAACGCAACCGGGCTACGTGGATACGTGGCACGGGGTCGAGGAACGAGGGAGTAGCTGCTGATTCCACATCCGGACGAGAGACGAGGTCGAGACACCTCGTGCGGAAAAACCGAACGACGAGGTCAGACGACTGGCGGGTTCAGTGACACGGAAGAGAATTTGCTTTTCCGTGGAGTCGAGAGAAGTGGGAGAGAAAGAGCAATCCTACACTCGTGCAACGAATTCGGCGCGAAGAAAAATCGAAGGCGAGCCCGAAGAGAACGCATTCAAAGTAGTTTCGCGCACATGGCCTGCCTTCCGTCTTTCTTCCCGCCTGATCCCTCGCTAGCTCGCTTCCTCCGACCCTTCCTCTCTTCCTCATAGCCCTTTTTCGACGGTGCGAAATTCAGTACCAACGGCGTAGGGAACGAGGGACAGGCAGACCGAACGTTTGCCCCACTCCGCGCGCTGTACCTTCTCCGTTTACCCCTCCTACGATCGAACAGCCAGCGTTGCCGTTTGCCAATGGCGTTGCCGGTTCGTTGCAACGAGTGGGAGAGAGCCCGTTATCCCGCCTAAGGTCGCATTCGAAAATCAGCCGGTGCAGTGATCGAAAATCCTATCGTTATAACTGAAACGGTTCTCGTCAACGAACTGACCGATCTTGAAAGCACGATTAATCGCGCCGTATGATTGCGGGAAACACGTTCCCAGGATTCGTTATTTTCCTCGAGATGTAGATATCTAGTCATCAATACCATTACTTTCCCAAATTTCTTTTCCGACGAAGAAGAAATGACACAACGGATGAGCAATTGACGATTACGAGTATGCGTTTCCATGAAAATCAGCGAAATTCTTAGTGCTTGCACGAAATTGACCATAAATTTACGTTTATGATTCAGATCCCCGATGCATGTACGTTGACGCGTAATACTATGGCAATGAAAGCTAATTCGCAAACGAGCGATAATGCCTGGGCGCCAAAACGGTAGTGCGAGGGTTGCTCCTCGTACAGCGCTCATCCGCGACATTATAACAGAATGTCACTTAACGATTTTATTTTCCCTTGCGCCCAGGACAAAACGGACCAGTCTTCCTTTCTTTCTCTCTCTCTCTCTCTCTCTTTCTTTTTTTATTGTCTCTCTTCGATTCCCTTTTGTCCTTTTCTCCTTCTACACGCCCTGTCGTGCTCACACGCGAGCTTAAAAAGTGCAACGGACGATATCTCGTGGTTGCTCGGTGCATACAGGCGGTGGCGACGACGGTGGGGAGGAAGGGAAGAGACAGGGCTGACATGGCGGCCAGTTTTCTGGAACGTGCACCGGCCTCCCTCCCCACCAATTTTCTCTTCTCTGCGCGCCTTTCTCGCGCACTTCCTCTTTCTCCCTCGTCTCATTCTCTGATCTTGAAAAGGGGGAAGAGAATGTGTCGAGATCGCGTGTAAAAGTTGCCAACGAACTGCATAATCGGCTCACAAATTACATAATTTTACAATAATCTATACCAAAAATTGTGAGACTGTACTATTCTCGATGTATCACGATATCCTATCCGATTTCGAAACTCTTTTCAAAGTTTTCAAAGAAAGTGATCAAGATACAATATCGAATAATTAAAAAAAATATGAATATTGGATCTGCGTGCCCGAGTAAGAAGAAAGTGAATATTGTTCTGGTTTATTTATAATCATGCTCGTTCCGATATCGAATTAATCGGACGTAGCACGTTCCGACAGAAATAACTGGATTGTAAATATTTGATGCAACTGCTGGTTCGTGTTGCGCTTATTCGCAAAGGGGAGATAGCGCGTGTCAGCGGTTGACTTCTTTGGCGAAGTTTAAGTAAATAATCCTTCTGCGCCTGTCGAAACGTCGTGCGAAAGTATGATGTGGAAGCAAGATCTAACTTTTTCCTGTCTCGCTAAAATGTTTATCAAAAATATTACGACCATTTCTATATTTTCTGCTACGTACGTAATATAAATATAATTTTTTTAATTTCATTAATTAAACATAATTTTCTAATTTTTGTCACAGTGAGTAGAAATTTGCTGCAACAATACGTGGAAGATTTAATACGTAAAAATTAAAAACATGTTCGTGCATACTTATACAGCAAAGCGGTAGCTTCGGAAGGTGCGTCAATTTTTCACAAATATCACTTTTGTATGAGAACCATTAAATCAATTGATTACATTGGATGCTCATGTGGAGGGATCGTTACGCCTGCTACGTCGATCGTTCGGATCGAACAAAAGCAGCTCCGCTATCCCTAATGTTGGAGTTTAGATGATTCTCAACAGATTATACATTCATTCTTGCAGCTCCCTTCGTTTCAGTCAAGCAGCGGCATTTCCCCTCTCGGCCTCCATTGTCACGGATAATCGAGAGAGAGAGAGAGAGAGGGAGAGAGAAACATCGGCCCAATGCAGTTCTCGTGCGATGCGATCCGACGTGCGTTGCACTCCGCGCGAAAAAACATCGACAGGGAGGAGAGCGGGCGGTTACTCCGTGGAGGAAGAGAAGGTGAAGGAGGAGGAGGAGAAAGAGGAGGAGGAGGAGAAAGAGGAGAAGGGTCTTCGTGCATCTCCGGCTCGCCTCGGAGCTTATATCGATCACGAGAGAGTGCACGATATTCGAGAATACATTATACGCGGACTCTAGCCTCTAGCCGGACCGCCTGTAGTCACGCGGAATATAGACGGCCAGGCCGCTGCACTCGTTTCCCCTTTCTTCCCTACCGCCATTCTACCCTCCCTCTCCTGTCTCGCTCGCTCTACCGGTCGCTTCCTCCGCAACCGGTGCCACCCCCGCCATACGCCTCCTGCACGTCGTCGTTGCGCTGTCGACGTCGTTGTAGCTACGGGAGCCTGCGGCTGCATCCACCAGCACCGGCTACTCTTCTTCCTTTTTCTTTCTTTTTTTTACTTGGAAATTTATCGCCGTGCAAAGCTTGGTAACTTACGTACATTCTGATGTGCATTACCTGGCAGTATGCAGGGCATACTCTATTTATTGGGAAACCTTCACGAGCGTCTTTGCGAGGAATTTAAACTGTATACTCTTTCCAGGTATTCTTTCTATTACTGGATGGGTCGAGAAAACAAATTCTATAATGCTCGTTTTTCATAACTATGTAATCAGCATTTTACATCGTTCATTGCCAAGACGGTTGTTCATCTCATTTGTCATGAGGAATGTATCTTCACTGTGACAGTCGCTCGTCACGCGATATTCCTCGGGGCCCGCGGAATCTTCCGTCCGATCAGAGTGTGCTCTCTCGAGACACGAGACATTAATCCAGAAGCTTCTTCGTAACATCCCGCGGGAGTATCTTACTCGTGGAACGATCGTCGCCATCCAAATCGTCATCATCCTTGCCGTCGTCGCTCTCCTCGTCCTCGTTCTCGTCTTCGTCGTCGTCGTGGAGGCGCCGCAAACGTAGCCGGAGGGGACTACTTGCCGGAGCGGAGCGGCGGGAGGTTGCGAGGCTGGAAAGCTGCGAGACTGGGAGACTGGGAGACTGGGAGACTGGGAGACTGCGAGACCGGGAGGCTGGGAACAGGGCAGGGAGGGCCCGAGTACGCACGGTAGGGGCAAGAGAGGACCTTGGCCTTTTCGCGGGGCAAAAATAAAACCTGTTGACACCGAAGCCCCGCAGACGCAAGGGACTCTCGTTCCTTCTCTCTCTTGTTCCTCCTGTTCTCTCCCTTTTTTCCTCTGTTCCTCGGGCTCGGACACGCATATAATCGTGAAAGTATACACATGTGCGTGCGTGCAAGTTGATGATTACGAGAAAGAGAGAAGATGCACGATAAATTATCCAAATTTTCTTACATTCGATATCGAAATTTATAGTGACCTGTCGTTAAAAATATAAATAACAAACTGTTTGTCAAATTTAATAATGCAATTGATAATAATCGTTTATCGCGACATGCGTGAAACGTATATTTTATAACGCACTGAGTGCACGCGTTTGACGTGGGATACACCACGTTGCGTAGACGAGGCGCAGACAATAAGAAGCCAGCCTCCGGTAATCTTACCCCCGATTGCATGTAGCGCGCGCATCACGCGTCACGTACACACACATACGTCGCACAAACACATATGGAACGCGTCCTTTCTGCCGCGATCGAACGGAACCCGCGCGCATATACTCCCACACTACGCAATGTAATCCCTTCTTGATTCTCTTCTTTCATATCTTCAGTTATTTTAATTTCTATTTGGGCTAAAGCATCATGGCAAATTCTTGTTATTTTAGTTTTAAAGTTTAGGGAGAAAGAGAAAGAGAAACTCTGCATTATGTACTGTACTAAAAGCAATGCTCTTCAGGCTCCAATAACCGCAAAAGCAGTTTCTAAAAAATTCTTGGAAAATTTTTCGCGGTGAAACAAAATGACGCGGAAATGTCGGGAATTGGAGTGCGCCCGATCGTTTCGCGGACTCGGACGATTCATACGCAATGTACAGAGAAAAGAATTGCGCACACCTGCGCGATCGAGCGTCACATACATGTACGGGACGTGCGCGCAGGTGTGCACACGCGCATCGCGCACGTTGCGCGTATTCACGCATGTGCACGCATATGCGCGTCCTCCACTCGTAGAGGACCTCTACGGAGATAGAGTGCTCACGTCCGTCTGCCTCGTGTCGGCTAGACAGTCCATAGACGGACAATGGCTCTCGTATCGGCTTTCACAAAATGCTCTAAGATAATTGAAATAATTAAAAAATTCCTGCGCATTCTACGTGACAGAAAGCAATTTATTTAACATGCGTTTAGTTGACAATTTTAATGGAATCATTAGTTTATGACCTTACTCTTTCATTAGATAAAATATTTTCGTTTCTCGAAATTTGTGCAAAGTCGATGCATTAATGTATTTGCGATACAGTTGTATTCTACGGTAGCGTGTATATATAAAACTAGGCGTATATATAGCAATTCAAGAGGCAATAAGAATATTCGATGCACCGTTGGAGGCGTCGCGGTGCGGTGCATCGTGCCGCCATTTGGAAAGGAAACGTTTGAAGAAGGGGGCAGGGCCAAACGGCCGTGTCGGAAAAATTCTCATTTGGATCCCAACCAATGGAGGAGCGGCATGCAGCCGATGAAAAACTTCCAAAGGGAAAGGGTCGTGTTCCTAACCGACTGGTTCCAAATATGTCTCCGGGCTGCTTGGCACGAGTGCATCTGCACCGTGCGTGATACGTTAAACAAACAAAGCAACGTGGTAATCTTATGAACGCATACAATATTTGGTACACAAACAGGATGATTGATTCGGAAGAAAAAGTCCCTATTCGGTCAAGATGACCCATTGAGCGCTGGAAAAGTTCCTCGCTGTTGCAGTCAGACTCCGCCCAAACGAAAAGCTTTAAGAACCCAACAAAATGGTGGCATCGCGGTGATTTAATGCCTTAATGGAAACTTGGGAAATAGAATTAACAGTGACGACAGAGAAGAGAAATTAAATTAAAGATTCTTCTGCGACTGAGATTGGAATGCAGCTGGTGCAGCTTCGAGTAAAACTTTAATTTTTTCGAGGCAATAAATTGACCCTATCATTGATATGCAATTGCATAGGTTACCCGGAACTTATTCGCATAGATAACATCTATAATGTCAAACAACAGTGAAAAATTCTTTTTGGCGTGACGGTAAAAGACTCACCCTGTGATGTACGTGATCGCGAGATGGAAAAGTATCGAGATGATGCAGTTGAATTCGTTGGAAAATTATTAATTAACGGTAATCGTCATTGAAGATGGATAAAAGTTCAAAGCCGAGGTCATAAAGTCGTAACGGAGGCGCGCGCAACGATGACGGAATTGGCCGGTATGGCTGTGACCTTCTGCAGTGGATGTTGTTATTAACCTAACTCAGAACTGGTGCTCGTGCTTATTTTTACCTTGAATAGTGTAGAGAGCTTGATATTCTGACATGATATTTTCTGTCCTGATCGAAAATCTTAAAATCTACCAAGGTCTTAAACCAAGGACTCTTAAAACATATTTTCCTGTAACTGAGAATACCGAGATGTAGACGTACGTCTTACTCGTCTGTTAGATTTTTATCCATCACCTGGACAAGAATTTTATTTCATAGATTCTCAGTTAGGAGTTTAGATTTTCAGTTAATGTAATACGCAAATACGTTACAAATCATGAAAAGGAAAGCGACAATTACTAAATTGAGAGAATTAAAAGAATGGAGAGAATTGAGCGAGCGAATCTCAAAATGTGTGATCTTTCGACTTGACAGAATCCAAGAAAAATAAAAACCCGATTATTCGCAATTTTCCTACCACGCTGCATACCGTAGTAATGCATGCATTTATTCAAAAATTCATTCCTCCGCTTAGAAAAGGTTAAAAAAATTTGTGATTGCAGGTCGAAGACTTGACAACATCATACAACGGCTCTATGCTTCAATCGATCGCTCATACTCGGATCAGTTGGAGCATATTTTTGCAATACAATCGCCATGTGTACTATGTTGATGGTTGTCGCGTGTACCGTGCGCGAATGTGGTGGCAGTCGGGTCTCTCCGCGGCCGCGGCGGTAGGGCGCTAGACCACGAGCTCGCACCGAGTCTCTTTACCTTGCTTTACACTCACGATTCCATCGTCGATTCCGTCTCGGGATTGACGATCAGGATTACATCCACACAGAGGGGAATTCCGGCATTCGGCCGAATCCAAAGGTGCGGATGACAGGGGGGAAACGACATCGATGCATATATCCTGTACCTATCGAGCACCGTCGTACGCTCGTTCTCGTACCGTCAGGTCGCCGCTCTCCAAGAGATCACTGCCCTCACGCACACCCGAGGCTTTCTCTCGTTCCTTCGAGCAGAGACCGCGGGGGCCAGTAACGTATCGCGAAATGACCGAACCACTACCGATTTTCGCGTTCGACTGACGATGACGATTACACACGCAGCCAGTCCATCAGCGAGGATGACAGACTGTGGCAGACCGTACGCACCCGATTTCCGGTTCGTTACGAGCGCTCGGCAACAGAGAGCATGGAGCGACGGAGATCTCGGAGCGCGGAACGAATTAAACAGAGACGTCGGATGGAAGGAACGGAGGATGGAGGAGAGGACGAAGAGGTGGCGGCGGAGTAGGAGGAGGAAGCGAGCGAGAACGATCCGGGAATGTTAGTCGCGGCACAGAGACAATCCTCTCGTTCATCGAATTTTTCGCAAAAATTCAGCAACGGCACGCGTGTCACTCGCGGACTTCCGGCATAGCGCGCGTGAGTCGCGCAGAAAACCGGGAGCGGGCGGTCGACGACGGGACACACACGTGAAACTTTTCGCGGGTGATCGCCCCTCTAGTAGCGACCGACGAGACGACCTCGCGCTACGCAAGGTCTACGCGAATATTGCGTTCGCGACGCGACGAGACGCACGACAGCGGCGGCGGCGGCGGCGGCGACAGCGGCGACAGCGGAACGTCGACTCTGGCCGACTCCGACCGACTCGGTTTCGCCGGCCGGCCGCCCGCCCGCCCGCTCCCGTTGCCGTTGCCGTCGATGACGTGCATCTGTATGTGTGTGTGTGTGTGTGCACACAGTTGCATGCTCATCGCGAATTCGTTAGTAGGCCGGTTCGCGATTCGTTCGTGTTGTTTTATGCCTCTAACTTTTGGACGTGTTGGGGAATGAGAAAGAAGAAGTATATTGTAATCGGCGAGAGAGATAGAAAAAAAAGAGATAGCGCAATGAACGAGTCAGATGGTTAAAATATTCCATCGTGAAACGTCAGCGCTTCGCGTGTACGCGTAGACTCCTGCGTGTATAATCCGGAATCTGAAATGTGCGAATAGGGTGAATGGACGGCGATTCGCCGGCTGAAATGCGAGTGGATGACGTCGCCATCTACCCAAGAACGGAGAAACGTGATTTGCGAATTGATCCACGGCGAGCGCGCTGCGCCTTGTGGTCAATTTGCACGGCAACTGACACAGCCAATCACGAGAGAGGAATTGGTTTGATCGAATGGAGCGTTAGTTGCATACATCACCATGTGCTTCGCTTTAAATATTAACTTTTCTTTGACACACAACTGGCGTACAATATTTTCTCATTCTCTTTTTGTAATTTACTATCTTTATTGGTTTGTAATATGTATAATAATATATATATATATATATTTATTTATTTATATATTTGTCAATATATCGAATATATTATTTTCTTTTTCCATAAATTATAATAAATAACTCTCGATTGTGATTATATTAAACCAAATATTTTACAAAAGTAAATAGCTGTACGTCGCCACGTGTTCAATGAAGAGTGAAAGATGTATTACTATTTTTATCTATCCAAAAGTAACTAGACATCTGAAACGTGTGATCTTTGGCGATTTCGTCATTGTACCTCCTTTATTCTCCTCAAGATTGAAATGGTCTATTCATGCAATTAAATTAATAAATAAATACGCATGGTTTTCTACTTCAAACGTGGCCGCAATAATAATCTCACGAAATATTACGTAAAAGGAAATGAGTAATTTATCACATAGATGAAACTTCATGTGCGGAAATAATTTTCCACGTTAAAGCACGAGTATCGATCACATTGAATCGTCGATTGTTTCGCATTACGAGCGCGCGTGATCCGTCCGAAAAAGACGATACATACGCGGCGTATCAGGGAAACATTGCAGGAAGATACGCGATTATCGCCAAGGTCACAATACGCTCGGTTACCCCGGATCGAATGGACCGAGAAACGATCCCCTTCTTCCGTTTCTCCTTCAGTGTTTAGTCGCTTTTTAATACCACGAAAAGACAGAGTTTTGCTAGGCTGCGCTGAGGTATCGAGAGGCAAGATGGTTGTTTACTCTCTAGGCATGGCGTAAGGTTACAAGTGAGAACTGTGAGGCTGCTGCTCGTAAAACAGTACATAGGCTTCACTGGAAACAACCGATCGTGCCGACACAACGGACACACGGCTGTCGTTATACTCGTGCCATTCTCCTGAATACGGGTGCTTGCAGTACGCGGTGTAGTGACCCGAATACGTCGTACCCGAATGATTCGCGACCCCGTACAGATTGTATGTGCAGCCCGGTACTCTCGGGGCAGCAAAGGCACTGAGATCCAAACCCGTCAATGGAAAGTCCACCATCACGTTCAGCTTACCGCGGAAGCGTTCCATCGGAGAGAAACGTTTCAAATCTGGTGAGAATTACAGCAGAATTAAGGAAGATACCATTTTGCTCCGTAACATCATACCTTGGATCGATGATCAATTGTATGTCGAGTCAATTCAAAAAGGATACGAATAACTAAAATTTTCGGAAACTTCTGTATGCTGAAGCTCTTGGTACACTTTCTTCTCATCTGACACTTGGAACATGTTGGTTTTTCGTCGCCGTCCAACACCTCCTCTCGAGTGAAATGCTCCAAACACTGACTCAGCTTAACTGTGCCGCTTCTAGCTGGAATCGGCAAACTCAGGTCCCAGAACGGGTCGAGTGTGACCGACACGTGGTCGCATGAAGTGCAATGTAAGGATGAACGTAGCTGTCCGACGAAAACGTCGACTATCATGCTGTCTTCGCTGCGAAGATAACGCTTCCAACTTTCCACCGCTTTTTGCATATCCCTAAGAGAAATAGTCGATTAATTGATTTATAAATGAAGCTCTCCTTACATAATCAGCTCGCGTAAAAACTCACGTGTAACTATCGGGTATGTCTCCATGTATGGGTGGTAGTTTCGTGGTGACTCTGTTAACGTCCTCGTGTAAACCTTCCAACAGGTATCTAAGAAACTCTTGAGCATCCTGCTGGCTGTAGCCCATAAAACGCGGCGCGAATCTCTGTATGTGAGACTTGAGCGCGGTCGTGTTCACCACGTGATCACCGCCCACCTCCCACAATTCGTGGATCACTTGGCTGAACGCTTTGATCAGGGCGCCTTTCATGCTGGACGTAGTGATATTTATGTCGCTTAGGTATTGTTCGTTCAATAAATACTCCAGCAATGGTCTCGTATTGCTCAGGCACTGGATCACACTGTTCATGAAACACTGAAACGATTACGTACATTATAGATGTATGATAGATATTGGTATACGTTACAGAGAGGGCAGTTAATTAAAATTTATTAAGAGAAAAGATTTAGAAATATACTCACTGTATTTCCAATATTCCGTAATCCGTTTAGACCACATTGCTCGTCGCGATAAGTTAGCAAACGATTACGTGCCGCTCTGTTAGTCGGACTTCCTTCCTGAAAGCATAAATTGTTGTTTGCTAAATTGTTATATCAGTTACTGATTAAACGAAAGTATGTAATCTGTACATTGTTACGTTTGTCGTCTTGAATGGTCTTTTTAAGATTAAAATGTCTGACATTTGTTCTAATCGGCGAAAGTATTGTAATCGCTCGAAAAGGCAGGCTTAAGCGTTTCGCAGGATAGCAAACAAATTTACACCGCACAAACGATAACGCATTAGTTTAGTAACATCTTGTTAGGCACATATAGATGCGGACACTTTCATATTTATTAATTTTCTAATTACTGCAACTTTGTTGTTCCTTCTATAATTTACCAAGTAACTGCAATTCTTAAATTTAATAAAACTTGGTATCATTAAAAGATTCCAAGTGATAATCAAGAAAAAATCGAGTTCAGACGACATCACGACACTTTATCGATAATCGCCGATAAATACCGGTCGCATGATCGATAGTCAGCAATTTTTGTACAGAAATGTGCTCGCAATCCTTTGCACTCACCTGTGAATGTGAGACAATCGAATGAGAAGATCGAATGGTACGCAGGACGGTGGACGGAATTGTCACCGAATTACTGACGCGTATCGAATTGAATTTCGAAGAGCTGCGTTTAGCAGATGTCAAAGGTGTCACGATGCCGAGGAAGAAGGCGTAAGCAAACACGAGGGTTATCACCGTCCACAAACACCACAAAACCCATTCTATCACTTGGATGTGAGCCAGCTTATTACGATTGTACACGCGATTGCCACAGCTAGTAGCGTCTCTCAAAGAAATCCACGAGTAGAATGTCGTGCACAATGTATCGCGACCTTCCGACGAAGAAAAGACAGAGTCACTCATTTACATTACGCCTGCTAATGCATGCACGCTGATTACGAAAATTACTTTGATGAGGTCTCGCAGGATCCTGAAAGGATCATTCTCGTAGAACGAGAAATGACAAACTCTTGCAGATGTGACTTTGTAATTGCTTTTATACGACGTGAAATTGGAATTTGATTCTTTTCCAGAATGCAACGATAAACTCAGATGACTTAGAAAAATTCCATTGATAAGGAGAATTTATGTAGAATTATGTATAATTTATGTTAACACATTGAATATGCACTGTGAAGTTTTCTCGTTTTTATTTGATCATCTTTATGCGCAATCAGCGAATCAATGCAGTTTGAACGACATTGAAAGATCTTCACGTGAAAAAAATACATGAATTCCGAGTCTGCCGTGGATTATCACGAAATACAGTTGCGAACCCACTGACAACGTGCTTCTATATCCCGGAGAGTTCGAGGAGAGTGAGGAAGAGCTCTGTGCTATTAATAAAACGCAGCAGCGCTCGCGACTAACTCCGAAGAGACTCTAGTTGGAGACAGCGAGAGAGCGAAGAGATTTTGCAACAGGAGTCGACAGGAAACTAATGAATATCGCGTACAATAAAGTTCTGTTCTCTCGTAACGCATCTTCAAGTATTAAATCTGTGCATCAGCAAAAATGTAGCAGAGGAAAAATTCGTGCCACAAAATTTTTCTCTAAAGGATTATCTTTTTTTCACTATATACGCATTTTATATCAAAGAATAATTTTCAATATGCATCCAATATGTGAACATTATTAACGCGACAGCACAAAGATAGAAGCTCGCGATTGTTATGGTTCACTCGATACGAAAGAGTATACAAGAGCCACAAAATCCATTTACGTTCAATAATAATTACCTCCTCGCACTCGATCGTAAAATCATACTGTGATTCATCAAAAAGCGTCATACTCACGCCTTTGGCATTAGCGTCGTAATGTTCGTGGTTGCCTGCTTATCGATTCGACCTTTCAGTAACACCGATCGCGGCACAGCATCGACCATTCGATCACGAGAATAATTAAGAAGAAGGAAGTCACATGAACGCATGTACGCGTAATTAAAACTTGAAAACTTAAACACCGAAAATGGAATACAGTCTATGCTGCACCGCGCCGAGGTGTATTATTTCTCTTAGAAGCACACTCACGTATTGCTCGTTGACACCACGATAAAAACTCTGATGCGTCGTGGATGGATTCGTCGGCGATGATGAGGGATTGCTGTTCGCGCTACCGCTCGCAGCACTCGAGAAAATACTAGGTTGATCCGTTCTCCTCGACGTCGATGGGACAGACGGGTCGTCACCATGCGTAACGGATGATCTACCGGCTACGCCGTTCTGGGTTAATGGCGACACTCCGCCAAAGTCGCCCTCGTCCAAGCTATTGTACGACGCGCTTCTCTCTTCCTCGCCGTTCTCAGGAATATCTCGCTCGCTGGCGCGACCACCTTGCAGAAACGCGATCGCGTCGATCGACGGGACACTGCCGTCTGCGTCGCGCGTTACCTCGTTGCTCGTGGCGATTTCGTTCTCCTCGTCCTTCCTTCCCGTAAGCTTGTCCTGAGCGTTGTTATTGATCAGCAGCTCGGTGTTACGTGGATTAGTCGCGTGGTTAGTTAACAGACTGATGCTACTAACGCCGATCAAACCACCACCACCAGCAGCAGCGGCGGCGGATGAGAAAAGGTTACGCTTAATGGGCGAGATCTCTTCCGGTCGATGGCTACGTTGTTGGTGGAGGTGGTGGAGGCGATGGCGGTGACGGTTGTTGAGATTGTCGTCGTCGTCGTTGTTGTCGTCCTCGTCGTCGTCGTACTCGTTTTTGTCGACGTCGACGTCGTCGTCGTCGTCGCGCTCGTCGTCGTTGTTATTAACGCCGTATCTGCGCGCGACGTCGTCGCCGTGCTCGTCGCGCCCGCTGCCGACGTTGCCGTTGTTGTTGTGCCGATCGTCGTAACCGTTAATGTCTTTAGTATCGTTGCTGTCGTCTTCGTCGTCGTCGTTCTCAGTTTTTCCGTCGTTTTTCAGTTTACAGGTAACGTGATCGTCGACGGCGGTTGTTACCTCGGCGAAGGTCGCGGCGCTGTCCGCGCGTGCATGTCCGGTACTGGTGAGCACCGTGCTGCTCGTGAATGGTCTCCTCTTGTTGGACCTTGGCCACAGACCCGCACTAGCAACGGCGGACGAGGAAGAAGACGACGAAGAGAGTGAAGATTCCGGACGAAAATCCCTGCTGCGCTCGAGCTCGCGTTCGTCACCGCCAACCAGCTCGCTCAGGGACGACGATGCCGAGCGATGCCTCCAGTGATGTGCGCTGCTGCCGCTCGCTTGTTGATGACGTTGAATGTTCGGCACGTAGCCGGCTGGTGAGTACCTGCTGATGATATCGGCAGCCGTGGACGGCGCGTCGAGACTGCTGCGTTCCCTCGAAGACGTGGACGAGCCGACCGAGGTACTCGATGTGGACAAGGCGTATTTGCCGGCACCAACGCTGGTGCCGTTGATCGTTGTCGTTAATCCTGAACTGCTGCCGCTGCTGCTGCCGACCGTTTCGCCGTACGACGACGACGACGAGACTGACCTGCAAAGTTCGGTCGATGTGAGAACATTGCGGTCATCGCGTTTTGTCGGACCGGGCTCGTGGCCAAGGACTGCTCTCCTACTGCAATTGCGTTATGCAATTGCGCGCGAGCATAGACACGTACGGTGAGACTCTGGTGAGACTCGCGCGCACGCTCGAGATATACGGCGGGAGCCGCCGGTTTCCGCCGCCAGCGATCGGACGGAACTGCCCCGCTTCGGGGTTTGGAGGTTACTAAATCAGGGATGCGACACCGTTTCACGGAGGCGCAAACGAGCCTCGAAACGCCGACGCGTTCGCACCAGATATTTAAATATATTCTCTCGGGGGAAAACCGCGCCGCGTCCGCGAGCGACATCGAGTTCAGGATAACCGAGTAGTAGTTGAAAAGTAACGAAAGAATGTCTCACTATGCAGAAAAAGTCGGTATAAAAGTACTTTTTAACGAGCAATCGCGCCGGAGAATCTCGTAAGGTCAAGGTCTGCGATTACGTTCCGTAGCGCGAGCGCGTGCTTATTTAAAATCGATAAATATGGCTACGTGCCCTCTCGATACGGACGAACATAATAGCCGCGAGTATATTTCAGCAGTGCTTTATGATCTCGCATTGCGAAACTTTGCCCGTTTCTCATTCTCGTGTCTTCCTAGCATTCCTAGGTGAAACTCTCAATCGTTAGATTTCACCGCGTTCGAAAAGAAACAAACGAGAAGCATTGTTTAGCATAATTGCAAAGTATGCTCGATTCAACGGGACCTGTTGTCGAAGCGAGCCTACTTTCCCCGCGTTATATACTCGTGCGACAAATGTCCAACAGTGAAATACCGCTTTTTAACAAAACAAAACAGCGTCTTTTGATTGATCCTGATTAAGCGCGCCGCTTTATCGCAAATGCTTTGTTGTCGGAAATTAGATCCTAAACTCGAACTACGGACCTTCCCGATGTGCAATAGGATCTCCTGTACTCCGAGGACATGTAGTTGGAACGCAAGCTCGAGCTCGTGGGCGATGTGTAGAAGCCGGTGGATCGGTCGAGGATCGAGGAGCCGCCGGTGGAGCGGTAGGCGTTGAACTTGGATGTCGAGCTGCCGATTCCGGAAGTGGTGGTGCTCCCGCTGCTGGTGCCGCTGGAATATCTGCGGCTGGGTGAGTGCGGTGCCATTTGACTGGCGCTGTACGACACCGCTACGGCGCCCGCTTGTCCGCCGCGATGATACGACATTACGTGTCGCGGATCGCCGATCTCTTCGAGCCTCTTCGACCTCGAGGTCGACGCGTGCCTGAAATGCATTTCACTGCGCTACTCTCACATGTACGGATTCACGTCTAACGGTTCAGTAAGACTGATCGTTACATCGCCGTCTATTAAATACTGTTAAATGCTGTTGAGTGATGGTGGTAACACGTGGGAAGAGGCATGGGGAGGAAAAAGCGAAAGAATTGCTGATCCAGCGACTGGCGCGGCGTCGATGAGGCGCGGATTTAACGCCGTGGATTTTTCCCGTCGCGATTTGGCAGCCGTCCCACTTTTCACCGGGATTCGACGCGTAGTATAACGCCGGAATCCAATATAAACCGTGTCGTTTCAGATTTTGTTACAAAGCCCGTAACACGCGCGTCCGTCCGCCCGTTTGTCCGCTCGCGCATGTAATTTTCTCTCCTATCTATTTCGTGGCATGATTTTGCAATGCTCGTTAAAAATAAAAATACTTGTGACGCGATCGCGCGTATGGTTCGTGGTATGCATTAAGAGCGTCAGGTACGTTAATTCTCTCGGGTGGCAACCATAAAATAATACAAATATTAGTTCGCGGTCCCCGGATATCTTGTTGACTCTCGACGTCACGCGAAACTCCGTTGTAACGGACGCGTGTTCCTCCAGAAAAGGTCTCGTGGCCTTTGTGGCTGCGACTCGATTTTTCAATAAATTACAAGTTGAAACGCAAAAATGATTATGTTAATCGATGTGCGGTATATCGATAAATAAAACGTTATTTCATCAAATACTTTATTCTCTGTCTCTCTCTTTTCCTTTTAACATAAAAAAAAGTTCGAATACCTCTGTGCAAGAAAGTCAAAAGCAAACAGCTCGATAAAGCAAAAGAAAAAAACTCTGTTTACGTAAAATCGAGAGATGATTGTGTGTGACGGTCGCAGGTACTTTTCGCGCGAATGGAACTTGCTGACAATTTAGTGTCGTACTTGTAACGCGGTGTTCCCAACGATGCAGGCGATAACGCTATTACGTAACTATATCGCGAACAATCGAATTCGGCATAATGCAACAAACTTCACGGCATGCATATTAATCTGTTAAAATCGGATCTTCGGCGAATATTATTATACAATAATATCGTGTCAATGCCGGTGAACGCGTGTCTTTGCGATATCTGACCCAAGTTCGATGATTGACGCTACCAATCATCAATTCATGTTATTTAAACGATACAAGTTTCTTCTCGCGTGAATTTTTGCACATTTACACTTTTCGAGGTTTAATCCATTAACGTAGCTAACGAACGGGGAACAATGTCCACACACGAGCAAGTTCCGTGACTGCAGATTAGTCTGGATGATTCAATTAACTTACGTAAGACGTAACGCATGAATTACGACATAATGCGCTGGAACATGCGCGTTCTTCCGCGCGCGCGCGCACGCTCGACATGTTATTCATTAATTCGACAGCAATTTATCTTCGGATCAAGTTGAGCCGCGTCGATTTACAGTATTTAATCGCGCAAAAAGTAGTACAAATATTGGAAAGTATACATATTCCCATTCCAAAATGCTCCAAAAATTATTTTAAACGCGCGCATGTAAGCAGTAATGCCATCAGAATCTGTATCATACACGTGGAACATATTGTCCACGATTCAACATATATACAGATAGATGTATTAAGTTTTCACGGTAGACAAATACCAGCTATGAGGAAGCGGACAATCGATCGCCCGTCTTCCGTATAGATCAGCATTGAAAACAATAGTAAACATTCGTGTATTTATTTCTGTTATTTATTCATGCGGCAGATTAGTGCTTTTCTCCTTTTCTAGCATTGCGAATCACGTAAGCACGCGATGAAAATCGATGGCATTGGCGTCTTGAAGTCAGTGTCGATTAATCATTACTGCAGCCACATCTATAAAAACCGTAAATTGTGCATGGGATGTGGCGATTTAAGTATGTCCAATTAACTTCAGGGCATCACTCTCGCGACTATTTTTTACTTTCTTTCTACGTTTTTCTCATTCGTTCTTATTTCAACAAATTCATTATTAAGTGAAATCTGGAGCTATGAAAATGTGGCAATCATAGTCGAATCGATGTAATCCCGATTTGCAATATTAAGGCATGACTATGTATGACTGTGTATGACGTACATCTATGATTCCTGCACGATTAGCATACGTCCGTATTGATTACGCGCGTTTTGCATTTTGCTGCGTAATGAGGATTGACAAATCCCGAGCAATTCATTTTGGCGCGATCATTTTACTGTACAGTCATAGTGACGCGCACATGTAACTGTGTTACACATGTATACGCAAATTTGACAACTTCATGATCGAGTAGGCGCGCGTCACAGTGATTCGCATCCTGAATTTGATTGCGTGTTCATAAACTGAGTTAAAAAAAAGTGTCGCAACCTCTGTGCCTATGACTGTACGTACATAGTTTCGCGATGTATCAACGATGCGGATCATCGCGCACGCTGAATGTTGCGGTGAAAGTAGAATCGGTATCTAATGTCATGATCGTTTGAATCTTGTACCATGTACGAAGCGACGAGTGCATGCTCGTTTCAAACTAATTATTAAAGTTTCCCGATGCGGAGCGTGTCACGGACGTTAGCAATTTCCTCGTAATCACTCAATTTTTTCGACTTTTCTTACACGCGAGGTATACACGCAACTTGAATTCACAGTTTTTCTCCGTTTCTTTATAAATACATATCGAATTTCCTTTTATCGTTGGCTAGGTAACCTAACTCCCATTTAACAAGCAAAGTACTCGCACGAGATGACGGATAGCGTGACGTTTCTTCCCTTCGTTTGATTCTCATGATAAAATGGTATCGGTGTGTCGCAAATATAGGAATCGTATCGCTATAGATCCAGCTCGCGAGGAACGTAACTCGCTTATGGCGGCAAAAGTCAATGAGCAAGAGAAAGAGAGCGTGAGTGAAAGGGAGAGGGAACGACCGATGGAAATACTCACGACGACCAGGAGCAACGACGAAGAACGGGAACGGAGCTCACGACCGAAAATACGGAGGGAAACTTGCGACAGACCGGCTCGGTTAACTGGACTCACCCGTGACCGTGACACCCACCAATCGCTTGGCTTACTTCACTCATATCTCGTACGGAACGAAACTACCAATAATGCGATGGTCCGCAAACGCGACTTTTCGGATCGAATAGAACGGGACTAGCTCGTCGGGCGTGCACGGGCCATCCCGGCGATGACGTCACTGGCAGCGTATCCGCTCTGAATCCCAAATCGGCCGAAGGGCAATAACGGCAGAACGCAGATCCGAAATGGCGTGAAGATAGCCGCGATCCAACGTTCGATGTATCGTTCGGCCGCGGTGTTCACGCGTTCCCGACCGCGTACGCTCGCACCTAAACGCCTGCTCCATTCCCCGTCGTCGGCTGTGTGACCCTAGGCAACATCGTTGCGGCAAGGCCGGTATTTACCTTTCGTCGACTTCCACTTACACTTCCTTCCTCGGTGCACTCGACACTCGCCGTACCACGGTACTATCAGCACTGACTCGCCGACAACGTGCGTGCAAACAATATGGCGATACGAGGCTGCCAATTTTTGCGTTGACAGTCATCGTACCCTCCGCCGACACGACGACGGCGGTGGCGACCGCGGCGGCGACAACGGTAACCGCGTTCTGCGCTAGCGCAGAACAAACCGCACCATGGGAGCTGGTATGAGTGGCGACAGTAGAGACTCTAGGCATAGCGGAATCCTTTGGAACTAAAAAGTACACTATACTTATCACTATACATTATGATTTCTCTATTCCACAATTCGTGTATCTTGAGGCAAATGCGCACGCGCGCACTTTATCAGAAATCGTACTTTTTATTGAAACTGTACTAGATGCAGCGCAATCAGTGTATAGAATATACTTTGGAGTAACGTATACGCTTGAAATTTATAATATAACATTGCTGCGACTTTCTACATTTGATCTCGCGCATCTTTTGCGATTAGGAAGGTAAATATCTTGATTTTATAAGCTAATTTTCTTGAATCGTTATCCTAAGTGTTTGTTGGTCGTAACATAACCTATAATACAGAGACAGGACAGCCAGCCAAGATGCCAGAAACAGAAGAGGATATGAGTATGTCGGTTCGCCTGACGAACGACGACTTCCGGAAGCTTCTGATGACTCCTAGAGCGTCGGTACCATCAGCCACTCCAGCTTCTGTACCAGGCACAGCAAGAGATGCCACCGCCAAGACAGCACAGACTCCTCAGATCAATGGAGGTAGTCGAGCGGAGTTGCGGAGGAAAAAGAAGAGCTTCTACGCGAAGTTGAAGAAGCAGGAGGAGGATAAAATGGCAGAATTGGCAGAAAAGTACAGGGACCGTGCGAGGGAGCGCAGGGATGGAACTAATCAGGATTATCAAGCAGAGGATCCCATGAATAGCGCCAGTGCCTACAGAGCGGTTGCGCCAGACCTGAAATCAGGCATGGATGCCGCGGAACGTCGAAGACAGATGATCCAACAATCGAAATTCTTGGGTGGCGACATGGAGCATACTCACTTGGTCAAGGGGTTGGATTATGCTCTCCTGCAGAAGGTACGACGCTCTTAAAGTCTATTGCTATATCTATTGCTATTGTAATGAAATTTTATAATTAGGAGATAAGACATGGATATTTTGCATTACAATTTCAAGTTTTTTTATTTTAATTTGTACTTGATATTTGTACTTGGTAAGTTAATAGCACAATATTACTGTACAGGTGCGTAGTGAGATCGAGGCTAAAGAATATGAGCAAGAGCAAGAGATGGAGAAGCTAGTAAAGCCAAAAGAGAAGACGAAGAAGGAGCCGGAGAAGAAGGATGACGAGATGCAGTTTAAGACAAAGATGGGCCGAAACGTGTACAAAACCGTCATGATTATGAAGTCCAAGCAGATCGAGAGGAACGAATTGTTCACACCGGGTCGTATGGCGTACGTGATCGAGTTGGATGACGAGAATGCCGACGTGGACATACCCACAACGCTAATCAGGAGCAAGGCGGATGTACCGACGATCGACAATACGCCAACTCTTACGACCAACGACATAGTAATCAATAAGTTGGCACAGATTCTGTCATATTTACGCCAAGGTAGCCGGCACAGCAAAAAAGGGAAGAAGCTGAAAGATGGGCGCGGCGCGCGCGGCGATGAACTGAATGATATGGAGATTCATCCGCGGCCACCGGCTGCCGACGATAGCATCTACGGAGATATAGGCGATTATGTACCAATGGTGGCGAGCAAGAAGGACGGGCAGCCGCGCGAAAAGAAGAAGAGCTCCTACTTCGACAAGCCCGAGTCTAATCTCGACACTGACGACAAGGCGAATGCGCCGCAACTGCCGAGTGTGTTGCAGCAAAGTGCGACGGCAGGGGCGACGGCCTCAGCGACTGCTGCAGCAACGGATAGCAATGTGCTGAAGAAGGGTGCATTGCTGAACAAACTGACGGCCGAGCCGGAGGGCTATGCCGAGTGTTATCCAGGTCTGTACGAGATGCAAGATGCTATTGACGATTCAGATGACGAGGTGGATTACACGAAGATGGATCTGGGTAACAAGAAGGGTCCGATTGGCCGCTGGGACTTTGACACTCCTGAAGAGTACAGCGAGTATATGAATAACAAGGAAGCCTTGCCGAAGGCAGCGTTCCAGTACGGCGTGAAAATGGCCGACGGTAGGAGAACCAGGAAATACAACAAGGAGAAGAATGAGAAGGCGGAGCTCGACCGCGAATGGCAGAAGATTCAGAACATCATGAACAAGAGAAAACCTACGACTGCAGTTGAAGGTGCGCCCGAGTTTAAAGTACCGCGATATTGAGCTCTTGTCACAACTTGGATTAGATACTTTCACGATTGCGATGGCATGGATATGAAGACGGTGTACATGTTGTACTATAATTCTAATATAATCGTATGATAATTTAGTCTAATCGATGGTATTATGGATATTTATTTTGCGAAACATTACTTCTCTCAATAGCGTTATAAGTATATTTTAAATATGTGCATCTTCATAATCGATCATGCATCATTAACATGATATATGATGCTTATGTTTAATTCTTATACATTGTATATATGTATGTTATTTCTAATTCCAAGTCTTAGGCTTACTTTTTCCTATATTTTACCTATATTCTACCTTAATTAAAGTGTCAAAAAAATGCCAAGAAACATTTCTACGAGAGAACTCATTTTTATGAAAAAAGCTGCGATTATGTTCAATGTATAATTCCAACAATTTCTTTATAAAATGGGACTATTGTTAATTGAATGAAGCAATAATAGGATGACAACGATATCGACCAACAGTTCCTACTAAATCGCGGATCCCAATCGGTTAGTAACAAACACGCATTATATGCGCGCGTGAACCTGCGATAAGTAAAGATTCCAACATAAAGAGTGACCCGAAACTGGTTTGCGGCGGTTCTGAGCGATTATACGCAGTAGCGGGACCTTTTACCTATCATGACCAACAGATAACAGAAGAATTTTTCCTTCGAAATGGATTTCAAACCGGTTTGTACTTTTATATCGTGCTGATAAAAATTTTATTGACGTATAGAATGCCGTCATTAGACCAATTAGAAATACTATGTTTAACTTCTCTCTAGACCAATTATATTTGTTTTCAGTAAACTCCAGGAATTCAACGCAGTAATTATTATATAAAAAAGAAAATCTCTGTTAAGGATCAAGTTTAATGATGAGTACATGAAATTGCGCACTTCTCTTCTTTACGAAGTACAAGATTGTTTCTCAAGTATGTGTTATATATCACAATTCTTGTTAACTTCTCTCACAATTATTGCTTTTAGTAATAGCACTATAAACATTATATCCAGTATGTATTGCATATCTTACTACTATTTAAAATTTATAAATTTATGTCGCGTATTTTGATTCAACTATTCAGATGCAATTAGTCTCAGCATATCAGTCACTCACACACCTAAAGATACGAGGATGTTTTGAGGAAGAAGATCCGCGAAGAAGACCGACATAGATCTTGACCCTTGCGGGTACATTGATATACCCGCAAGGGGTCAGTGAGATAACGTTGACATTATATAAACGTAGGCGCTTTTACTCGAGTTCACTCGAGTTGATTTCGATCGCCACACCGAATGCAGTCGTGTTAGCCTGCATTTCACCGAGTGCAATCAGTGAAGAAAGTGAAGGAGCGATACGTGGACACATTTGTATCTTGCGATCCGACCGATGCTGGGCATCAGGAATCTCATCTGGCGGCGCAACTTCGTCTTGGATACCGTAAGTTGCAACTCATCAAATTCGGAGAGAAATATTAATGCCCGAAAAGACATCACCGAAATTTATGAAGTCCACGAGGCATTCGACGTGTTAATATACATATATCTATTTCGGGCAAATGTATTACATTTTATATGCATTTGGTGATGGTGGTAAAGACGCTACATATGTATATATATATTAGATTTTGTTATTTTATACGGTTTCCTGTAAATAAGCTTCGTAATTATACTTACAGCTTGCGTAGAACAATTACTAGTAATTCATACGGTGGACTAAATCTTAAACAGGTATGTGGGTTTCGTATTTGTGTATTTTGGATAAACACTTTCTTTTTTTTAAATTTGCATGAGTTTCGTAAAATTATTCAATTTCGAATAATTAAAGTATTAATATCTTCAAACTAATTGCATGTATTAATTGAATTGTTCTAATAGATCGGTAGTGTGATAAGTTGTATAACAATTTTTTAATAATGAAAATATAAAAGCTTTAATTATAAAAATTAAAAAATATATCTATATAAATTAATAAAAAGCCCCCCTATACAAATGTAGTCGACGATGGCGCAGCTGAAAGTTGCTATCATTGGGCAGAGTTCCTTCGCGGCAGAAGTTTATAAGCTTCTGCGACAAAATGGACATCAAATCACAGGAGTGTTCACGATCCCGGATAAGGGAAACCGTGAAGATCCTTTAGGTAAATGAATTTGTTTGGCCAAACATTTTTATACTTATATTTCGTACTTATTTTACTTCATTATCACGTCTCTTCGACCGCAGCACTCATTGCCAAGGCTGATAAGACGCCGGTCTTCAAGATTAAAGCTTGGAGGAGTAAAGGGATGACTTTACCAGAAATCTTGGAGTTGTACAAGGGCATCGAGGTGGACCTTAACGTTCTCCCATTTTGCACCCAGTTCATTCCTATGGAAGTCATTAATCATCCACGTCATCGTAGCATATGTTATCATCCGTCTCTCCTGCCTAGACACAGAGGAGCGAGCGCCATAAGCTGGTGAGTCTTTATCTCGGCCGCTTAATCGAGAGTTCGTAATTTTCAAATTTTAAAGGAAATCTTCCGAAACACAAGTAAAGCCTTCTTATGTGAAAGATAATATAAAATGTAAATTTTATTAGGAAATAATAGAGTTGTGACTTTTTTGAAGGCACGAATTAAATAAACATGTTTCGCTTTGTCAATATATAATTTATTTGTTTGTTATATATTTATTTTAAACCTTATTTTATTTCGATATATCTATTAAATCAAATTTGGGCGACTGATTTTAGAAATGTCATGATTTTAGATTAATTCGTTTATCCAACGAATTTGTGTATTATAATAGATGCGGAATAGACGCGAGAATTAGTGTATTGCTTTTATTACATAATTCAAGTATGCTGTTCTATATCAGTTCACGCTGATATCGTGACACAGGTCAGTCGACTGCGACATGTATATTTCTCGATATCGCTAGACATCCCTGCGCCACAACCGGTTCGTTGCGGTTTTCGTGCTCCAGATTGCAGATTTGTGAAACGCCCGTGTTCCGTTCTACGTTACTTTCTCGTTGAAAATATCTAGCGATAACGACGACGATAATGAATGGTCACGAGCTCACCATATGATTCCTTTCAAAAGTGCGCGTGTTTGCATACTGCAGTATCATGAATTTTACTCTTGATCTATCATTTACATATCGCATATTTTCGGTATGTTATTCTTCTATCACGCATCAGTTTTATATTTATTCTTATCACTGTTTTAGTAGAAATTGTTTTTTGATCAATTGTAGAAATAATAATTTGTAAATTAGCAGTAATTACTTGGCTTGTATAATAATGGAAATTCTATATAATTCTTTTATATTAAACATCGCATTTTGTATTATTTCTATCGTTTATATTTCTTTTAATATTCTTACATTTTTTATTCCAATTGTTTATTCCTTCACAGGACTCTGATTCAAGGAGATGATACCGCAGGGTTGTCGGTCTTTTGGGCAGATGAGGGTCTGGATACCGGGCCAATCCTCCTGCAAAGATCCTGCAAAGTAGAGCCAAATGACACAGTGGACAGTCTGTATAACAACTTCCTCTATCCGGAAGGTATCAAAGCTATGGGTGAAGCTGTAGATTTTGTGGCCAAGGGGATTGCGCCCATGACGCCGCAACCCACAGAAGGCGCGACATACGATCCGCTGTTGAACAAGAAGGAGCTACAGAAAATCGACTGGACGAAACCGGCGAAAGAAGTCCACGATTTCATTCGTGGTCTGGATAGCACTCCGGGCGCCTGGACAACTCTGGATGGTGAAGAGGTGCGTCTCTTCGGTTCTTCCTTGTGGAAAGATAGACCACTGGCAGCCGAGAAACAAGTTACTCTCGAAGAACGAAAGGGAATTGTACATCCGGGTGGTCTGTTGATCGAAGCTGCCGATGAACAATTTGTCAATGTGGAAAGAATCAAGATTGGCACCAGAACTATTCACGCCAGTAAATATGGGCAAGCTAACGACATCAAGAATGTGGAGTTTACGGAAGAGGAATTGAAGATGACTGATGGTCTACGCCGAATTTGGATGGATATACTCAAGATTGATGTCGACGACGATACGGATTTCTTTGCTTCTGGTAAGTTCATGATTTCTCGAGCTTACGATATATCTATACATTTAAGTTTTGATAAGTTTTCAGTCACTAACTGGCTCTGCAGCTGGAAACATTTTATTTTTAGAATATTATTACGTTAAAAAAGAAATGTATATATTATAAATTGGGCTCACATAAATATTTCAGGTGCTGGCAGCATGGATGTTGTGCGACTGGTTGAAGAAATCAAGGACATCTTCGGCGTTACTTTGCAAAATACAGACGTTTTTATGGCACCAACTTTCAAGGAGTTTGCTACGACGGTTGTCCTTGCCACTCGAGGAAGTGTAGCTTCAAAAGAGATCAAGTACGACATGGTAGAGATACAAACAAACAACCTGACTCTAAGATTCCCTAGACAACTTTTCATCAACGGCGAGTTCGTGAATGGCCATGGCAAGCCCGTTGATACGATAAACCCACACGATGAGAGCATTATTTGTTCAGTGGAAAGCGCGACCGCTGAGGACGTCGATCGGGCTGTTAGGGCTGCTAAAAAGGCCTTCGAGGATGGTGAATGGGGTAAAATCAGTGCCAGGGAGCGTGGTGCACTGTTATTCAAGTAAGACAATAATTAATTTTCTTTATCTGATCTTATTGTCGATCATCTCGCAATGTGAAAATGTTCTTTTTATAAATTAATTAAGTACGCAATAGAAAATAGTATTTGAATAGTGATAGAGGAACGAAAAACAAGTCATAACAGTTTTTCGTACTTACTTTATTCTCGATTCAGTTTTCAAAAAATTTGCTTTAAATCTGGTTTTCTCTTTTCTTCATTATTTTGTAGATTAGCGGATTTGATGGAACAGCACAAGGAAGAACTGGCCACTTTAGAGACCCTTGATTCGGGAGCGGTCTACACCCTCGCCCTGAAGACTCACGTAGGCATGTCCATTGAGACTTGGCGATATTTTGCCGGATGGTGCGACAAGATCCAAGGCTCCACCATACCGATCGCGCACGCACGTCCGAATCGCAATCTCACGTTCACGCGACGCGAACCGATCGGTGTTTGCGGTCTCGTCACACCTTGGAACTATCCTCTAATGATGCTCTCGTGGAAAATGGCAGCTTGTCTGGCAGCTGGCAATACCGTGGTGATGAAACCCGCCCAGGCTTCACCATTGACCGCGTTAAAGTTCGCTGAGCTATCTGTGCGCGCCGGAATTCCACCGGGCGTCATTAATATCGTTTGCGGATACGGCAGCGATGTTGGCAACGCCATAGTAGGACATCCGCTAATCAGGAAATTGGGCTTCACAGGTTCGACGCAAGTAGGTCAGACCATCATGAGATGTTGCGCTGACAGTAACTTGAAGAAGGTGTCGCTGGAGCTTGGCGGGAAGAGTCCTCTTGTTATCTTCGAGGACGCCAATATGCAACAGGCGGTCAGAATCAGCATGGGCGGCGTATTCTTCAACAAGGGTGAAAATTGCATCGCTGCCGGTAAGTTAACACTGTTATTTTATATTCTTATGTTGTTAATAACATAATATTTAAGGCTTCTCTTGAAACAAATTAATTTATTAATGCTTCGTTCATTATCAGGACGTATCTTCGTCGAGGAGAGTATTCACGACGAGTTCGTGCGACGTGTGGTCGACGAGGCGAAGAAGATCACCATCGGCAATCCGCTGGACAGGAGTACCGCCCACGGGCCACAGAATCACAAGGCCCACATGGATAAATTGCTTGAATTCGTGCAAAAAGGAGTACAGGAAGGTGCAAAGCTGGTTTATGGTGGCAAGAGATTGAATCGTCCCGGCTGGTACTTCGAGCCGACTGTTTTCACTGACGTGAAAGACAACATGTACATCGCCAGGGAGGAATCCTTCGGTCCGATAATGGTGATCTCCAAGTTCGGTTCAAAGAACGTCGATGAGATTATTGCCCGCGCGAACAATACAGAATTCGGTCTGGCCTCTGGTGTTCTCACCAAAGATATCAGCAGAGCGCTCAGATTCGCGGAGAAGATCGAGGCTGGCACCGTGTTTATCAACACGTACAACAAGACGGACGTGGCGGCTCCCTTTGGCGGTTTCAAGATGTCCGGCTTCGGAAAGGACCTGGGACAGGAAGCACTTAATGAGTATCTAAAGACGAAGACGGTCACTATCGAGTACTGATGATCGCGATGATAATTCCTCGAGTGCTGTAATATAGTATTGTAGGTGTAAGTACATATCGCCGCATTCTTTTGCGTAAAACAACGGGTACATTAGATTTGCAGTATTGCGTGATAATATGAGCTGTTTGTACACCTTTCGCATGATGTCTTTCCAATTTCTGCATTTCAAGATATAATCAAACACGGTTACTGTTTGTTCATTATGTATTCGTATATTGTTTGCTCTTTTTTTTTAATTATTTGTTTAATCGTTAAGCATACGGATTTGCTAATTTCTTCTCGAGGATGCTACGCCACTCAAGATTTTCGACTTTTATTGTCGGCGTGACTGTTCCGTATATGATGCTAGTAGTTTCTACGTGTTGAGCACATAGCGTTGTTCATCGTCGAAAGGAAAATCGCTCGTGGGAAAGTACGAAGTCGGAACAGCGGGACGAAATGCTCGTCAAGGGTTAACGGAGGGACACCGAGGGACGGAAGAAGAGCGAGAGATCTCGCTCCCACGCGCATACGGGGTATATAAACAGTTTTTATGATGCGGCGCGCCTCCTCGTCCGATGGCTCCAGATGCTGTGTGATTTTTTGTCTTGTGGCACACAAGTGTGCTCCGTCTCTTGCATGTTGCGCGACGCATTCACGCGGCCTCACACTCGCATTTCGTAGCTCGCCCTTTTTCCCCGACCGGCCGATCCTAAACGATCACCCGTACGGTATTTCAGTGGCACCCGGGGGCCACGGAATGCCATCGGTCCCCTTTTTTTGAAAGATATTATATACGATGAGATATCTTTGAAACGCTAGCTTCGTGAGTATGAGTATCATCCATATCAGATTGATCAACTATTAGTTTATTCCTTTTCATTACTGTAACAGCCATATTAGGGAAAAAGCAGTGGAGTTTTCTTATCAAACTTATAAAATGAAGAACTGAAATAAAAGTGTAATAAACGCGACAATATTTTATGAATCTTTTAGTTTATTCTATTGTGACGATCAAAATTAAACAAATGTAAGCGAAAGCAAAATTTTTCTATACGTTTCTATTTTTCTATACGTGATACAAATACAGATATAGAATTAGTATATTTAATATAAATTAGGAATAATATATGTATAGAATCTGTTTGTATATATTAATAAAATAGAAATTTCTATATATTTGATCTTTTTAATTTGAATTTTCATAAGAAACTCCAAAGATGGCTACAATAAATGCATCACTGTGTATATCCGTCCCAAAAAGCCTCGAGGAACACGCATTGGGTCCGTTGCTTCGCCGCTGTATGAAGTATAATCGCACAATGTATGGATATGTGTGAGTCATTGGAAACGATTCAATACGTCTAAGATAGCACGTACCTGAGAGAGGCCCGTGAAAGGGCCCGCTATAAAGACTCCTGTGTAGGTGCGTATGGTCAACAGCCTCATCGACGAACAGCTGTTCCTATAAATATCCCTGCATCCCTCTCTCCTTAACTCACCCTTCTTTTACTGCCTCTCTCGTCTCCCTTGTTCCTTCAGCCAGAAGACCCAGTTACCCTGCGCGTCGGGCCCTCTTTTGTGCGAAAGGTTTCTTTACAGGGAATATATAGTATGGTAACGCTTTCCACTTTACAATTTTTTTCTCAAATAATAAAATTAATAACCAAGTTCTAGTGGAAGTACACTTGGCAAGAATTAAAGGCAATGAGCTGGGTCCGCACAAGCAGGCCGACACTTTGGGCCCGATATCCGCATCTTCAAATGCACGCGGGGGCCTAATTCGAAAGCATGCGCGACCGGCACGACCTGGTCTCGCCCCGGAATTATTCATTGTGGACAGGAAATGCAAATTCTATCATGTCCCCTCGCGCCGCAGGACAGTGCTCTTTGACTCTTGCCCCGACCTCTTCCACAAGCGAGAGGTTTGCGTCTTACGAAAATTCCATCTTTGAAAGTCTTCACGTTACATACATGTGAATGAAGACACACGTACAAATATTAAAAAATTATTAATCTTACACACATAAACATGTCTGTGCGTATTGTACATATCAAGTCATAATATAATATAAATATATATAATTTATACACGCGATGAACGTAATATATTATATAGTATAATATACTTATAGCGCATGTAGACTGCTACTTCTTCTTCCCGGAATCGTGAAAGTCGCTTTCAAATTCTGTTGGGATTGTACTATGACCTCGACATTGTGTGACTGTTACGCCAGTAATTCAAAGTCGAAAGAAAATTTCACCGGGCCCCTCACCTCGGCCGAGGAGGCCTCACGAAAATTCTTGACGCGCGGCGCTCATGGACACCACGTGTGTCGTCCGCTCGCTTTTTCTTTCTCTCTCTCTCTCCCTTGTACCCTCCCGATGGCGGTTTCCTCCCCGTTCGCGCGCGCCCGTAGATTTGCTCCACCAGTCGCCCTCGGGATGCCGCGTGTGGCGGTTGTCGTTGTCGATGTTGCTGCTGCCAGTTTATGTGCCGGAAAACGAAAGTTTAGCTGTTGATTGCGGCGTACCGCAACGTACTGTGTCGTTATCATCGAGAAGAATCGTACGGCCGCGATTTCCCGCGATCCACTAATATCGCGCCGGGCGGAAACCGCGGTATCTTCCTCCCGCGGGACGCGCGTCTCACATACCGGGTGTCGCGCGTACGGAAGACGTGCGGTGTTTTTTCCGGCGGTGGAGAATGCTGAACAATCTGTTACAACGGCGATTATTTGTCGCATGTATAATAGGAAGTGTTTTCGGACCGCGATACGATTTTGTATTCGAAAGCATCCGTTTCGCGGGAATTTCTCCGGATAATTATTATTATTTGACGATATATTGCATAGTGATATTCAACCCGACTTGCAACTCTGACTCCCATTTCTGCGTGTGATTCTGAATCTCTCAATATTTTTCATTAAAACTCCATATTCAATATCCGTGTTTTCAATGCAAATCGGGGATAAACTCGCTTCACGATATTTTAAAATTTTTCGTTTTTTTCTTTACGTTAATTTGCATTTGAAGTTAAACATATGTATTCTAATCGCACATGTATAATTTACAAGTTTGCGACGCGATTCTAACGCGACTCCATCGCGCAAAATACGCGGGAAAAATCCGCTGTGTGAATCCATACGTTCAGAATGCCAGTGAATGTATTTTTTCTCGTAAAAAGATCCGAGCCGTAAAAGTATCGCGTACATGATCGTCGCGCGTGAATGAATTAAAACGGGGGGGAGAGCATTTTATCGGGTGGCGATTGCGTAAACGAGCATTAAAAATCTGACCTCAACACAGTGGCGTATCATCGGGACTCGCGTTGATTCGGCTGCGAGAAAAATAAACTAAAACGCGCGCATGATGAGTCATTCCAACAATGCGCTCCGGCCGCGGCTTCTCTCCCTCTCTCTTTCTCTCTTTTCTCGTCTTTCTCTCTCTTTGCTCCGAATGTCTGACCCCTATCGCTCTAATCAGAAATTATAATGGTAAATTCGACGCTACGTAGAGGAGTCTTCGGCCTATACAGGGCGTCCTAGAAACGCGGGCATAATTTCAATCAAGACGACGATTCATTTCAATTCCTTCCATGCGACTCCGGAATCGATGTGAAGCAAATTTTATCAGTTACAACTCTCGAGCGCTCGTCATTGGGTATTTCTGTAATGTGACGTTAAAAAGTTCTGAGAAGATGGAGGCTACTCGATATTCGTGCGAATAGTGAAGTCTATACCAATTAGGAATCCAGGAACTCTTCTCGCGTATGGATAGAATCTATAGTTTTCTGATTTTCATCTTATTTCCTATTATTTAATAAATTTATGAAGCTCGACTATTTTACACTTTCGATATATTATATTTAGAACACTTAGCAAAGTTAGCAGAGTTTCTCTGAAATAGAATACTCGATGTATATTATTCTCCGTTTGATCTCTAATATTGTTCTCGCAAGGTGAACGAATTCGCAAGTCGAAAATATTGACAGACGCATAACAATGCGTTTCGCGCACGGTTTTCGAGCTTTCGAATCTTCTGTTGATCAATGTCTTCCATTACGGAAATTTTTCAGCTTGACTAAAGATCGAATGAATATAACAAGTATGTATAAATATAACCCACCTTTCTAATCCTGTAATTGTAAGCCTTTATTAAGCCTCGATCGACGTGAAACACACGCGGAACAGCTGCGCGCGATTCGCACAAAACGTCTCGCTGTATTTCCTGGGGTGAACCCCGCTCAGTTTAGTCATGGACGACGGTTGGGAAAGGCGAACAGAAAAAAAAACACTGGTCCTGGTCAAAGGATGGATAACGAACCGGACTAATCTCCTGCGACCGTTTAGATGAACGTTGAATTTTTGTTGAACGATCAGCGTGCATGTCTAATGCATGTAACGAACTTTTATAATAAAATCTTTTTTAACCTGTTTTCCAAAAAAAATATTGCAGATTGTTAATTGATTTTAATCAATTTCTGTTTCGATATTAGCAAAACATTGTTTGATTGTACGCGCTCTTTAATTTTATAATAAGCAGCAAGCTGGCTATGTAACAAATTATTTGTTGTAACTCACAGTTTCTTTAATGCTTTCGATCACAATCGATGTGTTAAGCATGTATCGATGATCGATAGTGCTTTGCGTTCGTTCAAATGATGATTTCTTTCGTTGTTCTAATCAGTACTTCTCACGAACGTACATTCGTAAAAACACAAGATCCACAAAAGGATTCTCACTTCTAAAAGTATATAAAAATATTTTTTATTATTGCTGTTACACATAAATATATAAACATTTAGAAGAATGTAATTAATATCGGTACTGGAACCGGTATTGTTCGACAAAAGCGTGTATATTAATTATTCGTTACGGTAGTTGAAGGAAAGAACGTAGTTTTTCCACCAGGATAAGCTCACGAAGGTGGTATCTCGGTCTATCCGCCCCTTCCTGTTTCCTTTTCACGTGCTTGTCGGCTAATCTCTAGGCCACAGCATCCTGTGGGTGGACTGGATCGCGTTGTTATAAAGTTTCCTGTTTGAACATGAAAGTCGTCAGTCTGGAAGTGTACCTCTCGTCGCTCGCGTCGTTCCTTGCGAGTATTCTCTCTTCAATCGTTCAATTAATCCGCCAAATTTTATCGCGATAGTCTCGAGTAACATTAATCGAAGTGCGGTTCGCCGTAAAACAATAGTGAGAAGCGTAAAGTTCTGCTCAAAGTGCGGAATATCCATAATAAAAAGTAGATGGACGCTAATGGAAGTTTAAAATGTTTTCATCGTGTGATTATTCAAGTTTTTGTGACAATTTTAAGTCTATATTAGTTAGATTTGCGAAAAATGTACAAGTTATCCTCAAGTAAAAGCAAAACAGCTAAATATCTTGGTGATGGCTTAAATAATTAATAGTTAATTATAGAGAGAAAGAGAGACAGTGTCGTTCGCAAAAAGCATAAAAATTACTCTTTAACTGTGTGATACAAATAGATCAATGTAAATGAATACAGTGTAATTCTTTGTAATTCATGATAATTGATAAGAGTAATTTCTTCTTTTACGAGTGACGCCTTAATTAATTTTAATAATATATAAATGATTAGCAAATTTTATTACAATTATAGTAATAGTGAAATAACGCTAACAGCGAAGATATCGTCGATTACGTTGCGGCTCGTCATCGGGCACTTTGCTATCATAAATGCAAGCTGCCTTTTGAAGGGCAACACCGTGGTCGGTGGCGCTCATCATGGAATTATGCCAAAAAACCATATATCATAATAATTTACACAGAAATTTTTTAACATCAAAACATTTGATTATTCTCTATACTTATTTTTTTTGTATAAAGCATGGCACATCTTCCATTTTTACTAAATTAAGATCAGATAAAAATTTGTATTTTGTAACGCATCCTATCTTATCATATTAATAAAACAACTTCCTCTCTTCTCTATTAGAGAAATATATACAAGCTTATACACTAACGTTTAAAATTCCTTCAACTAAATAACATCTCTGGTAAGTTCCATCAAACACCTGCCATGAAAAATCCTTTTCTCCCAAGCGGACAGTGTTTTTTATTAATTTATGGTACACATTTATCGGTGCGACGTTACAATTCCACATAGAAGTGTTAATTATTGTTTCCTCGCCGTAATGTGGATCTGCATCCTAGTCATGACTTCTTCCCTTGCACGAATTTACAAATTATAAGAATGTGTGTATTATTTAAATTTTGCAATGAGTTTCGGTTCTTGCGTACCATTTACGCGATGGAGTTATTCGAATTTTGTCATTCTCATGTCAATGTGTAATGAATCCTTAATGATTACGCAAGTCTCAGCAGTTGGCATAATATACATACATTCTTCTTGAAGAATGATAATTATATTAATGTGATAAATATAAATTACGCTACTTGGCCTGTTGGATCAATTCGCAGGACTACACTCTGCTTAACTTTAACGATTGTAATTTAATAATATGACTAATAATAGTATATTAATAGTATAGTAATAATCATTACAATAATAATTATATTCTCAGGTAACTTTAAGAACATTATTAAATAATATCCGATCCGTAAAAGCAATGGGGATCCGTTTGTGGAAATAGACGATATATTGCCAAGTGAAGATTTCGCGTATTCTCATCTACAGAGCGTAACATGTATCTTCGTGGAGTAATCCGGTTCTACTTTTACTCTTTTATTGCCTCCAAGTTTATTCCCGTTGCACTTAGGTATAGTGTAAAATACGACGTTTTTGTCCCGTTCGTATATATCTCTTTCTAACACTGCTCCAATTATCGATCTCTCATTTTGCTGTTGCTTTGTACAAATCACAGATTTTCATAGACGATTCGCGCTGTCCTCGGAACCTGAGCGCGCAGGTTCAAAACGAATACAGCAATTCGTTTCTTCCCTTTTTTTCTTTTTCTCTTTAGCTAAAAATACGACACGCGACTTCGATATACTCGTTTAAAATTTGTCCCCTATAAAAAATCAGTCTCATCGTCTATATAAAGTGTCGCGAGTCGAGTCTCCCTACGTATGTCTATGTACACCACAGCAGCAAGGATAACGATAGTGGACGTTCAGGATCGAACGCTTGCCGAGATTCATCGACATTCGCTGATGATAACGCCATAACTATAATCGACAGACTTAAGTACACGCGACATACAAAATTTGGATTTGAACCGAGTCCAAGGAAACGTATCTCACGCATGCACATAAAATATCACTTAACGGAGACGAATGTTAACGATCTTAATGATCAATCAACGAAAGCTAAATATACAACTGCCATTAATGTTTATTCCAGATTATTTACGGCTTTACATTTTGTCTCAAAACATCTCTCTCATTCTTTCGGTTTCCTTCTTCAGCGACAACCGATTTAAGGAATCAGATACACCGCATAACGCATTCACGGGACGGACGAAAGAATACGCGATGTCTCGTCCTAATACTGCTCTCAAACATTAAAATAAATTACATTCACCCTGTTCTCAGACATTAAAATTCGCTTAATCTATATTAACTAACGACACATTAGAATCGCGTATTCTCGCTCCCGTGACGGATCGAAACGATTTAGAATTCGATCGTGGATCACGATGCCGAAGGGATCCAGTACCTGAACGTAAATGGACTTTGATGGATTCGACACTCTCTCTGAAAAATTTTAATCGCCGAACTTGGTAACAAAAGATTACAATATTGTTCATAAATATCATGTAAATATAAGTATAAGGTTCAATTTTTATTCTTAAACTCAATAAATATATATATGTATATATATATTTATTGAGTTTAAGAATAAAAATTCCATTATATAATATATATATATATATATAATATAATGGACATATAAATATAAATATATTAAACCGATTACAGATTTTTTTATATGATAAATATGTCTTTTAGTAAAACAGCGCGTTTTGGAAATTTAATTTTAGCGTCATGTTCTTCATGTTCTCTTGCGCGAAATGTAGTTTAGATAGTAAGATCGTATATAACTTATCAGAAAAATAGTGATTTATTTACAGGTATTGGATTTCTTTGAGACGGTCGTTTACCATCGTGAGCCATGACGAGTCCTATCTGACGGTAAAATAACAAGAAAACAAATCGAGAACCGTATCTCATAAATAATCAAAATTTTTGTTCACCGCAGAATGCCACCAGTATCCAAGCGCCGCATCAAGACGAGAAAGAACGGGAAAACGCCGAGTCTCTCCACTCTGAAAGTTCTTTCACTCCTCGACTCATCATAAAACTCTGCCTTACGATTAAACGCCTCATAAAGATTCAAGTTAGAACCATTTAAAAAAATGAAATTTACAACAAGAACAAGTAGAATTCTTAGCTCTCTTGCACAACACGATGCCCTTCTGGAGCCCCACGTCTTCCCCGTGGAAACCAAAGAATGAGCTCTTAGCAGAAGGGCTGTTTTTAACGTCTATCTTATTATTATTTTATTATAATAATAATAATTATTATTATAAGCCGAACACTGATGAATTGGAACAATCTGCTCCTCGTACAAATAAAGTGTTCGAGCGATCGTGAAACCACACACAAGAGGCAAGAATCCGCACGTGCAATCTTCACGACGCGTAATTACGAATCACTTGAAACATCCCGAGTTAACAACATGAGGATGAATTTAAATATTGCAAAATCAAACATTGATTTGGAATTTATTACATTTTATTTAGTAATTAACATAAGCGCGCATGATTCGCGATAAGCTCGTTTTTAGATTTTAAACATTCGACACTAATATCGTCGCGGAAACGAAAATCCTATAATTATTTCAACGTTAGACACGCTTAGATTTCTTTTCTTCAACTTCAACGACCGCTCGAAGTAGAAGAAAGCAGAATAAAACCGGAAGTGGGCAGTCAAAGTCGGAATATCTGTTTATTACTGCGGCATCTAAAACGTGTACGCGCGTGATATAAGAATTTAAAAAATTAAATTAAAGACGAACAATGTACTGTCCACATGCTTGGCTATCTGACTTTAGTTTGATTTGACTTAACATACCAAAAGTGTGAAAGTGTAAAGTGTCCAATAAAGAATTCAATCTTATATCGATATCATTAGCATTATCTTAACGATATCAATATCGATATTGTTAAGAAAATCTTAATAATAGTAAAAGTGAGCGTATTTAAACGATAAAAAATAACGGATCTCAGCAATGTTTATCTTTAAAACGATGAGTAACATATCAGATGTTCATAAATAAAAAAACAGTCTCTCAAATCCGATACAATGCTTATTTCCGTTTACGACCAATAAAACCCTTATATAGACAAGTGGACATTAAAGTCACGATGTGCGACTTTTCGCGCGACACTCTGACAGATAATCGAATTGACGGACTGGCCCAATCCGACTTTACCTGATCTATCCCAAAGATATCGCCGCTATAAAGGGCAATTCGAATGGGTCTGTTTCGATTCTAACGATTCAGCGATTGACACCTTGGTAGCCATCATTCCATCGTCGCCGTCACCGTCGCTGTCGCCGTCATTGTCATTATCGTCATCGTCGTCGTCGCGTCACCAGAAATGCGATTGTACGTAGCTACCGCCGCCTCCGCCCATGCCAATAGGATTGAACCGATGTGGATGTATCTTCTCCATCCGCATGGCTCCTGGACCGCCGCCGCCACCGCCCCCGCCTAGGAAACCACTGCCGTGAGGTCCGCCGCCGCGCGGTCCAAATCCGCCCGCTCGACCCAGCATCCCCGGACCGCCGCCGCCGCCGCCGCCGCCACCGCCGCCGCCGCCACCGACCCCCATGCCGGGTGGACCCCCGATACCCCGGACTCGTCCACCACCGACCCCAATTCCGCTTCCTCCTGGAAAATTGAGAATGCCTGAGATGAAAGCGGGTGGGTGGAAAACTGCGCTCGAACCGTCTCGGCGTGACGCTCCTCCTTCATTTCTCTAACGCGGTCCGCAGTGCAGAAAAATTGTTTTTTTGTTAAATAAATAAAGAGATTAATAAAAAAGATTTCGCTCCATGGATAGTCCTAGTAATGTCACGTAATTTCCAGTGTATTAAAGATTTAATAATTGGAGTTCATGGATAAAACTTTAATTCCTTGATATCTTATTTCTCATTTGCAGATAAATATAAGCATAAAGTAGCATCAAGAGTCCTGACAAATGTACTTTTATGTCTGATTTTCAATTTCTTGTTAGAGTGTTAGAAAAATAAAGGAGGAGTATATGTAGGAGAAGGATTGTGCGAATGATTGAGACTGGGCATGTTGGTTTCTAGTGTTTTAATCAAATTTAACGGGCGACTGCAGCGAAGAAACTCGCAGCTGCAGTAACGAGAATAGGAAAAGTGTAAGATGCTGATTAGAGGATCTCTCCGGAGGATCATTGATGACACGTTCTTTTCTTTTTTAAAGCGTCGATCTTCCAGAGTGTTCTTTTTGTCCTGATGATTCTAATATTTTCGCGCGAGTTCATCATATTTCAGTTTGTCCGATTGTCAAGAATATTAAAAATTTCTACTAAAGTCACAACGTAAGAAAAAAAGAAAAGAAACGCGATACAATACTCGTAATTTGATTTTGAACACTTTTCGATAACGTTTAGCGTTCCCGTGTGTCGAGAACGAACGTGTATAAAAGTATCACAGAGAGCAATTATTTTTAATGCAGCTTTTTCTCTTCGCTTTAAAATTTGATAGATATTTGACTCGTGCTCACATTCGACATCGTCGCACGACGGGTCCACTGAGCGTATCATCAGCACAAAAAGCGATGGTTGGTACAATAATTCACATTTATAATGTTCAACACGTTTAAATACAAATATCCGTACAACAAGATACGAACATTGATCTGTAATTGCTATAGTGTGTCGTAGTTTTTTGCGTGTTTCTCTTTCTATACCACTACAAATATGTATCTGCATGTGTATGTGTGTACATTGATGTTGACACCATTGCACCGTTATGTAACATTAAAGATTTGCCTAACGACAATTTGCTAATTCAGATTTCTTTTGAGTTGTGTGCGTGTGCGTGTGTACGTGTGTATGCGCGCGCGCGCGCGCGCGCGCGTGTGTGTTACGTTGATAATAATATATTTTATTTCATAGTGAACGAGAGAAAAACACGATGGATATAATCATCGAGAATGTCGCGGGCGTTTTTGACCGAGGCCGAAGAAGAGGAATTTCCTCTCTCTCGAGAGCAGGGTGTTACCGAATTATCGCCGTTTTTTGGTCAGAGATAATTTGCAGAATCAAACGTTGCGACAAAATATTATTTGTGTGTATAAACTCATATTTATTTTATCGTGCCAATATTTGATCTCTGATGGAACCCCTTATTTATGGAAACAGTTTCAATTAACGATAAATTATGAAAATCCTAAATCATGTTTAAACTACTGATGAGAAAATCACGCGGTTCGTGCTTGAAAGAAGCATAAAAATATATGTTTCTGTGTGTGTTTGCGATAATTTCGTGAACACCCTTAACGCATTTAATTTAGCAATAATCATCGCGTATTGACTAAGGCAAGATGCTACGAGAAAGCCGATTTTTCATTGTACTATAAGTTCGCTGTTTTCGATTATGCCGGTGTATTGCACATGGCTGTTATATATTTACACGTACAGAAGAATCAAAATCAAGTTGAATCGGCTTAAAAGTCAAGTCGAAAGAGAGGAAAGATAAGCTTCGCTAATTATTCGCTTGTCTCGTCGGTGTGTCTCTTATTTTTTTCTCCTGCATTCTCGTTAGTATTTCCTTATCCTTATCACAGCCATCGTTAGCGCTACTGGACTTCGGGATTAACCATTTTTCGCACATTCTTCGATCCGTTAGACCTTACAATTTACTACTTAATAATTAAAAATTTAAACTTATTTACAATTGTATCTTTACGGCGCTAAGTTGAGCTCGCACGCGTCATATTTCGGCATCCGGTCGCGAGTACAAGAAAAGTCATGGAATTCTAATATCGCAATGATGTGTTATAAACAGTGTAATTCTCGATATTGGCATTTGTAAAAGTACGGATATCATAAACTTTCCCTTGTGATATTATTATCGCAATATTTTCACGAATTTCATGTTATGAATAAACGTGGATATATTATTTGTGATAAGACCGTCGAAATAATGACGTGAGTTGCTCTCATAACGGCAAGATACCTTATATTAATTTATCTACCTTAATAATTAAGTTTTCAACGTTTAATCGATCTCCTTGACAACATCATCGATCATTTACAACGGCAATCGAGCTCTGTGCAACATATTCCATGTTCGTTGCCTGACCAAGCGATCGTCGAAGACTATTAAATTAAACGTGGATTTGATTCTTGATTTTTAATGACAAACTTAATAAATACAGTTAAATCTCATTAATATAATAAATTGTAAAGGCATTGGAAGAAAATGAAGTACACACAAATAACGACTTTAGCTAAAATGCTTTTTTGCTATAAAAAATTGATTTTCTGTTTTTCATAGTAGACTCTTGTCTCGTGCGATTATATAAACTAGCGAACGCAGTGGCGCTTAAAAATGTAGTTCATCGGTTCTCGTAGCTCTCCAACGATCGATCGGTCAGCCACCGAAGCGGGTCAAACGCCGGCGCATTCGCAATATTAAATTCCTAAAAGTTCCGACATGGTGAGCTTCGTCCTCGCCAGGAAGCGTCTAAATATTTTACGTTGAGCAAGGTGGATCGTATCCTCGATCGCGTTGCGCGATTAAGGGATTTCAGAACACCCTTAACTGGTAATCCGCAATCTTTTCCGCAGTTTACACGTCTATCTTTGGTTTGCAATTTTTGGGAGATCTGGAAAGCATTCTCTATGTCTTTAGAAACTTGTCGAAATTCCTCGCCAACGCAAAAGTCATTATACGTGTCTAATTCCCTGTTATCCTGCAGAAAGTAATCGCGACTGAGTAGCATTAGTTGAGAATAAACACCAGTTAAGAGACCTCTTTCTCTCACAAACGCGATCTACTACAAGACAGAAAAAAATGGAACGTGATCAGACATGAGGCATGAATAGATCAAGATTTTCTGTTCGCATTTTATTTACGACAAAAGAATCAAACGTGTTATCGCGCTCCGAGTATGTAACCACGTTCCACTTTTATTTTCTGCCACGTACATCGCCAGATGCGATATATCCACGAAGGATGGACGATTGTCAGAGTCAAAGAACATACATGTTAAATTTTCCTAATCTTTAAGATCCACCTCTCTCCCTCTCTACCTTTCTCAATCACCGCTCGTTATAAAGCGTCGTTCAAGATTCAAAGTGACGAAAGTATCTAACAGCGTTGAAGAATAGTTGCTCCCCGGCACGGGAGGAATCCACGGCCAGACGACGCAAAGTTCTATTTTACGGAAATCGCGAACGTTATCTCGTCTATTTCTCAACACGTTTATCATTGATTCACTAACTATTGCTCTAGTATGCACTCGATGGCGCAAGCCAAGTGGTTCCGTTTGATGATATCACTGACTTCCACAGTTAAAATTGACGCAAGATCGATTGCATTTTTTTATAAACAGTAATCTCAACATTAATTTGGATATATATGTATATATTTAGTCGCGACGATGCTCTCATAACAGATTTTCTTTTTTAAGATAAATTGCCGTTCAGATCTTATATATAGATGTACAAATGAAAATTTTATCTCAGGTTCCAAAGAGCCGCACAAAAAGTTAACTAAAATCAGAAATATAATGAGAGAATATCTCAGTTTTAGAATACTATCCGATTACATTCAAATGCCTTCCAGAAATAAATCGGTGTTTTATCACATTTCTCTCTATTTTACGTGTGAAAATACAGATTTTCCGAACCCGAGACGTAATTCGTCTGCAAAGTATCATTTTCTGCAAACGCATAGCGCTGAATCAAATGTCATGCTGCCTCAGACATACATTGACGTACTCATTTCACTCTTTTCATTCGTGATCGCCACCGAGAGCATAGTCGAATGCATTCTCAGCTCGCAGCGGAAGCATTGATGCACGCGTAGCATTCTTTTTTCCTGGCTACCTGATAATAACTTTAAAAAGGTATTGATTTCTACTATGAGAAACGATGTTCGTTATATATCCATTTGATCTATGAATTTCATAAAGGTCGCGGCGGCTATACGTAACTACCAACAAGAACTGCCGCGCGTAAAGTGTCATCTCATACGCTGAGAATTGATATTATCTATGTGGCAGACAGCAGAAGTCTGTTCTGGGAGATTTCCCTATTTTTCTATAAATAGTCGGATTTATGATCATTTTCACACGTAGTGTGTAATATTCCTAACGAGAAACCGCTGTCTATAATCCAAGAAGGATCTCACAAACGAGACACGTCGTCAAGTCAATTGAAATTGCACATTAATCACATCGACTTTCGCAATACACGACAACGATTCGATATACTGTATTCGGAATAACAAAAATCGCAGGAGACTTAAAATTATGGAATAGACTTATGTACACTGCGAAAGTGCTTAGGCTCGTCGGGTAATCGCGATCGATGTACGATCGTTGAGCAAAAATCATATTGCGATATACAATGACTATTTCGATATAATCGTTGTCCGAGTTGAAGACTTGTTACAATTTCACATTCAATGCAGAGTTGCATGCATCTTTTCAATTTTACACCTTATGAATAGAACTTCTCTCGTTGGCTGAAGATTTAGTTTAAAAATGATTTTACAGACTTTCATCACTAAAACAGATCATTTCCAGTTCACGGAGATAAAGAAATCAGACTGTTTCTCACAGAAAGAAGACTGAAGAAACGATCGCGCCACAATTTATTCTTGTTATCTATTTTCACCTCGCACATAAATTTGTATATGATTACATATCTGTGACAGAATATATACGTACATACGGTGTAACTTGAGATCCAACTTAAGCGCTAAGATCGCACTTCGATTCGAAAAAATGGACCTAATAATAACAGAAGCACTTAGGTACGCAATTGCGAGGAAGATTAATAAAATCCAAAAACGATTCGGCGAATCAAAAATTCATTTCAAAAGAGCGCTTCTGTTACGCGAACCGCCAAGCACCACCGCGAACGTTCCCCTTGCGTAGTTACAAGTTACACCGGTGGAACACATCATGAGCATACGGTCGTGATCACGATTCCGCGAATTTATCGGGAAACCTTGGTTCGATCGCCAACCGCGGAAACGACCCTGTACGTGTGTATATAAATGTTACCAGGAACATTCACGGCGATACAAGGCGGGACAACAACGCGACAATGTTTCGTACACGCCTTTTAGTAAAGGTAATGAGCATAGCGCTGATATTTATTCCTTGTCGGGTACAGACGCTCTCCTTCACGAGTCGAGGCAAGCATAAAAATGGAAAACGTCATTGATTAGGTCTCATACTCAAGTTCCACAAGTTACACGTAGCGCGTTACAACGATCCGATTAAAACAAAAAAGAAAAAGAGAAGGACACAGCATATATCACATGCACTTGGATTCCTTACTAAAGCGCTAGACGCAATCAAGACGCAAATCACACAGTCAAGTCCGCGGAGACGAAAAAATCAGGCTGCTTTTCACAGAAACAAGGTTGAAGAAACTTGTTGCTTCTCGTTATTTATTTATATTTCGCGCATAAATTTTTACATAATTACATGTCTGTGACGGAATACATACAGTGCAACTTGAAATCCAACTTGAACGCTAAGACCAAACTCAGGACTAGAGACAATCGTTTGCGAGTGAGCCATCTCTTGTGTCTGCTCGACGTAAAAATCGATTTTTGAACGAAGAAACAATCGCAAATGGAATTTGCAACTTAAAAACGTAAAATCTCACGTCCAACTCGACGACACACTCAGCTCAAATCAGATATGGTAATTGCATTTAAGCAGTCGCATAACATAATAATAATATGCTTAATAAAACAATATACCTAAGTCGTTCCGAATTCGTTTAAAATTAAACAGGAGTGGAACAGAGTTGACAGTTGAATGGAAGACAGAACGTACACTCGTTCATTTGTAAAAACAATACATGTATTTCGGACATAGAAAATAATATATATTATGTATATATAACAAAATTTTTTGTACAAAAACTTAAACAACGCCTTAGTTGCGCTAAAGCACAAACAGCATCAGCCATATGTAACAATGATATATTAAGTTGTCGGCGGACGCGGAAGCTACTGTGCGCACTCGTTAACGTGTGTGGTACATGAGAGCAAACGGTAGTACTTTTTAACAACAAAGTTAGTCAAGCGAAAAAATGAATAATGGCAGCAGCGCTAAGGAAAAAAAAGAAAAAAAAGGAAACAGAATATAGCGGATCGCAAGTAAGTCGGTCCAGCTAGCCAGCATTCATAAACTGAAAAGTTTCTACGGACGGCATTTTCCTCGTTGTGCGGCAACCGGGGATGTGTTTTTGTCTCCCGCGGAATAAAAAATGCTTTTATATGCATATGTGTGTATATGCTACGAACGCCGCCACCGATCAACTCATGTCGTGTACGTGATGATACCTCGTCACCAGATCACACACAAGACTCGCCGATTGCAACGCTGCACATTCTTGCTTGCTTGCTTGATCGCATGTAGATGTGAGAACTTTCTAACTGTTCTTTCTTTTTTTTTACAGCAGCTTCTTTGCTCTTTTTAATTTTCCTCTCTTTACTGGAACCACCCGAACCAGCCGGGTGGGGTCTCTTCTTTCACATCGAGTCGCATGCGCACAACTCCGAAAAAGTCGAAAGAGAAGCGAGAACAAAGACAGAGGAATAAAGAAACGCGGGATACGTGTGTCTCCGTTCGCCGAGATCTCTCTCTGCGTTCTGACACTGACTGTGGTCGTGTGTGTGTGCGCGCGCGCGCGCGCGTGTGTGTGTGTACGTGATATGTAGGCGTCTATGTAACGTGTTTGAATATGAACACCCTTTCAGTTCAATGTGTACACAAAAGGTGCTTAGTGCGTTAAGTCGTGGTGGTCTGACTTAGATGCAGCCATCTTATCTGACAAAACATTTCAACATTAGACAAACAGCATGAGCAAGAATTAAAAAAAAGAAAAAAAAACAAGAGGAAGACGAGAAAGAAATTCGTCATGTATCTACGAGTGGCAAGTTATGCTAAAGGTCAATCGTATTCGTCTACCTCAGCTTGTATGCATTCGGTACAATTAAACATCTTTTGTCGAGAAAAAATGCTGTACACGCAAACATGTGACGCAAAAGCATCTTGAGACGCGGAGATACAACAATACCGCGGACAAGAAGCGCATATCGCATTGTATGTATATAAAGATTATCTACGCTACCAATCTGAGAAATAAGACGAGGCACGAGAAGAATTGAGTACGCAGATAGAAAGAGCTGTTCGATCGAGAGACATATCGCAGGCAACTAGAATGAAACGAATAATCTTTCGCTCGAAACGAAACGAGATCGTAACAAACATTGATATTTCAAAAAATAGTGCTCTCCTATGTAAGTACTATTCATGTATAAACAATCATGTATAATAGAGATGCATATTTAAACTCATTTAAACTATACTTTAGCATAGAACTGTCAGAAGCCAAAGAATGCAAGCTTCCTGCCTGGCAGCAGTAATTCTCCCTCTTCTTCCTTCGTCCCACGCGAAGCGAGCGTTTTGAATCCCAACGCAATCGATGCGCGTAAGGAAACGCGCTCGATTTATCGATTACCGCTGCCAGGCCGCGAGATAAGGTCTATTAATGCGGCGATCTCGGTAGGCATAAAATCACTTACCGCGGCTTTGATTGTATCCGGCTTGCCAGCCCGCGTAATACGCAGCCTTTTGTTTCCCGTGTTCCTCCGCGATCTTTACGCTAAGCGGCTCCGATCCACCCTCTGGTATGGTACCGTGAAGTTGTGCGATAGCTTCTTGAGCTTCTTCTCTTTTGTCGAATCTGCGCCGCCGAGAAATTAACAAGCATCATAATTATAAATATAAATTAATTTTTGGATAAAAATGGCGAATGTATTAATTTGAATATTCATCTATTTCCGATAATTAGAATAGAGCAATGCACACAGAAATCTCTTAACATTTCAATACATTTCAGTGTAAGTAGTGTTTCAATAGTCCTAATGTAAAAGTTGATTCAAACTTGTATATTGTTTACTTCCATTTATTCATTTTCTATTGTTTTTTTTGTTTAACAGTTTCTAAGCCTGACAGAATCAGAACAGCATATCGAGGTCATTTTAGCGACAGATTCTCAGCTGTTGGCATAAATTAGAGACAGTTATTTCGAACAACCTATTTCCCACAACTGTGGTATCTCTAACGTATTTACATGTTTTGCAATTATCTGGGCCAGACTAAAGGGAGCATATCAGAATTATGCAATTGGAACCAGGAGCTGCACAAAAATACTTTGGCAGGAAACTTTCACGAAATAGGTATGTGTGCACCGATATACACGCGGCTGCGTTGTGCAACGATATAGTATGACGGCCCCAAACAGCCGTTTTGAATTTGCTCCAATTTTCAATATCCGCGTTATTTATACACGTACACGACGAAACCGCGCGAGTATTACAAATCAATGTTTGTTTAATCATCAAATAAAACTACTTTTTCCCTTCATCATGCATATAAATATCAATACAAAGTAAATCGCCATGTCTATCAGCATCTAAAAGACAGAACAAAGCTCAAAGTTAATAGCGGAAACCAATAATGTACTCACCTGACAAAGGCTACGCCTCTCGGCAGACCAGTCAGTTTATCCTTCAATATATTTTTTTGCACTATATTGCCATATTTACTAAAAATCTCGTCGATTTGGCTCTCCGTTATATTTCTGTAAGAAGAGATGAACATCAAATACAATATTCTACTCGCATCATCGCGATGAATCTCGATAACTAACAACTGCGATTTACCTTGGTAAATTCGTGACGTAAAGATTAGTTTCCTTAATTTCCTCTCCCGAAGGGCGAGCAAACGAGACTTTCAGGCGTTTGTTTTGCACTTGTAATCCGTTCAACGTGCTTATCGCAGTCGCAGCGTCCTCTGCCTTCGCATAGTTGACGAAACCAAAGCCATAACTATAACCAGTCTGCATAAAAGTAACGATTAATATGTTGTAAAAGGCGTCAAAGTTAAATCCTCGATGCAGAAAACGCATGACTTACTTTGTAATCCTTCATGACTCTACAGGACTCGACCGGACCGATAGTCACGAATAAGCTGTACAGATCCTTCTCGTTCATGTTTTGCGGGAGATAATTAATAATCAGATTCGTTCTCGGTTCCTCATTGCCTTTGGTTTGATGTTGCTGTAGTTGTTGTTGCTGTTGTTGCGGTGGTGGTTGGGATTGCGGCTGTTGCTGCTGTTGCTCTCGCTGGTCAGTCATTTTGCGGCACTGCTGCTGTTGCAGATCACCTCCCGATGATGCTGATGATGCTGCTGGCGTTCGATTCAATGACGGGACGGTCTGCTGATTGCACTGTTGCTGTTGCTGTTGCTGCTGCTGCACGACCAACGGGTCCACCACCAACAGGTGAGGTTGCGGTTGCTGTGGTATACTCCAACTGGTACCGCCCAGCGAAACAACCATCGACGGGGTCATCGGCAAATACAAAAAATATAAACAAATTCATTACTACGTCTTCCCCGTACGGTAATGCTGCCGCCGCCGCCGCTGCTGACGCGTTCGTGGGCCAGCCTGCGCTTTCGAATGCTTTCATCTTTCTTTTTCTGTCTTTTTCTCTAAGCGGTTCACAAAATAAATAGAAAATAAATGTGCAATATATGTATTGATGCCAGACCTGTGTGTGAGAAACAAACAAACAAAGGCAAGTAAGGACAAAACAGAACCAGATAACGGGCGAAAATCAAATAAGATAATGCGTGGGGGGGGGGGGGGGAGGGGGAGTGAACCCTGATTAAATAAAGATTTTCTCGCGAGAGTTTTCCTGCGCGCGTTTAATTTTGCAAATCAAAGAGGGCGTCATGTCGAATATCTCGGAAGGGTCCTCTGTCTTTTGCACGTTAGGATGCGAGCATGCATCCTTAAGGATTTAAATTATGCCTAGAAATTTTGCGGGAAACCGACTTTCTATACCTCGCATACATCGTTTCGCAGAACGCATCCCGCGGTCGGTGAACTGTGCTTCGGGCAGACAATGATAATCGAGACGTTTCGAGGGTAACGCGAGCGTACAATACGTCGTGTTATGAATACTGCGGCCGTGCAATGACACCCGTCGCCGTTGAATGGTATCGAATTTCATTGAGCGCGGCCGCGAGAATTCGTTCGCGCATCGGACCTGACGGGGACGCGATGTTGGTTTACGCGCTCGTTCATTCACTAGCGAATCGGAGAAACGCGCGAGCGAGGGCAAAAAATTTTCGTCTACACGTCTTTCACGATGTTTACTAAATGTTGGAGCGTCGTCGCCGTCGTCATCGCATTTAAACGACGTCCTTCTTTCGTTGTGTTGTCATAATCATCATCGTCGTCAATAAAAGCAAAGAAAACAATAAAAACAAAGGATAGGGACAGTGAAAGCAAGAGGGGAGAAGAGAGATGGAATTTTCAAAGTTTGCGAGGAACGTAACCTTTTGGCCTTATTTTGAAGAGGCCCGGGGAAACGCGAGTGGCCCGGCGGATTCGTGAATCGACCAAGCTGTCAGAGTGTGGAGGGAGAGAGGCGGAAAGAGGAGCGATGGAGGGAGGGAGAGAGAGAGAGATGTACACAGGCGTATAGTGGGAGGAGGAAATGAGAGAGCGCGCTGAATGGAGGAAGTGGGACACAGAGCGCGTTGCAGAAAGAGCGGGGGCTCGTGTCAGTATGTATGCGCCGTATACGTGTATGCGTGCGTGTGTGTATATACCTCTGTATGCCCGCGTATACCTGGTACGTACCAGAGAACCGATGGAGGAGACTAGAATCGAATAACAGCGTGGCGTACAATCCCGTCGCTGTGGGACGCACTCGCTCTCTCGCGTCGCGCGCGTCACGTCACGCGCGCCGCTAATGCACACCGATAGACGCTGAGATAATTATGTAAGCGCGCGGTACTGTCAGCATCGCGCGTCCGTCGCGCGAACCGCCGAGGAGAACGCCCACGGTGCGATCCACCCGCGAGTGTCGTTGCGCGTGGACTAGATTCACGAATGAATACACGCGTCGCGCGCGCGGACTCACTCGGCAAACGGCGTGGAGAGGAACGACGGAACAGGACGGATGGGGGAGAAGAGACGGAAACACGGTGCGATGATGCGGCGCGCGCGGGAGCGACAGCGACAGTGCGAGAGAGGAGACAAACGACACAACCGGCACGGTGCACGCGAACGCACTGACTGAGCCCCAGCCCTGACCTGCCTCGCACGACACCCTCTCGCAACAACGCCACCCCCCACTACCTACTACTACGGCTGCGCCGCGTGACGAATCGCGGCGTGCGCGCGATGCGACGTATGTAGCGCGCGAGGTCCCGCCTAAATCCCCGTGCCATGCCGCGTGTTTACTCGATCGCGGCGAGCGAGCCTGCCAACTTCTCTTTTTTCTCCCGTTTTTTTCCCTCCTCTGTTCCTTTTTACCGAGAGATGACGGTAAAGATGCAGGCGCTGCATCGTATCAATTGGATCAAGTGTCGAGACATATCGATCGTTCGTCGACCGGACGCCTTGGAATTTTCATGGCACGGGCGATCTTATCTCCATCACACTTATGTTACGCTATGTGATAAAAGCTGATCTCGACTTTTTCGCTGTTTCTTCAAATTTAATCTCGGTGTTTTTCGAAAATTTGTTTTCTCCAATTATCGAAGTGTTTGTCAATTTTTATCACGTATTGAACAGACCCGATCTTTAACATTGACATGTCCGGAATCGACCGTTCCGCATATTGCTTTTACGACATTATGAATATTAACACGGTCAAATATGGCTAATTTCTGGCGGAGAATAGCGAAGCACGCGACACTGCAACGCTTTTCTTAAACAATCGCGCGTGTTCGTGCAAGTTCGCGGACAAAAAAGATCGATTGCAACACGATCGTTGAAATTAAAGGTCGCGAGACACGGAAACTGCGGCATACCGGATCGTGAGTCGAGTCGACGTAAGATCGAGATAAAACGCTAATCGCTCGCACGTGTCTCTCGTGGAAGGTTTCATAAATCCGAGCCAAGAATACGGCCGTGTATCCTTGTCGTACGTCGAAAAATAGACGCTCGTCAGAAATAAGTGCGCTATTTCACTACAAAATACGTAAAGTTGTTACGAAGATTCGCTCAATCATGCCAGATTGGAATTTCGTAATAATTTTTCGTAAAAATCTTCAGAAAAAAAAAGAAATAATTCTACATTGCGTGATTGCTCTTAATCTATTTTCTTTTTTGTTGCCCAAATCTTTTTCGCCCAATTCATTGAAACAATTCCTCAGGAGGAAATAGTAAATGCAACTGCACTTCAACTTGTTCATCGTCTACTTAATTCCTTTACCGAAACGTTAAAGATTTATTCAGTCACTAATGTTGACGCTAAATAAAGGTCTAGAAAAAGCTTTCTCGCTTTCCAAAGAGAAGCTATCGAGGATGTACCTCAAAGCAGCCTCCCAGGAAGGAACGGCGAACATTGCAATTCGTCTGTTGTCAAGCTCTTCGTATTGGCAAACTCTTGATGATGACGAAGAAAACAGCACGGGTTCTCCTGTCACGAACGGATCGCACAAACTCGAAACGAAAGGCCCCACACACAAGTCTCGTGTACGCGATAGTCGTCTTGCGCCTTGCGTATTTTGTTTCACGCAAGGCGCAAGGTCGTTTTACACCGCTCGCGTTTTAACCGCCGCTATTGCCGTCTCTATCGATGACGACGACGACGTTCAAGAGAGTGACGGCCAATAAAATGGCGCAATTCAATTTGACGCGTTGCCGCGCGTTGTTATGCACATTTCAGGTATCAGTAAGTAAACAACATTTTATGTATGTACCTAACTATATACTCTTAAGTTTGTGAAAAATATGGAAGGAAATCAGACGAACCTTCGTTCGATATTTTCATCGCAATGATCTGCTCTGCTCTCGATCTTTGTCAACGTTCACAGATTTACGAAATTGAAAACGCGTGGAACTAGGAACATGCAATACGCGATATTTAAACGTTATGTATGCAAATTACACGCGCGCGCGCGCGCGACACACTTATTTGCAGAATTATATCGCCGCTTGAAAACGGGCCTGGCTATCCATCCAGAGTTAACGCGAGAGCGCATTAGAGGATGCAGCATTGCGCTGGCGATGCATCGCACTTGGCCACCGCATTCGCGCCTTGTTGAGATTAGCGAGGATGTTTCGTTCGCGGATAAATTAAATAAACGCGAGAGTGACTGGCCGTTCGACGATTTATCTCTTATGTCGGTGATCTTAGAACGATCCGCAATGCGTCGCCGGCGAAACACCGCATGGTGAGAGAAAGAAAAAGAAGCTACGCGCGGATTTCTATGCGGCAAATAAACAAATAAACTTGCGTATATATTTAGTAATACATAATTTATGTAATTCCGAGAGAAGTTTAATGTTACATAATTGCATGTTTAACTTACACTGCAATTCGCAAATACTCTCTCAGCGACGAGGGTCATAATTGTGAATTAACCTTTCTACGTGGGATGGCACTGGTCGTGATCTCGCAATCGAAGATCTCGAAGACAACTTCAGATTGAATGATTACCCAAAAGGAGGAAGGAATTCTTATAACTAACGAGATTTGAGAATGCGCGTCGACATTGCGCATAGACAACCGTAACAAAATAGACAACATTACGCGGCAACGTAAACGCAACGTACAACGCAAGAGTACATCGCGTTAAATGCAGAATGCAATCAAGAATAGAAGAAGCAGATTATGCGGAAGGAAAAAACGCGATCGAGCAGACTTACCGTTCTTTCGAGGAAGTTTACGCTCCACTCCGCGCTTTAGTTCCGGTTGCATTTACGCGTCTTCGGCGATCGCGGCGCATATTATCGACTGCATCCACCTGCATCGAGAGTGATTCCTCACCGAGGACGTCTCACGGTGCCGCCGTTCGACACGTCTCGATCGCGACGCATCTCACGACGGTATACCCACTCACGTCGTCGGGAGATGCGCGGGACACGAAGGATGTTCACTAACCCGATTACTGCGTCGTAATGTGCAATAACTACGCAAATTAATGCTAACCGTGGTTAACTGAAGCCTGCTTTGTGTCGCTATATTGCACTCGCGAGAATTCAGCACGACACTTGCGAATATCGCGTTTCGCGTAACGAAGACGGAATATAGTATTCCGATCCGGACCAGAAACAAACCTGCGAAAACGCGGATAGGTTAATTAGGTTATAACTGCACTGTTTCGTGTTCGCAACACGCTCGGGCGGAGGTTACTTAACCAAGAACGCGACAATAAATTTCGGCACACGATCCGCACTTTTCTGTACTCGCGATTCTTGCCAAGTATCACACGTTAGCTCGATAACACATAACTTTCGTCGCTTACACCTCGAATCTGTACGTTGCAGTCAAACGCCATTATGCGTCACGAAGGTTAGGGCGGCTCGAGATTGCACTTGGAATAGAGGGCTCTGGGATGAAACATTGTATTTGAAAAAAAGGCAGAATATGTTTTTCGATATAAAAGATTTTATTATGTGCCAATAAATAAATCAGGGTTAGATATGTGGTAGCTTGAGAGCAGGGCTACGTCCCTCGAGGCCGTGTTTCGGAGTTGTCAGATTTTCATTGTTAGAACAATAGTTCGTGGTTTTAAGAGTCGCTACTAAAATACAAATAAATATATATATATATATATATATATATCGACAATGCATGAACCAAGGATATTTTACAGCAATCTCGTTGGAAAAGATAGCAAGAAATGGACGAAATGCAAATCTAGCTGAAATCTAATGTCAAACAATTGTGCGCTTTATCCTGAGAATTACAAGTGCGTGGCTATATTCCCGTCTATCCTTTCAAACAAGCATCGTTACAACAATCTTAAGACGCTGTCCATAGTCCGCTTTTACATTAGAATTGTCTTAAATATGATCTTGAGATATTTGTTAGCCAATCGGATGGCTGTATTAGTACCCAAAAGATATACTTAAGATCATCTCATTGAATGAAAAGAATGGACTATGAGCGGACCACCCTTGGTGTAAAAGTATCCTCAGTTTATGATACAACAAATTTAAAACACCATTTTTGTGCGTATTATATAAAAGATTTCTTTAAGAAATTACTCTTCTTGTACAGGTCCCAGATGAAAAAACGAAATAAGGATAGAAATCTCTTCAAGTTGCGTAATTGATATGCGTTTAACATTCCGCGCAAACATTTTCAAAATGCTCTCCCTTTTACTTTGACTTTTGGCGTCTCAAAGTACGGCCGAACGCAAGCATTGGCCCCGTTGTCTCGCAAACATTATCGCCGTGGATGCAAATGCATATATATGTATATAAATATGTATAAAAGAGAGTAGAAATGGAGGCTTACGATACAAATACATGCGCGAAACAAGCGATGGAATGATGAGTATCGTTGAAAGTTGCACTAGCACGTCTACAAGTACTAGTTGTATAAAAGATTATCGCCCAGCTTAATGATGACACCGCCGCGAGATCAAACGCAAATAAATTATTACTCGATACAAGTATCGTTGCACAAGGCACGCAATTCTGACTGCGTTTGCTAGGAAATGAAGAGATCAACTTGCTGAGTAGAGAGGCCCTCCTCAAGATTATAGAGATTCCAGATCCAGAACCTGGTCGAGTCCTGAACTATTCTCGAGGAGATGATCCACTTGCATCTTTTATCTCAACACGGAGAATCCCTTCACTCTCGCGAAACGGAATGGCCTGCAGTGTATGTAACGCGTGTTGCATTCTGGCGACGAGGCGTGCACCGGTGTCGCGTTGGCATCGTTCTCCTTGCCCCAGGCGTGTCTCGGCGTCTCGATGCCAAACGGGCTGTACAGCTTTGTCGGGGTACGGCCCAGCAGCTGACGAGAGCGAGTCTGTGGTGTCTGCATCTTGCAGGCGCCTGGTGACTGTTGTTCTTCTAATCGCTGGCGTCTACGTGTGGAACTCCTGAATTTCTACAAATATAAAAAGAAATCAATAAGCGACGTGATTCTTTCAGAAGTATTTCTTTTGAGAAAGTGATCTACTTTTTCGCGAATAATCGCAGGAGAACAAAATGAACGTATTGGCGACTTTATAAAACATCCTGATCGTACCTCCCGGGTATCCTTACCTGAGATATCGTGCCGAATGTAGTGCGCACCGACGATATCGTCCTGGACAGTTTCTCGGCACCGTTTCGCAGCGCTCGTCTCGAGTCTGCGGATACGTTGCCGAGGCTGATGTTGTTCCAGGCACGGTCGGCAGATTCCTTCAGCGTCTTCGATGTTTTCGACTTCGCCGATTTCACGTCGTCGCCGGCCGATCCGCGTTCCTTGTCGAATCGGTCCTGTAGACGCTGCCGCAGGTTACGCGTGCCACGCACCATCTCCGGCGAGTTCCGCGGGCCCAGTACTTCCCGGTGGAACGTGAACGACACGCTGCGCGAATCTGGTCGCATCTTCCTCGTCGCCGCGACACTTGACACTGGATATCTTGCTCGACCTTGTCGTCAGCGACCTCACGAGAGGGTGTCACCACCGAAACCGACCGAAATGATGGAACCGAAACGGACACGGTGCGATCGCGACCGTTGGTAACCGTCCTCGTGCTAATTTCTCTCGGCCGACCTCGGTGACAACTAGAGGGGAAACTCCCATAGCATTTCTATGGGGTTCTGGGACTCGGAGGGTCTTCTGATTGGCTGCCTCGATGCGCAATCGCCAAAATGTCCGTCAGTTGATTTTTCGAAGGGTACGTGCGAAACGATCGCTGGACGATTGATCAATAATTATATGGAAATTCGTTGGAAGAAAGCAGAACGATGCCACATTCCGAGTCAAGGTAGACATCCATCGAGGTAAAACAGTGGAAAAGGTTGCGGAACTGATGCAGAAAGAGCGAATGTACGGGGTAATGCAGATGTGCTGGGCGCTACAACGTAAATTCCACACATAATGGTAAGTTTTATTTCTACTTCTTTAAGATTCTTCGTAATCTGAGCGATTATTTCTTAACTTATCTCTTAAACTCTCTTTGATATGAAGCTTATTCAAAATCAGTCATACAATTCTTATAAATTTTAATTTTCTTAAAGTTTTTTGTACTTTTCGATAGTTTTAAAAACCGACAGCCATATTGGAATTGACGTAATCTTTTTTGGGATCTAGGCTCGGTGATTATTAAAGAGTTTTGACGTTATTACTTTGACCTTCCGGGCTGCAGAAGTACTCACGCCAATTCCCAACTATGGCTATCAGTCTTTAATAATTCCTCGTCGGTGTCAAAATTCATATATCGTCGATAATATTGCGCCAAGTACGATTCTCGTAATTCGTAATTCGCGGGGAGACCACGTGACCGTCGCCGCCTTTTCTCTCCGCCGCGACCCTAGTGGAAGAACGTGGCAGCGTTGCCGCCAGTCGGCCGTGGCTCTTGGTCAGTGCCGGCAACGTTGTTTGGTACTGTGGGCTGTCGTCGTTGTGATCGTGACGGCGCAGTGTGCGGCACTCGTGCGGTCAAACACACCCAATGTTTGTGTTTTCAAGTTCCTCGTGATACGGTAAATCGTCGTCGTCGTCGTGCTTGTCACGCGCGCAACCAGTGTGACACGTCCGCGCGCGCCCACGATACTAGAACGCGCCGAAGGGGCATGTAGTTATCGGCGGTGCGACGTCGTCGGCGTCACCGTCGGCCCTCGAGATGTGGACGACGACGAAGACCACGAAGTACGGCGTCGGTGAGTTTTATCGGCGCGCTCTCCTATCTCCCGCTGCCCTCCCCGTCCGGCGACTCGCTCGCATTCGCCGCTCATTTCAGAGCTGTCAAATTCGCGGCGCCCGCGCGATTTCGCGTTCCGCGTGGAAAATCGCTCGCTCAATTGTAATTCAGTCGCGATGCTTGAATGTAATTCTTTTTTTGGGAGAGGGGGGGCTCAATTGTGGGCGATCTCGCGCGAAGCGGACAGATTGAAAGAGAGGAGCGTCTGCCAGATCCTCGCGATGGATGCGCGTTCCCTCGCTCGCCGGCGGCGTGTGCGTATGCGTGCATATGTGCATACGTGCGTGTGGGTGCTCTACGTGTGCTCCATTCATGCATTGATCGTGCGCGCGAGTAGTAAAGTCCGCGCTTGATAAGCCGGAGCCGACTCGTCCGGGCCTCGGATTTCGCGTCTTGTTCTCATGATATTCTTACGAGTGGCGATTTCCTCCTGCATTCTTATCCTCGACTATGTCGCGATAACATGCAGTCCGAAATCAGTAAAGAGGCGCTTAGCGATAACGGGATTTGGAAACTAATGTACGACAGTCCTTTCTGATAATATTCCTTTATGTCTTGCATCGCGTGACGCCGCCGGCGTTGACCTTGCTCGCGCATTAGCAGTGGTTGCACTAGGAGTCGGGGTCGATTTAATCTCGATGAATTTTTTGTGTACCATAGATATAGGAGAACGTGACTCACGTCAATTATTGTGTTTTCGTTGTCACAGATAAAGAAATCACGGAATATGAGACAAATACTAGAGCACGAAATTTCTGAAACGAGAACTCGTAAAAATCTGAGTTATAAAGCAAAAGAAAGAAAGGGAGAGGGGCGATTTATACCACGTTATCGTCTGTCGTTTGAAAATCATCTTTAATTACAATTTTACTCAAAGTACACGCGCAATCCACTATGTTTGACGTAATAAACATGTGTGGATAATGCGATTTTTGCGATCTGTGGGAAACAAGCGCAAGAGAACAGAGGAAAAGAACATTTCTCGATAACAGATTGCGGTAGCGTCTGCAGTTTATCACGATTCGCGAGACGTCTTGACACAGAGTAGCAACGTTGTGGTATTAAATGGAATTTGATCGCTGGAATGCCAACGTGCAACGATGATTAGCCGCGTTAAGTTGCCGCGAGGATTTCTGACGCGGCGAAAAGTGCGAAAAGAGAGAATTCTTCGGAATCAGAATCAATTTACAGAGCGGCATTGTCTGTTCAGAATTTTTTCGCGACTAATTAACGCTGCCGTTAATCTGCCCTGGCGTTCGTTTAAGGTCGTTAGCGCGCCTTCATTGGCTCAATCTACTCCAAGCAGTGCAAGCGACTCTAATCCGATAAATAGTCGTAAGTCGGAAGTGAGAAAAGATAGATGATCGATTCCTTAGTCCTTTCTTGTTCATTGAGTCTCATTTATCTGATAAAGATGTATTTATTTACGTATTTTGTTAGACGCAGCTTCGACAAGCTTCGATAAACGATAGATTATATCTGAAAAAATAATGTCAATGCGTCTAGGAAAATAATACAGTACGCATAGTATTTGGAAGGTTTTACAAACAGTCAAAATAATCTCTCGGAGATATCACCGTTTACTCTATCCGCAGCTATGACCGAAGACTAGCTTTCATAACTTTTTCATTCGCACCGCGAATGGCTACGTAATTACGTCCCGAATTAAATTCTTTTTGTTCGCAACTTTAATCGGGATTTGCCTTTCTGCGGCAAGTTTTTAATTTGCAACGTCGGGCAAAATGTTTCGCGTGGACTTTTTGTCGATCGCGCGATGGCTTCCGGGATTTTCCTGGACCGTGCGATTGCAGACTCGCGCGGAGACTAAGTATGCATGTAAGCGCGCGATTAAAGCACAATCTTTCAATCTACCAATGTACGGCACTATTCACGCGGTCATGCCCCTATGCATCGTTTCTTTTTAGCAGTCGTTGTAGATGTAGAACCGTAACTATATGTCCTCTCTCTCTTTCTCCCTTTCTCTTTCAGTCTCTTATACATGTAACAAGTCTGCAGATACGTTATTGCTGCCATTACCGAACCCCATTACTCTAACTCTAAGCGTTAAAAGCCAAATTTACTTCTCGATTATCGATAAAAGCTAAATTTAGATAGTTTGAAAATTTCGAAATAAATTCCGTGAGAGATTTGATTTTCATGTTGATGTCGTTCATGTTCATGTCACGTGAGAATTATTATGTCACAAAATTTTACGTCTATCGGCAGGATACTGCAATGCGATGTAACTTTCGGAACTAGTCGTAATCAGTCACATAAATGTTAATATTAGTATCGCCTATCTCGCGATGAGTGACGTTATCGGTGCACTTCCTGCCGACGCGCCTTCGCCGTTTGTTAACCACATTTTATGTCTGCAAAAAAGCACTCGGTAATTTAACCGGCATGTACTATATGTCGTGGATATGCCACCGACGCTTTTGACATTTTATGGTCGCGCATAAAGCGGCGTTTCCGTTCCGAAAAACGTGCGGTTCTCTTCTGTGAGTACTTCTCTGACTCGTGGCGAAAATAGTCGTGATGGCGTTTTCAATTGCGAGAATTTTGTCGCATTTCTTCTCGTTGAATTTTGAAAAATTCAGGAGTTTGATATAATAACAACTAAGAAGACAAAAACAATTAATATGTAACATATAAACACATATTTTTTCAATTTCTATGAAAAATTATTTAATTTTTATAAATTTCACGTAACACGGATTTTCAATTTGTGTTTCGTTAGGTGTTCGTTGCATGTATGGGCTTTGAGAAATTTTTATCGAGAGAGATACATGTGAAAAAAAACGGAAGTTCTGTCACGAGGGTCCAGGAGGCATTATGATTTCAGATGTCATTGTTTATGTCTTCATTTTGCGACCCTCCCGAACTGTTGCACCCTACCTAGCATTACGGCATTATTGATGTCCATTGCCGGCTCCGCACGTGTGACTTCACCACGTGTGTGCGTGTACTAGTGGGAGCACTAATGACTCCCTCCTTTAAATCTACCTTCTGTCATTATTATTTACCATCATCACTTTTTATTATTTACGTATGCAATCTCATTCCTGATGTATAAATCATTAACGTGTGTATGTGATATTTTTCCTTTAGAATATTCCACATATTTTTGTATAACTGCAGGTAGTTTTATAATATTAATTAATTAATTTAAGCTAATGATTTTTTTCTGTTGTATCTTTCTCTGTATTTTCATCACTCAAAGTGGATGCACATAAAACTTTTATTCGAGAGAGTACATAAATTGAAGTAAGGGCGACTCACCATCGACGCTCCGAGCGGAGGAAAGCGTAGGGTCGCAGGAAGGTCGGAAAATTCGGGGAAGGAACGGCAGGAAAGGCTGCCAGACCTGTGCCTGCGGTTCCCCTCGGTCGCGAATGTTTCGTACGGCCGAGAAAGGGAGTTATCGATTTAATTCCCCGGGAAAAGCCATGGGAGAAAGCCGTGCGCGACGCGAACGCTTCGCGGTCCGTCCTTTGTTCGTGGCGCGCTGAGTATGGAATTCTTTTGTGTAGCACAATTTTGGAATATTTAGATAATTTCGTATTTTTTATCATTCTACAGAAGTCGATAGACGTAAAAAGTTTAAAGATAAACTCATGTTGCAGCAAAGTTCTCTAGGAAATTTGGCTTATTTTTCTATACAAAGACTCTTTACATTTATTCCTAAATGCGACTACATTTATTCTCTTTTTTCTTCTTGTTCTTATATAAATTTTAGCAAGATTAATCTTATACAAGATTTCTTTAGAAAACTTTTATGAGAGAAACGCAAAATTGCAGAAACACAAATTAATGCGACTCATGAATTTGTGATTCAATGCATAATTGCGAATGCAAAGTTAGAGCTATCCATGGAAAAAGTATCCATAAAGAAGACTTGTACGATAGCTGGTCTCTGTCTTTGTTATGCGGGAAAATATTCTATTAAGGCCAGTGAAGAGAAAGAGAGACGAGACTGTGCGGAATGGTCTGTCTGCCATCCGGTGACGCAAAACATTCCGCGTATAAGTGACATTCTATTGATCGGGTTGTCTCTCTCGCAGCAAACATGTGGCAGCGTATTGTCGTGGTCCTTTGCCGATTACTGCAAAATACCTCATTGTTATTGCTCGGAAAAAAAGTCGACTAGACTTACTCACAGTTTTCCGAGCCATTGATTTATGGAGATTTTTACATCATCGCGATTCCGCAAACCGTAAAGTATTTGTAACAACATTCTTCTCGTTTGTTGATGAAATTTTTAGGTAAAAGTATAAATAATATTATCTATTGTGTTAATAAAGCAACGCAGTTTAAATTGGATTGAAATTTCAATCCTTTTGTCACGAATTCGTGAATTGCATAACATGTATCTCTTTCTTATTTCTTCTACAAATTGCAAATTCAAATTTGTTTCTCCAATTTTACGAAATTTATTATCACAAGGATTTTAGTTTATCAGTTTATCTCGTAACTCGTTTATCAATTGTTGCGTTACTTTTAAGTGAATTTCGATACTGTTAAATTCGGTGTCGGTTCTCTCGTGAATTTTATATAGTAGCAGACAGGCAGACGCGATATCACGCGCGACTATTCGCTTTTACGGGCGTGCATGTCGTTTCACCAAAATTTCATGATGCGTGTGGCGATCGATCACGCGCGCTTCCTGTGAATGAACGCGAACGTTCCGCGTGTCGTTGCATGCGGCTTACTCGCGCTCCACCTAGCTGCGAAAACGGAAAATGGCCAAATTCACAGCGGTCCAGCGACGTGCGGCGTCGAAAATTGTGCCACACTATCCTACGCGTCGCTCATGGACGACCCAGTGGGCGAGCAAATGCTCGCTGTAATGCCAGTTAACGTGTACAGGATGTCCCAAAAATGGTGAGTGGCGACATCCTGTCCTTGACGTAACTCGCGAGTTTTTAATTCCGACAATCGAGACGCGAACACTTCCCTGTTAATCTCATAATATTGATTATTAGATTATTAGGGCGACGTTAATAAGCGCGACACGCTATTAAATTGCCGTGGGACTACTTCTCGGAATTTCAAGCAAGTCCCACTGTGGCGGAAACTCGTGTAACGAGAAATTTTCAGAGTTGTCTCGCAATACTTCGACAACTTCAATGTACTCTGCCAATTAATCTCGACCAAGATATTACTGGGAGCACGAAGAAATTTGCTGAACCGAGCGCGCTGTAAAACTACTTTTTCTGCGTTTCTGTGTTAAAATAAATAGAAAGACGTATTTGAATTTTCACTGCATACACATATCGATTCGAAAGTATTTGCCGCTTTCCCGACACACCCTGTAGACCTACGCATATGTAAACTCACAAAACATGCCCACGAGAAAACGCAGAAAGAGAGAGTCGAAGAAAGAAAGCGAAAAAGAGAAGCGGATACAAGCGGAGGCGAGGAGGAAGCGAGAGAACGAGAGAGAGAAAGAGAGAGAGAGAGAGACGCACCGCTCATTGAGATGCATCTCGCGTACATTTCTCCGACAGCCGCGAGAGAGGACCGGAAGCTGGCTCGTCATACGTGCATCGTTACGCGTATCCGGTGCCCCGGAGTCGGCTTATCGGGACTGACAATTCCAGGAAAGAGGTTCGTGGTACCGATCATGAAGATGCGTTATCCCGATCTGTATATGCGATCAACGATGAACTACTGTTGCTACAAGCAATACGTTTAATTTTAGTAGCTACCAAACAGCGTGAACCAAACGCGCGACATACGCAGAGGTTCCATGAAGATATAAAGCATTTGCCAGATACTATCTCGTATCTCTAGAAAAATCATTGATACGATCTTATCTTCAGTCAGCGATATGTTGTGCTTGCCAACACATGATCGCATCGAGCTCAATAATATAGAGCTCAATATTAGATTATATAATTACATCACATTCGTACACTGTCTTCAACTCGTTCAGTTATTCAGCTGTTCAGCGCATCAGCCTACGCGTTGGAAGTTGAGATTGCGATTTGGAAATTGAGACTTGATTAACCAAAACGCTGCCTGTTGTATTCTGATTGTATCTCGGTGACCAAATCGCAGCATCAATCTCCATGCTATCGTAAATTTAATTTTTTGTTTTAATGCGATTGTACGCCGTTGAAGATGATCGTGGGAATATTCTGGTCTGTAGTCAGACGCAGATCCGGATAAACGCGATTGCGCCGCTTCCTACGTAAACGTGCGCTGTTAACATTTATCAGCTAGCGCATCATTTTACACGGACGACATAACGAGATCCAGTTAGCCGATGAATGACGGCGGCGAGCGCTCGTTGAAAATATCACCGTGTCGTGCACACCGCCATGTGCCGGCTCACAGATAACAGTAGCAATATAGTATGCTCTTTTTTACAGCTGTGTATAACTGGCGAGGGGACACGCGCTATGGGTTGCCTCTGGAAATCGGAGAAACCGTTCAGATCCTGGAAGAATGCGCAGGTACGTAATTTGAGACGATCTTGTTCTTCTCTTTCTGTCTTTCTCTGCCTTTCAATTGGTCGGATAATCGAGATGTCAGCGACTTTCAATATCACGCTCATCCGTACATGTCTATGTTGCGGGAAGTGATGAAGTCATCAGGAAACGTGATGATATAGGATAATCACGCATCCTCAATCAAATCATACGGGGAATAATATAGACTTGAGTAATGAAGTAACAAAGAGAGAAAATTCTAGGCACGAGAATCAAATAAACATAGTAGGCATAATTGACTGCTACATTCATAATGATAAAATTTAGCATGTTGTGAGATTCGATGATCCAAATGAATAATATGCATTAATTAATTAATCGCCGCATAGCAGAAGCTTGTTAACAAATTCTTGCAGTATTGTTACATGCGTTGCCTAAACGAGATTATTGCATTAACAGTTTCAGTTCTCAGTGCGAACTAATTGCAGAAATAGAAAATTATTATTTCGTGGATCTATTAATGTGATAACTACGTTTAGTTTGCAACTCGGCATTATTCCAAGATTTCATTTATGTTAATATCGATCTTTACCTTTGGCTTTATTTTCTGAACGAATATAATTGCGGATTGTTGTGATTGCGGAATCATAACAATAAAACTTGATTGTCTACGTGATTCCAGGCTGGTACAGAGGATTCTCGACGAAAAATCGCGCGGTGAAAGGGATTTTCCCGAGTTCCTACGTGCATCTGAAGCCCTGCAAAATTGACAATGAGGGCCTGTTCGAGTCCGTCATACCGCTGGAGGACCCGGTGGTCCGCGAAGTCACCCTGGTCCTGCGCGAATGGGGCAGCATCTGGAAGAGGTTGTACGTGGTGAGTACACTTCATCGTGCACTTCGTTCCTCTTCCTCCTCATTACACTTTCTTCCCGCGAGAAAAATCTGCCTTTGTGCCACGGTTAAGAGAATATTTTTACCGTTATTAAAAATGCGATCGGTGGAGAGAAAATTGTGACCGTAAATCTGCGTCCGTTCTTCATTTTCATTCCCTCGTTCATTTCAAACTCAGTGCATTATCATACTCGAGATTGCATTTCGGACTACTAATGAAGATTCTAAATTAACATCTTGATATTTCAACGAATTTACGTTGCTCGTATAATTTTCTACATTGCGATCAAAAAGAATATTGACTTTTTTTGTAAAAAAGTTGTTGAAGCTCGATTCTTAGATGCTTCAAGAGAGATCAAATATCTTTCTCCTATAAAAAGAAGTCCTTGCATCTTCCTCATTATAAAGTTTTTCAAAATAATTTCCTGTTGCTCATTGTACAAGATCGTTTGAGAAAACGTAAAAGATTGATCTCATGGGACATAGGTTCTCTTGCATTTTCGAGGATTTGCATGAAGAATTGCGTGATGAATAGAAACGTGATGTTCCGTCGTTGCTTGTACTGCAGGAGCGTGAGGAGTACAAATTCAACGCGTTGCGCAAAGTGATGCGGGAACTGCTGGAATGGCGACGACAACTTTTGGCTGGCACCCTCACCACCGATCAGACGCGGGAGCTGAAGCTGCGAATAATCAATAAAGTGGATTGGGGGAATCGGTAAGTCGGAAAAAAACACATCTTCTGTACCGCTAAATTCACAGCACGTGTTGCAAGATCGAAAACTATTTAGTTTTCTATTTTTCTCGTCATAGTTGTTCTTCTACGAACTAGCTCTCTATTAATGGCAAAGTTTCTTCGTCAATTTATGCGAGTTGGCTCTAACGATTGCACATCAATAACGATACATCTTGAAATTTATTTGAAAGAGATCATTTATTTTCGAAAAGCCTCACGTTATATAAACAAGACATGCGTAATATTTAACGCGTATATTATTGCCATTAGCTTGGGAATACATCAATTTTTATCCAAATGACCAAATTACAATTAAACGAGAAGAATTCAATTTATACGTCTATAATTTAGGATACATCCTTCTCACGTGAAAAGATTTCAGTTAAATTATTCCTATATATATATATATATATATATATATATATATATATATAAATATATATATATAAAATAGTTTCTTTCGTTCGATCAGAGAAAGCGAGTCGTGCGAGTGGTTTCAGTCGCGATCGCGGAAGAAAAATTTGTCTCTCGCGTGACTACGCACTAATTAAGTTCGTTTGCGGGCGAGTGCGCGTGCGAGCGCTTGTGCCGCACGAGAGCGAATGACAAACAACGTCGTGTTGGAAAGAATTTCGTTTATTCTCTATTATTTTTCTCTCGCTGTCGCACACTAATCGCTATAACGACGTTGCACATATTGGCAGTCTTCCTCTCGTGTCAAACGCGAGTCAGGAGAGGAGCGTGTCGCTCCACCTAAAGAATACACTTATACTTATACTAACGTATATTTTTCTTTTTCCTATATCCTATATATATATATAATATATATATATAGAAGGCACATTGCGAACAACGAATTATATCTATCATTGATCTTTCGCTCTGTCTCTCTTTCTCTCTCTCTTTCTCGCTCTCGTTCGTTCATCTTAAACGTCTACTTTAAGATATATCACTCGGAGCGCGGTAATGCGTGATCTAATGAGTTGCGGATACCGTAAAGAAAAGAGCTCGTGTAGCGTTACACTATCGCTGTTACACATAGTAGTTATTTGTTGCGGCAGCGCTTATACAACATATCGTCCTCGCGGACGAGAGAACGCAGGACGAGGGAACGTTGTTCGAGCATCGCGGGAAAGTTTCCATTGTCCCTGTTAACGGGAAGGTGAATTATACGTAATAATTAATCGCGCGAAGTTTATATATTATATATACGAGATATAGAAATGCGTCATATTGTAATACTCAGAAATAGTGCACCGTTCTTTCGTAAACATATTACACCGTGGTCCTAATTAGAGTTAATGCAATGAGTAATGAACTACTTAATGATAATCATTAGGAATGATATATGTGGATCTCTGTCTTCCTACCATGAGTACCGTGAGTTGTAATTATAGAGGAACCCCACTTATGCGTTTCTTGCGGAACTTTTTCTTCTCGTATGTTACGTTAGGAATCGCACGCTATATTATAAATTACTAATATGTCTTCTTAACTCACCAATCATCGCAGCAATCGCGCAGAAATATCTCTAAAAAGAAAAAAATAGAAAATGGAAAAGAATGAGACGATGTCCGTTTTCTCTCCTTCCGCCGGCCGGACTATTAAACGTACTATCTAGTCTATTAGACTACTAGGCAGTATAATGGTTCCACATGGTGTACAGTAATACATGGTGCTTTCACGATATCCTCATCATGATAATCGCGCGATGGTATTCCATCTGCGACACGCGTAATTCACCTGCGCTCGTTCACGCATTAATCCTCAAGTGCTTTTTGCGCAAAAACATCAATGAACGTTATATCGCAGATAGCATAACAGGAGAAGGATTTCTTATTGAGCAGGATTTTCGATCTACGTATTCTCGGATCTCTATCACGATCGCGATAAGGTCGATCTTGATGGAGATCTACTGATACGCATTTCTCACGTTATGGCGAATAGCTGAACACAATCTTCTGTGAGCGTTCGTTTCGCGTGAAACATTGCCACGTTTCCTCGGCAACGCAAAGCAGTTCTGCGGAACTACGTGTCGCAAATCGCGGCCACAGTATTAGCTACAGTACTTTCGATACTTGTATTTCTTTCTCTCCTTGAAGATTTACGGTAATGTGAAAGGAATGTTGTGTTCGTGACGTAAACAATTATCAATTCGCATTGTCACGTGTGATCATCTCACGTTACTCTTAAGTGATCGCCACATAATATCGGCGATGATATATGTAATTATCGACTAAGGATTGACGTAACTAAAGTGATTTCTCTACTTCGCAATGAAACGGATGCGATCATGAAAGATTGAATGGGAACCTGTCGCAACTCAATGAAACATGAGCGATCATACGTGCACGCGATCACATCTTATCGAAAACATCGCGTGTTATCGCTTACATTATTACATTCGATAATCTAATATCGGTTCGTGCCGCTGCAGTCGGTGCAGAATACCAAGGTGTCTCGTTCGCTTTTCCTGATCGCTGAACGGACTGAGGCATGTCGAAACGCAACGCTCGTTCCGATCTTCGCTACCGGGTCCGCGCTACGTCGCTCAAGCGGAAATACTAAGAAGAAAATGGGCAATATAATGGAAATCCGTAATGGCAATCGGTAAAAAATAACGTTAAAGTGGCCGAAGTTAATTCCCGTTGCAACTTTGGCTTGACGACAAACAAACGATTTTTTAACGATTGTTGAAGAACGAGAATGTGACGAAGCTATTATTTGCTCGCGGCATGTCTCGCGTTCAAATTCAGATTCCATAACTATGCAACTGTTAACGATAGCGTCAAATGAAAATCTCGTGGTAACATTGAACGAAGGAGTCTCTCAAGGAACAAGATAATTCGTGTCGCGGCACATAATGTACTTTGCAGGTGCAACGCGATGCAAATGAAACTTGAAGAAGCGAGAAACGGTTCATACAATGATGTCAGAACGGAAGTACGGTCAGCGAAGCGAGGAGCGTCGTTGTCCGACTTGCGTATCCGTTTCGCAGATTCATCTCGCGCATGGCGCCTCTTCAATCGATTGCAGGTCTCGTCGTAACGAAAGAGATGTAAACGGATGTCAAGGATCAGCTTTATGAGCGCGTGCGCGGTAATGAACAAGCGCTATGGTTGACGAGAAGAGACGTCTTGAAGTCTTCTTACGCCGGGTCCGAGTTTACGTTTTTATGAGCGTCGCGTGATCACATGGAGGCCACGGAATTCCCAAGCACGCTTTTACGATCGCACGAGCGGTAAGATGTCCGACGACGCGGCACGAACCCGTCTCTCTTTCTTTCTCTTTCTGTCTGTCTCATCTCATCGGCACCGAAGCAACGGTATCACAAAACCGTCCTCGGTATTATCACAATACGAACAAAAAAGGGGTACTAGGGAGCAGTGGAGGGAAGATGAGTCGCGTAACGTCGACGCGGGTGCCTTAGATCTCGGTGTCCTTGACGTATTTCTCGATCTCCGGATATATCGGCATCTCAAGAGTGCTAGGCGCCGATGGCACAGACGTAGGTGATGCACCGCTACTACTGCCGAATTGCAGACGGCGACACAGCTCCTCCAGCACCTCGTTGAACACCATGATGTTCAGGTTCTGACCGAGCAGGTGAAGCAGCAGGAAATCGCCAACCTGGAAAGATTATCCATTTCCCTCATGAATTTCACGGCGGAACAGGGTAGTCGCGCCGAGATGTAAAGATATAACATCGTTAGAGCAGGTACTTTTATCTCTCCGATGGTGTTATCCCCGAGGGAGTCCATTTGCAAAAATTGCACTGTGTCAGCAGGTACAAAGTACCGCCACCCTTCGTTCGGGGGCGTCCATTAAGCTCTTAAGCGAATTATCGCGATTACGGGCCCAATAATCGCGCCAAGCGAAGCTTCTTTTCATTAAAATTATGTTTCATCGATACTTTCGTAATGAGTGAATTTTGCAGGTTTCGGTTTTTATTCGGAAATAGATATCTCGATTGATGTTCTTTAAAGAATAAACTCTCATAAATGTATAATATTATCTGGATATCTATATCAATACTGGCTATTATATCGATATTATTCTATGTGCAATTGGATTGGTAATTCGTGATCGAAAAACGGTCGAATTAAAAGTCTCACCTGAGTTTTCCGGATGAGCGCGCTAACCGCAGTTGGCGTACCGAACTTGAAGCGCTTCTTGAGGATGGCCTCGCGCGAACTGGGCATCAATACCACCGCCATACTGTAGAGCACCGCCAAGCCGGATAAAACCGCGAGCACGATGAGCCAGAACCACAGGAATATATAGATTTTCTCGTTGAGGATGTTGAGCGCAAGTACGCAGAGTGCGTCCAGTTTCTGGATCGTGCCGGAAGCACCGAATTTGTGGAAAGTACACTTGGTGACACGTGGGAATACCTCGATCATCGGGTCACTACGCTCCTCCTGATTCATGTTGGAGAACTTCAGCACATCGGTGCCATACGTGAGGAATGCACCGCCCAAGAACGTGTCCACGAAGAATATGTTGCCGATCTGTAGCAAAAACAATCATATAATAACTGTCAGATGGATATTCGAGAATTTATATTTACTATTCCCTTTGAGTTGTTAGGAATTCGCAAAATATCATTAACATGGCGTTCGATTGACAGTCGAACGCGCGTTTACGCTGATATACTTACGACGTTAATAAAGTTGAGGATCTCGCAGAAGAAATATCCAGCGGCGTAGCTGTTGTGCAGATGCAGAGTCTCGATGACGTACTGGACCAGCCTTTCGGTCTTGGCCTGACGTTCCGCCTTGGACTCCATTGTCGCGCCTCTCATACCCTCGGATATCATCCTGATCTTACCCTCTTCCCACTGTTTCCACATCCAGTGAGGTATGTAGAATAGCACACCTTGGAAGAACAACATGAACGGCACCCACTGATAGTACGAGTGGAACCTCCTGTCGCCATAATCACCACCTAGGCCCGGGTGGGCCACGTGGGTTCCCACAGGCTTCAAGTTATTCTCGGGCAACGTGAACGTGTACGTGATCCAGCAGAACGTGTTGATCACATGACCGGATACTGCACCATCAGATACGCAGTTGATGGGGTCACCTGCAAAAATAGAAAAACAAGTAAATAATGATTCATCTGAATCAGCAATCCTGCCATCAGTTAAATAATTACACTATCATCAACGAAAGCATCATCTTGTGTGAGAAATGAGGATGATTGTACCGATCATATAAGAAACAATCGATCTCAATTGCAACCAATCCACGTATATTCATTAAAAAGGGATGCAGGCGTTTATGAATCACCCGGTAGACGTTTTTTCACGTGGTATTTTGCACGAACATCGTTAACGGAGTAAATCCCGTGGGATTACCGTCGGTGGAGCGCGCGTTAATCTCGCGCGATTAGCGAACGTCAGAGACGGTGTTATCAAGCGTTCGCGACTCGAGATAATTCTTTTCGTGCGACAAGTTGCGCTGCGAAAATGAGCTGTTTCGTGGATGTCGTTCCAGAGCGAAGACATTCAATACCTTGGTATCGAGTATTATCTTTATGTAGTATTCTGATGAAGTAGAACGGCTAATCTTGCTTCCTGCTGATGTCGACGTGAGCATTAAATGGACACAGCTGTATCGTATTCGTCCAAACAGACGAATACATCTGTTTTGCCAATTAGCAGCAGCTTCTTATTCATTCTGCGCTTTTGTCCGTTTCTCATGAGTTTATAGTTACAGTTAAATTAAATGATCAAGGAAAGCACAGCGAATTGAATTGATTTGAGAGAAATTGGTGAAAAACAACAAATGCGTAATATTTATAATAATAATAGTAATATTTTTTGATTTATAAATATTTGCAGAGAAGGAGAATATCCGCGATTACATCTGACAATTTTCAGTTTAACGATTTTTAAATGCGATATGCAAAAGAAGCGTATGTGCATGACATTTTCTTACCGCGTGATCCTCTTTTAGAATAAAGGGATGTCAGTTTTTTTATGAAAGGCTTGAAATTCAATGAACGTATTCCGATGCTTCGGCGAGAGGTGAAAGAGAGTAAACGAGCGTAGAAAGCGCGCCCGGAATGAATGGATCTAGTGTCTACGTGCTCTGGAGATTTTTCTCGAATGCAAATGCGCGACCGAACTGGTCTCCTATGAGCGCATAATTACGGTCCATATGCATACCAGATGCTTCGCGTCATGCTAATTACGATTATTGCAATTAAATTATGCAACGGTTTGCTCGGACGATGTGCAAGGATATGTTATATTAAGGTTGCAATTAAACTGTTTGCACTATTATTAGCGCTCGGCGCGAGCAATTCTGGACGCCTCCCAGTTCTTGAAAATCGGAACGTCAGATTTCTCATAATAAAATTTTCCTACTAAAAAAATCGTTAATCTCTTGGAATTCTTCGAGAATTGATGAACGTTCTCTAATTTTGCGACTCGAGGAAATACAACAATATGCACTCGACATTATTATCACCATCTCATTTATGCAACAAAGTCCTGTACAATAATTTATTACCATAACATTGTATTACATAATTTGTTAATACGTGATTTCCCGGTTGATGTCATCAGACATTAGCTCGCTCGTATAATTACGATATAGCTTTGAATCGATCGATCAAACTATATACAGCACATTTGTCCATCGTTACGTATAAGTTCTTTGCTATATAATTGCATTTCGCGTAATCAAGAAGGTTGCCGTTAATCGAATCGTCCAAGAGAACGATCTGGATTCGCCGGATGATGAAAGAGAAACGAATGTATACAACGCACAAGACACGCTCGTAAGATACCAGAGCATGGTCTCTAATCAACTGCGTCGGTGATGTTAAATCAGTCGTCGCGCCTATGTTTTGCATCACTCTGCAACGATAAAAGAGCAATGCGCAGAATCTGCGTTGAGGATCACAACCATAACTCGAGCATCATATATTCTCAAGCGGAAATGCGACACTGTCCCTGATACATTCGCAGTTTCTAATCGCGACCGGTTGTGAACCGCGTCAGCTTCCTACGAAACGTTGATCTAACCCGTAATGCACCCATTAAATTAAATATGATCTTGGTAGTTGCGTTTATTCTTGAAGGCGCTCTTTGTGCTTTGGGATGTCGTCTGGAACTGCTCTCTTGTCTGCTGCAGTTTCCGAAATATATTTCATGCATTTTAGACGTAGATTTTAATCTGTTTTATCTAGATGTTACATTCTTCATGTTTGTCACTATTATCTTGTAGATTTATCATGTCGCGCGATAAATTTTTAATTATTGCTATGGTGAATTTCTTGTGTTTGCAATTTTTCTTCAACGACTCTCTGATTCTCGATTTTTATTCTCGATTTATCGTCCGATCTGTATATTTTCTTCTAGCAATATTTTTGCGCAAGACAATCCTTTTCTCATAGAACAACATAATAACGATTGTATTCACCCTGCTTGAGAGAGCACTGGATGGTAAAGTTCAGAAGTGATCGCAGCGTAAAAGATTTTCTCAACAGCGTGTTCCTAGAAGACTTTCACTCTTGCGAGATACGAAGATCTTCGAGTGGGAGCTGGGGAAGCTGGAGGAACGAGGGAAATATATTGAATACGACGGTATCTTACCTATCAAGTTATTGGCAGACACAATGACGCAACAGAGGAACATGATGGCCGACGTGATCCTGTAGTGCGCCCTGAAGATCATATTGTCGATGACGGCCTTGTCGATCAGGTATCGCACCTTGACGAAGCCCGCGACCGACGACACCAAGCCAAACACTGCCATTTTTGTTTAATCTGCAAGAGAAAAAAGAAAACATGTTATCTTCACCATCAGCAACATATCGGTCACCGATAATTAATTAGCTTAATACAATTATTCCTTAGTTGCTTTAAGAAATTGTGCTTCCAAAATCTTTTATCATTACTTTGGCGCATTTTTATTCTGCCATGAATGCTTTATCATTATAAAGGCGTTCCTTTCGGCGAGCATCAAATTGCATTCCCACATGGCTGACGAACCACTTGCATTCGCTTGGCCAATCGCGATTAGGAGCGCATTTCATTGATCGACCGCCGATGGGTAGTATTAGCATTCTTATCATGTAAGTCAGTAATTTATAATGACTCAGAATCGCATGAACGTTGCTTAAGAGATAGACAGAAAGAGAAAAAGACGGCGCGGTTGTGCCGAGCCAATAATACGTGCCATATCTAGATTAGCTCGTGATTGATTCAGACTACAGTAGTAAACGGCTCGAACTACATTCCGCTGCAGCTGATCATCAATCTTATCCCCGTTCCTTCCGGCGACGGTCCTCGATCGCGTCGTTTGAGAATTGATCGATTTTCGCGAGAGATTGAAAAAAATGGAACGCAACGAAATTTAGGGTAATAGTATTACAATTAAAGTACTAAAACCGTTCTTTAAACTGATAGAATTTAGGAAATCTAGATTAAACAGTCCTATAAATTCCTTCCTACTAAATTCTCCATTTTAATCTCGGAATTACAATTGCAAGTCCAGAGAACTTGAGATAGAAAGAGAGAAAGAGAGAGTTGAGGGTATCGAACTTTTCACTTTCGCAAAGGAACCGTTTGGCTTTAGGTACAAGCAGTTGCTCATATTTCGTCTCGACAACTCCATTCTTATCTCTCGAGCTGTTTTTGAACAAAAGTGAGATCGTTCGCGATTGCATTTTCGGTCGGCGAGATTGTAACGCGGAATGACAATTCGCCGAGAAATTTGCCTTGTTTTCTGGTTTTACCAAGCCTTCGCACCCTCGGCGAAGACACAGGGAAAGAAAGAAAGAGAAAAAGAGAAGAGAGAAGGATTTGCTCTTCACCCCGATCTACCAACGTTGAAAGCGTCCGGAAATGGCAGATGTGTACGACGAGATCGATATAGAAAATCCTAAAGCACGCGCGCGCACCACACACATACAATTCAACCCACGTAGATTGTTCTCGTTGCGGAAACAAAGCGCGACGCGACCGGATGCCCAAGTTCTCCCTCGTCTTCGTCGCCCTCGGATTCCTTTCTATGGAACGACAGGCTCAGAAAACTACCTAACGCATATTTTGCAGAAGTTGGAATGACAAAGGCTCACTCGACTCTTTGTGGATTTTCGAAAATTTAAGGTCGCCTATTGTATCTAGATATTGGATTTTTTCGTTATTTTTTTTCATACGGTTTATTTATTTCATATGGCAAGAGTTTTGTAAAATCAGAAAAGATCAGATGCATCGATTATTTTCCCTTTCTAAACAATGTATTTCTTTTTCAGTATATTTCTTTGATAGTCGATCAGATGTAAAAGTAGCTTGCGTTCTACTCTCCAGTTATCGTGGTTTTGTGGTTGTATCTCGCCTTTTTCGGTGTAATCGTGCGGACAGTGTGCTAATTAAAGCACAGTGAACTGAGCCTTGCTTGACTGGCGTTAATCTAACGTGTGTCTGGTGAATTCGCTCGTCATTTTGTTGTCACGAAAATTATACTTGCACATTTACCGTGATGTAATATCACTTGACGTGGAAGAAAAAACGAAAGTAACACATTTGACGTTAGAAAATAATTTCGCGAATAAAATAATAGAATTAACGCAATTTCTTAGGTGATTTTGATAGGCCTACTTCATTACCATTTTCAGCATTTTACATTTATTTTTTGAATTTAAATACGAATAAGAGGAAAATCGCGTTAATTGTTTCTTCTTGTGAAAGAGAAGTACATTTTATTCAGTATAAAAGCCAAGGGCATTTACATGTGGCGGATAAATTCGTGCGTTCCTGCCGGACGACCGTGTCGCCGGAATTTTATTACTTAATTAATTGAAGGTAGGCAGAGAGCGCGTGCCTCATTGCGAGGTCGATCCACACGAGGACGAGAGTTCATCAGAGAATCGCGTGTTCTACGATTAGCGTGTTCAGTAATTAGCGATATAAAAAGAGAGGCATACAGCACAATGCAACAACAAAAATCGGCCGTTCTCCAAAAATTTGTTTAAACATCTGTGAGCAAGTTTTGTATCTTGCAATTCGCTCCGACAGAAATGTTCAACTTTTTAGTGAACTTTGGAAGTAACTTTTTTCAATCGTATTCGATAGTGCAAAGAGAGAGATAAATGTAGTGGGTTACTTTGAATATTAATTTTATTATACACTTTATTGTAATGTGTTCTCGGTATTGTCAAGATATTTTATTATGCTAAAAATGATGAAGCAATTTGATGTTTAATGGTATGTCGAAGAGGTGACTGTACAATTCGAGGCTTTTCCAGAGGGAATTTTTGTCGTCTCTTTTCACTCGTGTGACACATGTCGATGGTAAAAATTATATTTCATACATTTAAAATATACGGTTGGACATAATGAACGTAATAACGGACTAGACATTTATGACGTGTGAAATGTGAGATAGTAATAATTGTTAAATTCCGCGTAACATGAAATACGTATGCATATGACGTTAGCAAATATTTGTTTTGAGATAATTACGAGGGAGTTTGAAAGCTCCAATTGAACAACGATACAACAGTTTCTCGATAAATTGTTGTTGTTGAATTCCGGTCTTTGATGAAGTAATATTCGTGTAATTTAAATAGACGATAATTTTGAAGTCTAAAAACACTAAAAAGACTGAATAATAGAGTCTCACGAGATCTTTTGTTTGCGAGAGCTCCGTTTATGCGTCACGAAGAGAATTCGTGTGCTTACGTTAGACAGGTAAACTTTACCGTTCTGCCCATAAAAGTGCTAACTCTGAACACACGTGTACGCGAAATGTGTGAAATTTCAAGCCGTCAGCAAATCTAAAAGTGACGACGGCCGGTCGCAAAAGTTGACTTTGGATCGATAAATTTCTTCTGCTACTATCTAAGTATCTATTCTTAGCAAATTGTACAAGATTTTAGATATCTTGGAATACACGCGAGATAAATTATAAAATAATTAATTTATAATAGAACAACGCTCCGGAATGAGCACAAATATAGATACAATTATTGTATAATCGCGCGATCTTCAAATATTTGCGAATGTCCTCAGCAATATGCATTTTCTTCGAACAATATTACGAGGAATACTCTACAATGTGTCTGCAGCTTAAACCACAAAAATAGTAAGAAATATTGCTTTGCACATCCACAATATTTCCTCGGAGGCATTCAAATTTCCGAATACCTTCGTCATTCCTTTGCCACGCTTCTCCGGATGCTCGTGGCGAAGGAACAAGGCAAGTTAAACCAGTTGGCTGCTGCTGGTTTCTTGAATGGACAGGAGTGGGGTTCTGACTACGTGAACGATGACCACGACGACAACGACTATGACCACGATAAAGAGAGGCCGATACCCTCTTTTATATATATAATATATACACTTTTGCCTTGGTTGATCGTATTACTCGATCTTGTGTAAACACAACATTCAGAGTGGCATTTTATGGAGCAATATATTTTGAAGTCTCTTGGTGAATCATAAAGCTGTGTTGCACATTTGTTTTTTATTTTTTTAACTATTTAATACATATATGTCTTTTTCAAACATGTCACTGAATGTTACGCTCGACTACGTCTCTTGCCAGTTAGAATACGATTTTATGGCGTTACACAATCGCATATATATACTGAATAAAACGAGGTTTTATGTGCTATCGGCCGCGACAATAAATCCGCATGGTGTGCGTAGAGCGGAATTTCACCGTTGTCGTTTCTATCAGTGAACTAAATTATCGATTATCGAATCGAATGAATTTCCACAGGAATTATCCCAAAGAAAAAGAGCAAAACAATGTAACTTATGATACATGTCTTCTCATAAAATATTCCACATCACCACTTAAAAGACATATATACGAATGTTTTAATAATCTCAAAATTAAAGTTAATACCGTTACGATGTTCCTCGCGGTATGATTGATCATCAAAACTGCGGCAATACACGTCGATGAATTTAATCCACGAAGGAAATATTAAATCTCCGGGAATGTAATAACGCGCGAAGCCCCAAGAAACCGCAAGACGACGGTGGTTTCCGAAGGCGGCTTTCTTCTCACGATCGCTCGTACGAATTCGCGAATATCTCGTAAAGGATACGTAGTAGGGAGAACGGTGCACAGGATCTGAAAAGGTAACTCGTATCAGGTTACGGATGCAGAAAACAGGTTTAGGATCGCGCGCGATCGCGGGGCTGCGCACGAGAGCCTGCCGCTTCGATAAAGAGCCGAGAGTTGCTAATATACGATCGAGAAAAATGGAGACTCGACACGGACGTTCTTTGTCCGCTTTGTCACCGTCAAGCTCCAGCCGAGACTGTTGATTGGTAATTCCAAAAATATTCGGAATGAATGATGCATTGGGTTGACCGAAAAGGTCATGCCGACTACCTTAGCAAAATTCAAACATTTACATTAGTCGAGAGGAGAAATCCTAGAATCAGTGGTTAACAGGTAACATGCACGAGATTTACGCGCGTCACTGGCTGCACTGTGTGATAGAGAAACTGGAGCAATTTGTAGATCGCAATGACTTGGCGATTATAGTCGTGACGGGATTTACGTGTGTACGGACTAATAACAGTCGCTAATACGAGAGCAGCGAGAACACGATGCACGCCCGTAATCGGGACGTGATTGATGTACTCGTGTTTCGTTATTGCCGATATGGGAGGTTCGTTCGCGCACAAAACGTGGTCCAAATTTGGTGGTATTATCACTGCGTTGTGGGGATGGGAAGTGTCATTAAACCGGCCATGTAAACTGCCTCGATAATATTAATATGAGTTTAGTACAATTTACGATATGGCACGCCGTCATGTTGCACTACGACAATATTGTCATTGCAGAATATTGTCGTTACAGATATCTTGACACTGGGGAGATTTTTATTTTTGCACTATTGTATCAGTTTATGTCATATTTGTAATGAAAGATTGTGATACTGTTTTGTTATATACAAATTGCTTTCTCCAGGAAGTGATATTTATAGAAATATTATTTGCATGTGTTCCTCACATTGCATTCATTACTGCATACGCGGAAGTAATATTTCCATCCTACTTGCCTTTCTCGAGCAATGCGCATTGCTGAGAAATTGCTTTGGCATGATTCAAGGGGCGCTTCTTCGAAATCAGACGAGTCGCTGACGACTTTTTTCTACAGTGTGAATCACGTACTTTCCCGGATGTGACGAAGATTCCGCGAAGATTGTTAGCGAAAAGACATTACATCAAACTACAATACGACTATCTTCTCAAAATCTTATTTCTCTAAAAATTCTTGTTGAAATTGCCAAAACTTTATAAATATATAAGATATGCAACAGTCGAAGAATAGAAAAGTCGATGCAACAAGCTAATCTTGAAGTTGGGCTTTGTTTGATGGCTCGATTTTGTTGATTGATTGATGCGGATTGATATCAAACCGACAGCCTCGGATCACACGTACGAATTAATAATACGCTTGTAGCCGTGGACAAACGGTGGCCCTCGACACTGGGTAAATTAGCGCAGCGCGCTGTAAATTATCGTATCAACGACCATTCGCTGTGGCGTATGCCGCGATCAAGATAGCGGGTTTTATAATCGCGACCGAGTAATTGTACGTGCCTACCATGTCACGGAGACATACTTGCCTCGCTTTTAACCAGCGGCGATTCAGGTGCTGATACTGCGAAAGTACCAGCCGTCTACTTGTATCGAATGTGTCCAATCTAATGAGTTTGCGATGTTTCACATCGAAGGAATGTCTTGGAATTTATTTGCATTTATTGAAAAATCGACATCGAACAGATAACAATTCTCAATACAATGAAAAATATTTAATTATTCTCTTATTCCGAAGGTAGATAAGACAGTATTGCAGCATAAGAACAATTCATCTTTTAATCGTCAACGATTTAAATTTATATAACTGCGCGATAGTCTGTATAAAAGTTCACATCTTGATGAACCCTGATTATACACTCCGTGCTTCGTTCTTTCAATCAATTAATCGGATGCATCATCAATGAAACGCGAGCGAGTAGAAGATTCAATGAGGATCAAAAGATCGCGTCATTGACTTTCCTCTTGTTCAAGACATTCCACGAGAATGACGTGCACGAAAGGGCATCTACGCCGTGGCACGCATAATTCCTTCGTATCACGGAATTGCGTGCGAGACATACGCATTATCGGGAATTCGCGGAGTAACGTACGATGACTACGAACTCCTTTACACTTGCCGTGAGCTCGCACGTTGAGTGTCCTGTGCAGGCGTACTTTCATAAAGCAGCATTCACCGCGTGCATATCGTGAACAGTATTATTACTGATAGAAACATGATAAATTCACCGTGAGCAATTACCGTCTGAATAAAGCACATAAACGTGTAATTTTATCGAGCGATTTTTATCTAAAACGCGCGAGGAAATTGGATTCTGCTTGTTATTTCACTTTACAATGCAAAGCGAAGTAAGCGTGTTCGATTTTATTATTATTATTATTCTCCGGTAGGAATATTTATAATTTTTCAAAGATATTTAGTCTGACGCTTTCTAATCTCGTAGAATTCAAAATGGCGAGGCGCTTGTCGCGTGTGCTCGTTCAATTATTGATCGCGGTAAGTTGCACACGCACAATCTTTTACAATTATGTCATAATAACTGATAACGAGCCTTTTCCTGGCTCGTGTCGTATGAGAAAGACGCACGCGAGTCAACGTACGCGCAGACAGCTTTTCTTTCGTTTTTTCACGGCGGAGACGAGTCCGGCGAGTTGATCTCCAGCATGGAAACGGGAATTACAGTTACGCGCCTTACGCATACTATGATATTTTAGATATCTCGCGCGGGGATCTTTTATATGCGCCGACAAAGGCCACGTCGATGCGATGAAAAGAGCGAAAATTTACTCATTCGATAATCCAAAACTGTAATTCAGTAATTTAAAAGACAGTCGTGCAGCTTTAAATCAAAATCACGCAGAAGCAAGCAATCTTTTTGAAATATTACTGCGATATATTTTACATTGAAGATTCATATTTTACATTTTATATTCTCTCTCGTGAAAAGTCACGCGCGCAAGTCCGTCGTAAATCCTGATTAGAGTGTGAAATAATAAGCAGTTCCGGATGCACTTCTTTGCGTCACGTTCAAGAGAAACGTTTAGCTCGTTTCTAAACGACGTGCTTTCATGATCGTACGATCGTAAAATTGTTCAGGGCTGCCAGGTACAAGGACTAGCAACAGGCAATGGAGAAAATACAATCGCGTGTTATCTTCATTCATTTTCGGACCTAAACGAGGAAGCCGATCGCGCGATTGATCGCATACGCATGCACACTACACGTGGTCGATGTGAGTGAAGGGTATTTCGCTCGTTTCGCTTCGGGTGAAAGGCTAGAACTCGCGATATTCGCGAAATATTGCATTTTTCGTGCCGTGCGCGAGACGGATCCGCTCCGGGCGGATTTTTCGCGCGTCCGCCTCGCCCTCGCAGCGCGGGACGTGCGAGAGATTTCCTATAATTGCGCTTGTCAGGACAAATGGGGGACGAGGCCGTGGAAGTTACATTAATTGCCTAGCCAAATTGTTCTTTTCGCGACTGCGTTACGTAAATGTGGGAGACCATGACGTATAAAGCCAGCGAGAGCTGCTTGCTTCAGTGCTGCATCTGCACAAACTCTGAAATAATTGTCTGCTTAACTTTTTTCGTTCGTAATTCTTGATTGTATAAATCGAGTCAATATCGCGATTAGTATCTTTTTTTTATCATAATATTAAAAACGAAATTCTTAGAGAAATTTTTAAAACATTCTACTTTTATCGTTTCTGTGTGTGTTGTTTAATATTTGCTTCATCTGCGAATCGATTTTATCTTCAGCGCCTGCATAATTTCCAAATCGCGTTTCTCGTGCTCTTGCAAGTTTGTACGAGTTATAAAGCTCGAAAAACACTTTTCAATCGATAATTACAGATTTTTATTATAGAGTTATAGGAAGAAACCACGAGAAAATGTTTATTGATGTTTATGATTTATGACTTGATAGGAAGAACTTGTTCTAAATAATTATATTCTTCGAAGAACCTTGTAGGTGACAGTTATTGAAAAATCGATCATGGCGATATAGTCTTTGAACCGCAGACGTGGAGATATCGACGACAGAACAGTTTCTCTCAAGTATGCGACAGCCGAGAGATCAGACCGTTTTCTCGTGACCAGTTGTATCAACACCAACATTAATTCTGACGATTGAATGTTCGCTTCCCGTTGATATCGCGAATAACATTATGAAGTAATAGGAATCGCCGATTCGACATCGCTTGTCGCAGAACGATGCAACACGATTCGAAAACCAGAAGTGATACGATAAATAACAGCACTCGCTAAAAAATAAATTCAACTGTAATTTCACTCCGTTCGAATTACGATCCGCCGCGAACACGCGAAATATCCCGCGTTTTTTATCTATCACTTCGTTCGGTTGTTATTATTTCTCCCCATTGTCGTTGCATAATGAGAGATACATTTTTCCAGAGGCGCATCGCGTCAGAGATTAAGTCTCTCTATAAGGATACCGGTTTCTCGACGGACTCACGGTATTATACCTCTCCATAAAACGCCTACTCTCTTACGGTATTTACACGGTCGTGCTTCTAACGTCAAGCGCAGAGAGGCGGAGAATTCTAACGTCTCCCATGAAACGCGAAGGCGGCGGAGAGATAATGCTGTGCACACACATCTGAACCTTTCTCGTTCACGCCTAACGCCTCGGTCCTTATCATTGTTTTATCTGACTCGTGAAACTGCAGCAGGCCGTCCTGTATCTACCGTATCGGAGTCGTACGTATCCGTTCGAGCTATCGGAACAACGGATGCGGAAAGTCCTCGTACGGATTCGGATTCCGTTCGTTCCTCGATACCTGATAAAATCGTACAGAGAGATAAAAGCACGCGTGTGACAGATGCGAAAGAAAATATTAAATTAAACGATAATATTTGTGTATCTCTCTACGATGATCCTGTTGCATTGTATTGACAGACTTCTTCAAGATCTTATTCATCCAATTGATTTTTCAATAACAAAGAATTAATATTCGTCAAAACAAAAGCATGATATAAGATTTCAAGCGGCTGTTGCTTTTATTGCATGGGCGTTAGTTTCATATTTTATTTTTTGGTATCTAATCGCGTGGGCGACTCGAACGTGATCTATCGATCGTGCGTGTCGTCGTCGATTCTCTCGTGCGGACACAACTCGTTCTCGAGCGGAACACGAGTAGCCGGTATGCAAAAAAAGATTGAGAAACATTGACGCTTCTTCTTTTCTTCGCATCGAAGCCGAAGTCGAGATAATCAAGGGACTGTCCTTTGATTCGTAGAAAGGATTCCATTTTTCTTTGCGGAAATACAGCTTGGAATCTGACCTGCCTAACATTCTTTCAGTCGTTTTCTTTTCTTTCTATTCACCAGAAAGAATTTCACATAATGTTAATAATCGCATAGTGTGATTATTACAATAATTATACTTTATACAATTCTCATTGCATCTGCAATAAGAATGTAAATAGCATGTGTCGAAAAATAATTAATAACATATATTTTAATACGAAAACTAAATGAATTAATAGATATACGTACGTATGTTAAATACTGATTAGTGAAAAAGGAGCTCTATTGTTGGTCGAGTATCAAATCACGTCCACGGTGGAATAACGCGAGAAATTAGTGCCTCGTGATTTTCGCAACGGCGATAACAAGGAATTCGCGAAATGAACGAGGGATTACTCCTACTGTCGAGAAGAACAGAGGCCGACCATTTTGCCAATTGAGGCCGATTAAGCGTGGCTGGCCGACGCGCGCGTTTCGCTCTCTCTCTCTCTGTGAATTTCAGGTTGCTACCCATCACGCTCGTTAGTAGCCGTACACCGATCGAATGATACACGTGCGTCGCCGCCATGTAATTTCAGCTGGTTCGACTACCATGATTTACGTAATTAACTCGCGTTTTCACGCCATCTAACCTCGCGTCTCGATTTTCACGAATAAACAAGATCGCACGCCGCTCGAGAATCGCGAACCGAATCAAACCCGGATGGTTTTGATCTTTTAACGGCAAATATATCTCATCATAGAGACCCCTCGTGCAACTTTATTGCGGACGGAACAAAATTCGAGACCGCAGACGATCACGTTGCGTTCCATTGTGCACTTGATTCGGCCGATTGAAAATCAGCGCCTTCGATCTCGCCCTCGACGATATATCGCGTATCGACCGATCGCGCGAACGATACTCGCCAATTTCACGATACAAAGTTGCCGAAGCCGGTGTCTCGTGAAAATTATAGCAATCTTAACCTCTCTCCCGCTTTTCTTTCTCTCTCGACGTTCTCGCGGTGAAGGAACGAACCACTTGCCCATTATTAAAACACGCTCGTCCGTTACACTCGACGGGCTCTTGTTTTGTTCAGTACCTTCTTCTGCTTGCGTGACGCTACGTTGATTTTCCACCCTAAGAGGGAACGAGGGGGCAACCGCCTCTGTCGTTGTCACTCGTCGTTGCAGCTCGCAACTACTACTAGCACCACTGCACTGTGTCCGAATTCGGGCCTGCGTCCGGCACCCCGGGGGCCCGAAGCTGCGCGCACGAGCGACGCGCCGATTCGCTCCGGAATTGGCAGTCGTCTTTTCTCCCGTGAGATCGGTTTGCTCGAGCGATCACACCTCGCGATCGTCGTCTTCTTCTTGTCGACGCTCGTTCGCGCTTCCTCGTTCGCGTGGAGAAATTTTGGGAATTTGGATAGATAAAAACGGGGTGAAACCGCAACGGACGAAGCGGTCTCCCTTAACGCGTCCTCTCTTTCGCTCGTAAACGCGAACACGAGCCTCCCAAACCTCACGGAAGTCTACACGCTACGTAACACGCTGACGGGGCCCGCGAAACAACTGACTCGGATGACGAAGGGTCTCGCTCGGGGCCCCACCACTACCGCCATCTTGCGTTCAGGAGCCTTGCTCGGCGGAGGGGAGAGAAGGGTACTGCCTACTGCGTGGAGGGAGCGCCAGGTGCGTACACTGTACGCACCTTTGCGAAATCCGACGCATCCCCAAATTTTCACGTTGGCATTTTTGCCGTGCGCATGGTTAGCATGGGGTGGTCTCGATATATTATTTCACGCGAAGATTCTGCAGGAACTCGTTATATGATTTGTTCCTGTATGAATACGCTTCGAAATACACTTTATGAAAATCACGAACAGATTTATGTAAATGTCTATTTCAGTGGTGCATTTTCCAGCATACATTTTCGGATCCCGGAATGCGCATGAATCTTAATTTTGACAGCGGTGAAAATTTCAGCGGCGAACAAAGAATACCGTTAAAATAAATCTGGTGGCGGAAAATTTGCATACTTGATGCGAGTGAAACTGTTGCGAATGATACATGTTAGTATAAATCGTGGAAATGCAGCTGCGACAAAGTTGCATTCGCCGCACTAGCACGATAGTCACTTCCTGCCGTTCCGAAATAATCTGTCTTCCTGCGCTTCCTTCCCGGAGATCGCTGAGAAATTTAGCAAGGCGCAAATTAATTCATCGCGCGAAGAAGTTTCCTTTCCGAGTTGCTCCTCCTTCCTCTCTTTTATGCATTAAAGTAACGTTATTATGTCTACTTTAAAAAAGTTATAGTTTTCTATCTAATATATGCTTATAGGATAAAGTCACGTTGTTAATAAATTCTAAATTAATTCTAAGAAAGAAAGAGAGGAAGGGAAGAAGAAGAGCATTGAGAGAGAGTGCTTTACTGCGTTTGCACTTTTTCCACTTTTATGGGACGTTTTCTCACTCTTGCGTGCGTATCTTCATTTCGTATCGACGAGTTCCTCTTTGAATCTTGGAAGGGGGCAGCTTCCAACCCGCGTTAGTGAGATACTTGCTGGCGAAATCGCGCGGAATCTCGGCAGAAGCTGGTAACAGCATGCCAAGCTGGCGCGGCATGCCAATAAAAAGGTACCGTTTTCGCGACCAGCGGTCGCGATGAGTTCAAGGACCAAGGGCCCATAGGGTTCGCGCGTGAGAGAGTCCTTCTGCTAAGTCCGTGAGCCCCTGTATACGCATCGTGTGAACTCACCTTTGCTTTCTCGACCTGTATCGTGTGTCCGCGAGAAGCGACCACAGCATCTCGACTGGAGCGAGATGAGCAAATATGCTTCGGTCCCCCTATTCTCCCCCTTTTCCGTCTCTTTCTCTTTCTCTTTTCTGTTTTCGCTCTCGGCTAGCAGTCTGCTCTCTTTGTCGCTCCAGATGGGGCCCAAGGTTTTCAGCTCGGTGAATACGCGGTAACCATGCCGGGAACCTGTTCCCCCTGTTCCTCCCCGAGCGCCTCTCAGCTCTTTAAAGGCTGCGTTTCTACGTTCCTCCGTGTCTCTTTGCCGGGGAGGACTTCCTTTCTTGCGTTTGTATTGTCGTTGTTATCACACGATGCTATCATTAACAATGTTGTTCTTCGATATAATTAAGAACGCGCTACTTATTTCGTTAAATCGACCATTTTGCCATTACTTGAAGATGTACGTTTACTGAAACAGTTCCTTTAAATTCGTGAAAAATTTGGGTTGAAATTTATTATTTATCATGATATTTTTTCTCCATGTTTCATCCATGGACTTTATCTGTCTCTCTTGGCAATTCTGGCAATTGCGAGTAATTATCATGTAAGATTGAAAGGAAAGCTAATGAAATATTGTTTCCGTCGTTGCATCTTCCTAGTTTAATTGAGTTTAAATCTTTTAAGGATATTAATTCATGGATGTATACGTTAGGATTTCCTAAGATTTTAGGGCGTATATAAGAGCTGCAAGTCGTATTTCGCCATAGTATACTCGACACCTTTGATGAGTTTCACAATCGGGACCAAGAATGTCATGACAATTGTTGCTTAAGAGTTGTCTGTGGCGAAGAAAACTGGTTATGACTGTAAACTTGTAAATGTTTTTTAGCAGGGCAAACACTTTGTAACTCAGCTTAAGACCTTGGTTCAGATTCTCTCAAAAAGAGAGTCGTAAAGTTTCTCCTCAATGATAACTCTAAACCTCTGTACCAAATGTTCTTGTTGAAATTAGAATTGCAGCACAAGAGGGTGCGACAAAATGACGCGTTGTATCTGTCGTTAACGAACTTGAACGTCTCGCGCGGATGTCGCGCAATTGCGTTAACTGACGCAATTGCTTGCAAGCAATGTCTTCAATGTTAATGAAGCTACAGCTGTATTTTAACCAATCCTCGTTTTCGCTGTTCAAATATCATAATATTTGCTACAGCATAGGGACATAGAGACGTCTGCGTGGGCCATGATTGTAACGGTTCAATAACGACTAATTTACAGTCTATTAACTAACGCTGATCGCGACATTGGATCGGATACGGGTCCCAGTCTCGAATGGTTTCATCCAGTAGACTGGATAGCAGCTGTGATGCCAGCCGGTCGAGAGAATGGAAACGAATCTCCGCGATTGGCGACGACGAGGACGACTGACGACGTCGTTATCAGCGCGCAAGCCGAGTATATATTCCGTTTACCTAATTGCCGGTTGTCCGTCGTAGTTAAGTTACTTCCCCGTTAACGGCAGCGAATGTCGAACTACGCGGCGGCAACATTCATTATCCGCGTCTCCCGGCAATTATTATTTCTAATGAGTATGCCTCGCGGCCTAAGAGCACATCTCGCCGTCCCTTCGTCTTTGTTTCTGCCCGTCTTTGTCGATAGTTCGTTCTCTTGCCGTCGACTTTCGCGATCGTTTTTCTCTTCCTGTCTCTCTCTCTCTCTCTCTCTCTCTCTCTCTCTCTCTCTCTCTCTCTCTCTCTCTCTCAGCCTCATTCTCTTTTTCGCTGTGCACCTCCCGGTTGCCTTCTTCGGGTAACGCGGTTGTAAGGGAACTCCCGTCTGCGTAACCACTTCGTCGGCGCTTCTTCCCGGTAAAGGCGATTTTACACGGTTCTCTTCTAGCGGTCATAGTCCCGAGCATAAGAAATATTGGTATCACAAATTTTATCGTGATTAAGTCATCGGGAACTCGAGTTGATTTTTGAACTTTCGATATCGATCTACATTTATAAATTTGAAAGAGTATTTATAAAAGCACTTGCGTAACATGCAAAATACAACTAAAATAGAAAAAATACAATGTACATACATGTATAAAAGATGCAGAATATGACTAATGGGATGCTGCGGACGTACACAGAATTAAAAGAAAAATATGCACATCTGTTACGTGATCTGCATAAAATGGCTCCTTTTTTTATTATACAAAGATATTCTCTTTTATCAAGAGAGACCGAAGATGTGCACGATGAATTATATATCAGATGACCTCATTCATTGAACATTCACCTTGAACTATCTGGCCGATCTCAAAGAGACCGTGTGAGATCGCCTTAAGGTCTCCCCCTTTCTTTTTGCCGTAACCTCGGCGTAGCACGGTGCCGGGGCCCCAGTGCTGTACAGCGTGGGGCCTGTGGGCCCGCGAGGGAAGAGGCGACGGGTGAAGAGGAGGGAGACTTCGTGGAGAGTTCCACGGCTACCGAGTCGGGCGAAGGAAATTAATGAATGGCGGCGATCTCTCTCTCTCTCGGCGTTAATAAGCGTGCACCTGGGAGCGGAAGTCGCGGAACAAGGGGAGTCCCTTTTCCCTGTCCTTTTCAGGACGATCCACCAGCCGTGTCCGCGGATACGGGAGAATGCAAGGGGAATGGCACAGCAGCCCTGTTTAATCCCTAGTTCTCCATTTTCCAAGCGAATCACGTAATAGCGCCATGACGTCGTCCGTTAAACGCGGAGCCCTTAATGAATGCTTTAACCCTTTAAGACCCCCATCGACGATACAGGCTACAACCTTCTCGCAGGTCAGAAGGGATGTCTCATAGTTTATATGTGGAGAATATGAATATACATATATTTGAAGGATCATACGTATTATGTGAAGAAATTTCAGTTCGGAGATAATCATCGGTTTTTTTTCTCTCTAATTGCTTAAATATTTAAATAAATTGCGCCGCGAGATTCGCGGTTAATCACGCTTAATCGCTCGTTCATTCTGTCTAATTGAGACTGTGGGGGGATTGGAGATTTGGCCCTGACATCTATTACTCCGCTGCCTTCTGCCGCGCGCAGTCCATGCATGGGACTGCGACTCTCCAATTCAGCCCGATACATGGAGACGACCGCGTGCAAGCGTATTGTACACTCGCGTACGTGTCATGTGTGTGGGTGAACACATAGCAAGCTCGCGTGTTCGTGCGGGTATGTACCCTCGAGCAAAGCCAGCCTCGACGTTCGTCTTCCCACGAACCCTTTACTGTATGTACGAGTCTCGTTACTCGTTCCGGGATCAGGAAACACTCCCATTAAGGCCGTTTTACACGCTCACGCGAGCGATTCCACACTCGGGCGCATTGGAGCGAGCTGCGATCGCGTGTGAACCACCTGTACAAGCTGCAGAGGGGCATGTGACGCAATCGCGGACTTGATGACGAGATCGCGAGATCTGGAATCCTGAATCCCAATCCTTTGACCCCGATGGCAAAAATAGCTAAAGCTGGATAATTGGAAACAATTATAATAATGATACAATGTCTCTCTTATACCCTTGATATTGATTGATTATTTCTCTTATATCCAATTTGAGAAATAATGAGGATAATAATTTCCCGAACATGGTTACAATAGCAGCTAATTTATGATGATGGTCGATGCGTTATTATGACACAAATTACATGCATTATCGTCCAATTAATTTAATGAAACGTTCGTAATTATTTTCTTAATTATCAGCTATTGATTTTTGCTTAAAAAGTAAAATGACGTTTTAAAGCTGCGTGAGCGTGATTCAGAGCGTACGTAGTCTTTGTACGCGATTATCCGCGCTCTGTGGACTTGGCAAAGACTTCGTTGAAGGAAGATCAGCTCGGGGCAAGACGATGTCCTCTATGCTAATGCACAGTCGTACATTCCGTACTGAAGGCGAGGCTAATACTGTAGCTGACAAGTCCGTCGATATTACGACGTTGGGTCACGTCAAGAGTACGAAGATTACACTGACTATACTCTGTAACAGGAGGCAGGAGAGACAGAGAGAGTGGAAAGAAGAGAGACAGGGACAGAGAGCGGTTTTACTCGTCCGAGACTCAGAACGGGAGTCCACGGGACTGACTCCCAGGAGCATCGACGTAATTATAGCGTTTAGAGCTACCGAACGGTAACTGAAACCTCCCTGAGCGACGCGAGAAAGGGCGAGCTCCTGAAACTGACGTCTCCTGCCTAATGAAGGGGAAAAGCCATGGCGGCAATGGAATTCTCCTTCCAATGATACGCGAGATGAAAGGGGAGCTCTCCACATTGAGATGTTGATTAAGCAGATATCGAAATTTCATGGGACTCGAAGAGTAGATAAAACCATTAGATTCAGAGACGATATCAGTTTGTATCACTACATGGGTAATTGTAAATTTAAGATTGCGGACACGAATGATTGTTGTTAAGAAGAATATCAATTAAGAATCTCTCTTGCTTACTTTATATATACATTTGTCACACATTAGTCATTTGAATTCATATTATACACAGATTACTCATTCTTCCTCTTATCTTTCCTTACTTCTATCTTCTTGCCTATTTTGTCTTCCGGAGGCTTAAGCGACGTAATTGTGGTTTAATCCGCAAAACCTCTATCGTTCTTCCTCATTCGCGAGATAAGCTGGACGCTTAGCTAGCTTCGATATCTCGAGAGATGCTAGTTCGATGCCCTCTCGGCTCGAGAGAAGAACGGTCTCGGCGTGGGCGAAGAAGTCGTCGAACTTCCGAAGCTTCGATCGACAGGAAAGCTCGTCGTCGTCGTCGTTGTCATTATCATCATCATCATCATCACCATCATCATCATCATCCTCGTCCTCCTCGTCTTTGAGACTCCACATGTCGATTAGACTTCGAGGTGCACGGACATTGGTCGAGCGAATTTGTCATCCTGGGAAGACGAGATCCGCGCCGTTACGGAGACGAGAAGGAGAAAGGAATGAACGAAAGGGGAACTTGAACTCGTCTCCGTCGCCGCGCGGAACGGGCCCCCGAGACGTCCGCTGGAATATATCCGATATCTTTGGAATGGGGCATAGGTCCCAACGACCCGGTGGCGGCGGCGGCGGCAGCGGTGGCGGCGGCGGACATTGCCTGAACCTGTCTCCACGCATCGAAGTCTGCCTGCTCACCTGCATTCCATCAAGAGGGGCCCTGGAGGGGGACCATTCGGGACCCGCAGGGCCGTGCGGACCGCGCCCCGGCACTTTCCTCGGTTCCTTCCCAGGCAACATACATCGATCTGCATTCTAGCGTCGCGCATTGAAACTTTGATAGTGAGAATTATCTGAGAACGTTCAGTTAATCTAAACTTGTTTTAATTAACGGTGGAATTGCCATGTATAGAGATAATTTGTAAAATGTAAAAATGATGAAGCATCATTTTACAAAATATTGATATCACTATATCACACAATATAATTGTTACAAAAATCATTTTTAGATGCGTCAGAGATCTTTAAGCAGTTTGAAATTTATGAATATTGATTCGTTGAAACGATATACATATCTACCATGGAATAAAGATTGTTTGCCGAGTGTTGCTGTCGAACCTAGAATGCATAAACAGAATTCATTAATTCTAACACACTAGGTCGTTATCCTGGAGCTGATTTCCATATGCGGTAGTTCTGAGCACGCTCCTGACGCAAACTTGGCTCGGCGGCGGCGGCGAGGGTGTGTGTGGGATCGCAGTGCACACCGAATCGCCGAGATCAGTGACGTAGTCGTACGGGAGGGCGGGAAATTCTCAGGTTCGAGAGTCTGGGCCGTAAAAAAAAAGAAGAGATAAAACGAGCGAGCGCGCCGCGGAGCCGCGCTCTTCTCTCGGCTCTCTCGAACCTACCACTTAATTTAATCTCGCCTTAACATCGAGCTCGTGAAAGGCAGCTTTTCTCTCTTTCTCTCGCCCTCTGAAAACGGACTTCATTGTCAATTAATCTTTTTACGGTCCTCGTCTGAGCCCGGAAATTCGCGGACGTTTAACGAGGTGGAATTTCGTTAAATTGCGGCCTGATTCGCTACAGGAAAAAGCATAGAAATTTTATAGCGTTTTTTCAGTTGTTAAGATTTGCAGATACACAGAAATATATTTTTACCTCTCATTGAATAAAGTTTCCAAAAATAGTTGTTAAGTTAAGAGATTTAAAGTTCTATGCGATTCACAAGGTGTTGACTGTTAATCCTATTTCGTTTACTAAATTATGAAATAAATTTATTGTTCTAAGTCTTATAAAAAAATTGTTTGCATGATTGGGCAATGGATAATATCAAGTAGACAAAGATAAAGGCTACTACATAGCCGGCGAAGAAACGCAGAGATCAAGCAGAAACGATCATCAATCGCGGGTCACGTGGTTCAGCGGCGCCGAAGATTGGTGCAAACTAATTCACTTTCTTCCTGTCTTCTGGATTAATAACTACGCCACTGTGACCGGTTAAACGCGTTCCGAGAAGCTTAAAGGACTGTCAGGTCAAATTTATGAAAAGACTTTCTTACCGACACCCTTTCTTGCTTGCACCCTTCTGTGTGATGTCCAATTTTAATGATTAATAATTTTCGAAGCAAAATACCTGGTTTTATCGATCCGATTCACGGCAAATAGTTGATGAATAATTATTACGCTTCTCACCGTCCGATTACGTCAACATTTGAACAGATTAGAATTTAGAGTTTGGCCAATTCCAACAAGAAAAGCAGATAACAGCTTCATCCTTTTATTTAATCATGAATGACGAGTACTACGGAAACACAGGTCACGTAATCTATTTGTGCTTTATGACAGATAAACGAAGAGTTGCTATGAATTATTAATAATTATCATCAATTTTCTTGTTGGGAAATTTGTAGAAGCTCGTCACATCTAGCGAGTTCTAGCAAGCTGAGATTTGGCTGTTTCGGGAACATTCAGCATATTTGCCTAAATATTGAACGACCATCGAATGGAATTTCGCGACAGCAAAACTCCATTATGGCAGGACTTTGGTGTTCCGAACGTGATGATCAAAGTTCAGGAAGTTTGAGAAAATGGGACGGAATTTTAGCGTGATTTTGTCGGCTTGTTAGAAACGCATAAGATTCTTCCTAAAGTTTAACGTGTCGTTTAACATTAATGGTACGGTTATATAGATAACAGCATCTCGGCAGCAATTAAATGTGTCAATGAGATAAGTTCTCGCGAGAGAGAAGGACATATAATTCTGTCTCATTGACTTTCGTGGCTGTTAATTAACTGTGAAATTAATTATTACTTTTTTGTAACAATACTAATGTATCTCACGGATAACAACAATATCAATATTAATATTCATCGATATGTTAATTATAATGATTTTAATTATTGTAATGATACAATAACTCCAATTATTGTAATGATAACAGTAACTCTAACTTAATATCGCAGACACATCACAAGATAGCCATGTATCTTAATAAACATTTACGTTACAGTTTTCATTAAATTAATGAATCTCTCAAGAAAATTAACACGTTTCATCATTCCTCTCGCAGTGCCGCTCATTTGAGATTAGTGCTCTTATCTCTCGCGTCTTGAATCGCCTAACATTATAATTACAAGCCCGGCGAAACTTGCCGGGTATTGCTGACTTCTTCGGAATTTCCTACACACGGGAGAGAAAGAGAGCCTCCGTTTCTTTTTCGATAAGCACAAACCTCGCGGCTTCCTACGAGCTCCGACTGTACGCACGTGTACGAACACACGCGTGTCCAAACCGACTCGAGTACCTGGCACGTATCTGCATTCCTGTGAGGCGGTACCCAGCACGGGTGCCGGCCGCCTGAGATACAGGCCTGCCGTTGCGGGGCCCTCAATGCGTCCGAGAACACGTCGACCCTATGGCACGCGGCCCAGCCCGCGCAGGGTCACGAGAGGAGTTAAGTAGCCGCTTCTCTGAGGGCCCATTTCGAAAGCGAACTACCCGAAACACGGGATGCAACGTATGGCTTGATCATCGACGCGTAATAATCTCCGGTTTTTCTTGCCCTGCGTCGTCGACTCGTTTTGTTTGTTTCTCGTTGTCCTCAACACCACTTGATCTTGAATATTTCAGCTTTTCTTCTAATTTTGAATCGTTTCAGGGAAGAACTCTTTTCGTCAAGTAATAGGGATGTTGGAAAATAATTGCATAATATAATAGATTATTATTATATCTTTTAGATTTTATTAATATCCTTTTCTGTTAGATTATTAATATTCCTTCGAGGAAGCTTTGAGCTAGCTGCTTTAGCTAAAGTATAAATCCGACCCTGAATTACACCCTCGTGCCCTGGAGTTTATTCTCCTTTGATATGGAAATAACTTTGCCGTGGAATTTTCATCGATGGTTGTTACGTAAGGTACTTCCCTGCGTTGGGGTTGGATAATTTTATTTTTAGGCGACGTTGAATATAGACTATCGGTTAATGGCATAAATTAAAAATACACCTTTTTGTTATGTAGCTTCTTTCCACATGCCTGAAAGTAAAAGTTACGTAGCGTTACGCGTACATGCAACGCACAATTAAATTTCTAATATTAAGTAAACTTTAGTTTTTTTCTTAAAGTTGTGCTACAGAGAAACTTCTAAACTTGTATTTTATAATAACAATATAACTAATAAATTTTTTCTTTTTCCGAGGAGTTCTGTGCTATTTATATTGTTATTTGGCATATTGCCTAGAGTTCTCGATGATTTACAATTCGTTAAATCAATAAATGAAAAAGTTCTAGCCATTAGAAATGTTTTCTTTTCCGAGAAGTTCTGAGTTGTTGATATCATTATTTTTTATATTGCCTAGAGTTCTCTGCAATTGAAAATACCGTAAACTCAGAAATGAAAAAGTTCTAGCCGTTAGAAATTTTTTCTTTTTCCGAGAAGTTCTGAGTTGTTGATATCATTATTTGTTATATTGCCTAGAGTTCTCTGCTATTGAAAATACCGTAAACTCAGAAATGAAAAAGTTCTAGCCCTTAGAAAGTTTTTCTTTTCCGAAAAGTTCTGAGTTGTTGATATCATTATTTTTTATATTGTATTTATATTATAATTTACTAATTATTAAAGAAACTATTGAATTATTAAGAAAATATTTTTTCTACTATATTGTAAGAATAAAAAGTAACATTTAATTACAACTTATTTTTTCTTTATCATGTTTCAGAAAACTTGGCTTGGACCTGGTGCCACGTCAAGGTTCTCACATGGTGGACCCGGATACCATGTCCGTTGTGGAGTTATACGATGTGGTAATGAAAAACAGATATCGTAAATGTTCGAGCCAATGGTTTGAAGTAGACGTTGAATAGAAAGTTAGAGTAGTAAATGAGGAAGAGGTCAAGCGAACGTGTGGAACAGTGATGAGCGGCATGAAACTATATTCGAATTCATTAGAATGCTGATCACGAAGATAGCCTCGTTCAATTTCGCTGCATGTCGAGTGATACAGTTACTTCGTCGAACTCGGTTTCTTGTGAATCGAGAGACATGCCTTGCGTAGAATTCATAGATTACTAGTTTTTCTGTTCCATTTGGAATAAATACGATGAAATATTAGGTTACTTCAAACAAATTAATTAATTTATCGCAAACTGGTGATATGAACAAGCAACATTTTCCTAACTAATGCATCCCGTTAATATCTTAACATAGCGCACTCGAATCCCCAGTGATTTACTTATCAGAGCCAACATGAAGGCAGGAGGGTAGGATCTTAATTTCATAAATCAAGGCTGAATTGATGCGACTGAGGGACTAAAACTTTGCTACAAATTTCTACATATAAATGAATAAACATCATTCGCGTGGCTTTAATGCTGATTCTTCCCCGGGGATGATGGTTACAGCACGTGCAGAGCGCCGAAAACTCTCAGGGCGCGTCCGCTCGAGGTACTTTGCGCCGCAAGGAGCACAAAAAGGTTCTCACGCATCATCTGTATTTCTGCATGCGGGACTTTGGCCACTCGGTTGGTGAGGACACCGAGATCTATTTTTCCCTGTTCGATGCCAAGCGACAGCAGTATCTGAGTGAGCGATTCTTGGTGCGCATCAGCAAGGAAGGCTTCTCCAATTATGTGGAAAAGATGCACAGTAACTGCACCATCTTCACGGACCTGGGCAACTCCGACCTGAGCCGTGATCTCTACATGATCGCCCACGTGATGCGCTGCGGCCGGATGCTGTACTCCGATTCCGGTAAGAACAAGACTGGCACCGCGATCTACAGGCGGCCACATGGGGTGGCGGTTCTCTCCCTGGCGGATGCGGCACAGGACCACGCGGAGGAACTCGAGATGACTTTTAAGGTAAGTGGTCGAAGAGAAGAGAGCCATTGCACTACTGGAGAATTTTCATTTTTTTTAATTTGAGATTATACTTTAGTCTTACATTTTCCGTAAACTGATTTTTTAAAAATTTGAATATTCTGATGATGCTTTTCCTTGAAAAAAATACTTAATTAAATTTATGACATAAAAAATAGACATAGATGAAATAAATTTAATATTTCGATTAATAATCTTTTTTTAATTGATGTTACTATTCAGTGTGATGATTGAAGGGTTGTTGATTTCGCAGGTTTATCAAGGAGAAGAAAAAGAATTTCATCAGCTGCACGAGCAAATTATACGCAACAACAAGTGCTCTCCTCTTCCCGGACAGCCTAATTATGGGATAGTGGTATCTTTGCGTATTCTACACGGTGAACTGTCTCAGGTTCGGGAAGAGAATCCATTGTTATTCAAAAATATCTGTCTTACAAAGAAACTCGGCTTCTCGGATGTTATTATGCCGGGCGATGTACGTAATGATTTGTATCTGAAGCTGGAACGTGGTGAATTCGAACGCGGTGGAAAGTCTACTGGCAAGAATATCGAGGTGAGACTATTTCTCACAGATTTATTTCTATAAATATATTTTTATAAATATACTTTAAATAACTTCTACGACATAAAAGTTCTTGTATTAAAAAATATAATAATTATATTTTTATATGTGCGTGTGTAAAATAATTTAAAGAAAAATGTGCGATGTGTAATAAATTATTCAATTCATAAATGCTTACCAAATTAATACGTTTGCAAAATTAAGTTTAATAAAAAAAGAATTACAAATTTATGACATTAAAATCTACTTGCGACAAAAACTTTAATTAAATACTTGAATTGTTACAATGAAATTAGGTGACAATCCTAGTCCTTGACACGGATGGTCAACCCTTGGAGGAATGCTTGTTTGGAGCCGCGGGGATGGACGGTAGCTCCGAGTACCAGAGTTTAGTCATATATCATTACAACAGCCCGTCGTGGGCAGAAACCGTGAGACTAGCGATACCCATCGACAAATTCTACGGAAGCCATGTGCGTTTCGAGTTTCGGCATTGCTCCAGTGAGTTTCGATTGATATCGATCAAATAAACTCTATCTTTCTTTTCCTTTTTCTCGGTGTTCTTGCCTGTTCTTCGCTTTTTCTTTGGATTCTATTAACATTCTATTCCTATCTCTTCTATCTCCATAATCTTTCATCCTTACTCATCTTCTCTACCATGACGGTTTTTTTGTTTCAACAAGAACGATAAGCATCTTCGAAGTTCTCTATCCATTCTTCATCTCTGTATTTATCCTCCAACGACTCTTTATTTTCTTCTTTTCAAACAATAATTTGTCTTGTTTCAGCGCGTGAGAAAAACGATAAGAAATTTTTTGCTTTCGCATTTGTCCGACTGATGGAACCTGGAGGAGCAACTCTTCAGGATGGCCCGCATGAATTATATATTTACAAGTGCGAAGAACGTGCGAAATTGGACTCGCTGAGTTATCTATCGTTGCCGAGCAGTGCGAGAGAACCGAGTACATCAGGTAAACCCAAGTTTCTTAACAAAACAAATTAAATTAATATATAACATATAATACTAATATATAATATTAATATATAATATTAATATTATATTCTTTACAGAAGAAATATGTTACAAAGCCGAGAAAAATATCTGAACATTTATATTTATATAATTATCTTTCTTTTATTTCGTAGGTCCATCAACCTTTTCCAGATCACCCAAGGAGACTGTATTTGTGCACACTCTACTCTGCAGTACCAAACTGACGCAGAATGTCGACTTGCTTAGTCTACTGCAGTGGAAGGCACATCCTGAGCGAATATCTGAAGCTCTCGGGCGTGTGCTTCGACTTGATGGTGAAGAACTGGTTAAATTTCTGCAGGATATCCTCGATTCACTGTTTGCCATGTTCCACACGGAGGACGGCAACTCCACGGCACACTCAGGCCTTGTATTCCAGGTGCTCGTATCTATCTTCAGCCTATTGGAAGACTCCAAGTTTGAACACTTCAAGCCAGTAATGGATGCCTATATTTCGGACCATTTTGCCGCGGCGCTAGTTTACAAGGGCCTGCTCAGCAGCGTACAACACTGCGCTGACTGGGTGACCGCGGCGGAAAAGCAGGAACCGATCATGAAGTGCTTCCGCTCGCTCGAATACATCTTCAAGTTCATCATCCAGAGTCGGCTGTTGTTCGCCCGAGCGACCGCCGGCCAGTATGAGGACAGCTTCAAGCGCGATCTTTACTGCGTATTCGCGGCCCTCAACAAGATGCTGGGGATTCCATATGAAATGGTATTGTTGTCACAGATCGCACTGTTGTTATCGATCGCGGCGGTGCTTGAAAAACTAGTGTCGGTATTGCCGGTCCTCGAGGTGGCTAAACTCACCTGCACGATGTTGGATTCAGTGCCGCGCGAGCCGCCACTGCAGCTCACGCAGGCGAAACTGGTAGCTATCAAGAATCTCACTTCGTCCAGCTTGTTCCGCAAAGACGATGAGAGCCGGAACCTGCTGCTTGTCACCATATGCCGCCACTTACGTGTCCACTTGGCACGCCGTGAGGAGCTACGCTCTTGTACCGACATTCTAGGTGAGATACTCAGCTTCCTGCATAAGCGCGGCAGAGATACAAACAAAGTGAACAATTGTATCCACCACGACGTCGAGACGTTGTGCTTGTCGGTGCTCGACGTGCTCATACAGACGATACTGATCGTGATAAACGCCAACGGACCGGTCCTCGGCTGCTTGGTCGCCTGTCTGATCGGGCTGCTCCAGCTCCTTGACGAATATCACTACGCGCGACTCTGGGAGGAATTGACGCACGCCGGTGAAAGAAAACCGCTCAAGGACTTTTTGCTGCGAGTGTTCCTGGTGCTGCGCGATCTTGTGCGCCAAGAGGTCTTCCCACCGGACTGGCTGGTCATCAGAATGCAGGCCAACAACGTCATTCTGAGGTCACTGCAGGAGCTTGCACAACCGCTCGCCTTCCGCTTCCTGCACGGCAGCTTCGACTCGCAGCTGTGGTCCACGTATTTTAACTTGGCGGTAGCTTACCTCACTCAGCCGTCGCTCCAGCTAGAGCAGTTCTCTGAAGTGAAGCGGGAGAAGATTGTTGAGAAGTACGGTGACATGCGGGTGCTCATGGGCTTCCAGATACTGTCCATGTGGTCGCATCTTGGCGAGCGCAAATTGGAGTTTATTCCAGGTATGGTTGGGCCCTTCCTTGAGGTTACTCTCGTGCCCGAGAGCGAACTCCGCAAGGCAACCTTGCACATCTTCTTCGACATGATGGAGTGCGAGCAGCGAGCACGTGGTAGCTTCAAGTCCGTAGAGTCCGAGCTGATCGATAAGCTGGACATCCTCATCAGTGAGAACAAGGGCGATGATGAATACAGGCAACTATTCAACACCATGTAAGTTGACGTAGTTGCTTTAATTAAATTCGTAAATATTTTTAATTTATTTTTAATTTATCGTCGCGAGATTTCATTAAATAAATTGTTTTATTATGCAATGTTCTTCATCTTTTCGTGTTTGTGTATAATACTACCATTCTGTGATAAAAAAATCATGTAATCCTTATCGTATTGATAATTTCACGCCGCTTCAGGGAACACCTTAGTGCAGTGTAAGTGTAACATGTTTACGCTGTCATAGATATTTAGGTTGCTGATGATATAACGTAATTTTTATCTGTCGCATACAGATTGTTGGACAGAGTGCAGTCCGAGGATCCCGCTTGGAAAGATAGTGGTACGGCCTTCATAACGTCCGTCACTCGTTTGCTGGAAAGGCTCCTCGATTACAGGAGTGTTATTCAGGGAGACGAGAATCGTGATAAGCGTATGTCGTGTACCGTAAATTTGTTGGTATGTATTAGATGAAGATCTGATAACTGTTTTACATAATAAGTGGTATAACAAATACAATTTATAGTTTTTCATATACACATATTTTTCATTGATATGATATATTTATTAATCTGCACTTTATTTTAGATAAAGTGAACAAATGAGCCACACGCGAAATTGTGTCTATATTTACAAATTATTCTTCTCTTAGCGCGTTAATTAACTAAACCGTGCGACACACATGCCGACCTTACATATGCATTCAACAGACATATATACCTGCTGCACGCGTATAACCGCTCTATGCATGACAGTTAGCACCCGAGTTCGCGCTCTCTGATGGAAATTTTATCATTCTCTCGCCTATTCGTCATCCAACCGTCTTGCTTGTGTCGTGTAAATTTCTCGGAGTGGCATGGGATTACTTTTGCTCTTTTTGCAGAACTTTTACAAGAATGAGTTCAATCGGAAGGAGATGTACTTACGTTACATCTACAAGCTGCATGACCTGCATTTAGCCGCGGAGAATTACACCGAAGCCGGATTCACAATGAAGCTATACGCCGATCAGCTTGGTTGGGGTTCGACCGTGCTACCGCCCGATCATGCTCATCCCCAGCAACCCGAATGGGAGCGCAAAGAATTGCTTTATCACAAGATTATTCATTACCTGGATCGCGGCAAATGCTGGGAGAAGGGTATTCCTCTATGCAAGGAACTGGCGATCCTCTACGAGTCCAGGTTGTACGATTACGCGAAGCTCAGCCACGTACTGAAGCTACAGGCCAAATTTCTGGATAATATTCTGACGCAGCTACGTCCGGAGCCAGAATACTTCCGCGTTGGATTCTATGGCCTCAGCTTTCCCCTTTTTGTTAGAGTAAGTTTAAAAATTTTAATTCATTCTTGAAGTAATATGATAATTTGACGTTGATATGCTTTGGTATCCCAAAAAGTTTACGTTCTAGTAATACATATAGTTTTGTCTTTAATTCGTAAAAAGGATAATATTTTATTAAAATAATATTGTTATAAACGTTTTGGGATTTTCTGTGAAATTATTTTTTTGAAATTATTACTCTTCTTTTATTATAGAACAAGTTATTCATTTATCGTGGCCTGGAGTATGAGAGAATAGGAGCATTTACACAGCGGCTCCAGACTGAGTTTCCCTGCGCACAAATCTTGATGAAGAACGCTCCGCCTGATGAAAGCATCCTGACATCCGAGGGTCAATGTAAGCGAGATCAAATTTATAGATAATTTCTTCCAAAAATAATCTTTTAATTATATTTTTTTTATTAAATAATAAAACGCATATAAAATTTTTGTAGACATTCAAATCTGTAACGTGAAGCCAATTCCCGAGGAGGGCAGTTTGGCTTGCAGTGGCGCCGAAGTTCCAGAACGCGTGGTCGCCTTTTATTTGGTCAACGATGTGCGCAAATTTACATTCGACCGGCCGCTACACCGCGGTCCGGTGGATCGCGAAAACGAATTCAAATCGTTGTGGATCGAGAGAACGACGTTGACGACGGAAGCGAAACTACCAGGAATCCTCAGGTGGTTCGAGGTGATCGAAAAGAGATCAGAATTATTGGCACCAGTGCAATACGCTTGTGAGACTATGCAGAGTGTGGAACGAGAGTTGAGGCGATTAGTAGCGCAGTATACTGCGGAGCCGCACAGGAATATCAATCCGTTCAGCATGCGGCTGCAGGGTATCATCGATGCCAACGTGATGGGAGGCATCACAAAGTACCAGGAAGCCTTCCTCACGCCAGAATTCGCCCGGCAAAATCCTGAGATGGTGCCGCACGTAAATCGATTGAAAGGACTGATTCTGGATCAGATGAGTGTGTTAGAATCCGGCTTGGTATTGCACGGGCAGATTGCACCGGCGGGCGTTCAGCCGTTGCACAAGAGGCTGATTGAAAGATTCACACAGCTCAAACAAGGCCTCGGACCACTAGCCAGACAGAGGACCATTCATCAAGACAGTATTGTGAAGTAAGTTGTTAATTGTTATATAAAATGTTTAGAAATCTTTATAAATCAATATTGTAAGAGAAGATGTCACAAAAATTAATAATACAACAATAACAATCCTGTAGAGAAGTCCATTTTAGTGGATTAATTATTTTAATTACATTTCTCTTCTAGTTCACCATTGCCGCCCCTGCCAATCAATGACAAGCAGCGTCCTGCCACTTTAGAGACTGCTGGTTCCAGAGGGTCGCACGCTGACAGTGACGGCCTTCCAGAAGATGAAGGCTTCTACACCAAAGTAGATGGTGCACCTCCGCCTATTCCGCAGCGAGAGGTACGGCCGCGTTCGGTTGGTTACGGCACAACTCCTCCTAGACCCACGCATCAGAGAACTCTTAGTAAGCCATTGAGTCCGAAATTGCCACTGAGGCATTCCTTGCCTACTCCTACCGATGGCGTGGATCAAAGTGGCCTCAGGAGCTCCTGGAGTGAACCCGGACCCGAACCTGCACCACCTCTACCACCCAGAGGCTGCAGTAAGTTGTTTTTTTATATCTTAAAGCGTATCTCTTTAAAATTCTTTATATGATGTTAAATAAGTCTAAATAACACTATAAAATGTATCGTGTACGCAGCGCTTTCTGTCGCAGCACCAGATAAGCGGGATTCGAACACAAATATGGTAGTGCCGCCGGCACCACCAAAGCGCGGCTTAGCGTATAAACGCACCAACACTGAGTGGAGCACGGATGATGATTCTGAGATCACCGAACCGAGAAGCGAGTCGAATGATCTGCGCGACAGTGGTATCTCTACAGCCAGCCTGCTGGACTTTCAGTCACACCTGAACAACCTCGGCTACGAGGACTTTGAACCGCGTTCCCGATGCAACGACATCATGAACATCTCGCCACCGTCTGTGATAAGCGCACTCAACGTCTCCACCGGCAGCTTCGCCAGCGGCACATTCCAGGGCTCGCATTCTCTTCCCGGTCAAGAAGTGAGAAAATTGAATTGAAACATAAAATTTAACAAAAAATATACTTGGAGTGGATAGAACTCTGAAATTCGAATATTTGCTTCATCGAAATTTTTAAACATTATTTAATTAAACATTTCTTCAGAATTTTTAAGTTTTAAGATTAAAGATGTTTTTATAATTTTATTAATCGGTTTTATCAATTTTGGGCTTGTATAGAAATACATAACTTGTATAGTTTTAATTTTGTAACTTAATTTAATAGTTTCCAGTGAATATTTTTCCTTTACAGGTAAGCCCTCCACCAATTCCTCCGAAGGCTCATCAGGACACTCCCTCAGCACCTTCGACATTGGAGAGGGTGTCCAACAGGCAAACTCATGGCCACTCAGAAAACTATTCGGTGCCGAAGATGCCGCTATCTGTGGCGTCTGACACGGAGAGCACCGTGTAGCGACGATGTATCCCCCTAGTCGTTAGCGATTAGCTTTTAGTGATGTGTATGTGCCATCATGGTCAGACACGAATCCTCGTATTTGATATCGTGTCTCTCGAGTCATCGGGCGCAATCTTTTAGACTGTAACTTAGGATAATTCTAAAAATGTCGTCGTCGTCATCGTCATTCTCTCGTTGTGTCTAACAAGTGGAACGCGGAAAAGCAGACTCAGATCTGTCGTCGTCGTTGTGCAGGTCTCCGGTGTCTGCATATCATTCCGCACGTAGCGGATAACAAATCGTGAGCAAATGGAAATCCGAAACACGATCAAACTCCTAACCAAACACAAACGAACGGACCGTATCCAACTTGCGTACTTTGTATTCGTATCTTCGTAAAAAGAGGAATCTTGAACATTGAGAGCGTTATGCAAGACGGTCCCTGTCTAACGCGACTCGGATCGAACTCGTTTAAACGTGATTGATGATCAAGCCGCGAATATATATAGATATATATATTAAATATATATTGACTTTACGGTAAAGACCGCTCTTCCGAGTATACACTCGCAATCCACACAAACACCGACACTATATTTTGTAATTTATTTATATTTTCCATAAGAATAAAGGAAATTTTGAAATCAACGATGCTGCTACAGCCTGTGTGCAGTGATACTACTGACTTCCGATTTCGAGTCGTGATGCGGTTGTGGGAGAGGCGCTGGTAGGTGAGGGGAAGAAGAAAGCAAACTTCACCGATATTGAAGGGTATATAAATTATGCACATTTCTTATTTCTCTTTGTCTTCGTGTGAGATATATATACAAAAGTATGAAAAGACCGCGTCGCACGATTGTACGCTTCGACTTATGCTAGCTCTTCCTATTCTTCTTTTTCTTCTTCATGGCATGTAAAATAAAGAGAGAGATTGTAAAATTTTATAAAAAAAAACCGCGAACGTAAATGAACGTAAATGGAACCTAAAATTATACATACACAAGTAGGAAAGACGCAGTGGAATGCATACATTGCACAATACTGAACTTAAGGATAGAGAGAGAGAGAGAAAACTTATGATACGATGATGAAACGAGACTGATGAGTACGCGATAATGAATCAGAGATCATTCTCGTTCTCCGTGCTCTTCCGGACGCTGTTGCCGATTAGCGGCAACAGTCAACCGCGGAAGATCGGAGATTCGCAAGTCAGAGCCGCGACGCTCCCGAGTCAAAGTAACAATAAGCGCAGGTATTTTATGTCGGGTCGAATAATTGAACGGTTCAGTGCGCAACGTGAATCCGCGAGTTATATCTGAAAAATAAAACTTCTCTAATCACGATATAAAAATATACAAATCAGAAATATACAAATTTATAAGATAATTTTATGATAAATTATTTATCTTTTTTTGATGCGCACTGAATCCTTAAATTATGATACTGGACAAACGTAACCGCCATATTTTCCGACGATGTAAGCGATAATCGTCGATTCTTAATGATATCCATTAAATAAGTAGTTATCACTCTCTTAGCGATCGTGTCGTTTACACTATTAGATCGTCGGAAGATACTTCAGCGTGACGTTTATTTCGCAGGATCGCTCCGACGGACCGTACATATGCGATATATGAACAGGCACTCACACATACATGCTAATTAATATGGCTAAGTATGTAAGTACGCAGTCATGGCCGCTTTTTAAAATATATATATCGACGATCGTACGAGTCTTTATTGCGCGTTGGACACTTAAACTAGACGTAAGCTAAATTACTTTGTACGTTGCTCTCTCGTTTTGTGGCACGGGCCTCGTCAGACGGACGTTTCCGCGTTAGTATCCTTCCTGTAACAGCGACAATCGCGATTATTCGGGACCGTATGAGCAATATATATATGTATAGACAGAGAAAGATTAGCGGACAGTCGTTGATGCGATTTATTCAGCAGGCTTGTAATAGGATGATCGGCATGCTTACCTCCTCGCTGATGGTTTTTAGTCGTCAGAGCAAGCACGGATCACAGAAAAGATACAGTTACGTTAGAAAGTTCCAACGCCACCTTTTGCACAAACACCAAGGAAAACGGGAAACCAAAGAGAAATCAGAATGAATTAAAACGAGCGTTGCATATATACAGGACTGCGCTATTCTGCTAAACCGCTACGACTTAAGTATGTTAGATACCGCCGCCCACCTTTTTTATATACGTTGGATGTGACGTGCTCTTGTATTATCCTTTTGTAAATTATTTTATATCTTGACGAATACGAACTTCTCGAATAATCGTTTATATAAAGGTTTCTATTTTTATTCAAACGTGACGATGTAGTCTTTCTTTATCTTTCCATGTCTCTTCCAATACACTCAATTCTCGTTATGACATATCTTTTAGTGTAATTTTAGATTTAGATCATTGCAGGTAGCTTTTTGTATCGTTTTGAGTAGCATTTATTCTATATTGTACTTAAACAACATTTTTCAAATTTTTAATAAAAAAGATAAAGGGATAGCTAAAAATACAAATTTATTTGTATTTGTTTGGTCATTCTTTTATTTTTTTTTGTGCAGTAATAAGTAGAAAGCAAGAACTTTTTCTTCATTATATCTAGTCTTTATAAATGACTTTGAAGCATCGAATCCATCGTACATAAATCTAACTCAGTCCTTTATTTTATTTTAGTTTATTACTCAAGAAGCCAGCATACCCGTAAAAATGAACAAATCTCCCGAATCCGAACTATGACACCCAGGAATACTCACTCAGTCTCGGCGATGGTTTGCTCATACTGCTGCTGCTGCTGTTGTTGCTGCTGCTGCTGCCTGAGCGCCGCTAACTCGTTGCTGTGTTGCAAGTCATGAGTCAACGAGCTCGACAGTATCCTGCCGCTCATCGGCAGGATATATTCGGGGGTGTCCTCCAGCACTGTCGGAGTACCCATCTTGCCGCGCTTTAGGCTGCCACACCTCTCGGAGCCGCTAAGGTTGTCATGCTGCGAACCGTGTATGCTCTGGCCGCGCTTCAAGCTACCGTAACGCTGCTCGGAACCACTCAGATTCTCGTGATTCGAGTTCTGCGAGTGATGGCTCATACTGGATGCTAGGATGCGCGACGACATGGACAGCATGTACGGGGTGGGCGACACTGTATGGTCTTCCTCAGCCGTGTACGGGAACAGGTACTTCTCGCCCAAGTGATGGACCTTCTCTTCGCCTTCGGAGTAGTTCTCGTCCAGCTGACTCTTCTGTGGCGAGCTCATCTCCGGATACGGTAGTGGATTCGGACTGGATGTCTTGTTCGAGGCCATTTCGTTGTCTGACATGGTGCCGCCGGACCACTGACTGCCCCGTGCGTCCATCACTTCGCACAGAAATTTAGTAATTTATTAATTCTTTTATATTGACGTTGAAATAAAAACATTTGTTTTATTATCATTTTCTATCTTTGCTTCAGCAATTTTTATATTTCATTATTATTACTTTATTTTTTATTGTAAATTAAAATACTTTATTAGCATTTATTAAAATTTTGCTAAAGTCTTAATCTAAATTTATTCTCACCATTTGATGATAAATATGCTTCCGGTAGCTGAGAGCTCCATCGAGGCGCATAGATGGGTTTGATGTTAGGAAACAACTCGGTATTCGAGCAAAGTATGTTCAAGTGTTCGGCGGGATTGGTGTGGATATTGGGTAGATAACTGTGAGTTACGTGCTGCTGCGTGGATACTCCCATGTTCCTGTGAGATCTCGACGTGACATCATCCTCGTCGGAGCTGTGTGAACTTGCAAGATCCAGACTTCTGCCACCACCCTCGGCTTGTGAACCATCCGTGTCCGATTCCGATTCTCTACGTTGTCCTCTCGCCTCTGTAGGTTCTGCTAAAATATGAGAAAGAAAAATGGAAAAGGGAAAATCTTTATTTAGTGTAAATTATTAATTAATTGGCTTTTAAATAAATCACACACACAACATACATTCTGTTTTAAAGTTAAACAAAAAGAAACTTAATTTCTCATTCATAATACGCTCTACAATAATACTATTAAATTAATTCAGAAACATTTAATATAACTTTAAGAAACTGTACCTGGTCGAGGGTGTAGCGTTGTTCGGTGGCTTCTGGATGACAGATATGGATCTCGATCGCTGTTATAGTTGCTGGTGGACGTCGACGTGTGTCTCAAGTGCGTGTCGCTGCGATAAGGGCTTGAACCCGTTTTATTTGTACTTCTCGAGGTTGTGCTACTTGTGGAGACACCGACGTGAACTCTTCTACACACGGACTCGGCTCCGCTGTAGGTTGAAGAGTAAGCCAACGCTGAGCGCTAAAATATGATCGTCAGTGTTAATGCATTCACTTAAACATACTTCCTAATTACTTGTTTTTAATTATTTGAAATTAGAAATAAATTAGATGCATATAGCTGCATGTCGTTGTTACTCAAAAATTAATTTCGACATTATGTTTATTTGTATGTAATTTAATTATTATTAATTTCTAAGTTTAAACTTCAATCTACGTACTGAATGACTATTTACGTTTTGGCTGCTGCTTCCGTTGCCCGTGCTACCTTCCAGCAATGGTGTCTTCTTGCCGAGGCACCTTAACAGGCTCTGATACAAGTTCCTCCGCACTCGGCCGTTGATGAAACAGTAGCCGATCAGGCTGAATGCCGCATGGACCACGATGGCAACACTCAATAAATACGACAGCATTGACGAGTTCTCGGACGCGTTGAGAACCGCCAAGGTCCACGTTGATCCCAGCAAGGGCAACGAGGCCACGGACAACCACAGAAGCGTTCGCAAGTTGCCGAAACCCATGATGTGCTCTTTCAAGGTAAAGGCCGCGCGGATGCACATCCCGAGAATGCAGAAGTTTATCAATACAGCAGCACAGACGGGCCCAATCAGCGACCAGATCACCGTCTCGTAAATAGACAGCCAGCAACTGAAAGTTTAAACAACAATTTTATTTTTGATTCAATTTTATTATTAGTTATTTTATTACGTTATTAAAATAACGAGACTTTCAATATTTTAAAGATGAAAGCATGTAAAAATTTACTCACAAGTAAAAGTTTCCGTATTGATCGGCCCTGACACCGATGGTGAGTCCTACGATGACGGCCGGTAGACCGTAGCCCATGGTGTAATAGAATCTCATCTGGCCGTGATTCACGTCCCTCATCTCCGTCAACATACGATAGAGATGAACGGAGTCCACGAGAGTCCAGGCGAAGGTGCTGAGCCACGCATAATGCAGTCCTATCGCCGTCAGCTTACACGGGAACTCGTTCGAGATCAGGGGATTTCTAGCTTTGAGCGCGATCAGATACAGAGTTTCCGCCACGAGGACGCACAACACCAGATTCTTGTGGATGCTGTTGGAATTGGTGCCACCGCCACGAATCAACGCCAAAATTAGGAGAGCGGCGAGTAGTAATGGCAGGGCGAGCATGAATGCGCTGTAGCTGGTCACGTCCTCCAGCAAAGATGGTTCCGGCACGTATTCCAGGTCGAGAACGTCCGTAAGTATGGCGAAAGTGGACAGTTGCATGCACGAGCAGTTGACGATGGTGCCGAACGACAAGGAGTTGTCCTCGATCTCCGTAGTGCAGCCCATTCGACTCCATTCGCCGACTCTGAAATTTGTCAAATAAAAAATATAAATTTAATTGAATTTTTAATCGGTTTCACGAAGACTCGTATATATCTTCAATCTGTGTGAAATTAATTGAGCTCGCCTACCCTCTTGCGGTGCTCCAGTGTACGCATTGTGGGTTCGTTCTGGTCTTGAAGTCGTCGTTCTCAGTGAGCCAAAGTCTAACTTGGATCGGGGACTGCAAAGGTATTCCTGTCAAAGACTCGTAACCGTTGTCCGAAGGTACCAAAACGGAGACAGTAATGACGGGCGAACCGACCGCTACTTCTACGCCCCATCTAACTGCCACCGAATCATCGAATCTGTGAAGAAACGTGACATCATTAAGACAATTAACTTATAAATAAAGATATAAAGATGTGTGAAATATATAAAATATAATTATAAAAATAAATATAATTATTAGATGATTTTTAATGAGAGAATTCTACGATTATTATTATATTACGCACCTTTGCGGTAACAGAGCACCGAGTTCTTTGTATTGCACGTAACTCAGCACGGCTTTCTGATTATTCAGGCTGTTCTTGACGTTCAGTTCACCTTGCATGAGAGGTTTGATGCCTAACGTACTGAGTGGCACCTGAATTTTCGAATGCGAATCGAATCTGCTGGGATCAGCCATGTAGTTATTGTATTTCGGGAAGCTAATGGATGGGCCGAAATGTGTCGTAGAGCTGAAGAAAGCGGAAGTGTCGGGTATGACGACCTTTCGATCAGCTTCCGAAGGCCTCGCCGTTGATAAGGTGGGATCCTCTTTGTACTCGGTGGCCTCGTAGCCGAAGAGGCTCTCCGATGTTACGACGTCAAGACCCAGCACTAAAATATGCAAACAATTCGTAATAAATATTTAATAAAATTAATTTACAATAAAATTGAGTTTTCAAATTACAAGAATAATCATATACACTTACCGACATTATTATCGACTACTTCAAAGGGATTAGTGAATGTATCATGTTGAGATGCCGTTAGAGTTTTCAAATAGCTCGCCATAGCGTCCAGAATCTTATCAGGATTGTCTCCATTAAGTTCCTCTATTTTATCCCATTTTCCTTTGAATTTAGATCTCAGAATTCGTCCAGCTATGCCGACCAAGTGAGAAACATAGTCCTTGTCCTGGCTGTGCGTCAAATTCAAGCCGACCAAGCTCTCTTCGTAACGCAGTAATGCTACTAATAAGGATTCCGCCACAAGAAGATCCGCGCCATACATCTCCCTGGTGATATTCACCGCCTTGTGAACGTCCTTCGCCATTTTTACAGCCACATAGGTATTTAACGTGAGCTCTTTAGCCTCTAGTGCAGCTAGCTGATATCGTTGATCGATGAACGCTTCAGAGGTGCAGTTGAAGAGATTAGGTGGCTGCCAGCCGCCTAATTTGTCGTCACACGATCGCGAAGCCTTGCCCTCGGCAGGATGAGGACAGTTTTCGATGGCTGTCATACCGAAAAGTGTCCTGGGCCACCATAGACCATCGGAGTACGATCTGGGACAACCGTCATAAACCACCTCGCAGCCTCTCAAAGTTACCTAACGTATTAAACAAGTATTAATATTAATATTTAATATCCATTAATAATATTAATAGTTACACGTGTAACGTTAATTAAAATATATCTTATTCAATTTTTTTCCTTACTTCAGCGTAAGGATTCGGGCAGTCAGTACACGATCGACCAATCACACCAGTTCGACATCGGCATTGACCGGTCTCGCTGTCACAGCGCGGTCCGAAACTCCCGGTGGCATAGCACTCGCATGGTATGCATTCTTTGCGTCCGGTTGGCTGGTAGTGATTCTCCTTGCAGTAGCACTCGCCGGTGGTTTTGTTGCAGGCCGGATCGTAGCCCTTCGATTCATCGCAATGACAGGGCCCGCAGACTGGTGTGCCCCACCAAGTTGCCGGGCACGGCTGATCAGCTTTCACTTCACAGTAGTCTCCTGAGTATTCTGGTGAATTGCATTCGCAGCGGTAGCCACGTCTCGCATCCGCTGCGTCCTCAACACAAGTGCCAGTGCCGTTGCACGGCTCCAGATCGCAAACGCGTTCGCAATTACGACCGACGCGACCAGGAGCACACTTGCATTCGCTTGACCGCCACCGGGTGATGCAATCTGACGCTTCTGGACAGTCGAGGTTGCACTCGGACTCGGTTGGACAGCCGGCACCGACATTTTCTTGCACGGTTGGTCGCTGAAGTACACTCTGATTGGTACCAATTCGTACATCTTGCAGACAGCCATCAAAGAAGGGCAGATCGGAATTAGTAGCCTGGTCCGGGCCGCCCACGAGGATCTTGCCAACGTATAGACCCTGCAGTTTCGCGGGCAATGGGAAGGTGATGGGGCGATCGCGATAATCTACGTCCAAAGATACATGACCACTCTGCCAGATGATCTCCAATCGATGCCACTCGCCGTCGGCAATAGTACCGACAGTGCGAATTACATCAACGCCGTCCAGTGAGGCTACGAGTTTGCCGTCACGCATCTCCAGCAGGGCTGAACTATTCTGGCCGATCTGCACGCTCATGACGAATGCCTGTCGTGCCCACGTCCGCAAGCTCAGAGCGGTTAGCCAAGGTAGCTGAATGGGCCTCAGTAGTGGATTGAAGCTAAGCATACCGTCACCATGGAAACTCCAAGGCTTACCGACTTCTTCGGTACACGTGGGTCCCGCAAAATCGTCCTCGCACTCACATACGAAACCCGACCAGATTTCGCGACATTTGCCGTTGTTCCTGCACATAAAATAAATTCAAGCATGCTTACAAGATCTTGATTGGTGTTGATAAAGATACGATACATTTATACTATTTATAATAATACATCATGTATTTGTAAGGGATGCGTCAATCATCATACCTGCAAGGAGACGAGGCGCAGAAGGCGATCTTCTCGGGACAACCGGCATTGGTTCCATTGTCGGCAACGTAAGAGTTTAGATCCACAAAAACATGATCGATGTACAGATCACTGATGCAACCGACGTAGTCCTTATTCCGGATTTGGAAACTAGACGGGATCGCTGGTAGTCCACCCAGTTGTAACGGTCCTGTCAGGTCTAAGAACCTATGACAAGTCTCGGTGACGAGACCGCAGCGTTCCTCGAGTATCCTTTCGTTCCTACCAGCGCAGGCCCATTTCAGTCCTAGTCTGTCTCCGTGCTCAAGAGCAAGCGCGACGTCGCAGTCATCTAAAGACACCGTTACTGTTCTGTTGATATATGACACCTCCACCTCGTGCCAACGGCCATCGGAAACACCTCCTGGGATGCTCGCTGTCGCCCTAGTCACCTCATCGCCGAGGGAAAAACTGAATTGTACCCGCGAGTCCACGATCTCCAGGGCGACGAAATCGTGGCGCTCGTTGTACCTGCCGTTATAGAGCAACAGACCATCAGCCAGCTCTGTGGCGAACCTCAGCCTCAGATGCAGCCGGTGGCGTTGCCGTAATGAAGCGAAAGTCAGAAAAGTCGCTGGGCCGAAACTGCGCGCCCGCAGCTCACAGAGTGGTGTCACGCTTTCTGGTGCGGATACGGGGCAACCCTCGCAGGTGAAACCGCCGGTGTTCTTCATGGTGCATTGGGAGCCGCTCTTGCACACGTCAGGCTGACAGACGCTGCGTTCCATCGAGATTTCGCAGTTCTCGCTGGTAAATCCTGGTCGGCAAGTGCACGAGTAGCCGCTTTCCCGTCTGTGACAGGTGCCACCGTTCACGCACGGATTCGAGTAACATAAGTTCACTTCAGTGTCGCACATGTAAGCCTCACGGCTGCCGGTAAAGCCACGCGCGCACCTGCACGCAAATGTGGTTACCGGATAGATCGGTCGAAAGAGCACGGTATCGCTGCTGGCGAAGCCAGACGCGTTGCCGAACTTCAACACCGTTAAGCACTCTTCGTAGTTGAGGCAAGGCTCGCGGACGCAGAGATTGTCGTCGAACGGCAGAACGGTGACCGTCGCAAGCCTTGCGAGGATACCTCGATTTAAGTAGACGCGCTCCTGGAGGAACTGCGGGCTATAGAACTCGTCGACCGTGCCGGGTTCAACTCGTCGCGCCGAGAAGCTCACGTTCAAGATCTTGGCGTGTACATTGGCATCCTCTTGAATGCTGAAAAGGAAAATATTCTCGCGCGGGCACGGGATGATCGCCGCCAGGCCGTCTAGGAAATATCCCAGAAGAGGGCTGAGGAAAGCCTCCACCGTCATGTCGTCCAGTCTCACGGTAATTGAGTTCAGCAGCATTTCGTCGGTGATCAGACGCACGGACAGCGTCATCGTAGCCTTCGCCTCATTGATTCCGTCTGTCACAGCAACTTCCATAGTTGCTACCCGTGGCACGTTGGTGTTGAGTTGCGGCGAAAGCCGAATCTCACCAGTGGTCCTGTTAAGATCGATCAGATTCGCATTGTTGCCGGCGAGAATGCTGTATACGAGATTGTCCGTCACATCGGCGTCGGTTGCTGGTATTCGTCCGATTGGCGCAGTTGGGAAGAAGTCTTTGAAGTTGTTAAAGACGATCTGGAAGTCCTTGAGCACCGGCGCGTTGTCGTTCACGTCAGTTACCAGAATCTGCACCAACGCGTCCGAACGCAGCGGTGGCGATGCTGCGCGCACCACCAATTCGAATTTCTTTTTGGGCGACTCATAGTCGAGCTCCTCAAGCGTGATCAACTCCGCGCGGTCCGCACCCTGACGGATATTAAGGGAGAAACTGTTAGAATCTTCGCCACCAATAATGCTATATTGCACAACCGCGTTCGGGCCCTCGTCCGGGTCATGGGCATAAATCTCGCCGACGGTCGAGCCGATTGGAGAGTTCTCGGCGATGTACAGAACTATCTTGTCATTCTCGAAAGCGGGCGGCGAGTCGTTGATGTCCTCGATTTTGATGGTGACGGACACGACGGATGAAAGGGCAGGCGACCCGCGATCTATAGCGACCGCCTTCAGAGCGTAACGCGCCACGGACTCGCGGTCCAACGGTTTTGCGGTCCTGACGATGCCTGTAGTGGGATCGATTGCGAAAGCTCCGTCGCCATCATCTTCCAGAGCATACCTTACCTGAAAATTAGTGAGTCAGAAAAATGTAATAAATTGGCAAAATTAATCGATCGTATATTAATATCGATAGATTATTTTCTTGTAAGAAATAATTTTATTAATATAATAATAAATTACGTTAATTTCATATTATTTCCACGCTTTCACTAATCGTTAAAATTCATTTTAATTAAGAGTTATACGCGATTTACTTAATACTCTCACTTTAAATCATAATCGAGGTTTTCTCTTCTGTTAAGAAGCATCGTACTCACCCGGCCGTTGAGATCAGTATCCGCATCAGTGGCCGCAACTCGCAGCACGCTAGTGCCCACCAGAACATCCTCCGGAATTGAACCTTGGTACTGCGGTGCCTCAAAGACCGGCGCATTGTCGTTCACATCCGTAACGGAGATCTCCACGTCGGTAGTATCCGACAGCGGCGGCACCCCGCCATCTCGTGCGGTTACTGTCAGCAAGTACGACGGCACCAACTCGCGATCGAGCGTTTTGGTCGTGGTGATCGCTCCGGTCTGTGGATTGATGGTGAACTCGGTGATTGCCTCTTCGCCATTATCGGTCGCCAGGCTATAAGTAATCTGGGCGTTCTTGCCGACGTCGGAATCGGTCGCGCTCACCACCAGCACGGTCACGCCAACCGGCGCGTCCTCGAACACCGAGACCGAGTACGGCGCGTTCTCAAACACGGGCGAAAAATTGTTGGCATCCGACACGTTGACGTAGACGAGGGCTGTATCAGTGCGACCACCGCTGTCCGACGCCGTAACCGTCAACACAAATCGCTTTTCCTGTTTGTAATCGAGCGGCTGGGCGACGGTGATGAGTCCATGACCGTTTTGCGACGCGATCGAAAAGCGTCCACGTGTGTTGCCGCCCGTGATCTCATAGTGGATCCTGGCGTCTTCGTCGGGATCAGTGGCGGTCACTGAAGCGACTGGCGTGCCAGGAGGATCGTCTTCAGATACTACGGCTTCGTAATTCTTTGGCTCGAAGTACGGATCGTTATCGTTCACGTCGGTCACCATGAGGATCACCGTTGCACTTGCGGATTTTGATTCTTCGCCGGAGTCCGCCGCGATTACGGTGAATTGATATCTATAATAGAAATAAATTTATAAATTAAGTAAAGAAAGTTCGCTAATTCAGCGGACGCGAGAGAAGTATGAATGAATAACGTAAAAAACGCGCGCGCTGGCGTATTTCTTAGAAGAACGCGATAGCAGCGAGTATCGGATTGCAGCGGCAGGCGAGACGGCGCGTGGACAATAATTTCTCAGCGTCTCATTCACGCGCTCGTGTTGCCGAGAAAGTGTTGTCGTATTTCTTAGAAGAGTCGTCTCGCCTGCCGCTGTAATCGCGTTCTTCGATTCTCGCGTCGCGCGCGTGGCTAGCCGTTTTTGACGTCATTCATGCCTATATTTCCCTCGCTGCCGATCGCGTCCGTTGAATGAGCGAACTTTCTTTACTTAATTACTCGAAATTTTACGTGGTTGTTTGCAAAATGGTACAGGACTTTTTAATTCAGTTTGACGAGATCTGTGGGCGAGAGATTTTTCGCCTTATGTCAGACACCCTGTATATTCTTGAGTTCTAATTGAATAACAATCAAAGTTAATAAATGATGAATCGACCTGGAACACAATTCGCGGTCCAGCTGCTTCGTCGTGTAGATCCAACCAGTCTCCGTGTTCACGGTAATGGGAAAGTTCTCCGTGGAGGCGCCGCTGAAATCGCGGGCGCCTATGGTATACCGGATGAGCGCATTGTTACCCTCATCGGCATCGTATGCCTGCACTCGCAACACCGAGTATCCCAACGGCACGTTTTCCGATACCGATTCCTGAAAGTGGCTGGTGTAAAATCTGGGAGCATTGTCGTTCACATCCCGGACCATCACTAATAGCTGGGTAGTGTTGGAGCGCGCGGGTGAGCCGCCGTCCTGGGCGCGCACGACAATCTTGTAGCTTCTGGTGGATTCATAATCAAGTGGCTTCACCAGGACGACGTCGCCGCTCATCGAATCGATCGAGAACGTGTTCTGCGTGTTGCCGCCGATGATGGCATAGCGTACAGCTGCGTTTGCACCCGCATCCGCATCCGCCGCCCGGATGCGCGCCACTACTGGATTCGTCGTGTAGTCCAGGTCCTCCGGCACCGCCGCCGAGTATGTACGCTCAGTGAACTGTGGATAATTGTCGTTGTCATCCAGAACGCGCACTACCAAGGTCGCATTAGCACTCCGTCGTGCCGATGGCGGCGTCGCCTGGTCCGTCACACTCAGTATCACTGTGTACACCTCAGTTTGTTCGCGGTCCAGCGCCGTTCGCGTGGTTACTACGCCGGATCTAAGAAAGATGAGAACTTACTTTATGCAAAGATACGTGATTCAACTATAAATTCTTTATATTTTGTGATAACTGACCTGGGGTCGATCCTGAAGATCGCCGCGTCCTCTGTTGGCATGGTACCGCCACCCGCCGTGGTAGATACGATGGAGTATTCTACTTCGGCGTTCCTACCGGTGTCTTGATCTGTTGCCTTAACCGTGATCACCGTAGAGCCCACGGGGACACCCTCGCGCACTGACGCGTCGTATTCTGGCCACTCGAAGCTGGGTGCGTGATCATTCGCATCTAGCACGTTAACTTGAAGAGTTGTTGTACCAGTACGCGGAGGAAATGAGTCGTCTACTGCCAGCACCTGCGACGAACATCGACAATATTAAATATTTCAAATATCAAATAACTTGTATTCATATATATAAATTAATTAATTATCATACCCGAAAGTAGTGCACGTCAACGTTCTCCCTATCCAATCTCGCACGGGTGGTCACTCTTCCAGTGACCGGGTCAAGGGCCAACAGCGCCTGCGACCTTGCGTCGATCAGCGAGCTCATCGAATATCGTACAGCGCCGTTTTCAGGGTCCCTGGCTCTCACCGAGGTCACGTATACTCCTGGTTCTTTCTCTTCTTCCACCGCGGCGACGTAGAGTGGTTGCTCAAAATATGGCGACTGGTTCTTTAGCTCTCGTCTTACTCGACGACCCAAATCGGTGTCATCCAACTGACGATGGTGGAACACGATCTTCAACCGGTGTTCAGCATCGGTCAGACGCGAGTCACCAGCACAACGCAAATTCATGCTGACCGAGACCTTCCACAGCGGGTCTACCAGACACTGCTCACTGGCGGAGACCAGATCTCCGGCGGCACCCTCCACGAGAAACCTGGGATCCGCCACCCCGCCCCATCTAGTCTCGCACTCTTTTAAGGCTGTTTGCGGCAAAAAATCGCGAAGGGCTGCCACCAACTGAGATGTTCGAAGACATACTTCAGTGAACCTATCAGAATGTAACAATTGCATAACTTTTAATTGGTTTTGGAAAATGGAACACACAGGACCTTTCTTCAATATTAAAATATTTAATCAAAATTATCTTAAATAATAAAATATTCTATTGTCAGCAAGTAGTGATTAATAATAAAAGTTCACGATTTGTGATAATTATCGCAGTTTGGCGTAATATAATACATATGACCATCCTGACCATTTCACTCTTCTCAGGACAGACAAACGAATCAAGCTCGTTTATCGACAGATCGCTTATATCTTATTCACGTTTGACTTAAATCTGACATTCTTAAACATGACCCAACCTGTCGGTACTGGGCATCGCATATGAAGCCAGAGTTTCCGCCATCCAGCCCCTCGTAGCTGCCAGGTCGCGACCCTCTCCGCCGCATCCGGTGATCAAGATTCTTAGCGGTAGACTGTAGTAGTCGATGGTGGGTCTACCGAGGCGGGAGCTCGTCGAGTCGACGTAGAAGGTGAAGATTCGCGGATACTGAAGCCCATCACAGCTCAACGCCCTCGCCAGAGTCACGCGTCCTGTGTGCGGATGAACCTTGAGGAGTTTCCGCGCGAACCACGCGGTGCGCTCGCTGGACGCCTCGTACTTGCGACGCCCACCCAGTTGTGGCACCCCAGCCTCGAAGACGACGGTGCCGGCAGGCGTGCTGGACGGCAGCACCGCCAGGTAGCCGTCGCTCAGCGTCCAGACGCTCGCTAGGATCAGCAGCGCCCATCGCCACCTCGCCATAACGGTGCGGCTAAGTCAATCCGCTAATCGATCCTGCTGTTCTCTTCTTGCGCGTCCCATGATTATCCGAATCACTTATCCCTTGCGGATGCAGAACATAATCGCGTCAGGACCCATCTGGAAAATTATGAAGAATTCCATTGGAAGATTGATTCAAATCTTCTATGAGAAGGATATCAATTTGAGATTCGTTGAAGATGCAATTAAGTATTATTAAGGAACTTCTTCTTCTTCTTCTTCTTCTGAGTGAAGCTATGGCAATAATATTACTGTCATCGTCAAAGTATAGCGTTCCTTTTCACTCAAGACAGTAAAACTTATTTTACTAAAATTACTCTCTCTTTCTTATATTCTACTGGATAAATGCTGCTTTCTGACTGTGACAAAATACTCGAGGTAATTTTCCTGAAGACGGAAAAACATCGGGAGTGAAAGAAGCGAGAGAAGAGTGGTAATAGCAATGGTTACCATTGCGGTTGCAGGTGATTCCGCGTAGACTTCTCGCGTCTCAGCAACCTAGCTGGACAGAACAGATAAAAGCACATGGTGTAGGGCGCAAGGACGTAGAGACGAACGTTTCTCATTTCTTCGTCTTACTTCGCGCGACAGATTAATCGCTATCTTGCTGGAACGAGGCACCGTAATTATCCTGTACATGCGGTGGTTTTCGTGGTGTGTGCACGCGTTTCTTCCCCTCGCGCGCGCCATGGCGATTCTCCCCGGTGCGAAACGTGGGAAACGCGGTATTTCCGGCGTTGCGGCGAGCGATGGCACACCGGCTTTCGTCGTGTGAGATTTCGTTGACCTCATATGCGCGTACGTGCATGCTCATCGTGCTCTTCAATTCGCCACGAGCGTGGCTTTATACATCGCTTCGCGCGTTTCTTCACGCTCGACTTCCGCGCGTGCGAGTGTGCGATCTCGAGAAAGCGATCGCGCGAGCAACGGAATCGCGGGTATCAAGGCATATGCTCGCCTTAGTGAAGAAGTTCACGAAAGTTCCTCCGTTTAGAAGCCTCCCGGAGGCCCCGTGGAAGATTCCGATTGTGTTCTCAGACAGTCGCATTTCACGGTGGTCGTGCTATTGTGATCCTAGATCTGGTTTTATTAAGTTATATAGCTAGTAATTGAAGGTTAACGAAGATCTTGTATAGTGAAAAGAAGCGAAGTGGGGCAGTTTAATGTACACGAATGTTTTCGGACATTATGCGTCCTTGACATCTAGCGTGAAGAAACACAATGGCGGCTGTAATATGCAGGAATGCAAACGTCCGTTGTCACGCTCGGGAGAACGGAAGAACGTTCTCGCGATCTTTATCTGGAGTTCTTCGTTATCCTCGTTGCACATCTGTCTGCTTATACAGCACATAATCTCATTCTATACAACATATACATTTCAAATCTTTTAGTATTCTTCAAATATTTTCAAATATTTTAATCTCTTTATACTAAAAGGGAAGAGACACAAAATATTTTTGAAACATTCGTGAAAGTAGAATAGATTGTTATAGAACATCTTTTTATGGTCAAATGATATTCTTTTTTGCTTTTATCTTTTATATAACAAGATAATTTTACGTTTTTTATTTTTATATTATATTATATATCGTATAAAATGATAGAGTATTTTTTCTTTTTTTATCGAAGGAAGAAGGAAGAATGTAGACATTAAAATGCATGATATTCGGGTCAAATTTCCGGGTTGTTATTTCAAGTTACAAATTTCTGATGATCGGGAAACGTCTGCAAAATGTGGCGAGCCTCGCTTGCGACCCACACTCGGACGTCGTCTATTTTGGCGCTCGTTACTGATAAAACTGGATCCAATCCGTGTATCGGGTGTTTTCTTAAAGCGCATGCAACTTGATATCAGCGCGATATGCATAAGCTGCGTGAGGGAACATCGCCTGTGAAACGAGCCGTTTCGCTCGTACCCCTATCGTTTTGTAGATAGCGAGATATTCAATTTAACGCCTCGAAGACTTCAACGAACCGTCCGATATTGTGAAGCGAGTACTTTCTACAGAAAGGGATAACTGTAAAATTCGCGTTGTGTGGGCATCGCAAAGCGGAAATGTGCATAAATGCGGACATGCGCGGAAAAATGGGGGTGACTTGGCAGAGAAAAGATTGGACATAAGGAGAGAGGAAAAAGAGATTGGAAAAAAATGCCGTTAGATTTTTGGCTTCAGTGTCAAATGTCGGCTTTCAAGATGTCTCGGATGTCGGTTGAAAGCAAGCTTGACGCAAGACTTCCAAACGAGGAGAAGCGATGGTCGACGTTCGCACAATAAGCAGAACCAGTTGATTTATGTACTCGGCGTCCTGAGACTCGCTGAGAGACTACTATCACGTTCCTTGATCCATGACTTCTGTAACAAGTATAAGATCCGCAAACCGCATCTCATTCGAGGCCCGATTTGTTGTGCTACCAGTACCGATGTAAGCGCGGCGACTTTTTAAATGCATGCTGCAACGGCTGAGCGACGATTTGCCAGTTAATCGATCGTGTAGAGATCCCAAGTTTTTAGAGCTCGGAGCTGAAAGAAAGAGAAAGAGAGAGAGAGAGAGAATTTGAAATTACGTTCTAATAAAAAGCCGAGTACGGTAGCATCTATCACTGTGACGAAGCTTCCTTCAGCGCATCTAATTTTGTTGATATAAATCTGTTTGATTTGAATCATAAACAGAAAATGCTTACGGTAGTAGTTTAACAGAGACACGGTATTAAAAATTGCTTCCTAAAGTACTTAAAGAATTAGTATTTATTATAAAAAAAACTAAAAATTGTTTCATTGAAGATTATAAAACGATTCAGAAGTAAATTCTTCGAGCCTAATGTTGAAGCCGTTACCAATTGACAATCCTCTCTATCGATCACCGATCCAGCGCGAATGTAAATGTGCAAGAAACAATATTAAAGTGATGTTTGCACGAATGATGCACTGAAACTTGTGTTACATATAAATGTTCCAGTCGAAGAACTTTAGTCAAAAGAAATCCGTGAAGAAAAACGCGTTCGTGAAGCTATACCAAGACTCCAGTCTGCCTTCTCGTTTCGTGCGAGCAGTTTGCCGCTGCGTGCACGATTATTCCGTTCGTCGGTTCGTCCCCCCGACTAGTTGACCGTGCCCGAGAACGGGCACGATAGCCCGATGCCTTCGCCATGGTAGAAGTTAGCCAGCCGGCCGGCCAATCGTCCTCTTCGTCGCCCGAGGGGATCCAGCCGATCCGGTTCTCGCCAATCCGTATGACCAGCGTACCGGCACGAACCAATCGAACCCCTGGGCCCCCGTCGCGAACGCTTAGAGATCATCCGCAGGAAACGACGCAAAGCAATGCCAGAGAAGAAGAAAAGATGATATGCTGAATCATATACTATCCGGATATGATTAGTGGTAAATGCGGTGCGATCTTTTCGCCTTGGAAAAAATCAGCGAAAATGTGAAATTTTTAAGTTGATTTTATATTAATTACAGATTCATGAAGATACGATTATTTTGATTAATGATATAAGGATTGGCGAGATCGATGAGAATAAATATTGTCTACGTAAGACGATGCTTATCTGCACTACTTGCGCATCATTGTCGCTTAGGTACACCCTGCATCGAGTGTAGTCATCGACTTTTCCGTCCGATCAAGCAGATTTTCAGAGCTTCCAGACACGCAGTTATCTTTCGATCGTCTCGAGAGGCACTCCTGAAGGCTCCGTCGTGAGATATTATCTCCGACAGACATTAAGGAATGGAAATTTCTCGTAGCTTTCAAGCGACCGATGCACCTTCCATTTCCTTGTCTAATCTGAAAGTCTAATACTGTTACTGATGTGAGGAATTCTGATCATTCGCTATATATAACCGGCTACTCCAATCAGAGGAATGACGGAACGACGGAACGGATCGTCTTCCCAGCTATTCCGCAGACAAAATTAATAAATGAATAACAAATAAACTGACTCTTTAAACAACGCAGGTGACTTTTGCTGCGCTGTTTCAGAAGTGCACGCGATCGCGTGCACCGCAATTCCTATTCAGGACGCCACAGGATGCTTCGAAGGGCACGCTATTTCGCTACCAAATGAAGTCTCTTCGGCCCGCCGATGGAACTATTAATTATTTCGGGAGAGGAGCCTTGACTCGTCGTGGAATCCGGTCCTACCAATTATCTCGCAGGTACCTCTCTCGCGAGTAGTGGACCCTTTTGAAACGAGGGCGCAGGGGACCCCCAGACGGCTCTTTCTGAGACGTGCGTACGTCCTCGGATACACCGTTTGGGTGAATCAACCGGAGACCTGTTATCTCGTCCACCTCGGAAGAAACAGCGCGACTTCACTGCTTTTTAATAGAGACGTACAAACGCGGGGGACCGTCATTCTTCCGGACGTTTATGCGATCACCGAGTCACTGAAACGAACCGACGAAGATTCTTAGGTCATAATGGACCTCATGACTGTTTCCTAACTGACTTTCGACTCAAAACGACCGCTTGGGCTTTCTAACTGGATCTTTATCACAAAACACTTTTAGGAAAGTCAGCGGGTTTAAATTATTATATCTTAAACGGTTTGCATGAAATTTAAGATGTTGGAATTGGTGTAGTCCTTTTAACTTTAAAAGCGTTTCGTAATAAAAAGGTGCGATTTCCTTAAATCAAGTAACTTGGGGAAAAATTGTTTAACACAACTACTGACTAAACGTCGAAGACTGCTGAATCTTCGAAAATCTCTCCCGAAAATTTCATCGTCGTTTCTTATAATCGCTAAAGAAATTAAATTCCTACTTTCTAAAATTTTATTGATCCTTTCATCAGCTCACATAAAAACATGACTGAAAATCGTTTTCTTCGACGAGGCACTCGCAAAGAAGAACACAAATCATTTATCTGTCCGTAGTCGAAAGTACCGAGAACGCATAAACGACGTGTCAGAACGGCCCTGTAGGGAGTGAAGAACCCCCGTTGTCTTTATGATTTCGCCGAAGAAGTTAGCATCGATTCCGTTAAAAGGAGAGAACGAGTGTTCGCCTTCATCGAATAAAACACGCGGCTCTATAGTATCACGACTGGCTCTATGGTATTCGGCGGAAACCCACGTCAGGCAATCACAGATTTATGGATTGGTCGTTGCTGGAGAATGCGACGCGGAAGAGATGCGAGAGTCGTCGTCGTCGTCGTGGTATCTTGGTGCTGACAGGAAGCTACGTACTCTCGCATACCACGGATGCGTTCCTGGATTGACCGTGCATTCCCGAGCAGGCGAAATAGGAGGGCGAATCCCCGTGCTCGCGATGCGAAATTACCCCAGCGTTACTGCATAAGCAATACCCTAACCGCGGGACCAAAAATGGCCGCGAAGAGGAGTCGCTCGGCGCCATATCTCATTACGACCACATCGTATGCAGCGGATCGGTCGAGAATCAGCCCGGTGATTATTACGACGAAGAAAAAGAGTCTTGGACGACTCTGATGAATCGCCAGGGGCATCCTCGTCCTGGCAGCCGGTGTCAGCGACTCTCCCTCTTCCTCGTCGTTCTTCTTGTTCTTCTTTCGTCTCTTTCCATTTGTCCCTCTCGCCCTCTTCATCTCTCGACCTTCTTCCACTTTCCTCTCTCTCTCTCTCTTCGCCTGCCAACTTTCTTCTGCAACCACCGGCTCGGCTGGTCCGATGAGCGCGAACACGCGAGGGACGGCTATTACAATAACCGGTGTACGCGGTTCCCACTCAAGGCCGCGACGCGGAGAGACCGTCGAGCGATCGTTTCTTGCCGAGCCGAACAGACTCGGCTCGAGGATCCCTATTCTTTCGGAGGATCACCCTAGCGAGTGAATTTGCTCGTGCGGTGACGCCGACATTGGTGGAGGCGCAGACGACATATTAAATCCGGAGGTTCACCGTTGAACCTATCGATCCGCGTAAGCTATTATATTGCTATCATTGCTCCTTGCTCCAGCACCATTCAGTCATTATTCTTCGCTGTCTGCACATCGATGTCGAGTAAGTCGTTATTGGATAACGGTGTAGGTGATTATCTCAAATGAATGTTACGTGATTTTTATGTTACTCTGATGTCTAAATGTTCCTGGAGCGCCGAAGCGTCGCAGCAGTGAGATTCGAATTACGAAATGTTATATTGTTACATCCAGTATACGAATTTCACTTTACGACTTTTTAATGGGCGGATCTCGTCGAGAGGAGATCCTCCTCCGGCTTCCAGCGGCGAGAGTCGTTAACTCGTCGGCGGACTCTGTTCGTCGCGGGCGAAGAGGACACACGATGCGACATAGGTACATGACAGCGGGGAGAAAGGGACCGGAGGAAAGGAAAGAACGTCCCCGATGCGCATTGCATTCTTTCACGGAGACGCGAGAGGCTTGCGAGAGAGGCTCGCGATACTCGCGCGCGTCCGCTCGGACAGATCTCTTTATTCTGCAGCGATGGCCACAATGCGCACCGTTACGCGCGAGCGCAAAACCATATTCACGTAACGGTAAGGTCGAGGAAAGAGAGAAAGTCCGCGGATGATCGCGTGGGTAAGCGGCTAGGAAAATCGTGATCCACCTGGGCGTGGATCAATGATCCTCTCGCGCGGGCAGGAGGATCCGATCGATTCGCGACGCGTACGTGACCGCATTGGTTTTCTGCCGGCTTGAAAAACGTGTGCCAGTACTATCCGCTTCAACTGCGATATTATCAAGGTACTATTATGGTACCGACTGCGAGACTATTATCTATTTTCGTAATAACGTTAATCGCACATGTATCTAATTATTTTTCAAGTCTTCGAGCTACCTTGAAGACTTGAAAATTTGTTTATACGGGATGGTGATTGACACCTTCATAACTAAATTACAGTAAAGTTGGAACTTAGAAAATGTAAATATGTGGATAACGATGTGACTGACGTAATTCATGAACTGACAACGTGCACAAAAAGCTACCGAAGAATTTTTATGTTCCTGCGGAGAAAACTGGTTGCGTCCACCTGCCAAACATGGTCGTTCTTTATTTCGTTGATCTAATCGAACTCGACATGCGATACAGAATCCTATGATGGGACCGTCTGGAAATAGGTTCCTCGAGGGTTCGAAGGGTTCCCAAAGCGATGGCGGCGGTGGCCCGTATCGATGCGCGCGAGGCGGCGCGCAATGCAGCGGGCAAGAGAAGATGCCCGGCGCGGATAAGGGGCTCTTCTACGGAAGAGCGCTCGATTTTATGGAACCTGTTCCCACAACCGTGCGTGCACACGAACGGGTTTACTTAAGCGCGTACGTCGCACACGCTTCACGCTCCTGCGGAGCCTCGTCGTAAATTAACATCGCGCGCTCATAACAGCGACCGGTTGGTCGTCGGACTGGGAAATCCGAAAATCCAACGAGTGTCTTAATTAGAGAGACCCCGTTTCATCGCGCGCAACGAGTCAATCCGCTCGTGTCACCCGATGAAGCCTGTTTGGAGAGATACATGAGAGATGGATCATCTCGGGTCGAAATCTAAACGGGATTTCCGAGGGTTATTGAATGATACAGTTTAGAAGTTTTTTAGAGAACTCGGAATTATTATTTCACTAAATTGATCATGTTCTATTTAAATAATGTATGACAGTACATATTTAATGTAAATAAATTCTACAAGTTGTATTTTATTATTTTAGCACTTGAATCAGGATTCTATGAAAGTTTACCTTTTTGAATCGGAAAGAAAATATATAACATAACCGCATTAATGCCTTTAACATTATATAATCACGTTTTAAGTGCCTTAGTATTAAGTACTATTTCATTTATCATTGTTGTTACGGTTTTCAAAAGTTACACGTGATCTTGGTTTTCCATGCGAGTATGCAGTATTCAAAAAACTTGTGGAAAACAAAGTCGAATTTTAAGAAATACATCGAGCCAGAAAATACGTCAAGTGAAAAATAAAACAAAATCTCGTCCACGAGAGAATCGACGAAACTTGCGTAACGAGGGCTGCTGCACGAGGGCCGCGTCGGACACGGTGCGAGAAAAGGGGACGAGAAAGAGAGGTCAGCAGCCCCCTTTCGCTTCGCTCGCTCTCTTTCCTTCTTTCTACCGCGGACAGGGGTGAGTGACTCACGTTCCGCCAGCCTCGACGCCGTTCGTCGGGACGCGGACGCCTACCCTCCAAATATTGATTCGCTCGCCCGAGGAACGCACGCGTCGCAACGCGTGTCGTATCGGGGAGGCTTTCTCCGCGCGAGCAGCTTTTCGTACGGCCGACCGGCCGCCCTTCGTTTTAGGGCTTCCCTCGCCTCGAATTTCCCTCGGGACCTAGCGCTCCTCTCGGCAAGATCGCGAGATTGGAGAGCGAAGTCCTACGAGGATCTCCTCGAAAGAAAAAAAGAGGATCTCGATTAATGGAAGGATTAAGAGCAAGAATGGAGATAAGTCTGCAATTCTCGTGAATTTTGTTTCAAACGCAAGCTATTGTCGCGTTGAAGAATATCAAATTTAAGCGAGCTCTCTCTTTGTGGATTCTTGCTTGTAGACTTACTCTATTCTTGTACGGAACTCTTGAATTTTACATGCGGCGCGTGTTATGCGAGATGCATCGCTTACTTGCTCCGAGACATATAATTTTTACATAGCAATAAAATGTGGTTTTATTAATCCGGAAAATTCGTGTCAAGCTGTGTCAAGTTCGTTATCCTAGTTTTCGTTAATGAAGATAATTTCAAATAATTGTATATATTATAAAGGGAAAGCGTCCTCTTTCTCTTTCTTTTTCTTTGTGAACAATGAAGACTTAATAATAGGGTATTATGTAACTATAGTTAAAATTCTTTCTAGTTTGTATCATGATTGAGAAGAATGAGGAAGACATGAAACTCTTCCACTTCTTCTCTTTCTTTCTCTTACTCTATATGTCCCTATTTTTTCATAAGTGCTCATAACGTGTAATATGCTTATAGTTATAAAATTTAAATCACCGGAATATACTTATTATTAATAAGTATTATCAATAACAAAATTCATAAAGAACTTTGAATTTTGGAAAGTTTTATATTTCAGAAACGTTTGTTTTTCAGATTTCTTGTGTCTTCCCATTTAATACAATTTTTTAAGAAGATACGCGGTGGTTTCTAATAGGTCGACTCGCTTTCGAGCGGCGACATGTCATCGATTGACAGCGCGCGCGCGAGCGCGTGTTTTTCTCATCGGGGAGAAAAAACCACGCGGGAAAGAAGCTCCTGCGACTTAACGAGTTCACGGGGTTCGTTAACCGGTGCCGCGAATGCAGCAGCAATTAAAAAAGGTCACTTTTCCCGTGGGAAAACTGCGTCGTGACGGCGAGGGGAGAACAAAGTGAAGCGATAGCAGGAACAAGAAGAAACAGAGGTAGCCAGGAACAAGACGGAGAAGAAGAAGATGAAGAAGAAGAAGAAGCCTCGCGCACATGCATGTCCGAAGCAGCAACAGCAGCAGCAGCAGCGGCAGAGCAGAGGAAGAAGAATCGCGTCGCAGAGGTCACTCACCGTCCCGCCAAGGTCGACGCTGGGATCCGATCACATCTTCACCGGGTCGTCGGTCTATCACGTCGATCTATATCCCTCTCTTATCGTCACTGTCACTTTGCATCAAACTATTACATATTTTTCTGGCCCGCGAAACCATAAAATCCGTACTCGCCAGAATTTCGCGCCGCGCAAGATGTGCGCGATGCACCGCCTCACGTCAGCGACGCGACTGCCGCCGCCGCCGCGGATACCGCCGCCGAGGAACAGCCGCTTTAGTGCGCCTCCACACGTGCGCGACCGTTCGCTCCGACTTTATACGCGCGCACACGGCGAAGTAACGTAAGTGAAAGTCCTGAAACCCCGTCTGCGGGATCTATGGATCTATGATCTTGTTTCGCTCTCTGATCTCGTGAGCTATAAGGCATTTTTTTAAATTTTAATTGTACAATCTTTGTAATTTCTCTGTAGTAATAATGAAATTCCTGTAATTTTATGTAATCAGGTCTGAAATGGCGTGCAATTATTATCGCGATCTGATTGTAATTGTTGAGCACTTAAATGGTAATTAATTAAATCATTAAATGACACAAATGCGATTTTTTGATTAATCGGTTTTGATCAGCCTTAATTTTTTCCCGAAATGTCGGTGATTTCGTTGTGAAACTGTTATCATGTTTCGAATAGATTATCATATTATAATTTATCATACGTTTGCACCCTAAGCTGCAGTCGGCCCTGAGCGCCTTCATTCACTCGCACGTGTGTGCGTACGTGCGTACGCGACGCGACCGCAACCGTTGGAGAGGACGACTACCTGTTCGACGCCTCTCGGCACAGCTTTGATCAGTAACACGCCGCGGTGGAGATGAAACGAGTCGAACTGAAAATCAGGCCGTTCGGGTCCAAATAGATCACGATCGAAAAGTAAGCGCGGAAAAGTGAAGAAATCCCGCGTTCTTCGCCGTCGACATAATGTGGATTCTCTCTTTCCCTTTGCCAAGACACTTGCTATAGGGTGTCAGGAAATTATACGTACGAACTTTAGAAAGGTTCTCGCGATTCAGACGAACTTCCTTTTATAGAAAGTTCCTGATTACAAAAGGATTGAAAGCGACCGACTTTTTGGGGACGCATTTTATACATGCGAACGGACATAAAGTTTCCGTTCTTCATCGAGTTTAAAAAATTGGATTTCACTTGAATAAAACGTTTGGACAGTACATAGTTGTAAGAATAAAAAAAAGTGTAAGAAGACATGTCTACAAAATTAAATTCGTCCTTTGTGCTCCAAACTATTCCAATAATTGTGAGTAAAACTTGCTCATGTAATTTCGTGACACATTGTAGAAACGAGTTCTGTCGCATGCGTGTGCGTGAAGAAGACACCTGCTTCGATTTCGGTTACGTTTTTTAAACGCACAATGTCAGCATTTCTTCCCTGAGAGACTGATCTCACAATATAAATTTCATAATTCATTTAGCGATTGTGAAAGAGTTATAAGGGTGCGTTCTGCGTTCGGATCTGAACGGTGCTGTATTGCATAATTATGAGTGGATTAATTTGAATCGGTTTGAAAGAGAAAGGCGCGGCCTCCGCGTGTCATCTGCTTCTCAGTTGACGCGTCAGTGTACAGGGTGCGCCAGCGTATGGACAATGATCTGGTGTTCTCTTTATCTTTCTTGCTTTCTACAGGATCCACGTAAAATGTACTATATTAATTATAAATAAATTTTGTCAAGTAAATAGAATTTCCAAAACGTCGTCTTTTAGGACGTCAAATATCACCTTGCAATTGTATTAAAAATTCATATATCGATATCCTTGATCCTAGAGTCAGTATCATGCGAAGGAATAATTCTTTAAATAAAACAACGTATGATTAACGACATGCCGCAATTATTCGAGAGAAACATCCTCTCAGTTTCAATTCGCACGTCGCAAATGAAAAGTCATTAGAAGCGATCGCGCCTTCGAGCACGATTGCAAATATGTCCGCACATCGATCCTCATTAATCGTGGAACACATGTTACCGGTCCGGCGCGAATCTTCCTTTTGGCCGCTCTCGAGTCGTCTTAATTTAACGATAATGTATCGCGAACGCAGAACCGGAATCGACGTCGGTCACGGAACATTGCGAACGAAGCAGAACCGCAGGACATCGTCAACGTACAACGTGAAGTTAATTTATTATCGACGTTTAATGCCCGGAGAGGACGAGAGGATCGTCCATTACGATCGTCCATTAATTTGTATTTGTAACCGCCCCTCGTGAATAATTTAACCGAATGGAATGGGAACGACAAACTCGCCATCCGCCAGGGAATCCTCCTGCCCGGATTATATAATCTGCGGATGTCCCGTAGGACACCTGGACAACGCGACAAAATGCCACGTAACAGACGTGGATTACACGATAGAGAAGCTGCGAGGACTCGTGTCGGATTCTGTCACAGGCGATCAAGTCACGCGAATATCACGACTTCTCTGCGACTACCTCCGTGAGATCGGTGACGAGGGTTACGTATCCTTTGATCCATCCGCGTTAGGAATTGTCAGCGATAAAAATTCGTTAGGTCAGAAAATAATCGGGATTAATTACAAAATGATTCTGCTAAAAGATCAAAAGCGTGTAAATCATTAACGCTCGCTTCTAAAAACATTCTTTAGGAATTCCAATTTAGTTTAAAAAGAGAAAGAACTTCAAGTAAGAAATCAGAAAGTGATAAAAATGTTCAAACCTTTTTAAGAAACCTTTTTAACAAAGGGATCCTTTAAGCAATTGAGATAATACTTTGAAATCGCTTTTACCACCTTTTATCCTGCGAGAGGATGCGGTTATCGCTTTCTCGGTCGACTTCCAATATCTCCGAATCGTTTCTAAAATGTGATTCCTTAGCGACGCCATTCAGCCAATCAAGCACCTGCCGGCCGTAATGCAGGTGCTAGATTTTCTAGCCCGGAGGAGCAGGGGAATCGACGACTACCGGGCGCATCTGGACCGGATGTTGCAGTTATGCAGTCGACCGCCTCTGCTGAAACGTACATCCGAGAGTCTCATCAGCTCTGTCGTAATGGAGCAGTATTTCACGTTGCTGGGTCACCTGCTGATGATCCTGCCGAACGAGGAACAACGCCAGCAGATTTGCGACGCGGTTGATTGCTTATTAATCGGACGTGCAAGACTGACGAACGTCGCGGCGGTGAAGATGGACTTTCGTCGTTGCGCTGTGGAGAATTCCAGGTTGCCGATTATAGTTGTTGAATTGCTGGAAACCGCATTGCCGAAAACGTATCCGATGGTTTTGAGACTGGCCTTTGTACTCGCCTCGGTCTCGTATCAGTGTTGTAAGAACAATTAATATAAATGTATAATTAATGTGAGCGATAATGTCGCATTGTGTGAAAAATATTACAAATTTTCATTGAATATTGAGAGAAAATTTTCTTTGTTACTGAAATAAGAAGAATTAAATTTTTTAAGTGTTGTGTAGTGAAGAAGAAACCGGACTTAGTCGTCTTGGAAGATCGAATAGTTATAAAGCCAAATAATTATTATAATAATATTTATTTCTCTCAAGCTCGATTTAAATTAATTTCTTTTAAGCATTTAATATCAAGCAATAATGTACGGTGCTTTATTCTCAAAACTGTTCGAAAAATAATTTAAGCTGCTCGTTGTCAAGAGCGAAAAATTACCGTATTATCATATTCTTATAATACTCTTGCATATCAAGCGCATAATTTATTCAAATATTATTCCAACGGATAATGTGCGTGGATGCCGAGACGTTGAAAAACGAAGGTATCGGTCGGCGTCGTTGTACTTGCAGACTGTAAAAGCTTCTCATATATTTTCAAACAAAGGTTACAGAATGCTGGAGGCTGGCATACTGAATACTTTGCTCACCAGAATGGACCTTCCTTACGCAACGCAAATGCACTGCATCAAGCCGCTGGACATATTGCTCGAAGGAGAAGAATATCCATGGGACATTATGCTACTAATCACAAATCTCTTGTGGAACCTCATGAAATCCATATTACCGCCCAGAACGCTACCTGAAAATTTGAGCAATCTCCCTTCGCCCAAGCAATGCGCCATGTGGTATTATTTATTAATAACGTCTTAATTGATTAACAATTAAAAGTCTAAGGACATCGTAGAGAAAAAACAATAAAATACACGTTTTCTGGCGCAGTACAGGGGGTTAAGGTACTCTTTCAAGCGGCATATCCTTCACGGTCAATACTGTGCGGCCAATCTGAGAATCAGGAACGATATCGCCGCATTGATCCTTGTCGGAATCATGGCACTTCCTTCTTGGAATCTCGCCAGTAGTGGCATCGCGGAGGACATCGTCGACCTTTTATCAGCCATCGAATCCGGCAGCACCAAGATATGGATGGAGGATGTAAAGTTCTCCGATAGCGAGGAGGATTTCTTTTTCAAGAGAATTCTACTGATGATTATCGCCCATCTCGCCGATATCGACATTTATGTCTTTGTAAGTCTCTCTTGTCACTTCTGCTGGGTAATCTATATGTAAATTGTAATTATTAAGAGAGTAAATTTTAATTATGTCATATGAAAAAAATATGACAAAATTTTTATTTTTCTCTCTTTAATTTTTCTGGAGTTAACGATGTAATTTGTAAAATTCGCTTTAGCAAAAGTACAAATTGTTCAAAACTCTAGGAACAATATGTCGACAGAAAGCTTTCGAAACTTCTAGGTGATGAAGAAAGCGATGATTACGCCTATTATTCTTCGTATTATCCGATTCTGCATGCGCAATAAAAATGATAAAGGATATTCTTCGTCTTTGATTCTCTTGGAGCATGCTATGCACATCTTGTCACTGTTAGCGTCACAGATAGCGGCGGAATTCGTGAAACGCAGAGGCACACTCACGTAAACAAATTCGTAGAACATAAAGATCAATTGGATTTTAATGCCAAGCGAAGTAAAGATTTAAATACTCGCAGATTGTGCGCGATAGTTGATCAAGTTGTGAAGACGAAATTCGATGAATGCCTTGCGATGATTTTCGCGAGAACAATCTGCTCGATGACCCTGCAGGGTGACGCTCTTCTACTAGAAGATTTCCGAAAGAATAATATGATACCATTATTATTCAGTAAGCTACGCTATCGCAAAGAATTTTAATATTAATATTGCAAACTAATAATGAATTAATAATGTATTGTCACGAATGACGTCGTGATTTTATACAATTTTTATTTGCAATAAATGCGTCGAATGTATCTCGATTCTTGGATTTCAGATTTAAGTGACAACGTGCTGGCTTTGGAAAAACTCACAATGAGGAGGCAACGGATTCTAACGTTACTGCTAACCGCTTTAGAGAGTCTCCTAAAAAAACAGACGTATGTTCAGCAGATGTACGGAGAACGAGGCGTCAAGATTGTCACTGGGATCTTCGTAAAATGCCTCTACCAAAAGAACGAGGACTCCCAAGTGGATCAACGGTAACGATCGTCCTCTTTAACGAATATATCTCTCGTATAATATTCCAATCGGTTTTACATAATTTTTTGTACTAACTGAATAACGTAGTTAAATAATTAAAATAACGAAAGAGAAATTTTGCTGATTTAACAACGTTCCCTATTTTTAAATATTATTAAATTAGAAAAAATGTATTAAAAATTTAATATATATACAGGGTAAGGCACATAAAACATAAAACGAAGTTGATCTTCATGTGACCTCTACGCGTCCACCTAATAAAAAACTATTTAGAACAAATTATGTGTCCCTCGAAACCATGCAAGTTTGGTCTGACACATTTTTTTCTATCACCAATAACAGCCGAGATATTCAGGTGGCCTGTTTTAGGTGCCTCACCCTGTATATATTGAAAATTTATACATTGTGGATCAAAACTTTTCATTACACATTTATTTATTTTGGCAGACTTTTGCTAGCGACCGGTTGCTACGTTTGGGAGTGCATAGCGCGATGTCCGAACAATCTTCAAATCTTCCTGAAAGCTGGCGGCCTGTATTCCATGCTAGATATCATCGAGACGACAGGTTATCCAGTGAGATGCCTGTACCTTGGTGCACTTACCGATATGTGCGATTGCACCTTTTGTGGACCGTTCCTCTGCACATGGAGAGGCGCGGATAAGAAGACAGGATTGATGTCCTTGCTCGCATCTGTCTGGAGACAGGAGGAAGATAGACTCGGCATCAAAAGACGTGCCAATGGCTGCATAGCAGGTACGATTACGCGAGTTATAAATCACGCAAAGTTCTCTTCTAAGAACGCATCATTGTTCAAGTTCTGTCAAAGAGATATGAAAAAGAAATCTGGGACAGAGTGAATATTTTTCATAACTAGAAGCTTGATCTATTTGAGAAACGGAAGTTCTCTTGTATGCTCTCCATAGAAACAAATTTAAATAGAAGCGATAATGTAACAAAAGTGCTTCAATATTTATGGCCACGATGAAACTCTATCGCAATTTTAGATCCAGAATTGCCGCAAATGAGTACGCACCAATGGACTGACACGTATCGTTCGAAGTTCACGGCAGACGTCAGTCCCACTATCGTCGACATGCTCGGTTCGCTACAATCAAAGATTTTCAGTATTCTGAAAATCATCGAGAGAGACGAAGACAAGTACGAAGCCGTTGCAGAGCATTACAAGATTCTGCTTAACAATCTGCCGACCGAAGATCGCGTAAGTTGCGAGAACAGTTATGGAAAATTGCAAGAATAGCGTAAGAATGTCATAAGATGACAAAAATTCGATCAAGTTCGCTAAATAAAATAATAATTTTTAATGAAATAATTCTAAATAAATCAAAGTAAATAAAATAACAATCGAGTTTTCGGTGCTTTTTTCTGTATTAAAAAAATACCGAAAAATGAGAGATTAAAATACTGAATTTTTCTCAGATAACATTATGCTGCGTCGACATGTATCTGCGGCTGAAACTCGGTCAGATGTGGACAGAGCTGAGCAGATATCTGATGCAAGCCGGCATCGCGCCGTTGATCGTGGATGCACAGCTGATCGCTCATATGGTGCAATGGCATCGCTCATGGGGTATTTTCATCGAGGAGCGCCAGAAGAAGCTCGTCGCGGACGCTAAACGTGCGGAAGCATTTCTAGAGATGGAGGAGTTTGTGAGGATACGCGACTCCAAGTTGGCGCCGACGTTGGAGGCGTTGGGCGAGGTGGAGCACATCCGTCGCACCACCGACAGATCGTACATGTTGCACAAGAAAGATTGCCAGAGACGGCAGGTGAACGCGGCGCTGTCGTTTCCGCAAGACGCCGACGTCGAGCGATGCCACCGAACCTTCTCGGATAAAACGAATGTTACGGTAAAATAGCGGGAGTTATTAAACAAATCGCTATATTATACGTTAATTTTATCGCATGTTGTATTTCAGGTTGTTTTCGGACAACATCAATCGATCGATAGTTCTCACTTGAAGGACCTAACTTGCGACCTTATGGAATTACTTCCGGTATCACCCCCGGATTCATCGTCAGAAAAAACATTTCCTGTGCTTGACGCTTCCGGTGCTTCCGGTGATACCCTTCTTCGTGAGGATTTATTTACAGATGAATACTTAATCGAGTGTCTGAATCGATAGGCCGTTTGCGTTATCAATATTGAACAAATATACGACTGTTACATATTTGGTTTATCTTCTTGCATGAAACATAAAGCAATGTTATCTTAGCAAGATACAGCAGTTGTCTTCCTTGTCGGCGCGCATTGACAGAACGTTATACATTATTTGACAATGATTGATGTAACACTAGCGCGTTTCCCAATAATTGAGCTCTACATTTGAGGGCAAGATGATAGATTTATCATCTCACAGAACTCACATTCTACCTGTTATTCACATTCTTTTCACAATATTTTTACGACATCATACATTCTCTCACATTTTTCCATTTATTTCTCTTTACGATTTACGACTTTCCTATCATTTTGCTATCAAACTAAGTGTTCAAACTCAAACTCGCTTCTCGGACCGCGCGCTCGGTAGAAAACGCGCCGTTTGAAAGTTCGCGCGCCGCCGCGCGCGAGTTGGCTCGCGCGTGATCTACCAGCGCAGGCGGTCGTTTAGCTGATCATCTCATGAATCATCGTACGTGTCATCTAGATGATCATCTAGATAGGGATCTTTGCGGGAGCGCTCCGGCTGGTGGGCTGTGAGCGACTGGCGAGCGGCTAGTGAGAGCGAGCATGCCGTTCGCATCGCAAGCGAGTGCTGTCGTCGTCGTCGCCGTGCTCTGTCCGATGGTACCGGTTTAAAGCGAGCGCGTTCCAAGAGCAACTTCACGCCGGACAGACCATCGACTGTTCCGCTCGCTCATACGCTCGCTCGCTCGCGCGTTCGGTCGTCGCTTCAGTGTGTCGCGCGCACCGTCACGAGTCGGAGCTACGTTTCTCGGAGGGTTTACCCGGACCGTTCTCCCTCGGACATTTCCCCCCTCGCACGCGAGACGCTACGCACTCGCGCGAGTGCAGCGGAGCCTGAAGAAGGGCCGCGAAGAGTTCTCTCCGCGTACGCGCGGAGCACTCCGTTGTTATTTACGAAGGGGCCTCGTGTCGCCGAGACCGCTCGTTCGCACGGCGGCGCACTCGTACCCTTACGCCCTTTTTTCTCTTTCTCCCTCTCTCTCTTTCCTTTGACCGACCTTCCCTTCGCCACCCGCGCCTTTGTCCGTCTCCCTCCCTCGCTCCCGTGCCCCCTCATCCGTCGTCGCCGCTTTTCCGTCGTGCTGCGCTCCGATCTCGTCGGCGAGCGCAGCGAGTGCGCGCGGGACTCACGCCCGTGTAAAGTTTCGCGGGAAGCCCTGCTCTCGGCGGAGCGGAAGGACAAAGCGGAAGAGGGCTCCCTCTCCCCCCCAAGTGATCGTGTTCGTCGGTGATCGTAAACGCAGCTATGGCGCGCGAGGAGGAACGGTGGTGTTTCCTTAACGGTGGTACGAGCGGACGGCAAAGGCCGACGCGGATCCCGCTGCAGCTCGTCGTCCTGTGCACGCTCCTGGCCGGGTCTCTGGCGGCCGCCGAGAACGGTGAGTGTGTGCGTACGTGCGTGCGCGTATGTAAAAGTACGTATAATCACGTACGTTTATGCGCTCGCACTCGCGCATACGTATTTGCATTTATACATCTATTTTATATGTTTATTATGAACCTGTGTGCGCGCGTGGCGAGGTGCGCACAGGCGCCTTTCGATAACCTGTTGCGTATCATGCGGAGGATTCTTTTCGGAGCGGGCGGAGAAGGCGCTCGCGCGAGCAGGAGGAGCGACACCGACGCGCCGGAGCGGCCGAGCGAACGCCGAGCGCGTCTATTTCGCGCTCCGGGACAAAGTCCTTTTAAGCGGATGACATTTAAGATTGAATGCTGATCCGTGTACGATATAAAAAGAAGGGGAAGGGGAGGAAAGAAACGTGTGAGATCGACTTGCAAAAATACTCTAGACGGAAAGTCCGGGATGCGAACGCCGCTGCAGCGAAATAGAGAGACGGAGAGACAGGGAGAAAGGAGAGAAAAGGAGATTCGGTCGTTTCTTGGGGAACCAGAATCAGAGTGTCTTTCTTTCTCTTTCTCTTCCGACACTTTCTCGCGACCAAAGAGCCACGTAAACCCGCGTCTTTCAAAACGCGAGCTCGTAGAGCTGCGGAAAAGTTTCTAGTAGCGACATATAAAATTCTGAGCTGTACTTTTGTGGGTTTTATATATTAATATATTATGTATTTAAGACTATCTAGAAATGGTCTCCTTGGGCGCGCTACATCTCGATTCTTGGCGCAGATGCAACGGGATCGGGATCGCGCGCTCACGACGTCGCCAGAATAAGGTCGCGCTCGCTCGCTCACTCGCCGAGCGATTGTACGTGTGCACGCTGAGTCTGCAGGGATGAGACTGTCAAGCAATTCAAGAGTTTCTTCGTGAATTCTTTTGATGTTCACGAAGCTATCGCTATTTTGAGCCTGAAGCTATCACATTTCAGCTTGTCCTGTCTGATAAATATCTTGAGGAAAGACGCTTTTTTATAAACCCTATACAGGCACCTCATCGTCGTTTAACGCGTCGTTTGCCTCGAACCTTTGATTTAATAAAACTTTTTTAGTGAAATTACGAGGGTGACGTGACGCCTTGATTATTTCTTCATCGTCCAGCAGAGAAAGTGCTTCACGAATAATATTTTTTATGCCGAGTCCCCTCTAAGTCCCTCCACGATAAGATTGCTGTTCGTCGTTGTAAATTTTCTTGATATCAACGCAGAGGGGAAGAAAGATAGATTTTCACGCGTGCGCGGGCGCACGGCGCATGTGACATTTCTACTCTCTTCACTCCGATTTTCGTGGTTGGGTGTAACGGTACACGATGAATTCGTGAGTGACAGCTCCCCAGGTTATCTGGGGTCACTCCATCCTCCCTCCTGACCCTCCCACGAACCACGTTGACCCACGTGATTTCGCGAAGCAGGAACGCTGCTATTTGCTCGGGGGAAGGGGACTGCAAGAGAGGGGACGGCATCATTCGGTCTGCCTGTTTTATTTGCATTTCTCTCAATCAAATCAATAAATCGGAAATCGCAGCGGGAATTGCGGCTGTTGTGCGGTGTCGTTGCTGGAATCTGAGAAATTCCGATCATTGCTGGTATTATTGGAATCGCCGATGCTGCCGGAATATTGTGGAACGCCGCACAATCGCTACTTCTCGATATCGTTCGTTACGCAGGTCGAAACGCGAGATTCCACGTGACCTCGCATCGGTAATCCTTTCGTAACAACGCGAAATCGAATTTCGCGCGTCGGAAGACCGCACGGATGCTCATTGGCACGGACGAACGCGGCGAAACTCGAATTTGTCGCACCCGGATGTGCGTCATTGAATCTCGTGTTTCCGGCACGCGTCTTTTCACACGAAAATTGTTAATTGATTAACAGTCAGTCCTGTTGAAACAAAATTAAACGGGATTCCAATTGCTTTCGATTTCCATCGAGTTACATTGCAGCGCATTTAATTCGCAGCATCCGCGTGCACGGAATTGGCTCCGCGTTCTGCATATTTTTATACCACTGACACACATCTCATTCTGACGAGCGTTATTTAACATCCGGATGCCGAGGCACAAGTTCTACAAGTTCCTCTCTCTCTTTTGTTCCCCTCCGTCTATAATCATGCTGTTCCGCATGTTCCCGTAATTTTGTCGTTTGTAGATGGTAGCTGATATTTGTAGACAAAGGCGAGCCGCCACGAACGGGAATTCGCTCGACGATTACGGAATGCACGAGGGAGAAACGTAATTTTGCAACTGGAAAAATGTCAGTCGCGTCAAAAAATGTATGCCTCTGTTATTGACTCCTGACTCGTTCGCTTCAACAAGTTGTTCACGGATTGCTTTGCAATTATTGCCAGCTAATTAGCATTCTAATTAGCATTTCAGCAATTTATATATATCGCTCATTGTTGAGTAATACTCCCGTCATCATAAATAAATCGTCGCTCTTTGAAATCTGCCTCGCTTGCTCGAAACAGGATCCCTCATTTCGTCACGATTCGTCCGGAAGAAACGACAGTTTTGTGTCATTCATTGTGCGACGTTGCTATCGCTCGCACCGAAACCCGAAGCATCTTATAGTCAACGGATCAATAACAGAAAACTGTTTTATACCGCGTAAATAGCGCGGCGACTTCCTCGAGCACCATACGCGTGGTGCAACAAGCTGCTACATCCATAATGCATATGGTGGCGGTGTGTTTTGCGGAAATCGATGGATTAGCCGGTAATGCGACACGGCACACATCGTATATCCTCGCACCAGTTACCATTACGTTGAGTAAAGTTACACCGAAGTGAGGGCCAGGGCTGTACTAAAGTCTTCTTCCCGAGAGGAAGAATCCACTCTTGGATTCGCTCCAAATCTCGATTAAATTCCTCGTGAAGAGTCCCGCGCATCCAAAGAACGGAAACGCGCACATTCCGCGAGCTATCCGAGATCAATTATTCTCTCCAAATACAAGCCAAAGGGATCAGAATTTGCATCTGAAAAATCAAATATTATCCTTTATATTTCAGCTGTATGTACATATCAAGCTAATGTAATAAAGATGAACTGTTTTCGCGATTTGTGGAATAGATGAGAAAAATGCAGGTCGAGATGTGAATCCGTCCCTGTCGACGAGCCCTGATAAGACTGATTTGATACTTGAAGAGAACGCTAGTTCTCAGCTGTTCGCTTTATCTTTACGCGCACGCCGCGGTACTGCACCGTATTTGATTATCGTGACCGTGGTAGCCACGTAACCGGTTTAATTTCGACAGCGAGATAACGAAAAATCACGATATCGAAGTGCGTCGCGATAAATTTGGAATCGGTGATGCGTCCGTGACCTCCGAATGTCACCACAACGAATTCGCATATGGATATAATAAGCGCGTGACTGACAATGAGATAATGTGATAAACGCGTAATCGTGCCGCTAATTTAATCTCGATCTTCGATTTGTACACGAGGTGGAGGAGTTAATCACGATTCGGGATTCATCGAGGAACCGGTTGTCGCCAGAGACGATTACTTGCCCAACACCCCGTGGAGAACCACGACGACGCGGCTTCATCTGTGCGGATGACTCGGCTTACATGGACGTGCTTAATTCGGCTAATATTAATTTCGATCGGCGCGAGTATGTCTTTCGTATTTATACGATCCATGCGAATGTGCGTTTGGAAAAAAATACACGGCGCAGCACGACGACGAATAATAACGACACGCGAGCGAAATGCTAATTTAACGCAGTGCGTAAAAAGTAATCGCGTGCGGCGTGTATGCGGCACAATGATGAGTGCTGTTTGTAAAGGCTCGCCTCGTAACGCTTAACTCGGTTACAAGCCGAGCGAAACTCAGCTCGGCCAGCTGAGCGCGTAATTAGATTCCGCGTAATTCCGCGGCGGCAGGCGCGTTTCAATGCGACTACGCCGCTGGAAACTGGCCGTTTCTCTCCTCTTTTCTGTCGCCCTCGAGGGCGAGAGAACGACCATCCCTGGTTCGATGAATTATGCGAAAACCCACGTTAACCGCGAATGATGGGTTTTAGCGAGTCTTAAATTTGAAATGCAAAGACCCGGGTCGCGCGATCCGGCTGCGCACATAATTTGCCCCTTTAACTTTCGTGGATCGAGTCATTTCCGCGTGGCACACCGTGCGTCCACACACCCAGCATTGTCGGTTATTCATAATATTTCTGTCGCTTACGAAACTTTAATGGCCTCTCTTCCTCTCTCTCTCTCTTTCTTTCCCTCCAGCAGAAATACGTTTCGCATCTGCAAATGAAATCGCGCGTTTCCTCCTCGGTGAACGATGCATTTATGGACTCCTCTGTTTTTCGAGGGCTCCCATTAATGGAGTTTTCCACGGTAATCCCGACTCATAGAGAAACTTCTGCGCTGAGCGATGACGGCGGAAAATATTGTTGTTCTCGGAACGAGAGTTCTCGTTGGCTAAACTAATCGATCCGCGCGCGGATCGAGACGAAGCGGAACATCGCCCTCCGCGACGCGGTCGCGGCCAGGAATGTGAAATCCCGCGGCGGAACGGACTTTCGCGCCATCCGATATCTCGCGCGAGCGCGGAAACGCTCTCCGCGAAGTGTAGAAATTTGTCCTCGTAACACTTATGTGTTAGCTCGCTCGTATACATAATCCCTGCGTCTTCCAACGACGCGTCCATGCGATTAGATTCAACGTAATGACACGTTTGAGATACGTTTCGATCCTTAGTCAGGAGTAAGGACGAGTGGGAAGAGAGGGTGGGTAATCGTGATTACGAAAGCTCGAACCGCAATCATTTTGATGTTCAACAACACTTTCTGGTTTCCGTCTACTTTACGCTTATATTAAGTATACATCAATCGCAATCGTGCACGTCCTGCTGGATTCCTTCAGGTTTCTCTTGACCTCACGGTCGACAATCATGGCTTTTTTGTAATTTATTATGTACATAAATTATTGAGCCATCATTCGTATCGACATACGCCGATGAGCAAAGTGCAGGATGTCAAGAAGCTGCGTTCTTGATCTGCACCTCAAGTACAATATAAAAGTCAAAGTGTGGGACGCGAAGCAGAGAATCGCAAAATCTGAAGAGGCATTAATAATTCTCTCATTAAAAGCAGGAAACTAATTTTGGAATATGATGTTTAAAATAATAATAAAGTATTGTATCTCGTTTATTTTCAAATAAATATGTATATAATAAAAATACAACGATTCTTCAGATTCTACTGAATTCTACGTCACCACATTTTGAGTTTTAGCTCCTTCAGTTATTCCTCAATTATAGCTTCTTCACTTTTACGTGTCATGGAGGCGTTCCGCGTGGAATTCCATCGGAATTCCATCATCGCGAAGTTATAATATAAGAAATCCGTTTGCTGTCAACGCGCCACGCTATGTCACTTTCGCCATCGGGGACGAGGAAGAAAGTTTTCACTATTTCTCATAGTGTTCTTATACCAGCATTTTTCCGGGCCGCAGGGGAGCGGGAGGACAGGAAGAACGACACGCGTGTTGCGAGTTCCTCGCTTCTATCTGCGTCACCATACGTGCGAGCGTACGTTCGTCGGCGACTCATCCATGAGTCACGGCTTTTGTCATATTTCCATCGACGTAGAAAGTTCAACGCACTCTCCTCGGCTCGCTCGCCGTTACACCTTTCGTTACAGCCGGCATCGCTTCACTCGGATCGCTCTATTTTCGCTGACGCGGCGCGTTCCGCTGGACTTACACTCGGACTGACCTCGTTCGCTTCTGGCGGAAGAAGCGAGCGTGAACCGGAGGAGTCAGTGTCCCTTGTCGATGGGATCGATGGTCGACGTTGTGGTCACCGTCGAAGAGAATGATTCGAGAGAGCTATGCCCTTATCATTGAGGGAGAAGATGGTTGCAGTTAACTTATGGAACTTGCAGGAATAGCTTACAAAGAGCTTCGACGTCAGGAATATTTTTATAGTGGTGCTAATTATAAAAGATTTATTATGGAGGGCGGTATTATATGTATAAAAATATCATTGCTGGCATTATAGAATAGGTAGTTACATAGCAAAATATTTTTCTTTGACTATAATTATTTTACTATTCAATTATGGTACGAAATACTATAATTTTTTCCTCGGTGCGAAGAATGTTTGAAGCCTACATTAAGCCTATACTACGGTTAATATATTACGGTTTAAGAGCGATAATCGCGTCGAGTTTCAGGTGTGCTTTTATTTTGGATAAGAGTTTTTTTTTACAGTTATTATTCTCGTTGTGTTTCTTCGTCTGTGACCGACGTGTCGGTCTCTGTTTCTGTCTTCTCGAGCTTTGTAATCGCGCGTTTAATTGGATGTTTACGCGAACGCGATATCTCCGAAGCAACGCCAACGAGTACATGTAAGTAATTCCGAGTCATATTCATTTGAATGCATCTAAGAATTGACAGCGCGGGTGGTAACGTCGCAGTGTCCTGTAGTACGTCGGAGGAGTTACAGGATCATAACGAGACTACAAGGATGCTACTATTACACCCGTCTGCTAGCCATAACTCGAAATCATGATACCTCGGCCTTATATAGCGCGCCTCGTACACATTTCTTTTTGCACACTTCCATCTGTTCTACGTAATGACACGTGATAATTTGAACGCACTGAACATCCCGGAAGAATTGTAGGCATTAAAGCCTTCTTCCGAGTGAAGACTCGGTAACGCTGCTCGCGTTGCGATCCAAAGAAACGCACTCGTGATTGTAAATGCTTCTTTTTATTCTTTTGGTTTGCAACTCGCAACCGCGAATTAAACCCTTGCTTGCATTCCCATATCTCGGCGAAATTGATGATCGAGACGAATCTATCTTACATAAATGTTGCATTTTATATGAAATAGAAAGAACGAGATAAAACGATAAATCTCGACAGATGGATACGTCTTTCAGGGACGTTGTTACTTTTATAGCAGTAATGTTTCCCATGGGCTAATTCCCTTTACTACGCACGTTTAAAGAGCGACCGTTGGCGCGCACGTACATGTATATAATACCGTTCACACAGACGAACATGGTTGTGCACGCGCTCGCACATATCCGGTTTCGGTAACGTACACCACCATCGCTCGATACATTGTGGTGTCGCGTAATAATCCCGGGGTGTACACCGGTAGTCCGCCAAGCCGTCGCACCCCATTGGTTTCATGCCTGACTGTCTTCTCGCCGGTATTGGGTTGACCGAAAAGTCTATACCGACCCTCTTGATAAAATTCAACCGCAAAACCCTGCGTTAAGAATTAATACAAAGTTTTGCGTTACCGGAAGGTCCGTATTTTTTTTCGCAGGGTTCACACGCAGAACTTTGTAATATTAATTCTTAATGCGGAGTTTTGAATTTTGCCCAGAGGGTCGGCATGGACTTTCCGGTCAACTCAGTATTTAATTCCGTAAAATGTGGCGCGCGTAAGAGTAAATTGATTCGCACGTCGTTATCAGTCAACTGAAGCCGTGTTATAATTGGAACACCGGAAAACGTTAAGGGGTGCGTTTGGTGTTTCCGGGACGCTCTGTGCACCGTGTGGGCGTCTCTATATTTACCGCCGGTGCTCATCAGCCAATGGTGCAATCGTTGCACCACGAATATCCACGCACGGCTCGTGTCTCGCTTCCTCAAGAGAGATTACGCGTATATATATGTATATGATTATACATAGATTGAGACCGGCGCCCCGCGTCTTATCGCACGATTCCACTTAATGAAAGATATCTTCAATGAGCTTTGGTGCACTATCGTTATCACCGATGCGCTGCGGTAGCCGTACAGCAAAGCGGTTAAATGTAACCGAGCGTTATCGCAGTTGGAAGTAATTTAATTAGGTAATTGAATACTCTTTCATTGTGCCACGGTTTTGCGTACACTTTGGCGTCGATTGTCATTTGCACGCAGTCTGCAGAAGAGACTTTGTAATTTTATGAACACGTGGATTCGCTATACTTGACACATTTTCTGGACAACAATTTCGATTGCGATTAATCTCGATTTCGATACTGTTTGATTCTATTTCGTCTGTGAATCGAAAACGGGAACAAGAAGAAAGGAGAAAGAGGCAATGAATTCATTGTCGCGTTACGCAAGCACGCGCGCATCGTTGTGATTCGTTTCTAAACGAGCGCAATGAAGAGCGGCGTCTGGGAGAGGATGTGTGTCGGAGAAATTTCGAGGATGGAAAAGGGTGCAGCGTGCGCGAACCGGCACATAACCGGACACCCACGTGGCCCATTTTATACGGTCATTAAGCTGTCCGCCTTGTGTGGACGGCCCTACCGATTACGCTTGATTGGTCCGTGCCTCGCGCGAATGCTCTTGCCTTCTTGGCAAGATATAAATACGAATCGTACAAATGCAAATTGTCCGTCATGAATACGCAACCCTTAAGTAATCGAGACTGCAGCGTAAGAGATATGCATCTTGCATCTACCATGAATATTGTGTTCGCAAAGCAAATATTCTTTACATCGTTTATCATCAGTATTAATTGTTAATACAGTATCATATCGCGATATCTGTTTGTTCATTCATGGCTTGATCGTTAACGGAAACGTGCTCTGTATTCCTTCAATTGAATTTCACTTAGATTTCTGAATATAAAATCCTTGAACCTTTAATCAAATCTCACATATAATATCGAACTAGTATCGAATTGAAATGAGATCTCTCGCGAGTTTTCCGAGACTTAGAACCGAATTTTCTCGGACGAAGGTTTTTGTTTTCGAAAGAAGGCAGCGCGGATGAGGGTTAAGGACGCAAGTTAATGGCAATTCGCGCGCGCTGAAGGAACGCAGAGGCGCGTGCGCGAAATTGCGAGTTCGTTGCACTCCCGGCCGAGCGCGAACGCGTAAGATCGTCGTCTTTACGAGTGCGAGTGCGCGCGTGCTCGTCTGGTTACGCGTAGGTGGCAATCGCGTGCGTGCGTTTACGCCGGAAGCCGCTCGTCGTTGCATGTAAATGCCGTAAGGGCCCTTTCGTCCCTTCGCGCGAGTGTGCGGATGTTCCCGCCGATGATTTATCGTCATCGTGTTCACCGTAGAAAATATCCTAAGGACCGCGATTTAATCGCATTTCGTGGTAATATGATTAATCGCTGCAAAAATTTCTGTTCGGTGGTTGAAGAGAATCTTACGGAGAAAGACGCGATGACAACGACGAACTCGCTCTCGATTGCGCAGCAAGCGATATAGCCGATTATTGGCGGGAGGATAAATAATTCGACATTCTTCCTCGTTAATTATTACATCGGCAACCTTTTAGTGTCTGCCTTTCGAAGCCGATAAGTGGTATTGGCGCCGCATCTCTTTGGCGCACCGCGAGGCGAGTTCTGGTAGCAACGCGGTGCCGATATGAATTATTGACTGAATTCATCCCTGGCGTTATTATTGGATTGATCGGAAAGTCCATGTCGATCCCTTTAGCAAAATTCAAACGCAAAACTCTGCATTAAGAATTAATGCAAGGTAAAGTTATAAGGTAAAATCTATGCAGACTTTTTTCGCAGGTTTCAGACGCAAAACTTTGTAATATTAATTCTTAATGCAGAGTTTGTGACTGGATACAAGTTTAGCGCAAATTCCAGTTTAGTGCAAGACCTCGCGAAGCGCGCCGCAGCGGTTAGTAATTTATGGTAATTATCTCGGAACTCGCTTGTTATCATTTAAATTGTTAATTTTAATTGCGTTCGCCCATTTGCGTATCGCTTATTAAAAATTAAAAATGAAAAGTATTCGAGATACCTATATCTTTTCAATGTTATCGTTGCATATGAAAGAAAGATACGTATGAATATATAAGTGGAAACTAAAAATAAAATCGCATTTTCTTATATTATTTTCAAAGCGACTTTAAGAGAGATAGACACTCTGCGTCTATTTTATTATTACGTAGATATTTCTGGTAGCGTACGTTAACAATCGCCTTATCGGAAAAATAGTTCATTTTCGCTAGACTATGTTTTATTGCCAATAAATCCCAGGTTTCCATTGTCACACGTGCAAGTCACTATCACGACCTTGTCTAGATAGTTAAGTGTATAGGTGATTTTTGCATTATGTCTGAGTGATTAAATATAAATAAGCAATGCATACTTCGTGCAAACTTTCACAAATAATTTTCAGTTTGTGGCGCAACATTGGTTATAAATCTTTAAACAACAGCTTTAACTGTTGCATTCTAATATCGTTCTCTGTAATAATATTCAATAATTCAACTCGAATGTATGGACGAAGGAATTATTAATAAAAAAATCTTAATTCCGTGATATGCCTGGTTTTTTAAAAATAATTCTACATTAGTAATATAGAAACCAAGTGTGCAATATTTCTGGACGCTGTCGGAGGAATAAAAGCTGAATCGATAACGCGATAAACTCGAGAGAGAAAGAGAAGGAGAGATCTTGTTCGTGAACGAGTCAATTGAAGCGTTGGCGGTTAGTATCACCCCATCGACCTCGTTAATGGCAAAAGGCCTTTCAACGATTGTCCGAACGAAATTGCGTACCTTGCAATGCACTGCTCGCTTCAATAGGACGGATCATCTGCGGCCATTAAATGGAGAGATCTCGTCGGAACGAGCGTGACGAGAAGCTTGATTTATTAACAAGTTTTGCGAGAAACAAAGGACGTCAGGTTGTTAGATAAATAACGCGTTCCGACAATAATAATCCGCCAAATTGATCCGCTTTAAATATTACTGTCATTTCATCGTCGAATCCCGTTTCTGTAAATACAGCATTAATCATTTTAATTTAACAGTTTAATATAAAGCTAATACAACGTAACATTTCAATTTAAAAATTATTTCAATACAATAATTTTTAAATTGAATTAAATAAAATTTGTAATACAAAATATCTGGCTTGCAAAAAAGTCCGCTTTTCTCCTTGATAATAATGATTCGAAATTTGCCAGTAAAATACAGTTCAAAAAAGTGCAACGCGTTTTATTTTCCATGCAATTTTATACGTTTACGATGCCATTATATGATACCACGTGCTACGTGATGATCGGTTACGTATACCGCGTCACAAAATAGCTAACATCATCGTCCGCGTTACGACACATCTGCTCGTCGAACGAATCTCACCTGCAATTCTTGCCTGCTAATATCTACCGCAAATATTGTAAATCAATAATGAATTAACAGCGAAAAGTAATCACAATCGCGTAACATAATTTCTATCGTTGCGTTGTATTATTATCATTATTACGGTAATTATTGCAAAGCTATTAAAACATGTCATTTCTATTGTGATCGAATACAATATTACTCAATCTGTGCACGTATATATACACGTATTGTCGACAGCTTTCATAGACACAGGTCAGCGCGAATGGAGGGTGATGGGCGCGGTGGTGCACGCGGGAGAAAAACAATTCCACGGGATGATTCACTTAAATGCGACTGTTTTGCGAGCCGGGAAACGTTTCGCGGTCCATTTCTCAACTTTCACCGCTCTCGCCGCCGAGGACGGAAATTCGTTGTGACGTCTCGACTTATTTCTTGCGCGCCAATCTCCCGCGAATCTCTGGTTTCCATCGCACGTGGTTTCGACGCATGAGGTTTCGACAAATTTAGGAATTCTCCATGTAGAATACAGATATAGATTTCATCCGTTACGAGTACGTATATAGAAGCCCGCGCAAATATTTGCTCGCCTTGGCGTATATGTGTATGTGTACAAGTCCTCCCTTGTTACATATACCATGCCCGGACGCTGTACGGACACGCAAATACGTCCAAGACGTAATTAATTTCCGCCGAAGGGCCAAGGACGAGATGCGATCACGGCAACAAAATGACCGGAGTTATTTGCATTGGAATTTGCGCTGTACAAGGTCGCAAACGCACCGTAATAATATAATAATTGAGTAAATCTTTATCAAGAAATGTTCATTCAGATAGAAGTTCTCTCTCTCTTTCTCTCTCTTTCTCTCGCTCTGAGGACGTAGTCTCGTTATCGACATGTGTTCTTCGTGCAAATGTGTAAAAACAAAGAAGCAAGTTTTCCGTCACGCACTTCCTCTCGCTTCACGCAAGTATTGATATCGCTAATTATAGCGGAGTGCAAACTGCAAGTTCGCCGCGATGCTATTAACGCCGGTGCGCGGGAACGTCGTTTACATCTTTCGCACAATTCCGTTGCCGGATTAATTGGGGCAAGTGTACCGTTTGTCGGCTCTCGGCGAGGAAAAACGGGAGTCGCCATATCAGAACGGATCGTGAGAAATTGAATCTGCCGTTTCTCCGGCCGCACTCGTTAAATAGAAAGCTAATTACCGCCGAGGGCACGGGATTGCCCCATAGATTTCGAAAGTGTCCATCAAACGAGGGGGGGGGGGGAATCTAATTGCCCAACGGGGAAAAATTCATCAATGACTGCACGACGTGTTCGCGTTATCGCGTAACTTCTATTATTAATGATAACGTCTTTAATTGGGAATCTGGTGATTTCGCGTATCGCTTCGGCCTTCGTTGACTTCCGCTGAGCGCTTTACGTGTTAATTAAAACCTGCATTGTCTGTAATTTCAGTGAAATGTTTATTGGATCAATCGTACGATTACGAAATACGTATTTTGTGTTAGTTACAAATGTCATGTGTATCGCGATGGATCGGAGGTAGATCAAAGTCATTCTCACGGTCGTCATGGCAGTCATGCAGTATCGCGTTCATAAACGCGCACCAGTGTGCCATTTGCTCGACACTGGCTCGGGCAACATAATCATAGATCAGACGTCATTAATTAAACAGCAATTAGCGCAATAGCCGTAATGAGTCGCAGTTATTTCGATGGTAACGGCAACATCTGCCGTCTTTTAGCGATCGTCAATCTGGCACGCGCGCGCGCGTCTTGCATTCACTTGATTATGTCACCTTTCCAATGACTCTTAACTGATGATTATTCAATCTTATCATGATAATTTAATCTTATTCGACAACAATACGATCCCCATATTGATAAAATGAAAATACGAATAACAATCTATTTTTGTTGCGCGATGCATTTTATCATATCGAGCGTAGTTAATGCTTCATTAACATTATTCACAGCAGATTACGAAATGTATTTATAATCGCGTGTTCGTAACATCTATAAATATCATATAATATTTCACAATGCAAAATTCAACGCACAGCTATGCAGCGTGAAACTTGTAACAGTAAATTCCTCACGTTTGAAACATTCATAATCTCATTTATATTCATGTACAGGATATACTTGTTGTTTTTATGCAATGTGTCATTTAAACTAACACTCGCGTCACAAATGGAATTCCTTAAAGTGAATCCTCGCGTTTCGCGACTAAGAAAAAGAAACAGAATGACCAGTACGATTTTAGTTTGGAAATATCGCGTGGAATCGTGAAACGGAACGTTGCCCCGCAATCGACCGCTGTCTCCGTTACGCTATCTGCGATTGGTACAAGAGCGATAATAATTTTCGAGCGCGCTAACAAGCGCGATTGCGCGTCGGAAAAGTCATCGGAGCGTGTCGCTGACGTATCGCGCGGATATTTCCTTCGTCGTCGTCCACGAAGGAGACCGCGGGCGACAGGTGTGCCAGGGCGTGAAAAGTCGCTCGCCGTTTCCTCCGCGGCCGCGCGGCCACGTCCTTGCATTTACGTAAGCACCGCGACCGACGCAGATCCATCATCCTGTATCTTCTTGGAGAAAATGACGGTTTCCCTGTCAAGATCGTCTTTCCGAGCCTTGAGATGCGCAAGGATGCGCATTCAATCCACGGGGAGTCCAACTGATTGACAATCGTGAAAGTGCATGTGTTATATTGTCATAAAATCGAATTATTTTCATGAAACAGATTATAAATATTTTCGGAACAACGCTAGGTATAATTAATCCTACAAAATGTAAGAACAATTTTGTACCCATGTCTTATTTATTTATCTTCTAATTAATCATATTCTCTATTATTTATCATTCTCTGATGAGCTCTTAAGCTGGCTTGATTCAGCTCATCTCGCGACTCGGCGACGCCAGCTGCGTGTCTCTTGCGATTAAATCTGTCTTTTAACGAGCGATCCAGCATGACGCGTTCAGCTCGGATCTGGTCAGGTTCTGATGCAAGGCCAGAAATCTGCGTTGCTCCCCTTCGTGAGCCTCCTCTCTCGGGCCAGAAAGGGGATACACGGGGCGGACACAATGGTGGCTTTCACCGAAAACCGCGACACTTGCGAGAGGACGAGCGCCGAGAAACGGAACAGACGGGAAAGGTCTTTGGCCGTGCTCCCTCCTCGTGCGATTTGTGTCTCATGTCTCTCTTCTCGCCTATCTTTCCTTTTCTCTCTCTTTCTTTTTTCTTCTCGTGCCTCAGTCAGACCGATTTTATGACGGTGATGGCCGGTGACGAACGCGCCGCCGTCGACGACGACGACGACGACGACGACGACGACGACGACGACAACGTCCCGCTCGTGTCATTATACCGCTCGCTGGCCCGAAAATCCTTCTAGCGTATCGTGTTCGTGTTGGTACCACGCGCCAAAAACCATATAAAACCGAAATCATATCTCGCTTCGTTTTGTTCGAAATAATCCGCTTTTTTAGTAATTAGTGTCTAAACACTGAATTTTCTTCTTATTACGCTTGCTTGCGTTCGCCTTTAAATGCGCGTTATGAAATCTCTGCGATTTATTCCGCGAAACACTTTGATTAACGGGGCGATACTTCTTAATTTGTTTCTTAGGTATATCTGACAAAATCAAACTCTTATTATAGTGTTCACATATTGCCTGCAAAAAATTTTTTCATTTTTTGTGCAATCGTGATAACACACACGCAAATAGTCTTATGTCGTAAATTACGACATACATTCGTTATATTACGCTCGGATCGAAACGCATACGCAGTTTACCGATGCAATTGACTGTTCCCAGAGAGTTTTGATACTTCTTAACGACTCTTCAATTATGCATTACTGCTGCGGATGCGTTTATAGTTTACGATGCATGAAAGCGATCGAGCGAATCGCCGCGTTTCTCTCTCAATTGCGAAGGAACTAAAACTCGCTTTCCTGTCAAAATCGCACATTAAATAGAAATAATGGCAGAGAATTCCATGAAATATGAGAATGTAGAAATTGTAAATATTATGCAATAATATCTGAAGATAATAAGAAAAAAAAGAAGAAACTAGAAAGAAATGATTGAAATTATAACAATAAAATCAAACCGAAATTGTATCGATAAAATTAGTTTATAGGCTACTCGTTGTTAGAAACAGAAGAAATAGAAATTAATTCCCATTAAACGAAATTTTTGATATTCGTAACGAGATCACAAAGCGTTGTTTGTGCTTGACCGATGATTAACACTCGACTTGGAGTGCGCTTCGTCAGGAAGTGGCCGACTCGATTCGCCGATCGTTTCGAGATTACCGTCCCGTGGCCATCGATGGATGGCGAAGCATCATGCAAGACAGGAAGAAAAATTCTGCACCACGTTTACGTATGCAGTGATGCGCGGACGGGCGATTGTGAGAATCTCTCACGTATCATTAAACCGCCATGCCGACGACCAACTGCATTGTTATAAACCTTTGTTCCACTCGACAGACGGTAAATAAGAGAAATTATACGATACTGGTGCGTGCAATCGCGGGGAAGCAGCCACGACTCTCCCTTCTTCCATAAAAACGCCGTTAAAATTACATCGAATAGATTGTCCGAGTCCTCGGAAATATCAAACACCACTTTTTCGCAGAATAAATAGCTTCTCTACTATATTTAACTTGTATTTATATTTAATTGATCATCGGTGATCAATATGCAACAAAAGTATCAAAACACGTGGATGGTATAACAATACGCAGTTATTTACATTTTCAATATAATAACTACTTAACAATTAAAAAGTCTAATATGGACAAAGCGCTGTTGTAAACAACTTGATATATTTATTTATTACAATCAAGGAAGCGATTGCATATGAATATATTACGGTGAATCTTAACAATCCCCAGTTGGCGTGAACGGAAAGCTAAATTACGCACGACGGTGAATGCATTAATAAAATACATACGCATAAATTTCAAGGACATTCAATATGATGATCGCAATTCTCGAAACTCTCGAGAGAGAAGCTGAAGATCCGACAGAATAGATATTCACCATACCGAACGTTTTTTCCTTGATGTACGCGATATCTGAGAAATGAGATGAGGTGTTTCCTGGGTGAATGTGGGACTCACATTGCGTAGGATCCGTTGGGATCCCGAATGAAGGAAGAAAATCAGAGGAAACGGGAATGATAATACGTCCTATGACGACACCGTTACAACAACGTGGATTTACGATCCCTCCCGTCGATACGATTCGTGAAACGACGGATACGATTTAATTACGGCGCTCGCGAGACGGAAGTTGCGATACAACAAGTGAGATATCGGTGAATTGGAGAGAATGAAAAATTGAATGCGATCGGATCTCCGCATTATTCGGCCAGGCTGCGCGGGATTTTGCTCGTCCGTTTTCTAATTTATCGCTGAAATTGATTGCCCGTGTCTGCGTCCGAAACGTAGAACGCGAGATGTAGAATCGTTTCAAGTGCATTAAAAGAGCTTCGTCGGTCGCGGATGTATGTGTGTGTATGTTGTAAATTTAAAAATTGTAATGATTACTGCAACAGTTTTGTATCGCCACTTTGGCACGTCAAATCGATGTAAATTCTGTTTAAAAATGATCGTAAATTCTGCAATATCACGCCCGCGATGCATCCTTACTTTGTTATCTATCTGAAGAATGATTCACATAAATATACGAATTTAATCATTGTCAAGTTTTAATGCCAGTTTGATAAGAATTGAATAAAAACATAATTCGTAATACAATAATATTTATTGAATTGTTGCATGGATAAGAGATGCTCTTATCACGTATTTGACAGTACAGATATCATGTGATAACGAACGACTTTATTTATACACGTCGTTTTATCAAATTCCAACAAATGTCGTATGTAATTGGAGACATATCGCGCCAATTACGTCACGGGAAAGAAGATTACATACATATATCAAAATTGAAAGCAGGGCAATCGAAATTGAGAAAACAAAGAATAAAGAGAGAGAAAGAAGAGATTTTTGTAGGCAGGACATGTCACCGTGTCACTTCCGGATGATAGAGTTCACGCGATGTCGCAGTATCGTCAGCATAATTATGCATAAAAATAACATCGCCGTTATAAGCAGTGATTACGCACTCCGGATATGTTTGTCTCTCTGAAACCAATCGCGCAGATATATTTCCGCAGTCAAGTACGTGTTCACTCTCACAATCTCACAGGAGATCGTGGCACTCTCAGAATTAAAATTACTCGAGCTCTCTATGCTATGTAATAAGCATGCAAAGTTGATCGCTAACCATTTTGTTCTCACCGGTTCTCTCATCGATCCCACCTTTCCAGTTTCTCTCGGAATCGTTCGATGGAATCACTTCAGATTCCTACGTGGGAATTCTACGCGTAATTATGTGTGGCTGATTGAGTTTCAGCTTTCATGCAAAACCATCGCTCCGTTATTGTCACGAGAGGAGAACCAACTCCAAATCGGACGCACGGGCCGTTAGACGCGAGGAATCTGGGACACCCCGTATATTTGTTCGGTGGACGACGCAAGTGCGTCCAGAATCTGCGACGTAACTTGAACGTGCATTTTCTCGAGTTGCCGGAGTTGCCGTGGCCGGAACGGGTTCTGGCGGAGCTATTTTTATGGGGTTTCGCCTATGATGCGCCGGACAATTGAGAGTCTGCGTTTCGAAAACTGGTTCCTTCGCCTCTCGCGTTCTCCGACTCGTCGTTCGTGTTCCATCGACCGCGCGATAAGTATTTGAGGATTTTGCTGATTGATTTCCAGAATCATCAGGATGGAATTTATGCTAGAGGTTTGCATGTACGTTATACAATTTGTTTTTCCGACGTATCTCTGATTATAATTACGATGTCAAAACGATATTCAGAAAAACAAAAATTAAAATATCAAATAACACCAGAAGAAACATTTCTGTAGTAGAAATATAATAATAATACAGATAATAAATCCAAAATGTGATATAACCATTAATTGAAATAATGAGATTTCTTCTCGCAGCAGATGCAATGAAAAACAAGCAGCGAATGCGCTATCAATATTGTTTGTCGATAAGCGTGACTCGAAAATAAACGTAATAGGTGTTCGATAAGGACACACGATTACAAGAGGCATAATCCACGATAAAGTTATTCTTTCAATGGATATACGGAGTGTTTTCTCCGCTCGTCGATGGCGACGTCTGGTAGCCGGGTGTCTTGTTTGGATTCTCAATCGAATCGTTGATATGCCTCGTCTTCTGCGTGTTAACACTGCCTTCGTGATCATCATAATGTATGCACGCTCGCTCGTATTTGGCATTGGCGAAAGCAAATGGCGTCAGATGACGCATTCACGTCGATCGACCAGTACCACGTTCCATCTTTGCTACATTTTCCTATGTCTGCAGGAATATTCAGGCCTTTTTGTCAATTCGCAATGCAATTGCGATCTTATCAGTCGGATACAATTAGCGACGTGGCTGGCAGGTTTATTAATTATTGCAGAATCAACATTGCGCGTTTCTGCTACAATGTTTCTGCGCTGCTTCAATAATTCTCCAACTCGGGAAGACAAATAGACCCAGTTTCCATTCTGTACCTCGCGTATCCGAAAGTATCGATTGCCGGGGCCACCAAAGTTTACTCCCAGGTCCCCGCGTTGCGCCAACCATTGTCTGAAATTTGCTTCGAAATTGTTCAACGAGATTGCGCCGCGAGAGTAGTCCCCGGATGCTCGCGAACCTTCCAATCTGGATCTCCTCCCGAGATACAATATTACCCTCCTCCGGATCCTCGTGATGCGTGTCCGCCCTTCGAGTCGCTATCACTGCGACATGAATCCCTTCGAATCTTCGCAATTTCCCAGATACGGGAATTACTGAATTTGCAATTTGCGGCTTCTCTCTCTCTCTCTGTCTCCGTCTTTCTTTCCGGCGAGGTAACAGTGTCTTCTCGAAGCCCTCCTCAGAGACCCTTCTCAGCCACTTGACTCGTTATCAGCTGTCAAGCGCTAAAGTCAACCCACGTCCGCTCGTTTACCGAGAGAGCGAGCGAGAAGAAAGGAACGAGACGCGTTATCACCCACCAGCACCCACAAGCATGCATACCCGGTGTGTGCCATGGAACGCATTTGCATACTCGGTCTTCTGCGTTCTTTTCATCAGGTCTTTCGCCACGAGAGAGCTGGCCTTATCTAGGACAACGGCGAGCACTTTACTCGGGGACGGTCGCACCGTCGTCGTTGTTCACCGCTAATACCGAAACGCCTGTTACACGCGTCTTTCAGATTGTCCACAAGTACACATAGTAGTACTCGTAGTGCAAGAGAATCCTCTTGTGTAACTAGCGTCAGCAATTATGAGACATTTGCACACGCAAATACGGATCTTCGACGCTACGAAATCGATTCTCTGTCCATTCTCCAAAGAGCATTTTCTCGCGTTTTCTGATAGAAAGTCGCATCGATCAAGCGGCGACGTGATGTATCAAGATGCGCGCAAGTTGTAACATTGAAGGATTTCACGGGCAAGTGAGAAGAGACAGAAATAAAGAGAGCAATCACTTTTCGCGGGTGGAATCGCGCGAATCATCATTCCGGGATTCTTCCGCGCGAGTAAATTAACAACAGTTGCTGCAGCAATAAATCTCGCGATTGCAATCCGCGCCTGAGGCGCTCTTTATCAGAAACAGAAAAGAATGCGATAGAGACGGGGAAAGATACGAGATAACGAGGATAAACATCGCGAAGACGTGCACACGCAGGCATACATTGAACGTCATAGCTATAATTGGCGATTATTAACATATTAGATGATTAGTCGAGGCCCGAGAGCCATTTCAGTTAGAGAGCGATTTTCTTCGTCATCCGGTTGACCGATCGCGACTTACATCGGCTGCAGCTTGGAAACAAAGTCCGCCGTTCGTAAGGATTGTCCTCTCCGACTTTATCACCGTGATTAATCGTACTGCAGCGGCGCTCTATCGTATCTCGCCTTATTTATCTTGAAATATTGATACGAGATACGCAATATGAACCGTGCAACGATGATGAACACTGATATATGCTCTGGGATACGAGGTCTTGATATAAAAACGAGGTCTCGATCGCGCGATAACGGAGTCTGACCGCGATCATCTGCTATGGATTTCATTACCAAATCAAAATAGTGGACGTTATTTATTTTTTCACCGGAAGACGGATATTGCATGACCGGAAAGAGTGGGGAGTCAGGCGCGAGATTGTTTGTGCGCATCTTCGCCTCGCGCTATTTGACATTTGAACCGCGGATTTTTCTGCGGCGAATTGGATGATGACGCAAATGAATGCGGTCATCGATGAAAATGCTGTTTTCTTATGCATCTCGCGAAAATACTTCGTCATCGAGATTCGAGCGATATATAATTCGTTATTCCGCTCCTTCTTTCCCTCGGCCATTATCGAGATTCCGCAACTGCGCATTTTTTCGACACCCTGTATACTTTGTGTCCAAAACGGAAAGAGCGTACTCGCGTGTGGGTGGTTTGACAGCAACGTGCGTAGCATTGACATTGATTGTCGCCCTGTTTCCGTTCTGATACCACCGGGTCGCGACCAAGTGGAAGAGGAAGCGGAAAAAGCGTGCGATTGTAATGGGATTAATGGGCGCGCCCTATTTATCGGACGTACACGGAAAGCCTTTCACACACGTACGTGCGACCACGACCAACGTGCAAAGTGTGCCGCGAGAAATGATCGATGCAAGTAAAAGAAACAAGTCGAGTAGCATTCCTGATGACGTCACAATGTCGGATCATCCATACGCGATTCAAACGCTGGATTAATATACAATTATCGTACAAACGGAGTACAATTTTAAGGAAGAAAAAATTTGATAATGGACACTTTGACGTGAGGAATATCGGTACTTCACAAAAGCGAACGTTTTGCTTCTCGCTCGTCGGCTGATTTTCGGAAACGAGCGGCGATTCGCGAATATTCGCACAGGCAAATTATTCGCAGTCGCGTCGAAGTAAAGTCGATTAATCGTCGCGAATCAATCCAAGGACTCGATCGCGCGATGGCTGAATCTCCTTAAAAAGATTTAGAACGAGGACGCAACGGGCGCGTGCATGTCCGATATATGGGATTAAGTTCAGGCGAACGGCCTCTTCGGGAAGGTCTATTTCCGTCGTGTCCGCGGTGTTTACGGCGTCCGCGCGATTTAATGACACACATTTCATATTCTCGGGAATTTATGCGGTCTGCAATTAATCGCGAATGTCGTCGAGCGAGAAAATATCGCGCGAGAAAAAGGCGCTGTTTCGTGCGGTCGCCTTTTTCGGCTGCGTTTATTTTTCGAACTATTAATCTCATCACAGGAATTCCCCACGTCTGCCCAGAAATTCCTCTTCGTCCACGGAAAAAGTCGATTTTTGCAAAGCAGATCTTTTTCCAGTAAACCCAAGTGGTCTTCTTAATTAAAGCATCCTCGCACGCTTCGGAATTCCTTCACTTTCCATCTACGTCCTCTATGGAGAATGACGTAAAGCAAGAAACGCTAATCCACGGACGAATGATAAATAGTTTTATTCATTTATCGAGAATTCCGCGCTAATCGATACGCTCCAAGGCCGCGCGCGTGCGGTTGTTTTCCATTTCGCGAGACGAAACGTGACAAAGAAGCGTTTCCTTCGTAATTCAAGATTGAATATAATGGAACGTATAAATATGGAATTTCATTGCGTGATAATTGGAATAATTAGGTTAATAGCTGGACAAGGGACAACTAACCGGTGGAGTCGCGTAAATGCGACATTGCGACAGTCTCGGGACTATCAAATTGTCATTAATTTTAATCTGTGATTATTATTATCAAAAGTATCAGCTGCTTCATTCTGCTTGAAATTGACAAAAGTATATTTTTATTTAAACGTTGCGGAGAACACACAAAGAAGATTCGAAGACGCGAAGAGTCTCTTCACTTTCTCGTATAGCTCCGGTTTGCGTTGACGTTGCTAAATCATCGCGAGAGGGGCATGTCACTTATTCTTAGCCGGTTATCTATGGAGTAAAAATGGCGCGGCCGTCGTATTCTTTTATTCGCGTCGTCTAAATATATTCCGCGTACATATACACACGGAGGCGTCAAGACGGCAGCGCGTATTCGCGCTGATGAACCAGCTCTTGTGCTTTAATTAACAATGTACAATGCCACGCGTTAAAAACGCAACATCCGTTGGTGTAATGGACATCGCACGGGTATTAATCAACGTGTCTCGCGTGAGACATGCGACGTGTTGCACCTAGATGCACACAATTCGCACGACAATCGCGAGGCTCGCATTATGATTGGCAATCAACAATCACAATCTTAAATGATCGAACGTGCAATTTAACGTGGACATTACACTCCGCAAAGAGATCGTCACGAACAGAAAATATTGGCGTCGCGCAATTTGTTGTCAAAGCGATGCGAATAATTATTTTCCAGCTCTTGGCGTGCGTTTCCACGCTGGCGTGACGTTAATTCTAATTTCGGCACGTCGATGTTTATTGCTATAAATGTTTTAAACCCTCACTGCTCCCGTACCTTTGTTTGCGCAGCTACGTTTCTGTCAAAACCTTGCGTGCAACATTGCCGATGTAAAAAGATTCGCCGGCAACAAAGGAATGACGCAAGTGGCGTGAATTGAAGCGAGATCGAACTGGACAAATATTTCTGGTTGCATGTCGCAACTTCTTTCTGCGCTATACCTCGCAATTTCCTTGCGACCTGCTGTCCCTCGCGATAATTGCGGCAACTAACATTGACGTAGTAATGTGGGGGACATAAATATACGTAAGCGTAACTGCGAAACAGCGCGTGGCTGCTTTCCTCCGCTTCTGTTCCATTTAATTTAGCCAAGCATGCTTCTCTCCGTGCATGTTACGCGTTTCAAGCTGTTTCTAATCCGCACGTACATCGTACCGCCATTATTATATCACCATTCGAGCAACAATCAGCGAGAATATCAACGAGAACCAAGCGTCTCGTTGTAAATTTCCAATCAGGTTTGCGCAGATTAAAGCGCAGCTTGGATAATATTTACGCAATTAGAACGTAATTCGATTACACAGGCATCTCGGGATTGCAAACCACTAAATCGCGAGTTTACGATCGCGATTCAGCGATCTAGATCGCAGGCTCAACCGCTCGAAAACGCAAAAACTCGGCGGACAACGAGATTTTACATCGCGTGGTAGAGAAATTCGCATTTGTGAGTCTTGCATTTCCGCTTCGAAAGCATTGTGGCGCACCTTCCGGCCGATGCACTTGCCTTTACGATCTTGCGCAATTCTTGCCGAGGTGTTCGGAGAAATCGAGTCGATTCGCTAACGCGCGCACAGTTAATGAAACTTCTCCGTGAACCCGACCCAGCCGGTGAAAACTCTTGGAACTCGCGAATGCCTCGAGTTTATTTCTCTGCGGCTTCTACAGAGCTTCCTTTTCTGAGTTTGTGATTGTTCTCGTCTCTTTTATGCTGTTTTTTTTACTGTTAAAATCATTGCATTAACTAACGCTTAATATCAGTGTTCACTATTAAAAACGATCTTATTGAGAACATTGAAAAATATTACGAGACATATTTGTTTATGCATTTATTTAATAATTATACTCGATATAGACGTTTCTCTTGAGAGCATTTGAGATAAAGTTCGTTTCGAGAGTTTTGACAGTTTATGTGAATATTGAATCGAAATTTGCCTTTTGAATTAAGAGTCAGGTGGAAATCTAAAAATTTGGAGATTTGTCGTCATTAAAGGGAGTTTCGCAATGGCGAGGAAACTTTTCAAGATAACAGACTGCCTAGTCGATTGGTTCCGGCTTGCACGTTTGCACTGACGTCAAGCTTGCACGTTCGCTACGATCTGTCGGATCGCCAATTATTGCTCTATCCGGTCGATCGTGCCGCCTAGCTTCCCGTTCTTCCCCATCGACAATTCCAAACACACTGCTCCTTTATATCGAGGAGTTTAGTATAATTACCATAATTTATTAATAAATGATCTATTCCATCTAATCAATTAGATTCTTAATTATACAAACAAGTTTTATATGACCATTAGATTTAAAATAAATTAATCATTAATGACATACTCTAATCATATAAAAGGAATGAGGAAACTATTATTATTACTTTATTATTATTACACAATGCTAATATTTGAAGAAACGGGAAATAAAATTCTCTAAAACATCAGTGCAATGATTTAACAGTTACAATATTTATGTCGCCATTTAGACACGATTCGGTTAATTTAGTTAATGATAATAATAAATATATTAAAAGAGTCAAGATTATTAACGCATATTTACAAGACACCAATCATTACGCGAAAGACGGACAATTTGGGATTCATGATAGAGTGTCAATGAGCTGTGACTGAAATATGCAGGGCATGTCAGAAGACTGCGCAGGAAGAGCGAAGAGCAACTCGTGTGAAGGCGAGATCTAATATGGATCGCGGAACGTGAAAATTTTGTCCCGTCCCACTTGCCTGCTCGAACTGCCTATTATCCGCGTGGCGACTATCGCGAACGTAGAAATCGAGGTTAATCCGCGTTTCATGGCACTGATCTCGGACAAGCGACGACAAACGGGCTTGACGTTGACGCGTCGCTTAAATGGACACCCGATCCCCTCGAAGGGAATCGCATGGGCGAGTCTGTGTGAACCGAAGAGACAATGCGCACACGTCCATTATTAGTCCTTAGTCATCATTCAATAATCCGTCCCACGGGGAATCGTGATTGCAACGCGAATTCAAGGACGGATCTGAGACGCGAGTCCTTCTCTCGCGCGAACGTGGCGTGCATCTTCTCTCCGTAGGACCGATTGGTGCAAATGATGACAAGATAGACGCAGGCAGATAGAAGTGAACAGAGAAATCTAATGAAAGCGCGCTGAAATTGGTTGACAATGATCAGTTAATTATTTCAGTATTGTTTCAGTTCTTGTTTTTTACAGTCTGTCGAAGTACGATGATGAACATATGCCTTTTTCTTTTCTTACAGCTGATGCTTACTACGATTACGCCGTGTGGAAGGGCACGTCATCACTCGATGAGCAATTTTCGAGCATCAGACTGATCGATAGCGAGAATGTGGCGAGGGTACGTCGGGCGACACCCGACAAGTCGGTGGAGGCAACCGAGAAGGAAGAGCCGGGCAAGGACCAATCGGTCCAGGTGCGGTTGGTACAACCGCAGCAACAACAACAGCAGCAACCAACACCGGCGGTGTATATGGCGACGTCGAACACGTCGAGCACGTCCAGGGATGTAATGTTCTCCGCGGTTTATGCGACCAGCGAAGCCACCTCCACCGTCCAGCCGTCCAGCACCGCCAACGTTAGTTATGTCGTGAAGAAGAGCACAACGCCGCAGCCGGTAAACTATCATTCATTTCACTCACCCAACACTTGATAATGCGGCAAGCAGAGAGATTTATTGAGCTTATCGAAGCGTAGGTCCACGCGATTGTTTATGGGGGTTGCATCGAGTGTCGAGCGAATTAAAACGCGCTTATAATAAGCTGCGAGGCAACCGCGATAAACAAACTAAATAAAATTGACAACAAGTAAAGTAAAATACTGGGACGTATATAGAACAGAAAGAAAGTAAAAGGGAATAACAGCCGTTCCGTTTATCGAAAACGAGGGAACGAACGACCCATTGGTTTATCATGAATGATAAAACAAACTGGGCCGCGACGGGGCAAGACGCAAATAAGCCGGCTTCCGAGTAAATCTATTAAAATCCGCGAATTTATAAAATAATATGACTGTGCCAACGTTAGCCATATGCGTAGCCGCAACTGGCTAACCGACTATTTATAATCGTTCGTAGGCGACGCTGCACGTCTGGGCGAATCGCACGCGCAACGCTACTACCAAGGAGGAACAGCAGCAGCAGCAACAGCAGCTACCGATGACGGAGGACAAGAATAACCAGACTAACGAGACGAAGGTGACAGAGTTGACGCCGGTGAAAGTTGCGACCGAGGAAGCTGATAAGACGTCCGATGACATCGGTGACATCTCCATCAGCAAATTCTCCGATGTGACCAACATCACCCTCACGCAGAACAACATTACCAAGACGATCTATGACACACACCAGTATTACAATAGCACCTTCATCATCGATGCCGATATCTGTAAGAAGTATTGGGTCGATATGGACAATCATCCAGATCTCAAAGTCAATCATCTTCTCAGCCAGAGTCATCGACGCGCCGCGGTGAGAATCGCTTGCCTATTTCTCACGCTTCAGTCCGCGTTTTGAACTTTACAGTAATTAATTGCGACACACACATAGAAAATATATGCAACGTGTGTTGATTTACAATGATATAATTGAACAATTAGTATTATAATTGGTATATAATGGTTAGATAGCAATTATGATACAATGAAGATATTAAGAAGATATGCTGAAGATTAGGAAATGATTATTCATAACAATCATTGTACTAAGATTGATCGAATCTGATATGACTTGATTACTATCACATACATAATTTTCTATCTCCCGATCTCGATCACGATCGACAGTTATCGAATTCAGACAATTGAAGAGCTCATTTCCGAATCATGTTGGATAATACTCTGCAAAACGAGGTCACGTGTCTCAATGTTTCGTTTTCTTGAATGTGGACTCAAGATGGATCGGAAATGAGCTGTTCTCGATTTCGCTGAGAGTAAATTTTACGATCGGATCGCGATCTCCGTGACGTTGCAGACTGTCAAGCTGAAGTTCGATTTCCCGTTCTACGGGCACAAAGTGCGCAATATCACTATCGCTACCGGTGGCTTCCTGTACACCGGCGAGTACGTGCACAGCTGGTTGGCGGCCACCCAGTACATCGCACCGCTCATGGCGAATTTCGATACCCGCCTGTCGAACGCCAGCTACGTCAAGTACGCTGACAACGGTGAGTCATCGGATTCTCGAACAAACGGCGGACGGCTCTCGCGTGTCTGCCGAAGGACGTTTGCTCCTACATTTTCCTCTGGAGAGCTACGGTCAATCGTTGTCGATCGAAATCCGTCACGCAGTCGACTCATGAAGGCAACTTTTTCTCGATTTCTCGCGCGCGCTTGCCTGTTATCTTAAATATTTAGCACGTTTTAAATAATTTATGCTGTTGTCATGTTGTATACAAAATTGCTCTAGATAATGAGCGACCGTTCAATGGAAGAATAAGCTTATCTAAAAACAGATGTATGCTTTTTTAATATTTATTCTTAACCGCTTATTCGATGATCGACTATATCTCGAAATGCAATTTTATCGCTCGTATCTTAGGAACGAAAGATAAGCGGCTTTCAAGTTTTTCGAGGAAAAATAAGCGGCTGCAGCTTTTCGAAGCGTTTTAAGCTGATTTTCAAATATTTTTCTTACCGGAGCGTGTTCAGAGCATTCGCGTCATCGGCCAAGCGGGGAACGTTTAAGTCACCGCTTTACATTTTACCGGTCGTAATTGCATATCTCGATCTGGCACTCGCTGATAATAAAGAAACGGCGCAAAAAAGACTCGTGCGAAAGCGTTACCGAAGTCCGCACGTTACCGGGACCGCAACGCATGAGATTATACCCCTTTTTTGATCCACGACAGGCACGGCATTTACGGTCGAGTGGGAGAAGGTGGTGCTGCAAGACAAACCAGAGGCCGGCGCATTCACTTTCCAGGTGACCTTGCATCAGAACGGCGACATCGTGTTCGTCTACTCGGTGATACCGCTGGTGGTTGAACTGATCGAGGACACGATGCATCCAGTCAAGGTTGGCCTCAGCGACGCCTACATCATGGACAGGACCGTGTTCTGTGAGTGTCGAGCTCCGTCCGTTACCCAATTTGTTTTCCCGACTTGCGACGTTGCGTAATCGTCACCGCGACAATGATCCGCGTAGCCGTTATTAAACATCGGACGTAGGGAACATTTGCATTTAGATGAACAAGAGCGAGTTGATTAACCACGTGGATCTATTCTAGCCCAAGGCGTCTCCTAGGGGCAATAGAAGGATTACATGCCCGAAATAAAGCTATATCTAGTCACCAAAACGCAAGTTGGCAAACTAGGATATATAAATAAAATTATCGCCTTTGTGTGCGACACGCGTTTATAACTTTATTTTTCATAGAATATATTATATGTACAATTTTAAGGTAAAAGAAAGAATAAGCTAAGATACCGCTATCTCCGCTGTTTAATAGAAGCATCTGATTGTGTCCAATTTACGCAAGTGCCTAGCAAGGAGACTTGTAGACAATCCTTGAAAGTACAAATCCCGCAAGTATAATCTCTGATCTCTCGTTGCAGTCGTGCGCCGAAAGACCATCTACGAGTACCATCGCGTCAATTTCAACCGACAAGACATCATGAACTGCACGGTCATTTATCTGAAAGCGTTACCCACGTGTCTAAACTTGGACAACTGTCGAGATTGCCTGACGAAGGTGCCGGACTTCGATTGCAAGTGGTGTCCCGAGTTGAAACAGTGCAGCACCGGCACGTCCCGGTCGCGACAGGACTGGCTGCTAAAGGGTTGCGACGTGCGCAATATCAAAGAAGCGAACGATTGTCCAGCACAAATCACGACGTACAATGGCGACGAGTACAACCATGACGGCCACGTGCGTTCCGAGGAATCGATTACCGCGAACGAGATGAGCGCAAAACAGGACAGACCCGGTACCAGTCCCTTGGAGAGTAAAGTGATCAGTAAGTCTCTCGTTCATCATCTACAGATGGCCAATCCGATCAATTTAGTGATAGTTCCACAAATTTTGATGGAGTTACTGCACAATTTAAGCGACAGGGTAGTCTTGAAATCTTGATCGATCGAAATTAGTACGACTTGCGGTTCTGAAATTCAAAGTTTAATAATACGATTTGGTCTCTAATGAATGATGAAATGATTGACGCCTTTATGCTCTCATCGCGATGTATAATTTGTGCATTTCTTTCTCGAACACGTGGCATAACTTATTAAGCTGATTTGCGCCTTTTGTCTTTCAGCTGCGAGCAACATGAACATGGGCGTTTCGGGAATAATTGGCATCCTGACCGTCATCGTTCTGGTGGTGGGTCTTGCGGGCTGGGGTGCTTACGCCTATCGTAATCCACATAGCGCGTCGGGACAAATGCTGATCAGGGTAAGAGAAAATCATTTAATCGTTTCCTTCAATCACACGTTGCATTATGACGTAGTTACGCAAACAAGCGAGTTTATCACATTTTTATTCCTCGTTTATTGCATTTTCTTATTACCATCACGTTTATCTTATCGCCGATCCATACACCGATTACCTGTTTATCGCCCATTCAATATCGATTATCGACTTACGTCACTTATTTACGATCTTTTCAGTTATTGAATCTTGTGGATTTATCGATGTATTTTGTTCATCTTATAACTAAACGTCGTTCATTGATTCATTGCCTCTTTCATTAATCGAATATCACATACTACATACTTTTTCTTACACCGTAATATTGATTCTCGCTTTCTGATCTCTCATTTTCTATCGACATCGATTTTTCAGTACCGTCCAAGTCAATGGAGCTGGCGAAGAGGCGAAGCCCGTTACACAGCTGCGACCATTCATATGTGATGAGGCGCGTTGACGGGAATCAAATCACAGTCAACGCGAGAAACTGTCGGACCAAACTTCCTATTAACTGTACAGCGTGCACCAAGCTCGCCAGAGTGCGAAAAGCGTCGCGGAACGTCCGCCCGCGCTCGATCTACGATAGACATAATAGATACGATCAATCGTCTCACAGCGTAATGCGACGTGACGACGCGGGATCGATTAATACCAGAGCGACTAGCGTGCATCCGTTTCTTTCTCCACTCTTCTTGCGATGTTGACCGTGCACGAGAACGCAACGCAGTGTTCAATTTGACTGTATTACTGAAGGCGTATCGCGCGATCGAGAACGACCGGAAACGAAAGTTCATCACGACGCTTTCGTCTTTTTGACGAAGATTCGACTTGCGGAATTTCTGCATGCATGGACGAGTCCGCGAGCGATCGCGGGTGATTCGATGTGACGTAGATTCAAGACAGGGATACTGATATATAACGAAGAGCGACGACAGGTCACTCTCATATCGCGCGATCGTACCAAACGGGAAGCTATTTTCGGGACAGTGTAGCATTTGTGACGCCTTTGAAAAATTTAAATTATGGAAACATGAGGGCCCGTCTCACCAATTGTCGAGGAAATTGATGGCAAAGGTTTCCTGGTTTCCGGTATTAGTTTGCTTGTTCGTCAAGCGTTCACATGCGAGCATTTCTTAGTGCGTGGTATACCTTGTTATCGTTTAAGAATTCGTTTTCTTTATCGTTACGCAAATTGCAGCAGTTATTTCGTATATGTAATTTTCACGGCGAGAAGCGCAACGGAGAGGAAGGAAAGAAAAAAAAAGAATAGAATTTGCGAGAGGACAAAACCGAAGAACAATCAAGTTCCGATCTAGCATGCTGAAGCTACAGTTCGGCGAGCTCTCCGAACAGAGTCGGCGGAAAGAGTCACATCAAAATTATTCAGCCGAAATCGATCGCAAAATTCGTCGTAGCATTATTTGCATTATCGTTCGAATCTACATTCCAAAGCGTACACTGTTTTGAAACCGAATCGTGGAGAGTCACGTACGAGAGTCACGAACTGCAGTTTCATCATCTCGATTTATATATTACATGTGCACACGGACAATACACACATATAAATACACGCGCATTTATATAAATACAAATGATTATATATTATATAGATGTATATATACACTGAGAAAAATATTCGATTAGATATAATCGAATAATCCAATTACGGATATATCCGATTAAATTGTATTTAGACAAAGAAAATGATGAGACATATCCAACGAAGGTAATCGGACATATCCATCATTTAATCGGTAAACAAAATTAATAATCGGGAATATTTAATCGGTTTATCCGATGGAAATTTTTCTCAGTTATATACACACACAAAAATATATTTTTACAATATTTTTCGATGATTACACACGAGCACCTTGTAATACGCGTGTAAGACGATATAGATAAAGTAAAAAAAAAAACCATAAGAAGAGAGCACGAGATATATTATATTATATATATATACGAAAATCTTGTAGCATTCTACAATATTATTAGGTCGCGAGTGTATATAGTAGTTATACGAGGCAATATAATTTTTAATCTAATTGTAAGTGTATAATTCACCGCATCACGAAGGGTGCCTTCCTCGTAAAATTTTTGGGCGATACATATCGTGTACATTAAACGGAAGTGCGAGCAACGAGCAAAGGACCGAAGGAAAGGGACAAATCTTACGGCATCACGCGGATCCACGGATCGTCGTAAGACTCCCGGAGGATCATCTCGGTCTTCACTTGCGGAAAATTCTTGGGGAACGCAACTGTAAGAAGCTGTAAACCGTCGATAGCGATTTGTAGAGTTAGCACGCACGCCTGTGCCGGATTCCGTTGTCACTCGTCGCCAACGGCGACCCAACGAGAGGGGACAGGAGTGAATTATCTCGTCGAACTTGTCAACGGCTTTCCTTACATTACTGTGTACGATTTAACTCATATAGTTTGTGATAATAAATATTATAATTATTGTAGTAAAGCGCAATGCGCACCTTCTCGTTATTCGCGAACATCCTTTTTCCACTTCTTCAATTTCCGTCCAAGAAAATAAGAATAAATTTAGTAAGAATGAATTTATCGAGGTATGATTTGTTTTGTAAAGGAAAAAGATAAAGGTATTCATATTTATATTTGTGGATTTGTGAAATATAATTTAAAAATCACAGTTGGGGCTTCAAGTTACGTATATTTTATATACGCGCGTGTTGCAGTCGATAAACGTTCAGGCTAGTTTCAGGCTTTCATGGCCAGGTGACACTGGGTGTATTAAATCGCACTCGCGGTCGTATACCTGCACACGCTAATGGAAATTGCATGCAAACATCATGCATATTGTGAATAATTAAATTCTGTTAGCGTGACGAAATATTATTATCAAATTAGGACAGATATGTATCCAGAATTGAAATAATATCCTGATCGCATAATGCCAATTTATCAGAGAATTTATGATAAATGAATCTCATCAATTTGATAGATAATTTGCTATTTTTACTTTTAGTCAGCGGCACGTAATGTATTTGCACTTCAGATTCGTGTTGAACGGCGAAACTTGAGCCAATCCATTTCTAAGGGAAGACTAATTTTATATATGTATAAGCATTTTTGTTCTTGTCACAGTCACAGTCTCATCATTGTTCTTGCGGGAAGAGAAAGAAAGGCCGAAACGAGCTTGAAATATAATACATAAAATATCGCATGCATCTCGCACGAACGGTAATTTTCATATCGCTCTTAATCTCGAGCAGTTTCCTTAATCCTCATTGAATACCATGCACGTTACTGTCATTGTTCCAAGCCATCACGGAGCTCGGAACAGCTCGAAAGCTCTCCCGTCAAGCTCAAAACGCGTTCAAACTATTTAGCTTCGTGACGAGAGAAAATTGCGACCGAAGCACCCTCCGGTGTGCCACAGCGAGAGGTATGCATCCGGAGTGCATACGAAACAGGTGCAATACGCTCACAAGATGCAATACCAAAGAAGATACATTGAAACACGTACGCATCCTCGAGGGAACACATGCTACATCGGATTTATCTTGCATAAATCGCACTGAGGAGCGGTGAAGTAGATCTTAATCCCAGCACGCGTCACTTTTGAGACACTACCATCACAGATGGTGACTGATAATGAGAGAAGCTACATGGACAATTGTTTGTCACTTTAGTAATAAAATTACATGCTTAAATGAGAAGTAATTTAGTAGTTGAATTTAATTTTTGCTTTGTTAATAAAATAAGATATATGCTAAGATGATATATAAATTTAAGGTTATATATATATATATATATATATATATATATATATAATATTTTGGCAAAGCTGCTTTTCAACAGAGATAAGAGTTTTTTACACTGTTTACCCCAGCTGCTCTCGCATGATAGCGAGATGTTTGCGATTTTCTTGAATTTACGCTTCGTCGGAGTGGATCCTGTTCCTATGAGAGCATCATCCTGAACGCTTCGCGTATCATCGAACACCATTTTCCCCGTATTTTCAAATGTTAGCACTCCTCCGTTACACACCGCGAGGAAAAGCCCACGCAGTTTCCCGTCAAGAGTCCCGAGATTTATTCGCGCAGATTTTTAAAACCGTGATTCCATCCACGCGGGTTTTTATTGGCCCGCGGAGCTCTTCCCAGCAAAGGAGATTTCCGGTGCGCGCGCGCGAACCTCGTTTTATCCCGATAACAAAAGCCACCACTTTTCGGTGCATCCGGGGACACTGCCACGTTTTTATTACGCAGTAAAAACCTGTTTTACAGCCGTCTAGTTTCCCTCCTCGTGCGTCAATACTTTTTTACAGCGGAGCTTCATTCGCGAATCGGATTCGCGAACAATGCTTCGTAAAAGCATCGAAATTATTGCGAAAGTTTTCCACTAATACTCTGCATTAACGCTCCTCATGTCGATATACGTCGGTAATACCATCAGCAACAGAAATAACTCAGAGAGATCCGCAGATCCCAGGGAGGAAAGAGGAAATGCGAGGGCTTAGCTGGAAACATCAGAAAAAATTTCGATTCTTTATCTCTCTCGCTCGCATCTATTTTACTAATCCCATAAAACTTTCTTACTGATTCCCATCGCACGTATCCCGCGCAACAGTTGCTGCCAGTCGCACTAGCCGACAATCATTCTTGATTTTCATTTAGATCGACAGCGAACACATTAAAATGAGGAAATAAAAAAAATAAAAAAAGAGAAATGATGAATGTTGAGGCAGTTCCTACAAGGAAACGATATTGCATCAGACAATGGCATAACGTTTGAATCTGTTTCATTTTCCCAGCATGCGCGGGTACGTAGATGTCCTTCCTAAAAATCTGGCAAAAATCTGATTACAAGCTACCACGTTACCTTCGCGCGATTACCTTCGAGCAGAATTTTCGAGGCGGCACTCTCGCGAGATGAACAATTCATGCGCGCCTTTCGAGAGCGTATTCCGCAGCGTGCAGAGCGGAAAAATAGTGTGCTGGCGATGTGTACGTCAGAGAACGAGAACGCAGATTGCAAGGTTTTAGCAAACGTCATAAGGTAGTCACACTTTTGCTGCGGCAAAGTCAAATACGACTTCCCTACGGGTGCTTGCTCATTGTTAATTCAGCTGAGTCACCCGACCGAGCTCGGATCTTTGCTTAATACCCGTGTTTGACTTCGCCTTTGGAGCTCGTGGACAAACCCGTCGACGGAATGCAACACGCGTGAGTATTACGTTTGTGTACCGCATGAGCGAAACGCCACAAGACCATCATCGTCGTCGGATTCGAACAACAAAGCTTTGTGCTTTCAGTATTAAGCACGCAGCTTATTCGGAAATAAGCGTGTCGCTATTAGCACGCAAATTTGCGCAAGCTGTTTCACTCGCTCGCGCCTTATCGCTCAGTGTAATTTAATTAATGCAGAGTAAATTCAATTCTCGTTTCACTGCAACCTGAAAATACATACTATAGAATATGGAGAATGTCGTAAAATAATCGATAATCATTTTAAAAGCAGACTCTATAAAACATTCCAACACAAAGATTTTAATCAAATGAGGAGACCTATAATATAGACCTATAATAGGTTTTTAATGGGAAGCGATCAAAGTTTGCTAATGACCGAAATATCGCTGAAATATCGCGCGCTCGGATATGTCGAAATGTCATGTTTCAAAGCAATATCCTGCATTATAATATCTAAAGCGAATATAGGAAACCTTGTTACAGCGAGGAAAAATATTTTTTTTAAAAAACGTAACATCGGTGTCATAATATTATAAAAGTGACGTTGAACGTACCGTAGCAGAGATGGTTATCATGTCACTACTATCATCCCTTTGTTATCATATCATAATGTTACGAGGAAGAGCTGGCTATTATCATAGCCGAGTCGATGTCGACGTCGATGTCGACGACTGATGTCAGAGTAACCCTCGATCATCCCTCTCGCAAGATGCAAAAATGGCGAGCCATGTACGTGTCGGGCTCGCGTTTTGCCATGAACGAAAAAAAAAGAGAAAACAAGAGAAAAAGAGAGATTGCCTTCGATACACGGCCGTCATTCGCAGTCGTTGACAGCGCGGCAATTTGGATTGCATCGAAGTGCGTGTATCGACGCCATGTAAAACACACATCGCAAATATCACTCTCTATATCCTGTGCATTTATATTGCTGATCTTCTTAACGCGCATTTGTACGTGTTTCCCTTCCCGCGGGGAAAAACCTTCCCTTCCCCGCAGTGAGAGGACGGGGGTCCGTCCGCCCTCTCACTGCGCTTTCATCGGTCGTGCGTTCGGGATTTTCATTATTTCGTGTTTTCTTTTTCATTTTTCTTTCCTGTCTTTTTCGCTTTCTCTCTCTCACTCTTGGCTGTCTCATTTCGTCCTGCAGTTGAGTGAATTTCAAGCTTTTAGCAGCTTTGACCGCGCGCGATCACGTCTCGCGCGGAAAAGCGTCGTGATTATTATAAACCTCCGCCCGAGGGATTCACTCTTTCACGTGAAAAGGAAAGAACTTGGTTTTGCCGATTGACCATGTACATTCAGTCGCGAGATTGAAAGCAGGATTCTCTGGTACAATTTACGAATAAAACAAGTTCTTCACGAGTTGCATTTCATAATGCTCGATGAATACAAATAATTAGTGTAGACTAGCAATGATGCAGAAAAAGATTCAATGTCTATTTTTCGCGAAATCATTGTTTTTTTTTATATACAAGAGCATAAAATATTCTTGTCTGTTTGTTCCTAAAATAATTTGCAAATGCATCTCAGAAAGGTAGATTGCTTATTTCAATTTATTGAAATCAAATATAAAAATACTTCTCATTTCCGCAAATCTGAAATCGATCACACGACTTGATCAAATGGGAAAATTGATATAGTGGCGATAGGAGGATCATCGTTGCCGACACTCGGGCGTTTAATGAATCAGAACAATATCTTTGCGGGATGAAATACGCGGGTTTCCAATTTCTGAAAGGAACGCGATGCTACTCCGCCACGACAACAATGGAAGATTATGAAGGAAAGAGACGATCCTCTTGAAACGCAGAATGCAATATAACATAATAGATATATCATTGTCTGCGCGGTATGTCTGTGCAAGAGAGTGCAAGCGAATAAAAATTCTGCCAACAATATAACGGATGACTATACTCGTAAATGATTTGACAACGTCACGCGATGCTTGACGTCGCGGAATTCCGCGTTACGCTGCGTCGGGCAACATTGAAATATTACTTCTGTACATTCCCGCAATATAAATTCTCTTTAACAGAGCAATGAGGTATCTAGCTGAAACAACTCCACGATTTATGGCATTCGAGGGGCTATCTTTTTTCATCGTCATCGTTAGCCTCTTTTATTAATTTCCTTCCTTTCTGTTCTCGATACGCGTCGTTGCAGCGAAAAATTTTTAGTATAATCCGATACTTTCCATAAAGATGATTAATGAAGGCAGAAGACGTCTGCTTTTGATATATTGTAGTTTCGTTATAGATAATAACAAATGTAATTATACCATTATACTGTAATATCATATAATATCATATAATAATATAAAATATAATATTACGAGGTAAAATACTTCGCACATCCGTCAGACAGATATTAACATATTTGAGAAGCTATCCTTCCATTTTACTCTTTACGAACAACGCAAAATCGCAAGATGGAGGAACGCTTTTGCAATTTCCTCGAAATTATTGCACGTGTGCGAGTATACTTATTTTTCAAAGCAAACTTCATCGTGTACACATTCATTCCGAAACCGCGTACGGATAATGCAATTAAAACTTAATTCGATATTTTATGAGAGACGCGCGGAAGATATGCAGCAGCTGACGGATACTTTCCGATGCGCCGTAATTGCGTCCGCAAAAATGTAGCAACGTCACGTAATTTATGGGGTTTCGGCATTTCGCGCAGATGGTGGCCGCCGAATGCAGATGCACGTCGGTGTTACAGGGCACGCGAGAAAACCACCTGTTATTTTCCACGTCGAGCGGCAAAAGTACGAGAGGGTGAAAGGCGACGCAGCCCCCACCGCGGGAAAACGTATCTCACCGGCCAGGAAAAACGAAGGGAAACTAGCTGCAACTACGCCAGAGAGAAATTCGAGCTACTTCATCGAAATTACCGACGCTACATCAGCGCGAATAATAATTGCCGTTGCTCTCGAAGTGCTTCGCCGACGACGTCGGAATACGTTAAGGGGATGCTGCAGTCTGCTGAAATTTCGCTCGCTCGCTCGCTCGCTCGTTCGCGTAGCCGTTCCCAAACTGCGGAAACTCGTATAAATAAGTTGCGCGAACGGCAGCGCGAAAAAGGACGAAATTTCGTCGGTTAATCCTGAATTTGAAGTGGATCTTGCTGCGAGGAAAGTTCAGGGTTGGAGATCGAATCTAGCGAAGTTCGACGATAAATGCGAGACTTACTTTATGAAGAAAGAACGGCAAGGGGTAAAATGTTGTATTCTTTTTTATTTTATGTGCACCTTGTGCACTGCGATTCGAGCGTGCACGTTATGACCATTGCGATGCAGGTGCAATGGAAAAGGAAGTCGCAGCTAACAATTATCGGAAGCTTCTTCGGAAGTTACAGTCAAAGGGAGAGCAAAGGAATAATTCGGAATCATGCAAATGGGATCTGTTTCTAACAATATTCTTTTTTCCTAAAATAGTATACATGAAAAGTGATGCCAGATGAATCGACCCATTTAATTAACATTCTTAAATTTATATCATATAATTACACTACTATATTGTGTATCCTTTCTCTGCATCTTTCCTTAAATTTCTCACGTGTTGCTTATTTCCTCTGATTACTTTACTCCTTTCATCATCTCTCACCTCTCATGTTCCATACATCTTTTATACGATCTCACTTTACTGGAAAATGTCATGGTCCATTATCATTACTCTATAAAGGGGTAAGGATCGAGTTCGCTCGTCGTCCAATCTGAGAACCTGATCCGTCGAAGAACAGGTAATCCTATGAACGAGATATCAGCGATGAAACAAACATACTGCGCCACTGATTATCGTCGCGATCAATTATCAGTTATCGTATGCGAGTCGTTCGGGATTATAGGTCACAGTTCAATCTGGAGGACTTTGGTTCAGAATGAGAGAGAAAGAGAGCACGGGTCGATGTCGAGCGGCTCCAGACATCTTGGAGCCCACTATTCACGATATGAACGAGGACCAACGCTCTGCGTCACAACGATAACATCCTCTCATACCGTTTGATATTAAAATAGATAGATAAATAAGGATCTGACAAGGATGTGATCGTGGGACAGTACCTAGAAGCTGCATTTCGGCTGTTGTTATCAATGTTCTCTCTCTTGATATGTTAATTTTTTATTAATTATTCTGATACAATTCTAATAAAATTGCAATACGTCATGGAACTCTAATCGTTCCGGAAATTTGATAAGATTATTTCGAAACGCCGCGCATCATTATTTGTACGCTTCCGATATATTGCCTCGGGGAATAATATTATCCCAGAGAAAATATAAATAATGCAGATCTGAGGCAATAAATTTACTCTGGAGAACTTCGTTTAATCTTCTTTGCTCTGTCTTTTAAAAAAGTAGAAGTTGCCAGCAGAAGTACAGCCTCTCTTTTTCACTCTGGTGCCCATGGGTGAACGTGTCTTTAATCCAGTGTTTCCCGAGTTTTCCTCCTTGACTACTGCTCCCGGGGTAATCCAATTTCCGCGACACAGAACGGGAGAAAAACCTATTAATCTGTTGGTTACTAACTTAGTTTTATTCCAAAGGGAATAAGAATGTCCCCTTTTTTGGAGGAAGACAGAAGCGAGGAAATAAAAGTAGAATAATATAAAATTCGTTTCAGTCAGTTTCTGCCTAACAATAATTCTCTTTAAACAGAATTTCCGAAGAAACACCATCCCTTTCCCTCCCAAAGCAATCCTCGAAAATTTGCACTCTCGCAATTCAATTCACCAGAAGCCTCGAATTCTCGACGCGCGAAAAATGGCTTTATGATTGTCGTTCTTTCACTTTCGCGATTCGATTGAGCCACTAATTCGTTAGGGCAATACTCATCCATCTTTCTTTGTCGTGCGCAATTGAAAAATGTGTCCGGTTCTCGTCGCGAGCGCCATTTACCCCCGGATGAAACTAGCAGTGACTAGTCGTCGAGAGAAAGAATTCCTCCAGTTACAGCAGACCTTTTAAAAAGATTTCACGTCAGCGCCCGCATGTGTAAAAGGATCCCATGGACGGCCATGATTAGAGATCCTCTTCAATAGGGCATCTTACTGGTTCCAACGGTGGTATTTCAAGGGTTGCCGTTCATTGTGTGCCACCCTTACTGTTATATACGGTGTCGTAAAGGAGCGCTGGTACGCGTCGACGTTGGCGCATTCTCCCTAACGACCCTGCATTAAGACTTAAGAGTCCGTTAACGAGTCCTACTGTCGACCCTTGGAGGATCCTCGGCGCAACAACAGGCGAGAATAAGAACCAAGGACTCTTCTACGTCGCGAAGGAATGTCCTCGAAATTCTCTAATTAACTCGCCTCGAGCAGAAATTACGAATTCGCGAAGTAAGTCGCGCGAGGTCCGGCGTAATTACGCGGGAGTTAATTAAAAGGAAATTTGCGCGAGTACTAGCACGGAAAGAGCGAACGAGGGGGATAATGCGAACGCGTTATCGAGCTTCTTCCTCTTTGTGGAAATTAATATCGGTTACAACGCGCGTCCGTGTCGGAGCCATTATGACGTCGTTATCCTCTCTCTCATCGAGCGAAACGACGTTGATACGGTCGCATCATTACGATCCAGTGGATGCTGCGTTTCGCACTATCCTGATATTCGGTGCTTCGAAATTGCTCAATGAGAAGCGTCATTGAATTAGCTGGCGAAAATATTTCATCTTATCTCTCAATCGTATTTGGTTTATCAATGAATAATTTTCTGCAGCAGCGGAATCGACGTTTACCTAATAAAAATTTGGTTTCACGTCTCTTTAAAATGTCCGATTTTGCAACGTAGCGACGTAATAAAAGCAATGCAATTACTTCGAGTACTGTCAAGGATTCATTTGTTGAAAAATGCGATATTGCAGTGCGTGCGCTATCGCTGTCTCTGTCTCTCTCTGCCTGCGTCTCTGTCTGCGGGAAAGAAAGAAAAAAAGAGAGAGATATTGGCTCGGACATGTACTACAGAGACGAAACGCGGTCGGAAGTGCTTGTCGCGCGTCGTCAAATTTCGCGCGAGTGCACGCGCGAGTGCTTCGTGCGGCTAAAGGGCGGGCTGAAAACGAGTGCTCTCAGTCGCGTTGCGATCTCGTCGCCCGATCATTCCCGCTAATTAAATGTCAGACCGTTTGCCGAAAATGGAGAGAGAGATGACAGAGAGGCTCGCTCTCTCGCTCGCAAGGAGCGGATTGTCCGCGCGCGTATTTGGGGAATCGATAGCTCGATAAAGTGCTCATGCAAGTACTAATCCTCCCGTATCGTACATTGCACACGGTATTATCGCGAGATATTTTTCCCCTTAGTCCCGGGATGCATTTTCGTCGTCGAGGGACCCGAAAATAGAGAAAAAAGGAGATATGTAGAAAGGAGAACAAGGATTTAGGGCGCCATGTATAATATCGGTCACGCGGGAAGTACAGATCTCTCTGGCGTTGCTGTAAAATCCTCAAAATCTCTCACGCGCGAGAGAGGGTGAGTTCCGCGATACACATCACCCCCGCGACACCACTCGTTTTCGAGCCTTATCGACGCTTTTCAGCGCTGTGAAACAGATCGACACGCCACGGAGAACCGCCCGAGCACCCCATTATTCGCAGCATTGTTCGATGCGGTCGTAAGCAGCTTCTCTTGAATGCCAGACGAGGTAGCGAAGATGAGAGCGGAGCTGAAAGCGAAGCTGACATCGAAACTGGAAGAGGAGGCAAGAGCTCCGAGAGCTCTGAGAGAGGCGGGAAGAACACTTCGTTCCTGTCTCCCTTTCTTGCTTAGGTTTCAAAATATTTATTTCGTCGTGATTACATTTCACGTTGTTTCTACGTACGTATGCATGCTGCGATTACACATGTACGCGCTAACGCAGGGTTGCATAGGTCATTACCGAGTGTTAATTACATCGCGCGGGAATGCCGGCCGCGAGATCAGCACGCACGCATATACGCACAAAGTACACGAAACACACACGAGACGACACCCGTAAATTCCTGGATGAGGGAACCGATAATTCCCAGCTTCCACATTCGTGTTGAATCCTGCGGGTTTATTGGTCGATAACGTTCGCAGAATACACTTGATATCGCGACGTTGACCGAGGATGCGGGCCAGCTTGCGTATGCGGAATTCAGATCGGGGTGGTTTGCGTGAACGCACGACGCCAGGATTGAACGATCGATGGAGCATCCACGAGAGATATATACGTAGAGATATATGTCCTGATACATCTACATGACACGCACGTCACGCGCGACAGAAAGATTCCCTCCTTCAAGAAAAATAAATCTGCCAGATCATGGCGAATATGATGGTAGACGTAATTTATCGTCGCACAGATTTCTTTCATTGAGAACTTTATCAAGAAACAATCAAAAAGCTAAAATATATTAATACATTATTATATAATATATAACAGAATATTAGATCAGTCAAAAATCGATTCGATTTGCCCGTCGAATTTTGCTTTATTGCATTCAGTGGAAACAAATTATTCATCGACCCAATAATCACCATTATTGTGCATGATTAAACCTTATTGTTCATGTTGACATTATTAACATTGTTGCTTGTATTACATATACATATACATGACGTTAGCTATTGAAAATAGAACTGAACTTTTTGACTGACCTGACATTTAACACTAATAAGCAGGTAGTTTTATTAAAATATAAACGCTAAACTTGAAGAAATGTATTTTATGTAAAATGCACCTTCCCATAAAAATCAGATAATCGTAAAAAGAAAAGAAAATTAATTTCTTATTATTAAAACAAGAGAAAGCATGGATTACCGTGCTTTTCGAATTCGTCGCTAAGTGCGTAACGATTATAAAGTTAATTAACGGGACACGCACAGTGAGCCGCAATTATGCCGCTGTCACAATTACCGTCACGATTGTTCCTAATTATTCACCGAACGAGGGAAATCCACCCGCCGCGAGATAGACGCCGATTGATCGCGCAATCCCACGAGATCCGGTTTGACAAGCACCCTCCTGTCATCATGGTTCATGTACATATGAAGCGCTCGATTGCGGGGGTGTGTATCGATCAAGCTCATCAAAACGATGACGTGCGATCCCCCGGGCCCGGCATTCGATCCGCTCGACACTTAGAAAAATCAGGGATATTATTTCAACATTGATATGTCGGCCTACATTGGGTGTCGTTTTTTGCATTTCGCTCGCTCGAATCCCTCGTCTCGCCAATAAAATTGGCAGACCGAAATGACAAATCCACGTGCCATCCTCTCGAGAGGACCACCCTCCAATACATATTTATGCCTGTATACATGAGCGATAATCGCATGCCATTGTTTCTCTCCTTGTGATCATTTAGTGAAGAAAGGAGAGGAAACCATTCGGAAAGCACGTTTTGGCTGTCGTGGCAACGTTCTTAATATACTGAATTTCTATTAATTACTCTAAATTTTATATAATTAAATAATGGCAAATTCTGAAATTAATCAATTCCTGCTTTTAACACGAGTACCTTGAACGTTTATTCGCTTGCCTATTTAATTACTTAGTTCGACTCGCATCTTTGACAGGAATCAGAAGAGTATTTCTACGGTTTCCCAATCATTTATCCGCGTTTAATCAACTTTCGACGTCCTCAGTGCACCCAATTTACACACCGTTCTCGACCTTGATTGGACACTATTCAGGGAGAAGAAACGATGGCGTGCGATGCTCTCCTCGCTCGCGAAATAGAAGCAATAGGTATCGATACATCACGCCACGACAGGGTGGTTTCAGACCATCGCCGCCGCATTCGTTAGGGTTAGAGTGTCGACAACGTGGCAAAGAGGAGGAGAGCGAGAGAACTGACCCCTCGATCGATCACTGGGCCCCCCGCCGGTTAAAGGGGGGCTCCTAAACGCGAGGGAACTAAATATTGAATAAATTTCAGGAACACTGAGAATTTGAGGTAAATCGCGCGAGAGACCAGCGGCGCTTTCTATTAGGATTCTCGCCATTCGCTTCCTCACCGGCACTTCATCCCTTAAGTGACCTCTACGAATTGAATTACGGTGTACGATATCGCCCTGCCCCATGGTATCCATCATCATGGTCGAGGAAATTGCACTAACGACGAGCGCAGCTTCCACCACGTAGATGGACCAAACGCGACACTTGCACTCGCCTCGGGCTCTCGCGATTTCGCCTTTCGGGAAATTAACATGAAAACGTAGAACTTTCCTTGCTTCAAAATGAAAATTCCATCGTGCGCAGCTGGAGGATTGAATTAATCTGCCGCGAGACACACAATCGGCAAAATCTAGGTCGCGCTCGAAAAGAAAAATAATTCGCATTGTATAGTACATTCGCGATACTTGGCGTCGGATATTAAAAATTCTCGATAAATCGCTGTGAATAAAAATTATCGCTGGAAATTGATTACACATTCAGTATACATAATATCTCATTGTGCTGCGATTTTGCCGGTTTTTTATTTTGTCAAATAAAATCGTCGCCGAGACGCAGCAAAAGAGAGTTCTTTACTAAATAATGTTGAATAAATTTCAGGGCGAATTACATAATCAATTCACGATTGTGTATAGTACTTACAGACTGCATTTTTCTGGCTTACATGCCACAGCTTCTCGGGCGGCGTTGGAAACTTACGCTGGCCTAATGGTCATAGATTCATCACGCGCGGAATTATATATACAATTGTAGCGCATTTAACGTGATATGCATATCACATTGAAGTTGGTTGCAACCTATTACATATTACATTCTTCTTCGTTTGTATCCCTCGCTAGTGGAGCGCACAAAATTTCCCTCCGTCGTATCGAAATCGCATTACCAATTGTTTCTCGCTCGCAGCATTACACCGTCACAACATCGCGTGGCGTCACATGTAATCGGGTTGCAGAACGCGATTACGATTACACTGACGTGCGAATCAAGTTTCGAGATCCGATCGCTGCAATTTGCGCGGAAGACCGAAACGAAAGATCGATTATATAATTAATCTCTCTCACAATGCAAACGCGCGCGGACTCATTTAACACACGACTTGATAAATTAATCATTAATTTTCATGTCCAGTTTAAATTAACAGCCATTTTCTCGATTAATAATTAAGTAAACGCGAGAATAATTGATAATTTAATTCTTCCCGCCCAGTTTCGATGAAGTAGTTTATCTCTCGAGTTCTTACCGTTGCTTTGAGAAGATAAAGTTCTGAAGATGAAGAGTCAGCCCTCTTACTGTGAGAAATTTAATATATTCTTCTTACTCATGATACTTTTCGCGAAATCTCGTTAATTATAATAATATAATTTCCATTTTTCACATTTTTTATAATTAATGTCTGCTAAAGAGTTCACCAAAATATGTACTACAATATTGCAACGTATTATTTGAGAATTATAATAATTAATTTAATAATTAATTCATTTGTAGCTACAATGCTTGCGCGTAGGCTGTAATTAATAATAATTATACTCGACGAGGGTTAGCGCAGTTACGTGTATAAGAGCTCGAGAATCTCATCCCTTTCGTAAACCTTAGGAACAATGGAACTCCAAGTAATATTTAACGACCGGTTTCGTTCGCACTAAACCATTACGTCGCGCACATATATTTTCATGTATGGAAACAATGAATTATTATAAAAGTCGAGGAAGATCATGATACGGAATTTTCATGATATCTTTGGAACATCTCAAATCAACATATTACAATTCGTCAGCCAGAAAAACATAATTCCAAGATTATTCCAGGAATATTCCCTCTTGCATATCTCTAGTCACAAATTTCTTTGGATATTACACAAATTCTCGAAAAACTTTTCGCCTACTTCGAGCATCGAGAAAATGTGGTACTGAACGAATTGAGCCATCGGGGAGAAACTGGAATCACACGTCATCCCAAGAACGCAGCCCCAGTCCTCCGGAGAGAAAGAAATGGTAAAGTTAGAAGGGAAATGTCAGCACATCTCGATGTAAAAATAGTTGCGTCCCACGAATAAAAAGAGAGAGAAAGAGAGAATGACCACCCAGCCGTCGCCAGAGTTGTCGGTTTCCTCTCGGTATCAGCCCCTTCCTCGTTGAGGGTTGCCTCGAGAATCACCTAGACCGGATCCGGAGCAGGTGCGAGCAGCTGCATGCTACTGCTCGATTTCGCGATCTGCAACGACAGATCATGCGCTACATCGAAAATTGTCCAACCTTGTATTTGAACAAATTAAGCCTCGTAAATAACAACGAAACCAGAAAATCTTAATGGATTAACTAACAATATAGTCACATATTTTAATTCTAGTTTATGATATTATTCTGGAAAACAAGGATTAATAAAATCTCTTTATTAAAATAAATATATCTACTTTGTCAAGATAGAAAGTTGGAAATTGTGAGACATTTTGAAGAGGATTAAAGTATCAAGGGCAGGCTGTAACGAATTCTCTTGGACATCAACATTGACACGGCAAATACATTGGATAATCGGATAACAGGCGGATCAACAGACAGAGGAATAGAAAGGATCGGACAACCGAAATAAGGCTGCGCAAAAAGGCACGACAGTTTAATTCAGTCTGACCTGGGAAACGAGGACGCGGCGCAATCAAGCGGATTAAATAATTTGCGCTCCAAGACCCCTCTTCCTGTCAGCAGAGGGCGAGAGAGAACTGGATGGTCAGATACGCGCGTATTTTCGACTCGAGGAATTCGTGACCGTTATTGACCCATTAAAGTCCGTAATCGGCCGGAGCTTCGCAGAAAAACTGTGTCACCTTGACTCGTAGACTGCTCCGGATCGATCTGCGTCTCGTCGTAAGAAGTGCTCGAGATATTTTCAAGGACTTTCAACATACGAAAATAGATCCGGCACCGTAAAATTATATTATACAATCTGAGAGCGAAAAGAAGAGCAATGGCGGTTGAATGAACTTTTCGGGAGATGCTACTAAAGAACGTAGGTGTGTGGGAAACATGGAACTGTGCGAGCAATCGAACCATTAAGAGCAAGAAGGGATTTGGATTTGGAAGAAACTGGCTTTTCTTCTCAGGATTCTTGCGATCGTACCTGGTGTTCCGGTTGCTTGTTGGATTTCCTGGCGTAGATCTTCAGGACTCTGCAGTTACACGCGACGGAGAGTGCCACCGCTGATCCCTGTGAGGTAAAATCGTTGTGGATAATAGAACAATGAGCTGAACAGAGCTGATATCATCGAATTACACTACAAAAGAGCACGATCGACCCAGCTTGAGTAATAGTAGAAAAAGAAAGTTCAAGGCACTCGCATTCAAAGAAAATAAATGTATGCTAGCTAGTATGTAAGGAAACTTTCCAAATACTACTTTGCCAGACATTGTTAAAATTAGGAAAATCTGAGGATCTTTTGAGAAATCGCAAACCTTTAAAATTTCTGGATGCCATTGGAGGAATGAAAGATGGAAAATGCGAGGCGAAAAAGAGTAAGTAAGAGCCTCTGGGAGGAAACCGAAAGGACGGTTGGACACAGCAGGTAAAAGTAAGGAAAAGCGGCACGTCTTCGGCCATTTCGAGATTCGTCGATCGCGAAAAGCTCTCGCTGTTGAAGAACACTCGACTTGACTTGGCAAACTTGGTCCACGGGAAAGAAAGACGGCGATGGACTAAGTACAAAGGGAAAAGGAGGGAGAGAGGAAAGTGCGCTGAAAAGCCGTTTACGCAAGATCGAACGCGTCAGGAGCGGAAAGTTCCTCGAGGAACTCGAGGAAAGAGACGAAGGGGCGAAAGGAATTCCGCGCGTTCCTGCCCTTCGCCCTCTTTATGCGAGACGCGGCGACGCGGGAAAATGTTGAGGACTTCTCGGCCAGGGAGATCTCTCTCCAAGTTGAAAAGGAAGTTGGTGTAATATCGGAACCATCAGCGAATACCGAACGTATGGTAATCGGAATGTATTTGAATCTACAAGAAATTGCATTAATTTCAAATTTCGTTTGAGATGAGCTACACGATAGAATAATGTCGGCAGAAAAATAATGGCTGGCATATCGTTTGAGATAATCGAGTAAAAGAAAAAGTATATTCATGTAGAACCAAACGCGACGACGTGCGACACCATCCGCAATTCACGATAATCCATTCTCGCAAAATTCATTAATAATCCAATCTTCGCTCCTTAACATCAATTCCTAACGCGTCTTCGTTCGTAACCGCGTCACGATCCGCCGAAATTATCCGATGGAAATATCACGGCCGATGGAAGTGCATCGTTAAGGAAGGAAAACGGGAAGAAAAATGTGAGACGTTGGAAGCGATGGGTTTTCCGAACTTCTTCTTCTTCGCGTGCGCGCAAGTACCTTTCTTTTCTGCGTACCTTAAGCGGAATGACGGACGTGCTTTTTGTGGATTTTTGCACGTCATCCCTCTACGTACCTGCAGGGAATGGCCCGCGCAAAAAAGTGTCCAGATGAAGGGAACCTTCCAAACTCTGGCGGCCACTCCGCACGCGGCCACCAGACCGATAATCAGGCTGACTTTCAGGAAGAGCGTGAGCTGCAACGCTTGCCGCCTCTTCATCTTCTCGCGCTGCTTTATCTCGAGCTGCATGCTGCACGTGTACCTGCGTGTGTACGAGCGCGTTTTACTTCGCATGACGTAACTCGTGACCGAGAAAAGGAAAACTTTCGGAGCATGACCGGGGAACTCGGGAAAAGCAAAGTTTCGAGTTACGAAGATGAAAATATACGAGCACGAGTCACTTTAAGAGAAATAAAGTATCTTGAAATCGAGAAATTTGGAGAACGCCTAGAATTCCCAGAAACACGAAACTCAGACTGAATAATCAGTATTGCAAATACTTGTGTGGGCGTGCAATTTTTCAAAAAACTTGTCGCACTACCATGGCATATCTAAGCTAATTCTAAAAATATCGATGAGCTTTTAAAATATACTAAGAAATATGCGTTTCTATTTTTGTAGCGTAGACGACTATTAAATTAAATCGAGCTGTAACCGAAGGATGATTATACCTCGATACGATCGCAGCCTTGAGGAGGTAGTAATCAGAAGTTAGCAGTAGCAAAACGACCGGTAAGGCAAACGCGTAGACTGTCGGCGTAACTCCCAGAAACCTGAAATTCAGACACGTATGGGAGACCTGATATTGTCTCCACACTGTTAAACACTGACTTTCATCACTGTTAAGGTACATATTACACAGAATTTATCTATAAGACACCACTATCAAAGAATACCTAAAGAGTCATGCAAACAATTGTTTTGTTAAATCTCATTGCTTAAACTGTTTCCTTATATTATTATATATTGTTCTTACATAATAAACAGCCCATGAAATAAAAGTCATGATTAAATTTGTTTGGATTAAAATTCGAGGCCTCTATTGAAATATAGTACCCATTTAGAAATAACGAATTGAATTTTCAGAAATCAATTTTTATGCAATCGCAGCATTGCTTCTGGGATGAAATGGTAGGAATATAGAAAGGTGCGGCGGAGATATTCATCAACTCCCATTTATTACGTCTCGCCTATAAATCGCACGTGCGAGCGGAATATCCAAAAATCCCGTCGTTATCTAGCGACGAGAACGGAACGGATCAAAGAACATCTGCAAAATACGCCAGCGATTTTATCGAGAAACACTCCGCCGATATCGAATACCCATTTTCGATGCTCGTCTACTTTGCACACGCCGACAGACCGATTTTTATATATATATATGCCGGCACAAGAAATATTTCCCGCCGTTTATTTTTCGCGATTGCATCTCTCGGATATTCAGCCAAGTGGAAATCCTTCGTCTCTGGGGAATTTCTCAATTGAAACCGTCGTGCAAGTGAACGCACACTCTGAATGCACGGATAATATACAAAATTGCAATAACACGGGAGATACACGGAAATGGGGCCCTCGAAAGCCCAGAGAATCTCCCTGCGAGGAATCATTTCTGACAATCACGACTGTTATAAATAAATTTTGAATCGTACAACGTACAATTCAAAATTTATCATGATATCTCTTTTATGATGAATTCATATTGCATTGTTGCAAAAAAATATTGTTCTACATCATCTTGCTCGTTTTAATTCTTTTTCAGTGGATACGGTAATCGCGAATTGTAACAATGTTATTATTAATCACGATGCAGTTACGTCAGTTATTCGTTTCTTTCTTTGAAGGGTAGGCGGATTAAACGCTACGTTAAACTTTTAATATCCACGCCAACAATCTTGAATCGTAACGTCAAAAGGGAGGAAGAATACGTGCATAATTCTCGAAGGGTGAATGCCCATGAAAGGAATTTTCGCCGACAAGAATCTCTCTGGCTCGACAATTCAGATTTGCAGGAAAACTTCTCGTACAAAATAAAAAGTTCTCATCGCCAGTTAGTACAATATGTAAGAGAGAATTTTAATTCAAATGTTAAATATACTTCATATCTTTCAACTACTTAATGCACATACATACAAAGTCCAACCAAGTCTGTCAAGAAATGCGCATATTTTAATTGCTCGCCATAGTTTGCACCAATAAATAAATAAAAACTAAAAGACTAAAATAAGAAAGACTAAAAAGTGGCTTAAAAAGAATAAATTTAAATAATTTCGCAAACTTGCAGAGGAAAATATCGCGGACTACCTGCACAACGAGAACTGCTGTCTCTTATCGAATATCTCCCTTTGTCGAGAAATGACGCGAATCTCGTTCGGGTTCGGTATTCCGGTTCGCCAATGTCGGGCGAATCTGATTTAACGAAAATTGGTCATTCGACGGTTCCACCGTGAGTGGGAAATGGGCGGGGGAAGGTGGAGGAAGGAGGAAGGGTATAAAGGACAGAGAAAAAGAGGAAGAAAACAGCACGAACGGAAAATCTGGAAATAAATAAATGATCTGCACCGTGTACACGCGACATTCCTCCGAAGGACGGTTCCGGCGAAGCCACTAGTTTCCGCTCCGTTCGTCCAATATCCTGGCGAGTTCGAGCATGGAAAAATGACTCCGCGCGGTGGTGAATTCTTTATGGTTGGGGATGAATCGCGTCCCCGTCATCGTTACCTCCTACCCGCTTGCCTTTTCGATCCACGCGCGCTGACAGCCGCGGTGAACGCAAAATAGGTCGCGACGCCGAAATGCGAGCACGATGGAATGCACATATTAGGTACGGGGAGAATCGCACGTGACTCCGTTAACTTGCGTTCTACCGCAAAGAGAGAGATCCAAGGTCTGTGTAGCTGTCACTCTCAGTTCGGTAAATCGAGCACGAGAAGTGAAATTGCAAAGTGGCAGGAGATAAACCGCGAATTGAATATGAAAAATGTTGAGTCTTTACTGTCCACGAGATGTTTTCTTCATTCCATTTTATTGCGTCAGAAATAAATGTCAAGAATAAATGAAAGAATATATTAATTGTATTTGTACTATTTAAAAAAATGATGATAGTACAAGATACAGTATCAAAATCACTGAGAACGAATATATTACGATCGAAGACAAAATTGAACATGATTCAATATTGCATTAATTTTGTCAGATCAATCATCTGTTCAGATTTTTCTTAACTTTATTGCCTATTTTTCTAAGGCAAAAGATGTGTTGTTCAAGATTTTTCTACGGTGCAAAAGATAAATATTCTAAAACGGTGAAGAAATCCAGTATCAGTGGTAAGTACGAGTAGGAATAAAGTGCAAAAATGATGCAAAGGATTCTGGCTCTGCGGCTTCGAAAGCGGAAAGGGAGCAAATGAGCCGTGTCGGGAAGAAGCCAGTCTCGAGCCAGTGGATGCAGAGGAAAACGGAAACGGAGACGAAGTAACGGGGGAAGTTGAAGCTGATGGCTCGAATCAAAAGGAAAACTGTTGAAAAAGTTTCCGACGTTCAACGTTGAAAATTAATCATGCTGCTATGCCAAAAGTCAGTTATACAGAAAGACTGACATTATTACAAAAATTTTCAAAAAATAATCAGTCATTTAATTATCATTTTATGCAATCGCATTTATCATTATTTAACGTTATTATTTCTCATTATACAAAACAAAATCAACGAGGAAACGTTCTGTTTTAATTCTCCAACATCAGTGGTCCACATTGCCGTACCCCATAATCACTATTCGGCCGTAGCGAAAGGGTTGCTACGCCATGGATAATCAAAGAGATGACTTACCAGCAGTTGAAAGGGGTGAGATCATTGACACTCCAGAAATCGTGGCTCTCGCGGCTCTGCAAAAAGGTCGCCAACGCGAGGGTGAGCAATGGTGCACCCCATGCGAACAAGCTGTACTTCAAGTATGTCGGCGGGTCGTCGCGACGCGGTAAGGACGCCACGGTGGCGTACAGGTGATGGGACATCGCCGCCAACCAACAAACCACAGATACCCGCAAATATTGCAAACTCAGACCAAGCGAGATGCACAGCTCGGAGTCCTGCAAAGCAAAGGGCAAACGCTGCTTTCGGTATCTGCAAAAGTTTCTCTCTTCCTCTTTGAATCCTCTTGAATGAAAATCAACTTTCCGCATGACGCAAACGGAGTGACTGGCGAGCGAGAGGAACGATCGATAGATTGTAAAAAAAAGAGAGGAAATTTAATTCCTAGGCAGAGGCCGGGAATTATAAAAATAAAACCGTGATGCGATTATCATTCAAGTTGATTCTGACAACACGATGCGTTATAGTTGTAAGAGATCGTGTATCACATATTTCAGATAATTATACAATTACATGTTAAGACATAAAATACATTATGCATATTAAAAGATTAATATTCTCTATAAATCTTGAAAATACAAATACGCAAAGGGATAAAAGTGAGTGGTGAGTCTCTCGGGTGGCGAGCGAGCGAAGAAACTCGCTCTTTCGTTCGATTTATAGGTTATTATAGGGAGTCATGAATTTCGTACTCGCGGACAGAATCGTCCAGCGGTATTTTCTAGCGCGGATAAACGTCACCGTCAATTTGCTCCATGATAAATGACGAGTACGAGTAATTCACGATAGTAGCCTAAACTTGTGGGTATGGATATATGGCTAGCGAATCATATCCACGTCGCCAATTCCACGATACGTGTACGCACGTATCTGTGCGTAGGTACGTGTGCACACTATCATGTAATACCGCGAAATAATCGATCATGCTAGTCGACATTGACGAACACGCTGTTGATTCGCTAATTTATGGAGTAGTTCGCATTGGGTAAATAGTGCGGTATTAATATTATTGTGTAGTAATGACGTACATAAAAGCCCCCTTAATTCCCTTCAATCTTCACGACTAAAATAATTCGCCACGGCAGCGGTACACCGATGAAATTCAACCGGAATAAACTCCCGCCGATATCGCGATAATCAGTTTAACATCATTGTGCAATACGGAATAATAACTGACACGTTATTGCGACCGGTTCACAGGGTCAATCATGATCATTATCTCACATGGATTCAGATCGAAATTGCAATGGACAAGATTCTGATGAATTCAGCTGCGAAAATATTATTTACTCACAGTTAAGGATTACAGGGGTTGTTTTGAGTACCTACCAATGTATAATATAATATTGAATCTTTTCTTTAATACATTCATCGCCATGCATGATTTACCTAACTTTCCATCTTAAGAAGATATAAAATAATAACAATAATATTTAATATCCGTAATATGCAAATTGCACAATGTGCTCTTGGAGAAACACATTTATGTGTTACGCGACAGATTATTGTACTTGTCTCATTCCGCCATAGCTCAAGCAACCTGACATCTCTTGTTTTTTCAGGACAGATACGTGTGCGACGTGTGTTCGGCTTTGAACAAACTACGTGAACAATATGCTCATGCTGCAACGTGACACTAAAAGAGTAAAATGGAGAGCCCTTCATCTGTCGTAACCGATACTCCGTTACATCGTAGACATGGCACTTCCGTCCTCTCTCTCGCACTCTAATGCACGGTTGCAACAATAGCGCGCGTGCGCGGGGGTGTGTATACTCGCCGATCGACACGAAAATAAATTAGAGATACGCGCGAGTGCATTGGAATTTGCGCGACTCACGCGAAAGGGCTCTGCGAGGTAAAATTGCATCGGACAAGCGAGCGAAGGGCTCGTCGGTGGACGAATTTTCCATGGACATGCGTTCTCAAACGATTCCCTTTGCGCGCAATTCTTGCGCACCATTAAACCCTCTGTCATTCCGTTTGCACCGATGTTCGGTTTTCGTCGACGCGCGACGACGCGATTCCGACCGGGCACAGAGGAGGGAGCACGAGGGAGAAGTTCTGTGATTACAGGGAAAGTAAAATTGCGCTAATTCCGGATTCGGAGCCGGATTTCTCGGGGGAGTGGTCGTGCGCAATTTTTGCCCGCGGATAATCCCCCACGCCATTCAGCTTTCGTTCCATTCGCAAATTCCGCTTTCAATCTCTCCCCCGATGGAAAAATTCCCCGTGTACGGAATGTTTGGTGGAAATTTAATTCCCGGCGTGTATCCGTGAGCGATCGCGGGCCCGCGAACAAGATCGAGTTATGGGATTAGTATTTATTTCCAGCACGGCGAAATTCCGCGGGCGGTAATCCAACGCGGTCTATTTCCGCTTTCAGTCATGGATATACACGAGAACTCCCTTCGGGAATTTCGTTATAACGAGAACGCGCGTATATGCGCGGGCACACGAAACTCTCGCCGAGTCGTAGACTCGACTCAAGTTATTTCTCTCCAGTTTGTGGGCGAGCATTCTTATTCGCGAGTGAGTTTCCGCCTTGGAATTCGATAGACTCCCCTTCCGGCCTTTCGGGATTATTTCACGAGGGATGGAATGCTAACGACGCTCACGGACTTCGGCCAAACTCTTTATTACATCGGTATGCACGTTTCTGCAATTGTCGCTTGATTCAGTACGATCAGATGTAATTAAGTCAAATTAGATCTGATTATGTTGCCGGAAGTCGCACGTGCCACAACGCAGACTGGTAATTGTTCCCGCGAGCGCATCGAAATAAATCCCGTGCGATGTAATGAAACAATATTCAGTCGTGCACAGGTAACACCGAGAATTGCGTTATTGTTACGGCGTTATTGAAACGTCGCCGTCGGTGGGAAAGACTCCGTCATCGCGGTCGCAACTGCGTAACATTGTCAGAACCTGTCGCTGGAAATAATTCTCGAAATGTCGAGCGCGTGGCGCGATTCCAGTGGCAGTCGACGTCGCGCGAAGAAACCCAGTTTCAGTTGTAGTTTACGCCGGTTGATACGCCGCGAAATCAAGATTCCACCGTGAAATGTAATTTCTCTTTGCGGATGTCGGACGGCGAACGTAGCAGAAAAAATTACTTTTGTGTCAATTCTCCACACACCCTTCTTTCTCTCTCTCCCTCGCACGCTTGAGTGGTACGCGAGAGTGGCTCAAGTTAAAAGCTGGATGTCACGAGACGATTAATTCCCGGTTATTGCTTCGACAATAAAAGAAGACTGAGACTACAACTGAAATTAAAAAGACCGAAAGGTCCGTGAGGGGAGGATTTATAGGGAGATAAAATACCACTGTTCTACTTCGAGGTTCCGCGATCGGTATTCCATTCGTGCTTCCACCATGAGGAGAAACCACCCTCTCATTCGATACGCGCAAATCACCGTCGTTTTCGTGGAGCTCGCGTATCCGTTAAAACCGGAAATAGATAGACTCGATCAATCTCCTGTCGCGGTAGCTCTCAATTGACCGAACGGGGTGTTTCAGACGGCGCCGAAGGAACATCGTGTCGCGAACGAGGGATCTTTCAGGGAAACCTGAATTATTCGAAGCCACTTCGAACACAGCGGTAAAACAAATGGTCGGAAGGCGTGCGAAAGCTCGGTGACCGGCCGCGCTTCCGGTACGTGACGCGCGAGTAAGTCCCGGATTATCCCCTTGTCTGAACAGCCACGTAGGATATCGAGCGACGAGATTTGAGAAATCCTGTCGTCAGCGAAAATCGATTTCCACTAGGCAGCTTTTCTAAAGCCTAAGAGATTCACCCAAAAACGAGACCGCACTAATATCGCTGCCTTCAAAAAGTTCAAATGCAAACTCTATAGAAATATTGTTTAATGTTAATGAAATAATGAATCATTAATCTCAAAAAGCAATTTGTTAGAACTAATTATTTATTATCACACGTAAAGCAGAAAATGAAATAGTTTATTCGGCGAACCTCTACTGGCAAAACTTTGCATAAATCCGAGAGTTAATTCTGAAATATTTCGTTTATCGCGAAATTAGAAAAGACTTTAACGTTCTCGCGTTTTCCGAGTATCGTTACGGCGTTTCGCTGCAACCTTAATTGGCAAAGTTTTTACATCGTCCCACGAATCGTCCATTCGTTAAAAACGACAGGCTGTATTGCTGTTTTCAAATCCTCCTCCTATTCTTCCGTACAAAACCGAGCGGAAGTGCGATATCGCTCACGACATTCCTCACTGACAGAAAATACGGGGGATGGTAATCCTGGCGATTTTTTGCGGAGATGTAAAATGCGAGGATACAAAATGTATTCACGCCATTTACTTCCGACCAAACGATAGCTAATAATTCTTAGCAAGCAATAAGAAATAAATCCATTCTTTTCGTATGACACTGCCGCTTGTTCATCTATTAATTCGTAAGCGACACAAGCGAGAGCAGGCCAGAGATAAAGTAAGAACAAAAGATTGTGAAACGAAAAATTGATGAAGATCGAAGAAGGAAGGTTTGAAAGTGCCTGACAAATGTGCCTGGCCCGGGTTTCATCTTTTCTCAATAGTCGTCGTCGTTGAAGAAAAAAGGAATGGTAAGCCCGATCCCAGCACAGCGTGCACAGAAATAAATTACTACCCCTAGATGTTCAATTTCGCGTGCTCACAGATGAAATACGGATGAGGGAAGAGCGTCCGCCCCTCGCGGAGACTTTTCATCGCGATATCAATCTCCTACCGGATGTACGCGATCGGTTTGATCTCCCACGTCTCTTCCGTTGTCGGAATTACCGTGAAACGGAGTTAATATCGGAGATATCGACATGCGAAACGTGCATTACGCTTGCAAGACGTACTTGAGACATACGTCATATGCGACACTTTCCGGTTATTCGTTTTATCCGATTTTCTCTTTCTCTCTACCGCTGGAAAGTTGCTTTATTTGATACTTCAATGCTTGGACGATCGTGAGAATGAAAGCGCATTGGTTCCCGTGAACGTCGATTGCCACGTAACGTTGGCAATTATGAGATTCTGATTGATTGTTGATTTGTTTATGTATCATATATTCTTTTGTTTTTTTTTAATCACCGGTTTCTCGGACGTGCAACCAAGTTATAGTGGCGTACCATGTGTTTGATCGATTTTTTATCGAGAGAGGGAGAAAAAGAGAAGCGCCAGTCGCAACGGTGCAGATTCGTGCTACAAAAATAAGCTCTCATTTATTGTATAAGGGTACCACCATCTGACAGCCATTAGGTGGAGATGCGGGAGAGGATTTCTTCTTTGTCCCGCAGCGAAAATCGCGAAAACGTCGTTTCGTTCACCCTCTTTCTTTCTGCTCCCTTTCTGTTCGCAAGATGCTTCGACACACGCGTCCCGAGTACGGAAACAGTCTGGCTGTTTTCCTTCGCGTCGATACCTCGCTTTCATGATAATCTCGTTATCGTTAAAAGAAGATTTACGCGACCAACAAGGTATACCTGTCATTCGGAAATTGCCGCGAAGATAAACGAATAATGAACAATTCGACAGATAAATTTCTCATATCGGCTATTAAAATGTAATTTGCACAAAAGTATTTACAATTTAAGTTTTACTATAATTTATAATATAAATTATTATGTGCTGCGAATCGCATTTAGATTATTTATAATGTTTTATTATTATAAATAATTGTAGATAATATCATAATTAATATTAGGCAATTGTGAAATATTGTTCAAAAGCGTAATTTGCGTATCACTTGACAAATAAAAATGCATGAAATTTACAATATTTTATAGAGCGAATAAATATTTTTGCATCCCCTTTTTTATCATCCTGTTCTTTTTTCACCCAAGAATTTTGCTTTCTTCTCCCAAGCGGTTGCAAATTACATTGTTATGGCACACGTTCTCTCTTTCTCTCTCAAAACACGCTCCAAAATAAATTGGTTTTCCACAGTTGCGTTAACTCTGCAGACGGTGCGTGTGTATGTATACGTTCAGAATTAACGTTTTTATCCAGCATAAAGAATGCTGAATAATAAGAGAGATGCAAATTGGTTCGACAATGTTTTATGCAATAATCTCGCTTCCTACACCCTAAGCAAAAGCAACCGAAAATCTAATCTTTCGTATTAAGACGTTATTTTCTTTCCTGCGAAGAAACCTGGGGAAATCTCGGGCACTATAACAAGCTCGATTGCAATTACAGGGCACTTTTGGCCCTGTTGAAAGACGGAGCGAATCCCGTTCATTCTGTCTTTAATTAAAGAAGAAAAAACGAATCCCATCAAACCCGAGAGAAGCCAAAGAATTTTTTCATTTGCAAAGGGAATTTTTTCCTTTTATGTACCACACTAAAGCACAAATAATGACGTATCGTTAGTTCAACGGTGAAAAACGGGCACATTGTTCCCTTTAATTAAAGAAAAAATTGAAGAACTGAAAAATCTTTTCTTCTTGGGGAAGAATTTTTTTATTTCCAATAACTCTTCATGTTCAGAAAAGATATCAGAGAAAGTCGAACATCCTGACTTGCCAGAGTTCGGAAATAACGATGACGTATCGTTAAGGTTCTGATACAAGGAAAAAAGAGGAGAACAAATCTCGGATGGTGCATAATCGTGATTTATGCGCGAATAAAGACTGCTGCACATCAGCAGCGGTAGAAGATTAATGAAACCTCGCGAAAGAAAGATTTTTCTACGTCGATCGCCGTTGGTGGTTATTAAGTTCATTCGCGTGGCCATAAATAATTTTTCGATAGAGATTACGTAAGCCCATGTCACGATTCATTATGTCGCCGGGACGTGGGAATTCACTTGACGGCACTTACTCGCCAAAGCGAGTTACGTTACACAACTCGGCAAGAAACGAACGGGAAAAACATCCCCATTGGGAGACGCAAGGTCTTCTCGCTTCACCCTCCGAGGCGCTTGATTATCGTCCGGTTTCCAATTTTGCTCCTAGAGCAGTCGTTACGACGTGCGGCCAGAAAACCGAGATTCACGACGACACTTTTTTGGAAATTGAAGAAGAAACGCAAGTCGTATTAGCTCTTTAAGTACAAAAACTTTTTTATTACTCTAGAAAGGGAAAATCTCACTCGTTCCCGTAAAATTGTTCTTAAGAAGAAGAAAATATCCGCGTGCAAGAAGACATTTCCTAAAGACTTTTCTTTTTTCTATAAAAGAATCTTGCTATATATAAAAATCCTACACTTGTTACATCATTAAGAAAAAAAGTTTTCCAAGGGATTTTTGTAGAGAAATACTTCACGTATAAAAAGAAATCAAATAATATTGAGAATAATTTTATTTTAATAAACGTTTGCGCTGATAAATTAAAAAAAATATTTCATCTGTTTCAATGTGAACAACCGAAATCGTATATTTCCGTTCCATAAATATCTCAATCAGCGACCGTTGAAATGATGAAAGTCGTTAAAGTCATCAGACATATACTCTGCCCGATAATTGATCGGGAAAAGTACGAAGGGCGCAGAGGGACTAGAATACCGAATCGTGAAAATAATTTTCCACGAGCGAGCGTATTTGCGGACGTTTTAGCAAACAAAAAGAATCCACCGGAATAAATACGGTGAGAATAAACGAGAGCGCGCGGAAAATATGAATATTCCGCGGAAATAATGAAAAGTACGCGCGAACGCGCGCACGAGAGAGACGCGTGACCCATTTCGCGAAAAAAAGCACCACCCACGACGATTCCGCCAGATGTGGCCGGTATTAGTGGATAACCAAGTCAATAAAACGTGTCGTAACTCGGACGCTGTCAGTGTTGCAATGGCGAGAGAACAAAAGGGATAAAAGAAAAGGTTGCACATCGAGCTACGGCCGCGGCTTATCTTCGAATCAATTATTCTCGAAAGCGCGGTTTTAACGAGCACCCTTATCTCGTAACGTTGTCTTGTCCGCTTAATGATCGAGTAAAATCGATGGTGCTGAACAAATGCAAAAATAAACGCAAGTCTGCAAATAATTATATATTGAATTTCGCGTTAGATATTTTCTGATGAAAAAATTCATATGGAATTTAGATTCTCTTCCTCCAAATTAATGGTAAATATAGGCGAGAGTAAACGAACGTATCGATACACAGATGCTACATGGATAACATTGCAAAGTTTTATTAAAAAAGTAACTAGGAACAAATACAGTTTTTTCCGTATAAGCAAATAATATTTTTATCATTATTTATGGAGAAGGGAGTGGCAGGAATAATATATTTCGTATATATTGTTTATATCGCGATTAATAAGAAATTATGTTACAAAGAAGAAATGATAAGAACCGCTAAATATAATTAAACGTGAATTAAGCGTGAATCGAAAGTTCGAGGGTTAAATTCGAGAGAGAGACGCTCAGCTCTTTTAGCTTACTAAATCATGCACGGTGAAAGGAAGATAAAATGGTCAGAAGAAGCTAAGCTGCACGATTTATGGCGTAGCATAGTTACCGATATATCTTCGTACGGCGATAAATTGATTTGCGGACGTAAAAATACCCGTCCGATCAAGTCATCTGCTAATTAAAGGGCCGTCGTCGTTTGCTACGAACGACCGGAACCTAAACGGAGCGCGAATGGGTAAGAGCATGCAGAATGAGCCCTATCATCTATCGATTAATTATCATCGGTTAATTACCATCACGTGTTTCCGCACGAGCTGAATCATCGGCGATGTGGTTAAAAAACGTAAATGTCCCCGATAAAGGCCGTCGACTTACGCGAGTCGTAGGGCTCTCTCTCTCTCTCTCATTCTCTATGTGATGCAGGGCACCCTTCAAGAAAAGTGGCATTTTTATTATTTTATATAAGAAGCGATAAATGAAGTCAGTTAATGTACGGGGTGTTTCACAACGCGCGATTTTAATTTTAACGCGTTGATTTAGAATCGACATTTTTCTGTTTTAAAAAAATGTACAGAAAGATTATTTTTTGTCGCAGCTTTTTGACTTTTCAAGCGCACCGATTTTTTTAAGTCTCATATTAAAGTACTATCAAGAGAAAATTTATATAAAGAAAAAATTTATATGAAGTGAAAATTTGTGTAATAATTTTATGTGATTTCTTGTTTTATATATAATATTTGAGATTAAGGATTACGAGATTATAAGTGAACGTTTCAGCTATTTTAGTCACGATATTCGCCTTCAAATTCCAGCAAGGAATTAAACAGGACTGTGTGCTCTCTTGGGGTTTCTGTGTCAAATTGCCGAGAATCCCCATGATATTCAATTCGTTGGAAGTTATCCATTGCAAATGCACTGTTGCACTGCGCCAGCATCTCTAGTATCTCTAGTAGCTATGTGCGGCAATCTCGCGCGAATGAATTTACTGCGCTCCGTAGTTTGCGATCTATAAAATATTCCGGAACGAAATTTCGATGGAAACGAATTTTTTGATGTACGGGAGATCGTTTGTAAACGCGAGCGCCGCGAGCCGCTGTGTCCGGTAATCTCCATTTTTTCGCACGTGAATATTTATCATGGAGTGACGTGAAAAAAGAAAAAAATATCATGAGTGCTCGCAAACCACAGTACAACCTGTAGAACCAGTAGAACCTATGTTCTGTAACCAATATTGAATAAATATTTATGAAAAATGCACAACAGTGATAATACCTTCAATTATTTTGTACACTTTTTCAGCTCTTTTTGACAATCTGAATTCCATACAGACTGCAACATTTGATTATTTAATTCGTGCTCAATTATACTCGTGCAATATATAAAAATTTTATGCTATTATTTATGAGTGCAGTCATATAATAAAACAAAAACATATTGGGTTGCAATAAAAGCTCGTAGAGTTGTTTAACTTTTTTAACAAAAAGCATACGAGAAGTTATAGAAGCACGAAGCTACCGCAAAGAATGTTAATGTAACAAAACGGTATATAATGTAAATAAATCTTTATACTCATATACAGGGTGTCCCAGAATTCGCGGATACGGAATGCACAGTATGATTGTCTGTACCAATAGAAACAAGTTTTTCCTCTGGCAAAATTACGTCTGAACACTACTTTTTAAACAATAGCAATTTTAAGCTAAGCAATAAGCGATCTGGGTTACGCGTGAATCAGGAGCGGCACGCGCACGGTGTTTATGGCGCATGAGAGCGTCTACGCTATTTCACGAAAGATTTTGTAAGAACAATGTATGAAATCTAAATATCGCTATTTTGATTATATCTTACGTACATCACAAAATTATTCACTAAAATGTTATCTAATTTATTTATTTTACTTTCAGTCTTTACTTCAATGATATTAATTAAGAAATGTTCTCTTATTACGTAAGTTATAATCAAAATAGCGATATTTAGATTTCATAAATTGTTCTTACAAAATCTTTCGTGAAATAGTAAAATAGCGTAGACGCTCTCATGCGCCATGAACACCGTGCGCGTGCCGCTCCTGATTCACGCGTAACCCAGAGCGCTCATTGCTTAGCTTAAAATTGCTATTGTTTAAAAATTAGTGTTCAGACGTAATTTTGCCAGAGGAAAAACTTGTTTCTATTGGTACAGATAATCATACTGTGCATTCCGTATCCGCGAATTCTGGGACACCCTGTATAATAATTTTATCTTGAAACTTCACTGAAAAAACGCTGCAAACTTTTGTTACAACTCAGCATTCTACGAGACACTGCGCACGTAAAGAAAGAAATTTTTTGTACGCAGTTATGAAAGTCGTGACGCAGAGTGATGATGAACACTCCTGTATGAACCTGTATCACTACCACCCCCAAGTGCTGCTGGGAGGTTAAGCAATGGCCGGTAGCCAAGCACGAGATCACTGGAGGGTGTAATAAAGAAGAGGCACGAGAAAAGTTCTTCGATGAAGAAGAAGAAGAGCGGGACATCGTGAACTACCCGAGTCCTTATGCGGGACGTGACCGCGCAAGAATGTAAGTTGCCGTAAAAGCGCGCTCGTTACGATGAAACGAAGCAAGAAACCTCCGTGCGCCATCGAGATAATGCACAGAGGTTGCTTGCACATGCGACAGCGTGCAAGTGCACTCGTGGGTCTACCTATAGGGTGTACCGTAATGTCGCGTATATACCGGAGCCACTCGTAGTCAAGTGATTTAATGCGGAATTTAATTTTTCTGTTTGGTGAAAGAGGAAGCGAGAAAGAGAGAGAGATTTCTTGCACGTTTTTTTAATCATTAATATTGAATGCTTCTTCATGCTTTGATGGTGCATCAGATGCTCGCACACGAAAGTGTACGAGGTATGCACTTATCTCTTGATATATACTTTTAAATTTTTAATTCCGACTATCTTTGAGGCGTGTAAGTTATTTCTGTATTATAATACACCTTGTGTAGTTATATTAGAACACTATTTGGGACAACCCTTCGGTCGAACGTTTCGCTTATTTAGCCACCGATGGATCCAGAATTCGTGATGTGAATAATACCGGACGTTACGTGCATGCATTACGAGCGCTAGATTGCACGGGTTTGTTAATATTTAAGAGCCGCCATTAGTGAATTATTTAAACGAGAAAGATCATGAAATATTAAACAATCGATAGACCGTTCATTCGAGAAACATTGCCTTTTAACTTAATTTAAGGATTTTACGATATCAGGTAATAAATGAAAAAACATTCTTTAACGACGTTCGAAATATCTGACTTTTTTAAACACACGTTCACTAACAGGCAAACAAAAAAAGAAAATCTAAGGGCGATTTGGGATACCGTACCGCAATGCGGATTTTCGGCGGCGGCATGCAATTTCCCGAAAACGATAGAGACACAGAAAAAAGGCCGACGTTGTAACAAGCTTTCTGCGAAGCATACGTGCCTCGAATCGAACTTTCATCCTCAAAAAGGAAAATTGCAAACGCGTTAATGCACACACCATTAACCGCCAAATGTGAACGTCACCTGTCAAAGAAGAATCCATTGTACAATTCGGATTGCACAGTTTCGCGAATGAAAGGAGGCGAATTTTATTTGCATACTGTCACGAACTCGTGGCCATTTATCTCGATGTAAATTGATGGAACACTCGCTCGTTTGAAATTCGTCTGCTCCTCCTTAGTGCTTTCGATGACTCGATCTGTTTATTTCCTCATTCCGAAAATGAGAATCTCGTATGGTTACACAGTTACGCAACACTCTCTCTCTTTCTCTCTTGTTATTTTTCGCATGACGCTGCGAGATATGTATATGGAGGTGTCAGTCAAACGCCAATCGTTAAATTGCGGACGCGCGCCAACAGGCTCTTATTGTTAAAAATCCTTGGCAACAGAGCTCGGTATAATCGATAACAATGGTGCGGAGGGGGAAGGGAGAGGGCGGATAACAATGCTCCGCGTTTCGCGCCCCCGACACGTTGCACATCGGCGAGAAAATGCACCGACATACAACGCAACAATGCAACAATGTAGGGAGTCTCGGTTCTCGGACAAGCGTGCAACAATGATAAACAGTCGCCAACGGTCGTGACGGTGCGCGCATATTTTTTTGCAAAAATAACCTCGTCAGGTGAATCGGATTAAAATTTAATTAAATTTTAATTAAGCCGTCACGCGAAAGTCGCACGGTCGCGCGAACACGTTTGTCGAATGAATTAATCTAATTAAGAGTGAACGACACGAAATGAACGGTTGCAAACGGCGAGAGAGATTTTCGACCAAAGGATCATTTCACCTCTTTCTGCCGGTATTTATGGGATTTCGGGGAAATCGAAGTTGTCTCGAAAGTTGTAGTCGAAAGAATCGTGGAGAATGCGCTCGCCGTCGACGAAAGACTTACGTTTCCATAAATTATGCAACGAAAGCCCATGCAATCTTCACGGGGCCATTATCTAGGATCTAGAAAGGGACGTCGCGGGGGTGGATTAGAGCGAAAGTTACAGCCAAGTCGCGGTTTTAATTCGGCTTCGAAGCAGACACGAAGGGACCGAAAGGGGCGGGCAGGCGGGCCGCGTGATTGATTTCCTGTTCCGATTTTGTTCGCCACGCCGCGCGGAGAGCGTTTGATCCAGAAGCTCCATTACCGCTCGCGGGCCGCTTTGTCTCGCGCGGCCGTTTTCGCGCTTAATTAAAAACCGCTCGGCGTGGAATCGAGATTCTCGTTAGAGTTTGTGCACGGTCGCGCGACCAGAGCAAAGCCCCGCTTTCGAAAGACCTTTGAGAGAGAGAGAGAGAGAGAGAGAGAGAGAGAGAGAGAGAGAAAACTCTGTCGAAACTTCATCTATTCGCGGCGGGATAAGGGAAGAGAAAAGAGGATCGTTTTACACGAAAGATCCGATAGAACGATAAGGGTGATAATTTTTAGACGTTAATACGCCGAGCACCCACGCCCTCGCAATATGTCCAACAAGTTCGCTCATCATTTATCAAAATTTGAACATAAGCAGATTTTATAAATTCTACTTCAGTTTTAATTTAATTCTGACTTGTATTCGAGGAGATAAAACCCACACAAATCTTCAATCAAAGTTACTTGAGACTTACGAAAAGAGAAATAACACTTCCAAACATAAATAACGATCGGTTTTACTTCACTATTTCAAAGCCTCAATGGAGATCGTTAACTTTTTATTGATCTTAAATTCTAGATTAAATTCTTTTTATCTGCAGTATGCATTTTATTTTTGCCCTCATTTAAAAGTTTTCCTTCGTCGAAATCGATAATTCACGAAAAGATCCTTTGTGTACACAGATGTCCGATCAAAGTATTCGAACAAATTCGAATTTCCTCACGGGGGATGCAAACCAACAGAAATTTATTCGCGGATGCAAACCCGATTCTTACGTACGCATTTTCGGCATCGAGACGCTCTTGATCGTCGATCTGCTTGCGTTTCTCTCCGGATTGAGTTCTCTCTCTCTCTCTCTGTTCCTTTTCGCGGTTCCTGTCACTTAACTCGAGACAAATCTCCAGAGGATTGTTTCAATGAAGGGAGACACTCTCCGCGAGAATCACTTTACTCCTGAGGAGCCGCAGGATGAATCGAGACCAACGACGTATCCCGACATTGGTTGACCGTGATTTACGCCGCTTCGTAAATTGCATCCTCCCCCAGGACAAAGTTCTACGCGAAATTTCGGGTCAGCTGACGATTCTCAGGGAAATCCTCGGTCCAATATTCTTGATTACAATGTTGTAGGAAAAAGTTAAGCTTTAATATTAATAAAAGAGTAATAAATATTACGCGACGTTCACTTCCAATCAAACCATACATGTATCATCGAAATTTCTTTTACCTTATAGTCGAGTGCGAACCATTTCTGAAAATGCTATAATTTTGTTTGTTAAACTACAAACAAAATGCTATCATTTCGTGTATCGTAGTAAAAATGATTGCCTTTACAACTTAACGCAAAGAAACTTACAACAAAAATGGTGGTTTTAAAAAATGGTTCGCACCCGACTGTAAGATAAAAGAAATTTCGATGATATATGTGTAGACACAGCCTCGCTCCGTGAGTTAAATTGCACGCGACTACCTTCCTCGTAACATTACACAGCATTTTTCACCAAAAAGCTGCACTTTCATGCAGCATTTTTTATATCGTATTGTGCAATAAAATAGAAATTATATGATAAACGAGCGCACGGGGTGATCCATCAGAATTTGTCAAATCAGAACGTGGCAATTAAACTTTTTCCCCTGTACAATTAATCTTTAGTGGCAAATTGGATATGAAAGTCCCGCTCCTGCTTGTCGAAATATTCACTTAATCCCCCGTTTCATCCCCGAGCGAAACCTCCCAGGAGCGCGATACAGAAGCACGAAGGCGCTCGGTTTAATATGCGGCGGGGAGGAAAGAGATGCGACGTAAATCTGAACATGAATATCGTCGTTGCGATACGCGCATAATCGCACTAATTATAGTGATATATCGCGCGCGTTATTAAACTCGTCCGACTAAGAAATGGCCCTTAATATCGTGCAATGGAAGCTCCTACATCACTGACAAGTCCGAATTCTCGGAATTCGCCATCAATCTTCCCCAAACACAAATGCTCGCATTCGTAGAAGCTGTCCGCGTGATGGACTTCCCGTTTCCAAGCGTATTTAACGATCTCTCACTTGCATATGTAAATTTCAAGAAACCGCAACACAATTTTTTTTATCAAGTACCTTTATAAATCTTTCTTTCGCTAAACAAAATGGGCTTAACGAATGGAACGCCCTTTGCAAACTCAGATTATGCGTAGTATCGATAAACAATAATCTGTCTCTGTAATAAATCTTTTGTAATTTTCTTGCACAGTAAACGCGCGCTCCCACGTCTTTATATTCTGTATTGTCTTCCCTCAAATATACCCTTAATTAATTCATTATTCACTTTAACCATTTCTGCTCATCGCGATAAGGCAAGTGCAACGTCAAATTACCTCGTAATTATTATTCGCGATAATTATTTAATTTTCTAATTGAGATATGTACCAGTAATTTCGAGCCGACAGGGAGCGTAAAAGTTCTACACATGTTAACGATGTCGTTAATGAGGCGTTAACGCGGCCGCCGAACGAATTCGGGCAGACATTAGCGCGCGGGTTAACATTCCTCCATTTCCCTGCCTTTTAATTCCGGCCGGAACGTTCTCGCTGCTGGACCTTATCTCGCCTGCCAGCATCCCCTCGCTTTTGCGGTAGCAAGCTCGTAAACGGGCGGCTGACTTAATGCGAAACCGCGATATATCGCAGCTGCGAGGCGCGCGCGAAATGCACCGTGCCGCTCTATTGCTAGCCGGAACCGGAAGCACCCTGGGAACTTGCGTTCGCTGCTGCAGCCATGACCTAAAACTGCCTGACGTATTCAGACGTGCAATAATTTTCCGGGAAAAAAGAAGGGGAGGGAAAATGTAAAACCAGGCAGCTTTATGTTGGAAACTCCATCGCAGTTTCATCATTCGCAGTGGACAAGAATTTTGGTGAAATTCTTGGTTTTTCTTTCTTTTTAAATTTCACTATTTTTTTTTATAGAGATAAATTTCTCTGAGTTATTTTTAGTGTTTCCTCCGTACAGTTTAAAGAGATCTCAGAAAAGAGAAGAAAACATCAAATTACAAACTTTCTTATTCTTCTCCATTATGAAATCTCCTTCTGCATTACTCGTTTCGTCATTTGTTATCTACAGCATTTTTGACGTTCTTGTAATTTTTGTCCTATAACGTCATTATATCTTACCACACACACACACACACACACACTATATTTCATTTCTTGTCGCGGAGTCTACATGCGCCCCAGAATAATAAACCGATCTCCTCACCTCCTTTTCTCCATCGGTCGCGTTCGCCTTCACGTTCACCCTCTTCGATTTTTGCGAGAACGAGCGTGTGTGTGGAAACTGTTCGGAATCGGAACTAAGAGAATAGCACGATTGGTCTCTCACGGGTTGAATTTATTCGCCTTCCATCTCCTCCCCCACCGAATGCGAGTCAGATGGCAATAAAAGCCGTCGACCGAATCGCTTCGTGACGGCCGCGAGATTGCAATCTACGGAGATTTATCTCCATCACGCTGCGTTATGATGAGGCCATCGCTGCTATCCATCCCTAATAAACATTCCACAGTTGGTTACGTCACGCCGATACGAATGAATCGTGAATTCTGCCTGTTCCTCGACAAAATAAATTACTTCTTCTCACACAAATATGATTTTTAGACTTAGCGATTAGTTTGAAGTTTCTCGTTACGATGTTATTTCACGTTTATTTAGAGTTTCAAATATCAAACGCGCGCAGAGATTCGTTCATCAGCCGACGCACCCCACGCAAATCCGCTTCTGCGGATTACATAAGATACCAAACAAGTTCGCAATTAGGGGTTTACGTCAAAGATTTGCCCGTGTCGAAGAAGTGGCACTTGAGGGATGGGCGCGGTGAACTATTTTCTCATGCACGTGGGAGTGAGATATAATACTACTCGCACGCGAAATCGTTCTCCATCGTAAACGAGCTTTCGGTCGTTTCGCAATCGCGAAATTTAGCGTCTAGTAGAAAAAGGATTGGCACAACGGTTTAAACAGTACCTACCTTGCTAGAATCGCCATGGATTTTCCGGTTTACTCGCGCTTTCATTCGCCCTTTCCACTGGCTCGACCGCAATTTATTGATAGAGTGGAGTTCAAGTGGCAATTAACTTGATTTTCAAGAGTCGGAGGATTCGCGGAGTAAAGTGCGTTTCGTTTCGTACGTTTCAGCGATCCCATTCGTCAAAATCATGATACTCGAATTAAGCTTATTATGCCTAAAACAGTCGCTGGAATTTAACGAAGATGAATTTAGTTTCCTGCATTACTAGTGCTATTCCGCGGATGTTACTATAAACCGCAAGTTTATCTTCACTTCGACTGAAGCAAGCTAAAGTGCAAGTTTCGTGCAACCCTCGCAGCTGCAACGAATGCGAGGTCGAATATCGACTCGGGCCAACGAGTAACATCTGAAAAGATCCCCTGCATATTTCGCTTATATTTTTAAAGCGAGATGCATCCCGCGGAAACCTGAAAAGATCAAAGACCACGATTTGCAACGGCAACTACAGCCATCGCGGCGAATAACACGTTTGACCCAAAAAGATTCTCGTTTCCGCGCGGATCTTTTCAACGCGCGCAAATATACTCCCTCTCTCTCTTTTTTTATACATATACGAGTATATATATCTATCTTTAATTACGACAATAATGAAAGAACGCAGCGAATCCTCCTTCTATCTAACTCGTTTCTTCGTTGCTCTTCCAGCAGAGAAGAAGAGACTCCTCTCGTTCGCTTCTCTCAAAGAATGGACACGACGCATGCACGCTTTTTATTTCCGCCGAAAGAATGGGACGAGGAAATTTACTTTCCCCAATGAATAATAACTGTGGTCTTTTTTCCGTAGACTAAAGCCTCGCGCATGATATATTTCCTCCTGTGATCCTCTTCCTTTTTATATCCTCGTGATTATGCGGTGACTAATTAAGCCCCATTCCGCGATTTGCTTAATAAGAACTCCGATATCTGATGAACTCTTTTAAGAAGAAGATATTATATGGAATATCCGTGGAAAATTCGTATCATGATAACTAAATTATGATCATATCTTTTGCGGGAAATTTTCGCGATAATTTTCTTCTTGGGAAACTCGCTCAGTATAATCAAGTCATTATTTAATAATGAAAATTAATGGCGGCATCATAATAGACTTTTTGGCACATACTATGTAACGCGTTCTCCGCCGTTTAATAGATGCAGCGAGGAATATTCATGTCCCTATAGATCACTTCTATGGGCCATTAATAACAAAAGCAAAGTGCACTCAATTTCGTTATTAAAATAAATAATACACCGACGTCAATCAAATTGCTAGCAGATGCAATTAACGAAGTTCATAAATACATTTTCTGTTCTTTTAATTAAAAATAATTGCAAATTGTTGCCCGCATGCAAACGAGCAGGCGATTAATAACAACATAAAGATAAAATAATGGATAACTGTTTATCCCGTTGGAGTCATTAAACGCGATTTATCGTTGATTGGATGACAATGATGGGGAGTGTAATAAACACTTGAATGTTTTATCGTGTCACATGTTCAAATCTGCACGATAAATGAGAAATACTTTGAGCACAAAAACCCTGTCGCCCCCAATCACGCTCCGGAAAGTCCAACGTCATGCAATTAAAACTTCAAGACAGGGATGTCACAAGTTTCCATTTTCAAACGACACTTCCCTTTCGTCTTCTTGCGGCTTCTCCGCTGCTCCGCTGGATATAAACGCTCGTGGAATGCTTCCTCCTGTTTGTCAGACTCGTTCGACGGTAGAATGCGCGTGGCAATGTTAAGCACTTTCGGATACCAGGACTTCCGACGTCGCATCGCCAACGTTTCCGGCGAAATGGAGACGCGGGCGAGTAAGTTAGGAAGACTACCGGTTTCTTTTGCGTATCGCGACGATTCCGCGGATTCCAGGGGCTTAATTAAGAGGGAGTTGAATACGGAAAGTTCGACAGGGAAGAGATCTTGGCGGGAAATTTTCGTGTCTTCGTACACCACACAAAGAGACGGAACTTTGTTCACCGCAAGCGGAAACTCCGAAGCGACCGCTAAAATTTGCACCTCAGATCCTCAGATTCTCACACGGTGAGATCCGGGAAGAAACGCAAACATCTTACCGATGGTCTTGCAAGGAAATTTTAAATTTGAGGAAATATTATGTCGACGGGGAAATCTGACTTTTCGAGTTATACCTCGATCGCCATAAAAAAATCAATGTTAATTTTGTGAATTATCATATTATATACTTTTTCGTATATAATTTCTACTTAGACTCCAGAGTGCTGTCTTTATGTGAAATATGTGAGCGCGTTAGCACGTGACAAATAGATCCGAGAAAACATGAAAGCTCACCTGTACGCCGCCAGCTCCCACGATGAACAGTAACTGGACCATGAAAAGGGCTGCCAAAAGGTTCATTAGGGTCGTGCCTGCCAGACTTCGTAAGTCGGAAAAGAGGCTGAAATGCAGACACACTGTTAGTGAAAGATTCGATAACGAGAAAAGCCAGTTGCGAGAAAAAAATAATTTTATATAACGCTCATAAAAGAGATGATTCACATATTTAAATTTCAGTTAAAAAAGTCGTGGCAAAGCCGTTATAAAAATAACTGAAAACAACTAAAAGAGAATGCTCAGCGCGGAGAATATTGAATCATGTTTAGCGAATCTCTCCAATAGTCGTAAATAATTCACTCGAAAAGGAGAGCTGAATTATTCTCGCTAGGACGATAACGTAATATAAGAAGTGATCGCGGATGAAACGTGAGGGAGAGCTTAATGCATTACGTCCACACGATAGCACTCGTTCATGGGAGAAATATCTCTATATCCCAACATCCTGCGCGAATCGGGAGTGCTTGGTGACTAAACTCTGCGAGTAGAGAAATAAATTCAGTGATCGTAAACCGTACGTCCTGCAGGGAAAAGGATACCAATGGCATTTTCCTGATTGCATTTGCGATGGGAAACACGAGAAGTGTAGTGTCCTATTTTGGGAAATGGAATTTCCGGTGAAATAACGAAGATCGAGAAAGTCCAATTTTATTACTGGACGTGGACTAGTAATCGTGTTATTCAATTGTAAGACAGCGATAATTAGCAATATCCGCAATTTTAAATATATATATATATATAACTATAAAATTATTAGACCTCAAACAATAAAATTCCTAAATCATCGAATATAGAGAAGGAATTACACAACAATATCATCATATCGTTACAAATGCGCGGTGAGATGCAAGGTTTATTTTTATATTTATCCTTTCCTCCTACCTCTTTTCCTTCTTTTCTTCTCATTACCTCAAGAATTCCCGTTTAATTAAAATTTTAATAAAAATTCTCCCTTCTAATTAATACAGAAATTAAAACATAGCACGCTTGTTTATTGCAACCGAAGTCGCGACGGGGCGGCTGGAGGTGCTCTTAAATTATGGATTTGCCTCGTTTTCCGGTCGCTTACAATTAAGTATCGCGAACCGTCTTGCAGTCATCCTCGTGAATAATTTGCCCGTACCGTGAATAATTCATAAATCGCCGTCGAACGGCTTCGGGCGAGAAACGACGAAGACAAAGGGACAGCCGCGATAAACGGGAGTTACAAACGAGAGCTATTCCTCTGCCATCTCAGAGATGAGCGGAGGCGAAGTAGGTATCCTGTTCAAAGGACGGCCACCGCGGAGAAATGCGATTAATAAGGCAGCGGCAAAGGCAAGGATAACGGGGTTAGCTCTCGCGGGCAAACGCAGCGAGAGGATCGAGCTCGAGATATCATATCTGAAAAATTACCGTGAAAATTGTCGATGCAACGTAGGCAGTTTTCCGGTGTAGCACACGAATCTTGACAATTATATATAATTTAATTTAATTTAATTTAAGAAAAATAGCATTTACATTATGCTAATAAAGAGGAAAGGGCAATTTTCTCTGGAAAGTCGATCCTTTGTAAGAGATGTTTGACTGCTGCAATAGTTCCGGCCGCGGTAATGTTAGAACTTGTAATATTAACTCTGTTCTGTCATATAGATACCGCTTAATTTTGCAGGATTATCAGCGTGCGCTTGTAGCTTGAAGCTTCGTCGAGCTTAAAAATACGAGTTTCACGAGAGATGTTACGTAATTGCGCGCTGATTGCTACGTTCTATGGAATTCATAATCGTCCGTAAGTCCAATTCAGATCGATTAATTCGTATTAATTACTTTCGTAATGAGCGCTTGATTAACGCTCTCGTCGAGAATGAATTTACTTATAAATTATCAATGAGCGAGAACTCAGCCCTACGTGTATTTACCTATGTACATGCGATATGCATACGTATAATTATATTATTTATGTATATATTGCGAAGAATAAATCCAGTTCACATACAGTTACCGTTCGTCCTTAAAATGGAACATGACTATTTTTTAGATACGGCATATAAGTATTACATAAAATTCACAGACTTTGCAAATTTGTTTGATTTATTTAACGTTCGCGTAGCATCGACGCAGATAAAAAAAATATCCAATATCCTATTTTCTTAGTCGCCACCATAAAAGCCACGAGTACAAATTCACATTGTATTTACACGTATTTATGTGTGTACGTGAATATATCTGGCACACATCACCAATGAGAAGAGGATAAGCCCGCGCCTCTCTATACATCGTGATCCGTCCTTCCTTTATTAAAATTCTTTGACCTAGGAAAGCCGGATCCGCGGAATTCAAATTGAAATCGCGGTCTTCGCATTTCCGTCGCCTTCGCGAATCCGTATCGCGAATACTCAGCCGCATTTCTGTTCGTGACGTGTACGTACGTACAAATCCGGCGACAAGTGGAAGAGAGATGGAGTAAATAATAAGAGAGAGTAATAATTAATAAATTGAATAATGATAATTTATAAATACGAATACTAATGACATCATTAGATATAAAATAAAATCGGCGAAAGGACGTAATGTATAAAATAAAATATGCAAAACGCGTGACAAGAGTAATAATCGCACACGATATGATAAGGGAAAAATAAATTACAAATAAATTACAGTATCAATAAAAACGCTACGCTGCAAATATGCATTGCAAATATGTATCGCGCTGACCCCGACTGAAATGACAATGAAATGAAAAGTAATCATCCGTTTCCTCGACTTTCGCGAACGTCGACGCTTTTTTTGCCTGCGCCTGGCATTGAAAGTTTTATCGTTCTATGAATTATTCAGAAGGCTGGACGCAAAACGAGAGATCGCGCGTGGAATATCAGGGACGTGCCGAAACCCACCATTGCGATTTTCCCGGATCTTAAAACCGTTTCCTTTTCTATCTTCTCTTGCCCTTTAGCGTGAGTCGTCTCACATCAAATTCGATTATCTCATGACCGAGCTCTGCCGTATATAATTATCCGACGAGCTTCGTCGTCCGTCTCATCCTTCTCCCTGATGTTAATTCAATTTCAAGTTTAAAAGAAAGTATACTTAGCGCCGGGTGCGAAACGTTATTTGAATTATCAACACTCACGGGCTAACGATGTTAATCCGGTGAATCTATTTCAATTATCTTCCGCGCTGAATAATTTTAATTATCAATTTTCGTTCCCGCTGACGTCACGGCAAGAATAATTTCGAGAAGCGTACCATCAAGATCGGAGCAAAATATAGCGTCACCTGTTTAATCAAGCATGTTATGTCTAGCTATTTATTTTATTATCACACATATTACAACTTTCCTTTCATATGCGCGAAAATATAATATATCAAATTGGAAAGAACGTTTAATCTCAGATTAAGCACGCGAGAGTAGACATAATGATATACGAAAAAAGAATATCTCGAGGTACTTTGCGAGCAATAGCTTGAAAGCTTGGGCGATAAACGTCCGAGTTTCGAGCGACTGACGCTGATATCACGAATAGGATGGCGGGACGATTAAGGACATCCTCACTGATAAGCAACGATGCCACGTCGCGATTTATCACAGCTCCGACAGCTGCGATCGGAACTTACGGAGACTTTGCTTCTTTCAGCAAAGAACCTAATGGCATCGTGCAAACTCCTGATCTTAGCTTCCTCGATCGCGTTCAACCTTCGATCCTTAATCGCATGATCATTCACAAATACATTTTCTAAAAAGCACTTCGACAACCGAATGGACTGAGTTAATTGGCACTATACTCGGATGAAATTTTGCTTCAACAAAGACGTTTTCCGTATAAAATATCTAGCGTTAAAATGATGAAATAATTACGTACGTACACGCACACACAAGAGAACATTCACGAAACTTATTTGACCCACTCATGGAACTCGATTAATCTCATTTTTGTTATGATATTCTTTACCTTCTTGTCACTTCCAAATCTAATTTATACTCGGACTAGTTTTTCACTCACTCACTCACTAGTCCTCATCAGAAGCAATATTAGCACCGACGAACTAAGCTGAACTTACGAGTTTTCCAACGAGTTCGCGGCCGAATTTCTCGATTTCGTCTGCCCTTTTCCTTTTCTTCTGCCCAAGGAAAGAAGGCACAACTCTGGGAAGGTTGTGTCGCGGATTAAGGGAGGATCGACTTACCCGACTCAACTTTTTCCTCTCGTCTGACTATCCGTTATTACTTTCGACAAACGGTTTTCCACGTAGATAATTATACGCGCTCATCGAGTTCGAGCTCGCGAGACGCAAACTCACACGAGTCTCCAAATCGAAGTTGTAAACTCGGAAAGCTATCAAAAGGACGGCTATGTATTCTCGGCACGAAATCATTCCGAATTTAGGACCTTCGTTCTGCTTCCTGCGTACCTATACAGCTCGACGCGCGTTAACTTTGAAATCGGAAATATTCATGAAATCTGAAAATACGCGAGCGTTTCCGGAAGCTACTATCCCACCGACAACCTCATCAAACAGCGATCACATAAAAGCTAACGAGCATTATCGGATATCGATAACAGGAACCGCTATAATCACTATTCAAGACAGTTCGATCACAGAGAGATTCTCGATAAAAGACTACCAATGGAATTCGGGAGACCGTTGGCTTCAATTCGTTTCGGGACGAAACTGCGACTAAATCGAGATGCCAGATTGTCAATAGAAATTGTCTACGTGTCAAACTTCAATGGACAGCGATACAGTCAGGGAAGAGTGACAACTATGATATATTGCAGGACCGAAGTTCTCGAAATTTTGATTGAAAATTTAGGCGAGTAAAATCGAGCCGATTCCCTGTATCATGACTTTTTCAATAAAATCTATCATTACTACAGCTTTACGGAGCATTACGAATAAAATGTAACAATGTTATATAACATATTTTCATATGAAGAGAATATCAAGAGAGTATACAAGCACAAGATGAGATAATATTTCAAAACCGTGATTTACTGATGCAATTTGATAGTAAAGCCTTTCTTGCTGTGTCCATCATTTCGATATTTTTATATTATCTTCTATTTCGCCGTTTTATTAGTCCGTCGAAGATTTAATGTCCGAGCAATCTTGCGTAGAACAAAACAACAGTAGTATACGATGTTGTTTTGGCGTCGCAGCCGCCACTAATGGTGGACAATCAGAGAGACGTCGCGACATTTTTACTACCGAGGAGGGTCGTAAAGGGGTAGGTCGACGGATGAAATTCTCGCGACAACGGGTGGAGAACTCCCGAAGACGAGCGGAAAATGACGCTCGTCGTGTGGGCGATGGGGAGACCTTTAAGCCGAACGAGATATCCCCGGCTCAACGCTCCCTTTTAGATCCAAATCGCACCCCCGGGAACAACCCCCGTTACGGCTCCGCGAAAAGTTCGCCGGCACGAAACTTTCGAGCTTGTTAGCTCGAATCCTTTCGCCGCCTCTCTCGCAATAAAGCCCACGTGTTCGGCACGAACATGAAAATCACGAAAAGTAATATCATCGCGTTTCCCGATACGCAGCGGATTTACATATCGGGAATATGTCAAGGCTGCAGTTTAATTATCTTTCAATCAAAACTGGACGATGTCATTTAATTCCGCTCTCGCGCGATACAAATCCAAATGAGCGCATTGCGGCCTCGTGTATCGGATTTTGTTCAATTGCATCGGTCTTACTTTCAGCATTTCGGTTTTAACCTGAATTTCCTTTTTCATTTTTGTATTTCGATTTCAATTTATGATATTTGATGGGCAGCTGACTTCCATCGGCCCGGCGACCAGTTCGAGATCGCATCTTGGGAGTCCGATATCCCTTTATATTCGCGATTTGCAATTTTTAGCGCACAGTAGTATCACGATTGCATGGCTGTCGTTTTCGCGTGCGGATCGCGCACTCGGTTATTTCGCGTCACTGCCACGCGGCGGAACGCGCAAACGAATCGAGTTTTGCTGAGGGGTTGTTTTTATTGCACGAGAGAAATCCCGATAGGTTTTGGTGCTATTAGCCGGAAACACCAACTTCCGATTCGTCGCGTTGAACGCACTCTTTTAATCGGAGCGCGTGGATGCGCAAAATGCGATGCTTTGTTTGCATGCAGGGACCGTAACACGCGAATAATGGGCCAATTTTGTTCGATTTGAATTGAGATTTAAAGTTTTCGGTTTATAAAAGGAGAAATAAGATCCGGCTACAACGCCAAACAGTTGCATTATTTTTTTCAAGACGTTGAGTACCGATAACGAGGCGTGGAAATAACACAGAGCAGCCGTTGCTGCAGTTAAACTTTATTTCCCCGTAGGGTCATTGAAAACTTATGGTCATGCGAAGTTATTCGGGGGCGAAGAGAGCATGCTTTTGAATCTCGCAAACCAGATTTCGTAAATAGAGAATGCGCTGCATTATCCATTAAATCATCCATTAAAGTCTAAAAATGTTAACAAACGACGACGATTAATTCGCGAAAGAGAATATATACAGGGTGAGGCACCTAAAACAGGCCACCTGAATATCTCGGCTGTTATTATAGTGATAGAAAAAAATGTGTCAGACCAAACTTGCATGGTTTCGAGGGACACATAATTTGTTCTAAATAGTTTTTTATTAGGTGGACGCGTAGAGGTCATATGAAGGTCAACTTCGTTTTTTTAAATGGTATGATATGTTTTTTTACGTACCATCTAGTAGAGCGTTTGAAGATGCGCACATTGATCTACGGGTCAAAATCATTCAAGGTCACTGAAGGGAAAATAATTTACTTTATATTGCCTAGAGTTCTCTGCTATTAAAAATACTGTAAACTCAGAAATGAAAAAGTTCTAACCTTAGAAATTTTTTCTTTTTCCGCGAAGTTCTGAGTTGTTGTTATCATTATTTTTTATATTGCCTAGAGTTCTCTGCTATTGAAAATACCGTAAACTCAGAAATGAAAAAGTTCTAGCACTTAGAAATTTTAACCTTCAGTGGCCTTGAATGATTTTGACCCGTAGATCAATGTGCGCATCTTCAAACGCTCTACTAGATGGTACGTAAAAAAACATATCATACCATTTAAAAAAACGAAGTTGACCTTCATATGACCTCTACGCGTCCACCTAATAAAAAACTATTTAGAACAAATTATGTGTCCCTCGAAACCATGCAAGTTTGGTCTGACACATTTTTTTCTATCACTATAATAACAGCCGAGATATTCAGGTGGCCTGTTTTAGGTGCCTCACCCTGTATATAAGAATTCAATGCTTTATTTATACCAAGAACTAATTATGAAAAATAATTATATTTAATCAAAATTGATTAAAGCCAATAAGATAATAATCTACATAGTATCATATGATCCTATAAATTTGTAATATCATAGATTTATAATTTTTGTGTAATATCTCTATTACGTAGTACTATGTAGTACCTCTTCAAAAGCATTTACCTAGAGAAAGCAAAGCATCAAACAAAGAACTAAATATACAAAATTGACTTCACTACGTTTCATACATAATACATAAGTATACATAAGTAGACTGTTTCGTGTGATTTCCTGTCCGCAAAATCAGTAGCAGCTTGCAGGATGCCTGTGTGTAACTACTTCGCGCTATTTCACAGAATGCTTGTCGAGTTAAGAAGTATAAATTGCGCTTGGCACGGGCTTCTCATTTTCAGTTCGTAAAGCACGAGGGGTGAGAGAGAGAGAGAGAGAGGGGGGGGGGATAGTAACGAAAAGCTCTTGAAATTCAAGCCGTCGCGTCGTTTCCGTCTCTTTCGTTCGCGTATCACGTTGTCGCTTTATAACCAGTCGACTTTTCATCCTCGTCATAAAGCCAAGTATCCCTTCGTTCTCTCCCTTAGTCTCTTTATGCTCGCACGTGTCAATCGCGCCTAAATTCTTACGGGTTCGAATTCTGCATTCAGGGTGCGAAATGCGATACTGTTCGCTACTTTTAGCACCCTTTAGATATAACACTCCAATCTTCGCACAAAACGCTTCAATTTAACAGAACTACATAACTATAAAATTATTTAAAGTTAAATATTAATTCATATGACGTTATGTTTTATATCAATATACCAATATAACTAGACACAATAATGGACAATTTTACAAAACCGCATTTCGTAAAAGTACATATATGTATAAACATATCGCTTAATCATATTTTTCCTCTTCACCCCGTTCCGTCCTCTTACCAGAAATTTATATGTCGCAGGCTTCGAGAGAATATCCAATATTTCCGCAAGTTTGTCGAAAGAATCGCACGTGGAAATGCTGCACTACGTATGCATGTATGTATGTGAAACTCATGATCCGAAAGACAAATATTTTATATTTTCATAGAAGCATGCTCGTACGTTTCGCACGGCATGCATAACGCTTTATCATGATGCTCATAACGAAGGGAAATATGGTATGCATAGATCAACGTGATCTATACAAGTTTACAAGTTACTGCACGATAGGATCGTGTTTCAACAAAATAATGGTCGCTTGCAATTTCACCATTTGCGCGCTATGAAAAATGAAAAAGCAGGAAAAATACGAACAGCCGCGCGATAAAACAATATTTTATGTTATTAAACAGCTATTAAACAGATTTATCAAACAGCTTTTATTCTTTGTGTGTAAAACATGGAATTAATTTTTGTAGACATTACACAATCTTTTCTCAATGCGAGCGAAATTATATGTTCTGTTTTTATTTATCGAGAAAAACACTCTCTTTCTATTTTAAAATTCTTCTGAGAAAATCTCTGAGACGCGATTTCGCAAAGTGCAGTTATTATACAATGCTTATTATTATCGTGTCACCAAATTCGCAGTTATCGAGTTTTGAAGTCTCGACATCGCCAAGAGAAAATAATGAGTTTCCGATTAGGAACCTCTCTCTCTTTCTCTCCTGATATCGCAGAAAATTCTGGTAATTCTGATGCAGCGACCTGGATGACGCTGCAATAAAGACAAAATCTTATATTCCCTTAGGTCTCATCGTCCTCGATGATTATCCAAGCGTGGAGTCCACGTTGTATATCGCGTGAACACCGAGATCGGAAAATATAATGAGGTTGTTGGGAGAAAACGCATTTTGATTAACTATCGCAAACTATACCGAGGTCCAAATATATTTTGACAATAATCATACCCATATGACAAACGCGAACTTCACAAAGTATTTTAAATATTGTTCTTCTATTATCAAAATTCGGTTTCAAGATCTCTTTCCAATACACTACATATTCTCAAGGAAAACTCTTACATGACATATGTATGTGACGTGGTTTGCATGGCAAATTTATATCTATCGTAAGAAACATTTCGATCGCAAAGAGGAATACCCTAGTGTTCAATAGCGGTAAATGATAAGTCGCAAAAATCCAGGAAAAACTCGAAGTGTGATTGGATCTCCGTGTTATACATTAGATTCAGTATTTAATGTATCAAACTTTCTTCACAATAATAATCGGTTGAGCTCTCAATAATATAATTCAATTACGTCACGATTTTCTCCCGGCGGGATACATCGCGCTGCGAGAATCTCGGAACTGCATCCGATAATGGACAGGAACATTTCACGGTTTAACGTCCGCTTCCATTAAAGGTACATTGTAACTCCCGCATGCCTTGTGTTATCGTGACCTATTTTGTTGGCGCATCCATGCCGCATCGTTAAGAACTGCGAAATTCGCTCGGTTTACTCGTAAACCGAGCGAGAACGCGAAACAAGCGGAAAAACGAACACGCGCCTTTATTAGCGCAGGGCCCTCGTTTCACACCAGTAACTTTCTTTTCAGTTTTAATAATGCATTTCACGCGGGACGCGCTGGAAAAATTTCAAACGTGTATAATCTAAGGAACTAATTCGCTTATTAAAAAATTAATTAACAAGTTTACGCAAACGCGCTCATCTGGAAAGGATTTTTTCTCTGGGAAAGAGTTTTCCTCGCGTTTCAAAGAGTTTCAGCAGAAAAGGCCAACGTATGCTCGAACTTTTGCTCCAACTGCGAAAATCGCAGCTAAAATTATCAGGGAATTGAGTATTGTATTTTTCAATTATCTAAAATCACTGATATAAAATTATACGAAACACGTTATCTCGATAAGATCGGATTTATCACGTAAACCATCTTTTCTCCAAAATTTACGAAGACTTAAAAATACTCGCACCACGTTATTCGCGTAAACTAACAGTATTACCGAGTTGCCGCGTTAAAAACTAAACTGCAAACTTCCCGTGTTGTGCTTGCTGTTTGCGTGTTCGCATTCCGCAGCAGCATTTAAGTTTATTTCGTCGCCACCCCGGCGAAAAATCCCTCTAAGACCCTCAGAATACATTCCGAAGGAGCTTGGGTCAACGTTGCGGGTCTGAAAAGAGCCCGTCGACAAACTTTCGTATCGTTTGTCCTTCCCACCTCGATATACGGAATTTCTAGGACGCGATTCCGCAGGACCGCGCCAAGCCGATCTCTATCATTGCCATTGTGAAACTCCGTTCAACGAGTTTCGAAGAATCTTGCCGACACTACAAGGTCGAACTTGCGATCTACTCCGAAATATATACACGTACTTCGTTCAGGCTTTACGTTTTATTGACATAAAATTTTTAATTGTCACATATAAATTGCTTAAATTATATGAAGTAAATACTAGGGCGTCGTTTGAAATTTATTCGATAAATTGCATTATAATGCATAACGATCGTGTGATTACGTTTGCAGAAAGGATTGTTTTCAATCGAGGTGTCGTTAACGAAAAAAAAGGAAATAAAGATTTGCATTGTTTCATAAAATGTAACAGAAAATATGGGAAAATGTGCCGCGCGCACGCGGGGGTTGAGATTAAATTTAAGGCCACCGCAATACAACTCGGGATTAATAACGCGGCGCAGACAAGAATTTCCAATAAGCTCGTCCATCAAATATTTGTTTTACCGATGTGCAATGCATTCGCGGCGTCAAATATTTATTTTCATCGTAAATAGGGTTTATCATTTCTGGTCAAATGGCCCCTGCGTTAATTACGCTTTCAACTCCATCGTGTATCAACGCGATACGTTTATTTACTAAACTAAAATGCTTCTCTCATAATGCTATTGTACAGATTTGGAGAAATTAAGTAAAGTTTAAATCATACGCTGCAATCAGCGTGATATTTGCAAAATGCTTATTTTCATAACGGTTCTTATAATATAAAATCAGTCAGTATCGAATGTGATACACATCGAATGTAATACATATGAATAACAGTTTATACGGATACTTTTAAATGTAAGTTTATTGTGATAAAAATCTGTGCATGCATATATGTGTAATATTTTTTGATAATACTTTCTTAAGGGAATGACCATGCTTTTTATCTATCGATACTTTAATTGAAATTAGATGAGATACGAAATTAGAATTGAAGATGGAGAAGAGCGAAAGCTATTTTAATCATCGTCTAAAAATAACTTGCAGAAGATCGAAATATTGACTCAGCTCACTGACCCATAATTTCTTAATCTTACTGTTCTTAAAAAAAGTCTATAAAATCTGCAATTTTACATCATTGAAAAAAATGCAATCGCGCATTTATAAAAGCTTTATATCGTTAGCGCTCGATATGATTGTGATCAGAGAAATTCAAAAAACGCCACTCCAGCCTGTCGAATCTCGGATATCGCGATCATGGACAAGTCGAGTCGTTCGTATACGACGACGGAAATCCGTGATGGATTGGCGGATCTCCGATTAATTAGGTCAGGAGCCAGTCGGCTTAACAATTCTGCCCGGATGATGGCAGATATTGAGTGCGCTTGAGAGAGAATAAAGAGAGAGAGGTGAAGAGAGAGAGAGAGAGAGAGGAGAGGAGAGCCTGCACCGTTAAAATCTTGGCTGGAAGTTGGGGTCGATCGAAGACAGTCGCTTCCAATCGTTCTGGCCATATCGAGTTCGTTTTTGAACTCGAATGCCATTCTATTGAAGAAGAAGCTTCCAATTGTGGACCATGCGGTATCTTACATTCCCGGGCGATCAAATCCGGGTTTTAAAGCCGTCAGTTACCGCGACATCGTTGCCTCCATAAGCTCCATGAGATTTGCGAGACACCGGGATTGTGACGCAGGTAAAATGATAAGCCATTTATCCTCACAGAAACTATATAAATATAGTTGTATAATCGCAACTGTTATATATACTCACGGAATATTACACAATTTTCGAAAGTATGTGACATACATTTCCTAAATGTATACTTAAGTACACTATGTCTACGAAGAAATGTCCAAATTGAATTTGTATCGAACTTAAGTTCGATTGTTTGATCTATGTCATCACTCTAACGGCGATAAATATCGAAGCAAATTCGTCCTTCTCTCTCTCCTTCTCTCTACATCGTCGAAAAGGAATAATATTGACGTAGAAATTTCTTCTCTTTATAAGATTGCAAGTCGGATGTATGAAACATGACCACGAAATACGGCGGATCGATTGACGGAAAACTGTCGGTTTGCATGAAAGCTCGGACGCCCCGAAGCGACGGCAACTTTCTTCTTCTACGTTCGTCTTCATTAAACTTCGTATTCGTTCCGAAAGGCGAAACTTGCGGGAGAATTACTGGTCGGTACTCGGTAGGCAGGTACACCCGTCGAAAGCTGGACTGGTATCGTGCGATTCATCACGGGCGATTCTTAGCCGAGTCAGCTATTATAAGAACCATCCTTTCGCGGAATTGCATCGTGCAAAATGCACTAATCCACTGATAACATTACGTAACACCGACAGTGAAATCAATGTCACAAGGAATAATTCAGCGCCACGATGAATAACGATCGTAATGAGCAGCATTCAACACCAAGGAATAGCTCGCCATCAATCTATTAGAGAAATTCTCGATGATGACATTCTCTAGCCTTTCTTACAAAAACCAGAAAAAGAAAAAAAAATAATAGATCCAACAAGATTCAAAGTGCCGATAAATAATTGCAAGAATCCGAGTTTAACTACGCTTTCGCGTCTTCCATTTCAGAGTACGTCTCGTCACGCTGCGTCGCGACGTGGTCCTTCGCGGGAACAATATCACAAGATTTAATAACTTGGCTGGTACACGGCCGCAATTGTTATACAATGCAATCCTGGCCTGCTTGCCAAGAGGAATCCGCCCGGCGTGTCGCTCACGAAGACACGGAGGCGAAACCGGCCGTGGCGGAGGAACGATACGCCCTTGACCTTTCATCGATCCAAATGTACATGGATGATGACGGGATAAGCGGGCCCCGTACGTTCCATTCGTTCCTTCCACGGCACGCGAAAACACGCAGCAGGATTTTATCGATCCCTATGGTCGTGGCTCGTTACGTCTGCGTTTGCATTGCGGCGTGAAACTTAATGGTGCGCCGCGCGAGTCTCCGCAAGTTGACGGTATTGCGCTATGAATAATTATCGTCCGACCGCGAGACAATTAATTTTGCCAGAGCGGGCAATTCAAGGTATAATTCAAGGTAATTCAAGATAATTCAAGGGCGACGCGGATAGGACGATCGCGCGAAGCCGAGCGCGCGGCTGCTACGAAATATTGCAACTCGCTTGCGCGTTTGTTGTATCATCTGTGGATTCGGTATTGGGAATTCTTCGCTGATAAATCACGAATAATGTGACTCGCTGCGGCCGGATTGCAACATTAAACGTGCCCCGTACGTTAATCAAAGTCGTAACAATAATTTCGCGATATTGCGATTTGTGAAATAAACGCGCAGCAATTAAACGTCGAGCAATAAATGTAATGGATGTAGGGGAAATTCATATTATTGTGCTTGTTCGTGGATTCGGCACCTTTCTCGTAAACCGAACGAAACACTGGCGCACTGTGTGCATATCTGCAATTTTCATGCAAATTATAAACTACATCGCGCGCGATGCGCCTGCGACGGTTGATGCGCGATAGAAAAACGCGGATAACTCGCTTATAAGAGTCGCTTTAATCTCCCGGGGATATCGTTGCTCGGTGCATTTCAATTAATTAAGGTCAACTGTGCCCTCGCTCCACCTTTGTTTGCGCGAAGACGCGATGATGTGCACACAGCGCTCGGTATCATTGTCTTCCTTCGAAATTCTCCATCTGCGCTGTCGCAGTCGCGAGGAAACAAATTGATAAAGAAATTGAATCCACTCCCCCCCCCCCTGAGAAGAACCATCTTCCGACTGGTAGATATAATCCTGCGAGAAAATTAAAATGTCTCGAGCCTCTTAATTATTTTATCTTCCTCCAGAGCTCACAGTGGGGAATCTGATGGAAAAGCTGCGACGCGACTAAAATTTACAATCATCCCGCGTTTTCTTTTCCGGTGGACCGACTCTGATTATCAGAGTCGATGGGAATTTCCTGGAAATTGAATTAAGCGGCTTTTCGCTATGACGCTTTCGCAAACTTCATCGGGAATATTGAATAGTTGAACAATTTTGCATTTGTTATCAGCGCCCGCAGTAATTTATGGCACGATGCACTTATCGCGGTAACTCTTGTAGTAAATCATCGTGAGGTTTGCGCCTAGAATTAGCGGGATTCTGCATTCTCACCGATGCTTGCGCGCACTGGTGCTTAATTGCACAGCTTCGAGAACTAAGTTTCCCTTTAATTAAGCGGGAGAATGATGTCATGCCCGACGCTTACGGTAACAACGTAATTATGATAACTTTTGCACCTTCGCGGGTGATTTTACGGTTGCGACTCGCCTCGCTCATCGCCAGTTCGCGAAACGTTTCGAATGTGACGAACGATAAATCTCGCGGTAACGATAAATAATATCTGCAGGAACTAATTAGTTTGTTAATTAACCCTCCGCAGCTTCTTGTACGTTCGACGCGCGCTACGAAGAAAGTAAATAGAAAAGCACAAGTATAAGGTGTACAAGTGTAACGAAAAAAGAAATTAGCTTGTTACATTATATTATTTTTATATATTTTACACGGCAGTCCCTTATACACACTTTCCGGTACTTTTTTATTTTTAATAAATTATTCAGAGTATTAGCAATACCGTATAGTCAAAATAATTGAATTAGAATATATCTTCACAATGTATATAATGTATTTTGCATCTGTTAAGCGATAATAAATGGAATTTACTGCAGAATGCCTGTTTCTTGAATGACATATAATACAAAATTCAGCCTTATGGGATAAGTTGTACGTGACGCAGACAAACGTGAAAAACATTTCACGAGTCTTGCTAGTCTACCTTGGCAAGCGTCTACTTTGGCGAGTCAGTGTAGCGAGCCAATTTCCACGAGAAAATGTCAAAGTCTATTCATCGTAAGAAGACTTTTATTACATATTTTATCTTCCCGCGCATTTTATTGCTAGAATAATCCGAATAAGGACATTGTTATGTTCTTATTCAGAAATCTGCGTACGACGACCGCGAGAGAGAAGATTCAAACTTCCTTCAATTCGAATTGACGGGTCGTTCGCGATAATCGAGAGAGCCGTCTGTAGATTATCTTAATTGCATCGGCTGCACTGACAGCTCTGCCTAATTAACTCCGGCATATCGTGCCTTCCTGATCATATCAGTAGATCATACTGATAATTACACCACAATGGCTCTCGGTGGCACAAGAATGGATAGTACACAAATTTCATGCATTAATTATCCTAATTATTCACAGAATTGCAAACTCAAAATAGTTTTGGCGAGTTCATAATTTCCAATTCAGATATCCCTGAAATCCACCGTAAGAACTTCGCCTTGAATTTTAAAGCGGGGAACTTTCTTTAAAAATTGTAATTTACATTAAATCAAGAAATCAAGAAACTCTGTTCATATCCTTCGAGTTTGATTTTCGACGTTAAATCAGTCGCTCGTCCAAGATCTTTTATTCAATACCGAAAAACCATCTCATTAATCATCGGACTTTAATATCTCGATGAACAGCTTATTGAACATCAAAGAAAACGAGACAGCCCGTTAAATCATAATTGATTCATAAACCGTGCGATATTCGTCCGTCGCGTCGTATAGACGTATTTTAATGCACCGCGAAATATATTAAATATGAACCCTCGAAGTATACTCGAAGGCAAATGAGAGATAACGGCCTATCGAGTCACGCTATCATCGTCGATAAAAGTATTTACGTCCCTCGTAATTTTCACTCGCCGTGAACGGAGAGCGGTGTCGCGCATCGCATCCTCAGAGGATACTTAGGCGACCTTTCAGAACTCCGCGCGTGTCGCGGGATTTCATTTCCCGAGAGAGCCGAGACGGATAGATCCGATCTACCCGATCGATCGCTTTTCGACGATGCGCTGTGAAGGAAACGTCCCTGGAGTCACGAAGTGTCTCTCTCGATTGAATTAAGCAAATGGAAATGATTCCAAGATCCCTCTCGTTCTCTCTCTCTCTCTCTCTCTACCCTTCCAGTTTCGGTCTTGCAGAATATTCTGAGCGCGTACTGATGTAATTTTAACGGTCATGTCAATCCGATATCACGGTGTTCGAATTCGATGCACGATTTTAGCTTTGATGGCTTTACATCGAATGATCAGAAAGTAGATAAGGGATCTCGTGAAGGAAGTAACAGTCATCGTGACTGCTGCAACATCGCAAATTCAGTGGGAGATGTATTATTCAGAGGTACTGAATCAAGCTACTGTGATAATCGTAACATCTCAATTTCATCATTAAAACTGAAATCGGAAATATATAAATTTATCATTATTTTCCTTCGTTTCTTGCATCATTACAGAAAAGATATATTGTATCAAATTTAATTTCTCTTCGAAATGTCATACTTATTTCACTTCAAAGCAGAAGGCTACCGACAAAGATCTCAGTAAGAATCTTTTTATTATAAGAGATACTACAGCGCACCAGCGAATGTAACAACTTTTAATTTAACAAAGCAAATATAATATAATAACATTGATTCTCTTCCGGAGTATTGTGAAAAAGGCTAAAAAATTCGGGCAACGCGTTTTCATTTACTTTAATAGCGTCCGTTTGATAAAATCTTTAGGCTAAGATTTGAAGCATAGCTTTTACGATATCTTGCCGGAAGCACTTCCTAGATTCGGCCGACATTAATTTACTTAATTAATAGCTTTTCCTAGAGTCGTGACATGAACAGGTCGTAGAGCAGCGACGACATTATCAACCTATACGTCATGCACATCGTCGAGGTGCTTCGAACATCCCTACGCGAGTTATAAAGGCCCCTTCGATCGAATTACGTCTTCGACATCGACGATCGTGTCACTCCTTCGGCAAACGTCTTGATCCTGCAAGAACGGATCTTTCGCCTCAGACAAGGTGTATTGTTGGCTCGAGGATCCTAAACTAGTTACGAGAACTTTGAGCAAAATATGGAAAATTTAAAACGTTATCTTGAAGTAAAATCGATTGCTAAAAAAGCGTATCGTTAATTACGCGAATACCGATGTTGCATAGTCATACGAGCTTTCAACGGTATTCCAAGTCGGACATTATCGCGGAATAGAATTGCCAGGCAAGGGTTGATCAATAACGGTGAACTAATTACACGAATAACTCAAAACTAATTACGCCAACTCGAAGGTTGGTTCGAGAGCAAACGAAACGTTCTTTTTCAATAGCATCGCGCAATAAAATTGATAATAAGATGAGAAAATAATGTAAAAGAAAAGGGAAATATTTGAAATGTGTTATATTGATCTTGTTAGTTTTATTATTATTTCCTAGCAGGTCAATGACGTTAATGTTCGGCGTGAATTCAAGCGTGCTCGTAAATTACTATCTATCTTTGTCGCCATTAAGCGGCAAATTGCACTCGCCGAAAGGCACTCCCGGCAAATTGCTGGCTCCTGTTCGCGCCAGACCTTAGCAGCGGTTACTAATAGTGACACGCGCGAATAATGATTGGCAGCATCAAAGAAGGCAATTTGCACCGCACCGGCACCTGCACCGTGCACTCAGTGTGCGATATTGGCGACAATGAAACGCGTCAACTACCGTATACACGACGGGTGTGCCAAATGATGTTCCGGCGGTTGAAAACTGACGGAGATAAGATAATATCGGTAATAGCAGTCGTGAAATTGCAGCGACAAGCGACCTGACTGCAGGGTGTCTCTGTGCACGCGTGTGTAATTGCAATGTGTATCGGTATGTGCATTTTTAAAGCAAGAAAATCATCAAATCCCGCCATCGTTTGCAATCCAGATCGGTCACCTTTAAGCGCGCGGAAAATCTGATTTTACGTATCAGAAATTTTCATGCAGCTGGATCAGAAACAACCAATCATCCTTGTCAATATTAATTTTTTGCGATATCAGATCGCGCCATTCTGAAGTGACAGATCCACTTCATGAGATCAGCATTGATTAACTTTTATTGAGTGCCTGGTTAATTCAACGTCATTGGAAGGCAATCTTTTTGTTGCATGAACTTTTTAATCCAATCAGAATGTCATCATGATGCGCGCTCGGTCTTCTATTCAGCATGCGAATAAATGGAATATCATAATATCATCGTTTTTCATATCATGCATCTTTTAATCTCGCTAATTAAAAAAATATATTGCAAATATTATAAAATCAGAATTTAATATTGTGCTTGTATAGAAGCGCAGAATACGTAAAATAATTATAGAAGCGCGGAACATGTAAAATAATTTGCATAACGAATAAACGAGACATCGTGCGCTACATCATTCGTCACATCCATAATAAAATACATAATATATTTCGAAATCATATTACATTCTGTAATAAGATTATTTTATATTTGCATGGAAGAATCATGTTCCGGAACACGAAGTAATTTATCAAAGATAAAAAAAGGAATCCTTTTGGTTCGGTACCTAATTGTTTAAAACTATCGTCACGCCCCATATTCATAATTATTCCCTAATAAATAATTATTTTCCGGAAAAAATTAATTCGGAAATAATTACATGATGGAATTCACAGAAATTGGGAGTTACACGGAGTGAAGTATTATATAACAACTTGGAGTTGGCGGGCCGAAAACTTGCGGCGCGAAATTTGAAACAATCGATATGCATTCAGAACGTTATTCTGAAAACGTGAGAAAACATAACGGCGATAGGTCACGAGAAATTATGAGAGCGACGTGTGCACACGGTTTTCGCGAAGCTAAATTAGTCCAGCTGGGAGTTGGCCGTTTTAAGCGTTCGCTTTATCCCACGTACGCGTAGAGGGTGAATTCCCCCGGAGTCTCTCTCGAAATTGCTCCCTGGTGGGCGTAAGCCTCGTCTGATGCGCAGATTAGAAGCGTTCGCGCGCGAGGCACCACCGAAGTAAGAATGAGACCCAACCCCACCGAGGGGTGAATTGATGCGGGCGAGCCGAGTTTGCGAGAGTTCGGACTTCTCACTTACGCGGAGAGATGAATGCCGAGACGACGCGCGGCTCGCAATATCTCCGTGAGCTCAACAACGATTCTCGTGCAGGCGAACGAGGGTGGCTTTGCCAAGTACGCCAAGTATGGGATGGCAGGCCATTCGAATCAATTTAGACGTTAAAAACGTTCGCGTCTGGCATTGCTGTGGTGTTTAGCGTGCTGTTCGCACGACAATGAGAATTACGAGGGATGCAAATATTTCTCGTAATCCAATATTAATAATTTCTGAGCTATTTCAAATCAACGACATTTTCGTAATTTCGATATTTGAAAACGCGTACAATTTGGTGTCACGCGTGCACTTCATTTTATTCTGGAGTTTTAATCTGATGGACGAAAATATCGCTAGGAAATATTTTAAAAATTTGCTGTTGTAAAATACTCATACAAATAAAGACCCGATAAATTAAACAAAAATTTTTATTAGAATTTCGATGTAAATTCTTTCACCATATCATACACAATTTCTAGCAAATTGTTTTATCAAACACGGAAAAAAAATTTAGCTAATCCGTAGCTAATCATGATTTGTAAAACTGTGTTTGCTGCCGTAGCTATAAATTTCTAAACTACAGCAAAATGTTTGCTCTTGCAGCTAATGAATTAGAAACCTTACCTAGTAAAATAGGTATCACAGCTAAGATTTAGCTGTCTATATATTATGAATACATTTAGTTACCACACGCAGTTTTTAGCTATGGCAGCTACTTTTTTTTCGTGAAACCTAGGCTTCAAAAAATAGAATATATGAAAAATAGAACAACCTGAGGAAACATTTTACCATGGTCCGAGAAGCAAGAGGGAAACTATGCTTTGTCGCAAAAACGAGCATTTAAATTCGTCGAGAAAAATTGGCCGAAGTTTGGAAGGCATCGAAGCGGCGGCAACGACAAAACGGTCGAGCTAACTTTTCAATCGTGTGCGTCGAGCAAGCGTGCTCGCTCGCCGCGGTGTTTAATTAAAATTTTTCCACTCGCCTTCGCGAAATTGATATTTCAGTTGGCAAAAAAAATCGACGTGTCACCGCGGAATCTCGATTCAGCTTTTTTCTTTGTTTTATATATATATTTTTTTATTTTTATTCTCTTTCGCTGCTTCGTGCAACATGCGGACAAAAAAGCACGCGCGAGTGCGCGTATATTCGGCCAAAATCTGAAATTTAAATCTCCTCTCTCAGCGAACGTACGTGGGGGTCGAAGATTTTCAATTTCCATTATATGTCTGAGCTTTTAAAGACTCACGAAATTACTTTCCCGCAGAGAGAAAGGAGAAAGGGAGACTGAGAGAGGTCCAGACCGAGCGAGCCGATAACCAAAATGTCGAGGTTGGGTTTGCGGAGATTTTGATCTTTCGCATCGTTTTGACGGGACCACGATCAAACACAAGCAACGCAAGTTGTTGTTGCTAGTGTACATAACTCGCTTGAAACAGATCTAACAACCGCAATAGCTCAGGATATATGCTCGCTTAATGCTCACGCGATCAAAGCCATCTATTTTTACATCGGAATGCCTTCAGCAGACATGTCAGTCGCATTCTGCATACTAATGAGGCCCGATACCCTCAAATGAACTATTCGACTGAGCTGTCGGGATTTTCTCTACCCTTCAAGAGCTCGGAAGATTCGCCCTTTCGGAAGCATAGTCAGAACGCGCTTTGCGCTTCTCTTCTGGATCACCGATCTCGCCATATATCGCGTCTCAGCAGTGATAACAGTCTTTATAAGCCGCTTATCCGGGCAAAAATCTCCGCTTTACTTTAGCTTTCGCTTCCTCTTCCCTCTCGGGCCGCAAGAGGCATCCTTTTCCCATGGGCTTCTTGGAGCCATTACACCATCCTCTTTGCTGCACTCGTGACTTTACGAGCGAGCAGGGCGAATTAAGTGCACGAGGAGCTTCCTAGTCGAGAGGGAATTAGAGCTTTCTTGTGGCCGAGGAATAAAGGATAGAAAAAGATGATGATACGGTTGGCAGACACCGCGACGCGTGTGTGCGATCATCATCTCAGCGGATTTCCTCGCCGTTACTTCTTTTCGACACTCTCGGTGCGAGATGGTCCACTGGGACTGGCGACGATTGCGCGCCGGTAAAAATCCACGAGAGTATCGTTAACGAGCGCGAACTGAGAATCCTGCGTGCCGTGGTGTGAATATTAAATGCAATTAAACGCAATTAATCTCGACGAGGCGAGCACGTCGCGCGTGTACGCATCGACTGCGATACCAGCGTGCGACTCCGGCATTCGCCGGCTCGTCAAAATGATTTTCACGCCGCGTGGTATTCGATTAAACGGTTGATGGGATTAACATGGAACTCGCATTTAAATAAATGATTACACGAAGCAGCGATGATGAATAAACATTCGGGAGCGTGTATCGGGCGATCGGAATTACAATGTCCACTTTGGCGTTCACTTACGCAATTAGGCTGAAGCGTTGGTTTCAGGAAATATCGCAGCATAATTCAGCAAACAATAGCGAGAGTGATTGAATGAAAAATTCGCTACGCGAAAAACACGCGCCTTATCCCGAGCTTGAACAGTGGTGTTTGTTCGTCGTTGTTCCGACATATAGCTTTGAGCGTATTTCAACTAGGTCGTGCTTTCAGGATGCGAAATGGTTCGAAATTTCGGTTCCGGTTCGAATAGGTAACTAGTTGCCTATTTCGAGCTAGTGACGTGACTGCGTTGCTTGCCACATACACGATACAATGTGCAACCAACGATCAAATTGCAATACCTTGCACCATGCGTCTGCGAGATTTCATAATAGGAGTATTGATTCATCATATGCAGGTAATTCGCTCTCATTGCATCGTGTCTGTATGTCTACTCGTAATTATATTACATTATTGAATTAAGTTTGCCTATTGAATTTACCTAATTAAGTAAAAACACACTCCGTCTGCTCAATTTATCCCGATTTACATGTTCTGTGAAACATCTCCAAAAATCGTAAATGTTTCGCTCAATCTTGTGTGTGTGTGATCAATTATGCATTCTCGGAGATAACGATTCGTGATAAAGAAAGAAATTGAGCAAAGAGTAATTAATAAATACTCGCAAATTACGACTGAAAAAAGATATTCGGGTCACTGAAGCAACATCGAGAGCCTTTCCGAAATATGAGTCTGGCAACAAAATATCCTATCCGCGAATCACGGATGCGGGATTCCGCGACTCGCACAAATCGCCAATTCCCGCGCACTACGAGATATTCCGTCGTGAACACGACCGCAGCCAGCATTGCGGTTGAACTTCGCCGGCAACCAAATCGGGTCGCCTAAATCACCCTGATGAGGATAACGAGAGCGGCCGCCACCTTCCCAAGTTGCGAAACTGCAGGGGTGGAACGAAACTGTGTGAGGGCGGAGACTGGTTAGAAGCGACACCGTCTGACGTCTAATTCATCAGCAATTAGCATTACTCTTAAACTACACCGATACGATAGTCGATGTTAGATTACTTCGGATATCTTTTATATCTAACACTGATTAATCGATGGTAGAAAACGGCGAGAAGAAAGAGTGCTCGGAATCTTGACAATTTCCGTTCATAGATTAATAAACGACGAAAAATGCAATTTCCACGAACCTTCTGAAGATTACATAGAAAACTTAACGAAAAGTTAGCGGCAACTCAAATGCAAAAGTATTGGACGGAAAAGAAATTATTTTTTTACTCAGAGAGTTTTTTGCAGTTACATAATAGCGACAGTAAAAACTACTTTGTAGTTACAACCAAGACATTAATGCATTCACGTGTCTGAGGCGACTAATTGCAATTATGCGCACGCTATACGTAACGACGTACGCGGTAACAATGTTCCATCATGCTTCCGATGATGATCCGATGCGCAATCCTACTCGATTGAGTAACCACACGTGCGAATATCGATTTCACCGGCTGAGTATCTAAACCAACTGATATATAATCTATCTCCGCGGATTTTAACGGAGGCTGCGATCGTAAATCTAGAAAGTTACACCAATCCAAAGGTCGTCGGTGCAACTGCGGCTCGTTAGAATCGAACAGCTCGGGAATCGCAGGCATCCCAAGTTCGCAAGTTTCAGTGCTCTCACCGAAATGGCTTCGAAACGATTAACCGGGCGTTGGTGCACCGGAACGACCTGCGGCAATGCACCTGACAAGTGCCATGGACGTAATGTAGCTTGCATTGTCGCGAGGAGACTATTATACTGGCCCATTAACTCCTTCGATAAATGTCGCAAGAAATGCCTGGAAAATTTTCTCTGTTGCTGGCGAAGAAAGAAAGAAAGAACAAAGATACGAAGCGACTCAAATTGAAGAGTGTCTTGAAATTTTCAATTAATTATTGCAAAGATTTTAGAAATATTGATTTGCAATTGTGTGATAATATTTCACGAAATTTCTTTTTAACCGCCTATTCTTTATAGCTTTCAGCTAATTATATTAAACGAATGTTTTTGGAATATTTAGAATACTCGAGCCGCTTCCGGAGCCCGCGCGTCCTAATTACAAAAATCGAGTTTAATTCAGTGTAATATCAGAAAGATCTCAAATTAGATTTTAAATTACAGTCACTGGTCTTTTTAGTTTACTGCTGATTAAATTAATGTTAGACATAACTAATTACTGTTTCTCCTACCAAATGAACAAACATCGTGGAACTTGATTATCAATTATTCCAGACACTCGCGCAGCCAGTCAATATCAAATTTCTGATATCGCGTAATGATAAACAGCCACAACGAAAATACGAGTGATACGAAACTCGGCAAGTTGCATAATATATCCCTCGGCCAATCTGCATCCGGCGGCCCGGCGAACTGCCGGAAGTGTACATTGCTAATTACGCGAGGAGATTAAACTCAAATTACGTAACGTAACGTAACAATACGCGGCAACTCGATAACCCGTTATCGGGACGGGCGTGCTAAGGAGGCGCGTATCAAATTATTCAGAGATGCATTCGGGGGAAGAAATTACCCCCCCGAGGGCCCTCGGAAAGCTGTATCTCGCGCCGCTATACAGTATGTTAACTATCTTAACCCGAAGTATACGGAAACCATACTTATACCTTTCGCGTACCGTAAATTGCTTTATCATGCAAATGTAAGTGTACGAAAGCAGCGCGGAGCACGATGATAATAATATGAACGTGAAGAGATAAAGATGAAAAGAAAACCAGAGCGAAAGAAGAAGAAATAGAGACAAGGTTGTTACATCATTTAGCGGATCTCATCGGACACATTTACTTCGCATTTTACACGAGGCGCTACGAATAATATAAAAGCGAAGTTACAAAAGGTCTATTCTAAAGAGGAGCATAAAGCCGGACTTGGGAAGTTTTATAACACAAACAAACAACTCGCAGTAATTTGAACTTTGCATCAAGAGATCACTAAATTATTTAAATTGTTACTAAATACCTACAATATCTACAGAAACAAAGCAAAGCACCGTGAGTGAGATAAAGCACGTGTAAAATTTCAAGTGCTTACTTGTGTCACACTCGGCGCTTCAATGTTTCAGTTTGCCTGCAATGCAAGAGCGAAAGAAACGCGTTGAATCGTACAACACACTCGAAATCGTAACGCGATTGACGTAACCGATCAAACGATCGCGATTAATAATACAAGTCTAATTGTAAGTTAATCTCCTTCGCGTGTCGCGCCAATTGCATCGCAGTACAAATCCTCTCGTGGCGAATGAACTGATATCGCATACGCGGGTGTATCAGCTGGATATTCCCGGAGGTATTCCGTTAGTCGAGGGACAGTCCATTAACAAAGATGAATTTCACCTCGATGTATTGCCTCGGTGATGGATTGTCACAGCGATTTTAACTTCGTTAAGGGTAACGTGAAAACGAAGTTAAACGCTGCCACCCTCCTCTCCGTCCCTCAATCGCTCTACTGTCTCTCTCCCTCTCTCTCTTCTCTCACTCTCACATTCTCTCTCTCTTTCTCTTTCACCAGGTCGGTGCAATGCGGCGCAAGATGCACTTAATTGCAGTCCCGCCTTGCCGGAACCCTCCCTTTTCCCGTTTAACATAATTTCCGCACTATGTAACACAATACCGCTCGACTTTCCGAGTACGAACATTTAATTAACCGTTGGTGTCTAATAAGGGACCTACGATAAAGCGGCATGGGCTCGCTTAATGGCATAATTATGCGATTACGATGGAGCTAATTAACGGGCCGCGCTCTAACGTGCAAGCCTCCAAAACGGAAAAAACGAAATTTAATTTTGTTTATAAAGAGTATTCAAAACACACGTGCATGCATAAAAATTTCTATTTATCCAGAAAAATAAAACTTCACTGAGAGAGCTTTTTGTCGTTAATAAATACTACCGTTTCATGGAAAGGAAGAAAGAGAGAAATAAATAAGAGAAAAGGATTTTCTTAATGTATCACATAAAACGTAAATTACACTGCTATATGTCGTTATTAAAAGCTCTTAATTCTTAGATTTCATCGCGCAACCAACTTTCTTGCATTCCGAAAGATTTGATGAAGAATACTACAGTTCACGCTGAACGGCCGAACAAGTAAACGATCAACGTCGTTAATCGAGCGATTGATCCATCAATCGCGATACCTACGCTTTTCGATGATGATAATGATACGCTGTAAAATGAATTTGCACGAAAATATCGACCAGATGCGAGAATTTTAGCGAGCCATGCGGAATAATGTGGCGCGGGAGTGTGGCGGTATGAATTATCAGCCCCCTCGTTTGGAAATTTGCCGGATAATCGTGGCGGGATTGCTGAACCGCTATTTGCAACCGCGTGACGTGCATGAATAATCGACACGAAACGGGCACACCGAGCCTGCAATTGCGACATTAATCACGTAGCATTGCGATTTCTTCGCGGACGGAGTCATACGTCTTGCCACGATTTATTTCAACCCTCCTGAGCGATTGTGCTCGTGAGCAGTCCTTACCTCTCGTGTTAAAACGAAAGCAGTGCACTCGTAGTTGCACATTCGGATTAATACAACTTATTTAATTTGAATTAACATTTATTATCGGATCCCGATGTCGCGTGGAATTCTCAACAGTTGTTGAAATTAACGAATTAACGTTCTCACGTTGGATAGATAATAAATGACGTTAAATAAGGGTGTCCTTTGCTGCCACTTGAAGCGGGAAAGAAAATGGACAGTTTATTAAATTTCCCTTCATTACCGTGCACTGCCAAAAAATTAGACGCTCGTGCTTAACTACGGTTAATTATGGAGATTAATAAAATTAGGTTTCCGATACCGAACAGATTTCGGTGCCATCAGTCGAAATTATCAGTCACTTTCAACCCTTTGACGCGCAAATGCAACCGGCGAGTCTCCAGGGAAGGGAAATGTCCAAGTTAATAGAATTTTATCCCATTAACGCGCATTAGCGAGATTAGGCTGTGCGTTTAATCTACCTGTGGATGCCAGGGATGTCAACTTGTGATTAGACTTGCCTGTTATTGTCCGGCACGGCACAGTGATACCGGAGAAAAAAAAAAGAAAAAAACGGAAAAGCGCGGACACGCAGAGTGCTTTTAATTAAAAATTTTCACACGGCGTTCTGTACGACGAGTTTAACCTATTAACGTGCGCTCAAAATGGAAGCATTAAATTTGCAGCCGTTATAATGTACGGGCAACTTAGTGCATGTACATCGTAATCTCGTTCCCCGCGATATAGCGACAAAAAGCCCCTATTTGTAGAACTTATACGCGTGCACGCGTGTAACATCGCGTGAACTCTCGCCGTTACATAGCGAAACAACGGAAATTAAAATATTGTCTATACGAGAATGCTCGCGAAATGCCTGTGAATTCAATATGAGACAGCGCAGTCAGCTTCTCAGGTATCCCTTTACTCATGTTCAATAACATAATTTCCGCAACCGAAATGAAATATGATTTAATTTATACCCCTGCCTCGTTCGTCATTTAATCCATGGCTTTCGAATAATATACCTTCGTTTCTAGATTATTGAAATAATATACACTTAAACTTGAATCAAAGTAACTTGATCCTTTGAGAATCCGCGGATAATGTAGTAGTGTAACAACAATTTTGTAATAATATCACGGTGAACTATGATATTATAGCATAATAGCTTTTCTAAAAAGTACGGAATATTAAGCGACCACATTCTCATTTTGTCGTATAAAAGATTATACGACAAATTTCCATTTTAATAAGCCCTCCTATATATCGCTCGCACGATCCGATAATTATACAGTAAAACAAACCTACAGCTGCATGCACGATAAGAAAGCTATGCGAAACGTGCAAAATCATTTTGCAGCGGCAAGTCAATTATAAGTGCTATTGTGAACCGCTCATGGCAAAATAAACGAGTGGAATTCACGAGTATCGAATACGTGCGTATCGAATAATATCGTTGAGGTACTAGTTAAATATCAGTATAAATTTAACCGCGTCCGCAAACAATCCATTGCGGAACCGTCAATCGAATCCCGCTCATTGGGTGTCGATGAAATCGTAATTTCCAGGTCGAGCATTCGAGCAATACTATCCGGTTTATATTATCCCCGAGGATATAAAATACCACGGTGTGTATCTATCTCTTCCTATGCAATATAACGCTGCATCATGCGAGAGAATCGCATTTCCCGAGATATTAAAATGTATACAAGAACAATCGTAAATTAATGCACTCGAAATACGCATAATGTAACGAGAATGCAGTAGCATAAAATCCAGTTATTTTTCTGGCAACAACGGATAATGGGCGGATAAATGAAGCAGCAAAAAGAAAAGTAGCACGGTGAAATAGAAACAAATAAAACAGAGAGATGCAAACGGCAATATTTAATGCCATGATGAAAAAACATAAGTGTGGGAAATATCGTTTGAACATAAACATTGTTGTGAACGCAAATAATTCTGAGCATGAGCGATCCACGTTTTTGTTTCGGAAAATACACAAGAGAAAGGAAGGAAAGCTGGAATTCGTACAGAAAATCAAACAGAGTAGAGAGAGAAAGAGATGAGAGCTGACAGAGAAGATGGTTTTATTATTATTGCAGACACGGGAATTATTTGACGGGCTTATCCCTGACTACCTAAAGGGTTTCTCTGCGCGCAGCTATCCCTTGAGAAAACATAATATATATTTCGCGCGGAATTATTCCTGCCGCATGTCTACATAGCTCCACGACGATGGGTCTTTGAAAATACAATACCATATTAATGAAAAATAAATGTGACAGCCGTATTTATGTTTTCTGTCTTTTTATTTTATTTATTTTAATTTCTGATTTTGTCTTTTTATTTTAATATAATGCTTTACCAGCAACTGGAAATACGAGCCTGTAACTTTCGAAATGTTTTTATTGTTGAAATTTCAGTCTAATGATAAGTTATTGCAGTAAAATACTAAATAGCAATAGTATTAATAATAGTATTAATTAAATAGCAATAATTTAATATTTATAGTGAAGTATGGACAGTTTACGCGAAAGAGGAGCAAATTTATTGAAAATGCGACAGATGTGTATCCACAAGAGATGAGGGTCAAGATATCGAAACTCAGCAGGGAAGCTCTCTGAGAAAACTGCATTATAAGTTCGAAACCCTGGCAGAAAAGCGCGTGTGGGAACCTGTTGAACTCAATGACAGAATATTTGATGTAAAATTGGAATATTGTCATGACGCATCATACATAAACTTTCGGGACTCGCACTTTTCGCAGCTTCCTTGCGAATCCAGCGCGATGACAGTTATTTTCAACTTTCGCAACTTAAAAATTACCACTGATCTGCATCAAAAGATATCGAGAGAAAAACACGGATATTTTCTACTACTATTTCCAATAATCGCAATCACGCGAAAAAATTCTCGCCAACTTTCGTTCGTGCTCTAACGACAACTTATCGGAATTCTTCCTGCGGAAACGAAATATGGGAAAGATTTACATTTGACGAGAAAATGGGATAAAGCCAAGGACTCGCGCGCGTTTTATCGGCACCATTTGCGACGGTACCTTTTGTCCGGCCTTTTTTTCCGCGTCCTCGAAGATCGCCGGACGGTTTTCTCGATCGATCGAACCCAGTGCGATGAAGAAACGTCGTGGCTGCGCTTTCCCATTTCCCGGCAATTTCCGGAATGGGGTATGATCGATCATGAGACTTTCTCTCTCTCTATATCTGCCACTCCTCGATTTTCCGCCGCGTACTGGCCAGCATTCCCGTTTCTCCGTCGTCGATCTAATACGATTTGAAGGTAAAGGTCGGAATGTTGTTATGGCGAAGGGAACATCCTCAGTGTCTCGATTATTAGCGGAACAAAATTTTATACATGCTGAAGTATTCCTTATATACTGTAGAATTCCGTCGTAGAATATTGAAGAGAAGCGGAATGTTGCGGGTGAGGAAAAGGATCTGCTCCTTTAGAAAGGCCAAAGTTACGGAAGAAAACCGGAGTAATCGCCACAGAATTGTTTGGTATTCCGAAGGCATCGTCTTTCAACGTAAAGAACACACCGATTAGCTCTGCGCCGCCGCGAATTGGCGTATCGTAAGAAACGCGAGCCGAATCGCCGATCTACCGAAAATGCCGGATAAAATAGGAGGATATGGAGAAGCGACGTGACCAGCGTAACGCTAAGGACCAAATTTCCTGACCAATATCCCGAATGAACCGCTGCACGTTTTTAGAAAAACACAGCACAAGTGAGAATTGAAAGTTTGCGGAACGTCGATGCGATATTGACGGATCTTGAGCGTGAGATCTTTCATTTCCGTACTTATCATTTTCCGATACATATCTCGGTAAAATTCTGTGGTAAAATTCGTGAAAGTATATAATATTATTTTCTATTATTTCCAAATATTCTACTCTCAGTAATCTTATTTTATTTTAGTAGTCTTTCTCCCTTTGTTATTACAACGTATCATTACACAGTCATCATCATAAGATATTCTTATCTAATGCTCTACGTACGGATATACTTAAATGGACACCTTGCCTAAACCTAGACTTACCTGTAAGTGATGAACGCGAACACCAAAGCCACCAAAGACAGACTTCCGCCGAGGACGACGACGAGGCTCTGCACGCCGTCTTGGTCGAAGGAAGTAGCGATTCCCGTGGAAACACCATTAGCTATTCCGCCGCCAGGCTGCGGAAAACCGTGGATTGCACCGGTGTATAACGTTTCCATGTCCGTTATGCCTGCATCTGCGCAACGAGATAAAATCCAATTACAAACCCAAATATAAATGGAGAGCAAACGTAAAGGGAATTAGAGGAAGGAGAATTTTAATTTATGTATACACAGGGGAAAAATGTGGGGCACCATCGGTTCTCGTTTGAATTTTTAATCACCACACGCCGAATTAAAGGAAAAGAAGGAAGATAAGCGAGAGATAGAGAGTCAGGTTTAATTAACGTGCGGCCACAATGGCGCAGCGTCGCAAGAATACCTCAACCGTTTATCCGGTTTTTCCTGTATGAAACTGTAAAGAAAAGGTGACTTAACAAACATTTACCGCGATCCCGGGAAATCGCGACAACCGCAATTTACCGTCGTATATTTTAATTAGCGGAGTAGACTATGAACTCTCGCAGGTAGGTTTTGACAATTCGAAACGCACTGCGGATATCAGAGATTACCGTACCGGAAGACACAGCGTTGTGTAATATGCACTCGAGGTATTGTGTGTTATACTGCTCGACGAGATATCACAGTAATTCTGAGTGTAAATCTTGGCTTTAGCGTTTCCACGCGTGGACAATTTACATCGCATAAAATGCATGTTACATAGCAATTTAATTTTCCAGTTATAAAACTCAAAGCAAGTACTTTTCTTATGTTACGTCTAAAAAAGATTATAATCATTTATTAATGTTACAATTTTAATATAAATAAATATAAATTTTCTACAAATTTTTCAATAGTTTTTAGAAAAACATTTAATGCTGAAAAACATAGTTGCATATAAAAAGCACGAAGTAGCTTTTACATTTTTATGAAAAATGTTAATAAGAGATTGCTAAAGTGCTGTTAAAATTAATGAGAAAACTTAAAAGTTTTACTAATTATAAGAGAAAAGTAGTAAAACGTCACTTCATGTGTTTTTCAGAATAAAAAATCCAGAAAGTTTTGCATCCAGCTGCTTGCTATTGCCGGAGAAAATAACAAGAACGCGACTTGGCGAGTAAATTATCGCAAGCAAGAAGATTAGCGCGCTCAATTACTCTCAGCGAAATATTAACAATTATACCGACACGGACGCATAGCGTTAGTTTACGATGTTGCTGTCGCTCGTAAATTTCGATCAGTAATAAAAGTAATTAACTCTAAGGTGTATTGCTCGTTCTTTCCTCGCTACGGTTCTCCGCAAATTGCTGGCTGCAGCAACACAAACCGCGATCTCAACTCGTCTCGAGCTCCTGCATTCGCCGGACTTGTTTCAATTTGTTCTACTTGCGCGCGTATCGGCTCAAGGCATTCCACGTATTCCTGTTCTCGCCTACATACGGTCAAATGTTATAGAACAAGAATGCACAAATACCAGAGAACACTAATAAAAGAAAATTAGTCGTACAATTTGAGAATCCTCTAAAGAGAATAAAATTAACTGAATGTTTCAGTCAATTTAATATAAAAAACTAAATTTAATTTTCGAGTAACCAGATCTAACAAAACTTCACTAAAATAATTAAAAGAGTTGCGAAAAATGTTCATACATTTTATATTTCTGTAAAAAATCTTTAAAATATATTTACAGTTTACAGTGTATGTACTTTTGCAAAAATCACCATAAAATTAAGAATTTAGGGAAAAAAATATTTTATTTTGGAAATATAATAATAATCGCTACTAATGCATTTAATAAACTAATGTAATTGGTACAGCATAGAACGCTTTTGTGTTTTTCGTACATATTTGTTATATTATATTTGTGACAAACGTTTATTCACTTTGACTAAATTGGTTCCGTTGTCCACCGCCATGCAGGATTCATAATTTATGCAAACGTAAATTTCACTGTGGAAAATACGTACCGCGATTGCGGTACACATAATACATGCAACGGCAATGTTGACCGATCAAACGTAATTAACTCGTTAATTGCGAACGTAATATTTGCACTGTCAACTACGGGTAACAATATGTGGGCGAAAGATTTCAACGTAATGGCGAATTGATCTCTTTTACAAATCATTTGGCAAGTGAAATTTTAAATTAATAATGATACTCCGTGAACGTTAAGCTCAAAGTTGTTAGCTCAAGTATCAAGTTATAATAGAGTCGAGTCAACCATTTCAAAGTTCCCAGTTAACAGGCTAAACTTTATACGCGAGCAGCGCAAACGTTCCCTTATATTTCTAACATCTGTTTATCATTCAGAAGCAATCTAATTCTATTTTAATTAGTTTTATAAGCCACTTATAAATTAATATTATATATTAGCATTATATGTATATTCCACTTGTTACTGGATTAACATTATCATAGCTCTCTCTAGCACGTCAACTAATATATAATTAATGCAAAATTATGCGACATGAAATCTCTACTCACGTACAATATAATAATGATATAAAAATCATGACACATTATTATCTGATAAAGTAATCAATTTACATTAAATGATCTTGGAAAACGTTCGCTAACTTTGTTATCTTTGCTAACTAAGATTGTATTGTGTGCTTTTTCGACGACGAGCTTTGCGTGTAACACGACTTTTCTCTCTGTACGCCAAAAGATAATACATCTTACAATACCTTACAATAAAGATTCATCGCTCAGCTTGAAAACAACGCCTTCTCCTGAGACTCAGCTATCACGTCGACAAAAGGTTGCAGACTACGTTAACGGGCTTCCGGACTTTATCCAGCAACTTGTTGTTGGTACGGAATTTACTTCCGCAGCATCTGATGAAGATTATCTCCCGCACTGGATAATTAATATCTGCTGAATACTTTGCATTCTAAGAAGCTTCTCTGTCCGATACTTAACGGCATAATTATTATAATATTAAATAAATTCTAATAAATTTTTCCTAATATTCATCTCATTTGTTTAGTGTTTTTAATAACGAATAATGTTACAATCCAATATAATCGCGTATTAATAAATTAATATTAGAGGGAGAATTTATGACGACTTCGTGGCTTTGTCTATGTTTAATTGTTCACGCTTCAATATGACACGACAGTTCTACTTGCTGAGAAACGCTCCGAGGCGCTCAAATGTCTAATGCATGCCTAATGCATCACGATGACGAATGTAATCCACGCGATCAATCGCAAGTGCGAAATGGGACATGTCGCGTTAACTGCAGCAATTAGCACCGATTGCTGACTACAATTGTGCGCCACGTAATGTCGCGTTCCGTGATGCTTTCCATGTACTGATCGTAACGAGTCAACGATCAGACGCGCACGTGAAACACGTTACGTGACAGAGAACAATTGAGCATTCGTCCTCAGGCTACTTTCGATGAACGTTTTCACAAGTCAATATCCGCCCGTCATTTTATTATAACAGATTGTTACAAAGAGAGATAACGCGTCGTTCTTTTTTTATTTCAGCACTGTGTAAAATGTAGAAACTCGGAGCCGTTCGAAAAGGAAATTGAAAAGTTTTTCTCTAGATAAGAAAAGATTAAAAAAGTGCATTTAATCTGGCAATATTTTACTTCGATTTTTCTGCAATTTCGTTTACAACTTTATCCAACGAACGTGAGACATGACGAACTCTTTGCGCCAATCTAATCCTTTTTTTCTCGTAGCACAATATGCACGCTTTCAAGCTTTTCCGTCGTATTACCAGATCGCTCGTGATCCATTTATAACGCGAATCGCGGACGCATCGATTTATCGGACTGCGTAATTTCGCAACGCGTAATTTCGCTTGCAACGCGAGCCGCACTAACCTAACAATTTTGCTTTTGCAACAACAACGCTTTTGCGCAAAAAATGTGAAGCAGCACGGCGTGTGCGGATGAGTAAGTGCATCTCGAGTGTTCGGCATCGCTTACGAGAGAGAGAAAGACCAACGTATCGCTACGTTGTCGATCGAATATTAGGATGCAATTAATTAATATAAAGGAATTTCATTACTTGTCGTCCACTCTGTTATTTCGTCGCGCGACGAGTCACGTGGCTCGCGTTGGCCTCGTCACGTGACGCGCGCGAAACCGGCCGCCTTCGCGCGCCTTGACAGTACGGCACGGCGGATAATAATTTAAATTTGATAAGAGAAAATAGGTTACGATTTCGATTTCGCGATCACAATTTGCTTTACGACATTCCGCAGCGTTTGGATTTATTACGTTCACCGCACGCTTCCCGACGAATCTTCATTCACCGCGTTCCTTGCGCCGTGTTTCGTTTTCGCGAATGGCGAGCGACCTGTCACGTGACTTCCGATTGCGATATCGGTACATTTAATATGCACCTGCCATCTTGGAAGGCAAGGCACGCAATTACTTTCTTTAATTTTAAATCTCGCACCGATCTGCATCATGACAATCGTGTTTTCACGAAATTTTTAACGGATGAATCCGATCGAAAAATGCGATCGACATATGCGAAGGATTATTATTGCTGTTTGTCATTCGCAACGAGATTCTGTCGTGTTTCTGGCTCGTTGAAATCGAACGCGTGTGCTTGCTAACAAGACTCAATTCACTAACATTAGAAAGCTCATTATGAAGTGCACTAACGTAAAGTTCTGACAGTCGAGATGAAATTTTCGTACTTAACAAAAGGTGAATTACTGGATGAGATAATATTCAAGAGTTTGCCATACCTCTTGCGTTATTATCTTCTCGCGATCATGAAGCCTCTTGCCAAAATTGTCAGCTCGTATCTTCGTCAACCACTTGTCGCCATTTGCCGAGAACAGTACTTTTACGATACGATCGTCGCGGCGACGAGCAAAGAACGACACCGGTTAACTTAATCTGACACCGCAACGCGGTCGCGCGACGAGTAATAATTGCGGCATCGGACGACACATTAATCTACGGACGATCCAGTCATGTCGCCGATCGAAAGAGATCGCGCACACGGATCACAAGGGACAACGACACGAACACGACGGGTCGCGGATCGCGACTGCGACCGACTCTCGTTCACGTTCCGCGAACGCGCGCGCTCAACTCCGCCGCGCATGTACATACCGCCGACGTGCAGCGTGAAGTTTGCCCAATCTAGGGAAACAAAGCCAGGTCACTTACAATTAGCGATCACATTCCGCGCCCCTATGTCAAGTCATCCAATATTTAAATAGCAGCATTATTAAGTTCTTTTTAGAGCGCGTAGTGAGAAAATTATGTAAATGATGTATTCTTAGGATAGGTAAACTTGACAGCTTTCTCTTGATGGATCTCTGCACTTCTTTTACGTCACGGTTTAGTGACTTTATTAAACCGATATTTGACGTAACATGACACATTTATTAAGTTTTATTAATCATTATTAATCATAAGATGTTTAGATTATTGAAAATAATTAATCTAAAACTTATTACTCAAATGTGTGTGTGTGTGCGATTTCTTTTTTCCGACAATAAAACATTTAATTTCTGGATCGTAAAACTTGGCTGACAACCACAACTTTAACCCAATTACTCTTATAACGTAAATTTTGATCACTTGCTCTATTAATTTAAAGTTTCGAAACGACAAATATATATGTGCATATATGCATATGCATGCATACATATGCATATGCATATATATATGAGACTTGAATAAATGCTATTTTAAGTGACATACCTGCGTTTACTTCGAGCTCGGGCTCCCGCTCGTAAAATATTTTAGTCTTTTTCGACTGGCCAAATGTCACATTGTACGCGGCGGAGATGGAAAAACGGACGTTCATGAAATAGGGCTTTCGCGCATCTACATGCAAAAAAATCGCGTAAAACTGTATCTCGCGATTCAGATTTACGACACGAAATTTTTAAACGCGATACAGAGCGACTCAGCAATAAAAATATTGCATGTATACAATTGTACCAAAAGCAATTGTACAAGTCACTAGACTACAAGTCAAACTCCAAGCAAAGGCTAGTGATATGTGACTGGTGCAACTTATTTTAAAATTTCAAACTTTCAAATCTTTAAATTTTCATATTGAATCAAGTTCGATTGATGCAACTTCAGGTTGAATCAGGTTATTGAACTTTTCGATATTCTGATGTAACCAAAAATATTCTTAATTCTTACTAACCTGAAATAGAAACGAAAATAACAATTTAGACTCGAATAAATAGAACAATGTCGTCATTCCTTAATAAAATTGGTAGAAATTATAAATTGAATAAAGATATTAAAAATAAGTAAAAATGAATTTAAAAACTTTCTCTGCTTCAATTAAAAATTATTAAAAAACGATAATATATCTTCTCTCCGTGACATAGAATACAATATTATAGCGACATACAATATTACTTTACGTAGAATACGATATTGATTTACCATTCTTTTCTGTTTGCTATCACAATTTTATTACGTACTATGATTATCGTTTTTCGTCGATACGTCAATTTTTCCATTTATTACCCATAGATTGCCACGAAAAGAATTATTAAGAAAAATGTCCGCCTGCAGTTTACGAGGGCGGAAAATTTGCGGTCGTTCGTGAGTAACGAGCTGAGATTAGATATCACCGTCGGCCGAGAAGGTAGACGACCATTGAGAGTTATGGTAATGGAACGGAGGTGGATGACCCAATTCCGAAAGGACAAAAGGACTGTTCCCATTGCGTCAGGACAATGCGACGACCTGGTTGTAGCAGCGAGCAGAGCCAATGAGAAGGATGAATCTTTTTCTCGCGGCTATCAGATCAGTTTCTCAGGAAATAAAACTAAAAATAAAAATAAAAATTAGAATAATGTCAAAAAACTAAATAGAGACAAGGAGATAATTAGTTTTCATAAAATGATTTATTTTTCTTATGTTCAATATCAAAGCGACGATAATAGCAATAATAACTCATTTTGTCGATACCAATTTCGCAAAATCTCATTAACAAATTAAATGTGCTTAGAGCTGGTGCTTAAGATTTACAGTCGACTCTGAAACCGGACGTCATGGTGTGCATGTGGCAGTGAAAACGGTGCATGTTACATTACTCCAGCGAGACGGAGAAGCCCTCAAGGCGATGGATGGATACGCCAAGCAGTGGATACTCGCAGAGCTGTGGATACGCCAAGCGATTATGCAGAGGTGTACGATTTGTCAAAACGATATAATACATTATGCGAAACAAGAAAGTCAATTAGCAAACGCGCGCTAGTTACACGTTACGGTGCATGTTGTCGAATCTGTAGTTAGCCCAAAGGGGTGAAATGACTCGTTACGATGATGGACGCAACTTGGTTGTTAATGAGTTAGCCGGACGACGAACCAGTTTGTCGACAACCACTTTTTGTTAACAAGTTGGTCGACAAACGCCGAACTATTTCATCTGACTTACATGAATCGTCTATCAATATTTCATCCCCTTGAAATACAGTTTAAATGCAGAGACGAAGAATGTAAAGTTGGAAACGAAACCAGCTTGTCGTCGAGCTCCGTCGACTTGTCTGTGTGGCACGTGACTACGGTGACGAGTATCTCATTACACGACTGCGCTGTCGTGCTGGAGGCGCGCTAATCAGATTTCACATTGTGCGGGACGTGGTAATAGTCGGGCATTCGTAGTCGCAGGGATGGAATGAAGTGGATAACCCAATTTGCGAGAGGAACAAAGGGCAGCTGGAAACTCGACGCGCTGCGAGGAGAGCCTGACGCCGAGACGCTGACGGGAGTCGTGGCCCGCGCCGGCTTGGACAGATCATCCTCCAGCGCGCGTATAACGCATGCAATCGACAGTCGCGGATGTCGCAAAATACAAAGTCTAAAATTTCATTAATGATCGTCGCGCGAGCATGTAAAGGAACAAAATTAATTTCTTGCTCATAAAACATTTCATCGATACGCACACTAGCGAGTCGCGTACACGTGCAAGAACGAGAACACGACTGCTCCGTATCCATCGGCGTCAAAATTCTAAACGACGAATTTACATAATGTACAAGTATTTATATTATACACTATCGCGATTCGCATTACGCGTTTCGCGCTAGGTAAAATAGAGTCATATTTACAAGTAATTGTCTCAACAGATTCGATTGTTTCCCGGTTAAGGAATAATAATACCATAAAGTATCCTTCGCTCTTCGTCAATCTACAGACCGTAATCGTCATAAGATTCAATATCGTGACACGTTTCCGCTATCCAGCCAAGAAGATACTTGACCTTCTCCGTCACTTCGTCGGTGGCATGGAAACCATCCATGGCCTCGTTCAGGCACTTTGACAAAAACTGCATCACGTCCTGCGGATGAGAAGATAGCAGTGTGATGCAACGAGTGTTATTTCTGCTTCGTTGTTTCATCGTATCATCGCGCTTACCACAGGCCACGCTTGTCTGAAGAAGGTGCGAACGCACTGATCGCTCAGATCATCCGCATCCAGCAGCTTCGTCTGCAACAATCTCTTGAGAAGCTTGCCAAGGGTCGACCACGACGCGGAGTTACGGGATCCCGCAAGCAGTATGACGTTTCTGGGACTGAGAAGTCTGTGCATGGGCGATTCGGCCTCGTCGTCTTTCAAACAACTCAACGACCATATCTTGACGAACTTATCCTCGACTTCTCGCGTGAATAAATCCGGCCTGTATGCAACTGAAAAAACAAGCATCTTGTAATTATAATTTAATTCCATCGAGATTCCCAGCACTTCATCATCAGTGCACGTACCTAAAGCTAGCATAAAGTCCACACCAAGCTGATACAAAACTCTCCGCGGTCCTGGTAGTAGATCACTGTTGTTTTGATTGAACAATAGATGCAGCCTGTCCAGAGTGGACATTATGGATTCTACACTTAAATCCTCGCCATGGTTTTCAAGTAAGTCCCACAGAAATTTCTATAATCAGAAACGAAGCACACGATCCGATTGAAGATGTCTAACGAAGAGTGATATAAAAATATCGTAATTTTTAAGAAATTACATCACATTATGCTTTTATAATTCAAGAAAATTTATCATACTAATTTTTGTATTAGACTTATTCGCTTATCAGTCATGCTTGACCATGATACCCTTACCCTAACTAAGCTCATCACGGTAGAAGGACTAGCATGATCCGCATTGTAACGTCTCTCCTGCTTGGAGTGCACGGGACTGTTGTTCCGGAAGAACCTGTTAATTTCAAGCTCCATGTCCTTTATGAAGAGAGAGCCGCCGACGATGTGCGACTGAATCCACTGATTTATACGCTCCGTCGTCATCCTGATCGCGATCTTTACGCACATCTCCTTCACCGGCGTCAACGAATCCTCCGCTAACAGAGCCTCTATCGCCGTCGCAACTCGCGTCTCGCAGATCGCCGGGATCGTCTTCTCGCACTGATCCTTCAGGTTCCGTGACACGTTGTTGGCCAGCGTGTTCATGTCGTTGACCAGCAAAGCCTGAACGTGATATTTAAATAGTTATAAAACATCTTGTCACTTGTCGATGCAGTGTAAAGTTTTTTCTCGTAAAGTAAACGCGCGTAATTAATACCTTAAACTCCTTAATGTGCTCCGTCAACGATTCATTCCGCTCTTCGGGATCCTTCTTGTCGTACTTGTGTTTCAGGATCTTTCTGAAGGAGTTCAAGTTCGCTTCTCGCGAGGAAGCTAACAAAGTGTTGCATATATGCTTCACGCACGTCGAAGCGACTCTTTCGGAGACGAAGTCGACGGTCTTTCGTGTGGAAGCCGGTTGACCGTGGAAGAACGCTTCCTCCAGTTGTAACTGCCAAAACACAATAATAATATCGAGCAAATAGTAAATAGCAAAACGCAAGTGCGATAATAACGACGTACTTCCAAGTGTTTCGCGCGGTGAGTAGTGCCCCCTTTACGCAGTTGGCTAGTAACGGGTGTGATGTGCTTGGAGTTGCTGCTCAAGCTCGTGCCGTTTCCCTGGAACGCGCAGAACGTCGATTCCGTCCGCGGACAGCACATACGCATCGTCTGGTCGGTGATTATGTCCAACTTGTCAAGATTACACTTGACGGGAACCGCACAGTCGGCGGAGTGCGAGGACGGAGAAGCTTTTCTCCGCCTATCGGACAGCTTCTCCATCTGCTTCAAATTCTTCAGCTCCTTGATCTTGCAGGTCTTCTGCCAAGTGGCGCAGAAATCCTTGGGAAAATTCGGCAATTCAAACAGCCAGCAGAGACATGATTTGAGCAGCACTGCCGCTTGCTGAGAGATGAGACAATCAGGAGCGGAAAGGTCAGTCTGATTAACAGCGCGGTAAATGTAATATAACAGTTCTAAGGTCTGCTTGTAACACGGTAGCCGCAGCGAGACTGTATCCATCATAGCTAGATATTTCACTACCCAAGGTATTGTCAACGAGAGTTTGCTTTCAACTATGGCGCTCTGTAGGCACTCTTGTAAGTTTAATGACGGCACAACCTGCATAGAAATGAAAAGAAATAAAGATACAATTGAATCGGTGAAAATCACGTTTTACATTTACAATTTTTCTAGTACGCACCTTGCTTCTTATCTCTACCTGTGTCGCCATGATCTCCTTAGTCATGTTCGATTCAGGTCTGTACGGCAGTGACACTAAAAGTCCTAATATCTTTGCAAGGAGCCTCAAGCTGGCCAAACAAGTAGTAAAATTCCGCTGCGTTTGTTCGTCAACCATTGTCTCTGCAAGAAGAAATTAGCGGAGAATTGCAAATCCAAAAATCTCAAAGATATTAAAATAGCTACCTTGAGTGGCTCAAGTTAAAAAAAGAAACGCACCTGAATCTTCTATTTCACTGTTAGCAAACTGGCTGCCGTTTAGCTCCATTATCTCGTGCACGAAGCAGTTCTCCAGATGTACATAGAATATTGGGTTAAACGCGTGTAATATGAAATCCTTAAAGAATTCCTGCGTGCCAGAAAATAAAGGGCCGATAGCCTGACTTTGTGACGGCAAAGGAGTTACGAATCTCTTACTGAGCTGCGTCAATTTTTCAGGATTAACATGCTTCAAGGCTTTGAGAAAATTCAAGCTGTCATCATCCACCGTGTCGTCCTACAATTTATAAAATTGCTTACAAGGTTATCGATTATAAAACATTTTAACACATTGGAGAATGCTTCGAGCTTACCTGATGCCCATTTTTTATGCACGATATCAGCAGTTGGGACTTAAATAGCCTGGCAATGTGATAATAATTAGTAGAGTCATTGTGCATCGTCAGCATACTGCGTATCTTGCCACCCAACGCAATCTGAAACACCCATCCTGATACCAAGTGATTCTCCTGCCAGATTCTCAATATATCGTAGAAGGCATCCCTCTGCTTTCTGAACGTTTGGAACGCAGCGATGGATGTAAAGTTCTCGCGGTTATCGGTGTCGATTTGAAAGCAAACGTTCACCTCTCCCATTGTGCACAGTGATCTTTAACAGATTGTAAACAATGAGGCATTCAAGTATCAGATATAGCTTTCATACTGTAAAGAAATCGGTTTTGTGAATAATATAAGCAAATTTGTAACAACCTGTTTGTCAGCTAATTGTCTTGTTTCTTTTAAACAAACGTTTGATCATTCTTCCTATAAGATATTTAGCCCTTTTCGTCTACAGTTTAAAGGTTAGATTATCGAGATGGGAAGAAACCCATCGAGCATCGTCGAATAACAAAGTTTCAATCAGATGGTGTGTACAGGACGCATTATTGTAAAACTTTCAATTATGCACTGTGCATATTTTATTGCAGAAAATACAGTCGCAAACATACAGCTGGATGTCTCAGCGCGTCCTACTTTTCTTTTTACTTCGTGCCCGGTTGGCCAAAACAGGAGTAGAGTTTTAGGTTAGGTTAAATTGCGTAGTTCAATAGAGATGGCGTTTAATTCCTTGAATATAATTTTAAATAACTGTCTTGGCATCTGTAAATTAATAAATAAAATGATTCGAGATCCTCGACTCGATCACGCACAATCTCTGATGTTACGCAACTGTACGTAATCTCAAAATCTGACACACAAAATATAAATCTGCATATTATAAAATGTTACTTTATGACAATTAGAATATTTATGCAAATAATCGTTTTCACAAAGTAACTTTTCCAACTATATGGTAATAAGAACAGTAACGATGTCAGGTTATCAATACTGCCATAGAAAATATACATAAATATACATAATAAAATATGTATATATACAATGAAAGGAATATACAATTAATTGCATAATTCGAACTTTAATCATCAGCTTTCTCGTTTGTATTCTTCTGACCGGGAATCAGGTTCGAGAACTTTTTCAGTTTAGCGACAAAGAAGCCGTCCATGTTATGTACATGTGGGTAAAACCGTTTAGTCAACTTGAGCGAGGGGTGAAATCGATGTTCTCTGTAACTTGTAAAGCCTTCAGTTCCGAATTCCAATCCAGTGGGTACTAATTTAACGTCGCGCTTCTTCAATGCATAATCGACGATCCACTCGTTCTCTTCTGGCAAAATCGAGCAGGTCGAGTAAACGATAATGCCGCCGGTGTCCGAACGTGCATTGACGCTGTCTATTGCAGCTAAGAGCAACTCTCTCTGCAGCGTGCAACAACGTTGAATGTCTACTCCCTCTTTACTCATCTTGACGCTGGGATCTTTCGCGACCACTCCTGTGCCCGTGCACGGAGCATCCAACAAGACCCTGTCGAAGCCTTTCATAATCTGAAAATTGTCGTCACGATTAGTCGATCAACTGAAAACATTATTTTCATCTCAACTTGTAAGGGTTGAAGAAAGTGAAAGTTTTTACCTTCGGGAATTTTCTTCCGTCGTAATTGCAGATTACAGAGTTGACGATACCGAGTCTGTGAAAATTACCAACGACAGCCTTCAGCCTGTCCTTGTGTACATCGTTGGCGAACAGTACCCCAGTATTTTTCATGAGGGCTGCAATATGCGAGGCTTTGCCGCCCGGTGCAGCAGCCATGTCGAGAATCCTTTCGTTTTCCATTGGTCCGAGCGCCATAACGGGCAAGAAGCTGGATGCGCCTTGTATGATGTAATGTCCAGCCAAATATTCCGGTGTCGCACCCATGGGCACCTGCGAGGAATACACCACTAGTCCAACCTTTGTCCACTTTCCTATTGGATCCAGATTAACTCCTCTATTGATTAAGGCCTGAAAACAAATGCGCATCACAGTTGTGAACAAACTACTTTAACAACAGGAGCATTATGTTGTAATTTAAACAGAATACAAATCTACCTCCGCTAGATCGCGGCGTCGCGTTCGCAAAGTGTTGGTGCGAAGAGTCATAGGTCTCTGTACTTCACTCGCTTCTAAGAACTCTAACAACTCGTCCAGTGGAAATATTTGCATCAATTTCTCCATTAAGAAATCGTTGTAACTGTAATACGTGCATAAGTCTTTCCGCAGTAGTTCCGTATACTCGGTGCGCGCTCTATTTTCCTCTCGCAATCTCTTGAAATCCGATAGCACCATGATAACGTCTCTTATTCGCTGCTGAACTTCTTTCAAGTTGCTCACGTTGTCAAGTTCTTCTTTGGTCGGGAAAGTGAATACACTTTGATGAGCCATCATATCCTCCATCTCTTTGTTCGCCAGTTTCCTGGTCAACAACAAAACGGAAGACAATTAATAAAGAGAATAAAATACTTATTATAAAAGATTAGTAAAAATTAGCAAAAATTACTCACTCTTCTTCCTCTTTTTTCTTCTTCAATTTCTTGTTAGCTTTTTCTATTGGAAGCAATTCATCCTCACTATTATCATCTTCTTCGCTATCCTCATCTTTTTCACTATTACCATCTTCTTCATTATCATCATCCTCTTCACTGTTATCGTCATGCCCCATCTGCTCATTCTCCACAGACTCTTCGTCACTAAGCGACATTTCTTCACCATCACTTTCTACATTACTACTCATTAACTTTTGTTTTGCCTTCTTTAGCTTCTTTTTCGCCTTTGCCATAAAGAGCAATTGATTTCCATCATCACTCATGTCTTTTTCATCCTGTCCCATTTCTTCGTCTTCAACATCTTCATCAGTTTCATCTTTTTCCTCATCGATTTCATCACTGTCACTTGCTACACTCTTAACCATGGCTTTCTGCTTCTCTCTTTTTCTCTTTTTATTTTGCTTAACTTTCGTTTCCGATTTAGACGCTAGAGTATTAGGCCAAGTCTTTACCTCATCATTCTTAGTGTAATTCTTAGATTGAGTTTTTACTTTATCATTCTTACTGTGGCTATTACTGTCAATAACTAATTCAGGTTTAACATTGTCCTCTTTCTTCTTTTTCAGCTGTTTTATATCTTTAGCCTGTATTAAAAGATAAGAATTACGTAATTAAAATTAAAACTACAAATCATAACAGGTACTCATGATGGAAATTAAAAACGTACCTTCTTCAACTGTACTTGCTCTTCGAGCGTAGTAGCCTTCTTCTTGAGTAACTTCTTTGCATTTTCTTTAATTTGTTCATTCTTTACTAACCTCTTCTTTACTCTTTGCTTCTGGCGATGGCTTAATTTAGTTGCCTCTTGAACTGCAATATGAGAAGTAAACTTGTATACTTAAAATAAGTAATTTTCAATCTACATGTAAATAGTAATCGAAAAAAATATGTTATACCCAAGACTCCTTTTGGAAAAACTGGATCCCCCTGCTTTTTTGCCTTTTTCCCGCGCCCGCTGGGAATTTGCTTTTCGTCAAATTTTGCTCTGCGACCCATTTAGTCTACAAATTATTTAATAAAATTTCTATTAATTTTACCATGATTCACTTATAACACAAACATTTCAAAATTTTGTGATAAAAAGATATTTTATTTTAGTCTTTTTATATTTTTCGACGAAAACAGAACAGGATGCAACGTGTTCGAGGTTTCTTTCTGTTCTTATATTTTCTTTATGTTATACTTTCATCATTTTATCGCGCAAATAATTTCAGAATTCCAACCACCACGTGTTGTCGAAAAATATACATAAAATATACATAAAATACATAAAATTATATACATAAAATATATATACATAAAATTTGGCTGCACATTGACACAATGCTATCAATGTTTTAATACCTGTATTTTATCAGTACAAATATAACATCTAGCAATTCACATCGATATAAAGTGCGAAAAAATTTATCATAATGCTATACATCGACCGTAAGATGCACGCGGATACACGACTGCAATACGTCACATTTTCAGCACGATATATAGTGATACAGGCCTGCAAACGACGGAGTGAGGATCAGTCCTAGATCTCACTCCGAGAAAAGTATAGCCAATCAACTTGCAACTTTTCTGTAAAAGTGCAAGTTGATTGGCTACACATTTCTCGGGCCGATTTCTAGCATCTTGAAAACGGCCGACTCGTTGTTAAGTTGCGCTGCTACATGAGTATTCAAAAGGGATGAAAAGAAACGAATATTTTTGGAATTTGGGAAAGATACATTATCGAAAAAAATGGATTGCTTGCTGTTATATGACTATTTAATGTAAAAAATAAGTTGCCATGAAATAATTTAATTTCTTAATAATTTCCAGGCATGTCGCATTTTGTCTTATCATTATTCATATGCCGAAAGAAGCTTCATTTTGTCTTCCGCTTTCGCGCGAAGCGGTGTGATTTCCAGGTAATGGTGTAATGAAGGTAGTTGTTGGTTAAATTGTACTGCCAAAATGGAGACACTCGTTAATTATATTGAACAACACATTCTCAGTATAATTTTGTGCTTGATATGGCTTTTCCACTTTTGGAATCTTTTTTTAAATCTACGTCAGGTGAGTTTATCATTCTAACCTTACAGTTTAGACTGATAAGGATGTGTCATTGTAATAGCTACAATATATAATTTTTTTACAAAACTATTTGTAATAATGAAGGAATATATCGTAATATGATTATAGTATTCATATTACCCAACATTTATGTGCATTTCGATATTTTCTCAATTTTTAATATTTCTGACATTGTTACATAATTCTGACATTGTAAAAACATCAATACTTGGTGCATAAAAGTAAATTGATTTATAAATAATTAATATTACTTTTTTTGTTTATGCAAAAAATATTTACAGAGGAGATTAATGCAGCGTTTGGTTGATTTACCAAAATCTGTCGAAGGTTTAATGACTAAAGATGTATATGACAAAGCTCGTGCTTACGCATTGGATAAGAACAGCTTTGGTACTGTACAGGAAATTTATTCAAAGATTATTAATACAGTAAGTTGCACATTACATTGCCATTGCGAGGAGAAGGAGGAGAGGATTGTTACAAAGTTTTATATCGTGTAATATGATGTTTTTATAGCTAGTCTTGGTAAGTTTGGGTTATTACCATGCATGGCAGTGGAGCATCGAAGTAAGCAAGTACTGTGGTTTTAACCATGAGAATGACATATTGCTAAGTGTAATATGTATGTTTATTATAAACGTTATTTCCCATGTGATTAATCTACCATTAGTAGTATACGAAACTTTTGTTCTGGAGGAGAAATATGGTTTTAATAAACAGGTAAGATTCGTCGTGGAATATTTTTTCCAACATTAATTTTTCGTATAATTTTCTAAATGCAAAACGTGTTCTATTTATGAGAAACCACTTTATACCGATAAATATTAACATTTATTTTTCAGACAGCTACATTTTTTGTCAAAGACGAGATCAAGAAGTTTGTCGTGTCCCAAATTATCGCGTTGCCTCTTCTTTGCTGTATCATCTATACGGTGAAATATGGTGGCGATTATTTCTTCTGGTATTTGTGGTTATTGTCAGTAGTAATCTCACTATTCATGATGATCCTGTATCCAGAAGTAATCGCCCCATTGTTCGACAAGTACTCGCCGTTACCCGAAGGCGAGCTAAGGCAGAAGATTGAGGAACTGGCAGAGTCTTTGAAATTTCCTTTGTACAAGTTATTTGTAGTTGAGGGCTCCAAGAGATCGTCGCACAGTAATGCCTATATGTATGGTTTTTACAAGTACAAGAGAATCGTGCTCTTCGATACTCTCATCAAGGGCTACTGCAAGAAGGATGAGGGTGATGCTGATAAAGATACTGGCTGTGAAACGAACGAAATACTGGCGGTACTTGCACACGAATTGGGCCATTGGAAGCATAATCATAATTTGAAGGGATTTATCCTCAGTCAGGTATAATGTTGTAAAAATATTTTAAGATTACTTCAAATATTCTTGCTTTCTTTCATAATTATTTAATGGTTAAATAACGTATGTAATATATTGTTTACTTTTTCGCATTTGCTATATTTATCATGTACTGTACGCAATAATAAATTTAAACAAAGTATTTCTCTTTCAGATAATAGTCGTAGCCAATTTTGTAATGTTTGCAAAACTCTTGCGATACACACCGATGTATACTGCTTTTGGTTTCACCGACTCCCAGCCTATTTTTATTGGATTAATTATAGTAACGATGTATATTTTAATACCTCTGAATACAGTAAGTACATGGCATCTATTATAACATTCACTTTTCTAATGGTGGAATTCTCTTGTATTATACATTAGACAATTTTATCAGAAAAAGTATACTTATCCAAACTTTCTCATAATTTTTTTCAGGTCTTTAGCTTCGTTAGCGTGGTAATCAGTCGAAGTTTCGAGTTTCAAGCAGACGAATTTGCTACGAAATTAGGACGTGGACAATTTTTGAAGGCGGCTCTGTTAAAATTACAAAAAGATAATCTGGGATATCCCTTGTTCGACAAACTCTACTCTAATTGGCATCATTCACATCCACCCGTGATCGAGCGATTGGAAGCGATAGATAAAAAACAATAAATTCCATTTTTTTGTTTTTTTTATCTACCATTAATTTCTTTTATTTTGCGGCTTAATCGATTTCCAACGATTAATTTGCGGATATGAAAAGAATACAAATAATCCGGAATTTATGTGACTTCATATATATGAAGTGAAGTTGTTTAAACTATTTTATGCATTTTCCTTATTTGTATTATCTTACGCAGAAATATCTCAGAATATTCAGTTGAAGGCCAATTACAGGCTCAAATATACTTCCTTTACCTATAAATAACGTTATCATAATGACATTTAATATATATTTTTAATATCTGTTCTTATAAAATTTACTCCAAGTAGAATAACGATTTTTAATAAAATTTTATCATTATTTAGCATTTTTATGCATTATAATATATTGCATTTATAAACATTCTTTTCTTCTGCGATGCAGCAAATCATTATACACGTACGTGTGTGTGTGTGTGTGTGTGTGTGTGTGTGTGTGTGTGACTGTGTGTGTGTGTGTGTGTGACTGTGTATATACATATATATCCAGTATCACACTTTTATTTTCGGTAATCTTTTCTTTGAACAACGGACCACAATATTTTGTATTTATCTTTGTAGATAAATATTCATTGTATTCAATATAGTGAGGATATCATTAATATATTCTATTTTTCAAAGATAAAATAACTGTCATATCCTATTCCATTGCATTTACGATTAAATCTCAATCTTCGATATTAAGATATTTTCTATCATATATAAATACGTACACAGATATGTATGTACATGCAGGTTCTAAATGTCACTATGTATTCGTGAATATAATAAACATGAAATGTAAATTCCAATGCTGATACTTGTCATTTTACGTTTTTACTGGGAATTTGTAAAAATGTCACACTTGTGAATAACCCACATATTTATTCTTATATTAATAGGCATTACAGATTTTTTTAATAATAATATTGCTAAAACGCATAATGAAGAGATATACTATTTAAAATTCTCATAATATATATTGTGGTATAATTCAGTTATTTACAATTATGATAATGAAGGAAGATAATATATCTGGTCTCATTGCTTTTATAGTGACTATTTTTACTATTCTCTGTGCAATTTATCTAATAAGTATATCAATCTAATTATCTACACACTGCACAGCGAACGGTAATGCTTAGGTGCCTTAACGCTAAATATGACATTAAACAGGAATCTGTGAATGAAAAAAATAGAGGAGTAGGTATGTATGTGCATATCAAGTTTTGTTAGTTATAAAAATAAAAACTTAAGACTTCTACAATATTCTGCAGTATATAAATTGCAGTTAGTTTGCTTATAATATAGCTTATTTTTACATGGATGTGTATACATGTATGTCCGATATAAGCTCGATTTTGGCTTTATTACGTATTTTTAGCCTGTGGGTATACCGAAACATGATTTATATTAAATATGTGAATTACTAATGATATATCTTGTCTAAAAGCATTTTCATGACCAGATACATTATCTCATTCATGACACAAATCTATGCTACATCATTATTATAATTGATCATAAAATAAGTGACAAACTTGAGATTTACAACTAATACTAAAATAAAAAAAGCAATGCTTAAATAATTAGCTTCCTGTCTCAGGTTTTTAGAAAATGACATATATATATCGGAATTATAAAATTTAATGTATCTTGTGTTTCATAACGTGCCATTTTGCTTATGAATTGTGAGTTATCTTCACGTATTTTATAATCTAAAGTAGTAGACAAATGTTAACACATCATTGATGTAACAGTTTAAACAGATCCGTGTATTACCTTATTAATTTCTTGTGCAATTAATATCACAAAAGTAAATATTGTAAATTGTTCATACTTACCTATTTATACACCTGCAGTTTCTCGTTACTATTTGTATATTTATTATACAAGATGATCCCGAAAAGATGGAGTGAAAATGAATAATTAATTACAACTCCATAATCAGATAGTTAATTAAATTTTTCTAAAGAAAAAATCGCAATCGTTTATCAAAGATTTTTTCTTCTTTTTCCAGCTTTTCTGAACCACTCTGTATACAATTTATCTTTATACATATCTTTTTTGCATGCATGCTCTCTTATTCAATTAAATAATATTAATGACTATTTCCTAGATACCTGAGTATCGATAACAATGCTAACATAGATTCCTAATAAAGATATTAAAATGAGTTGAAACTCTTTTGCAATAAAACATAATTTTATGACATTATTCAATCGATTAGTTGCCTCTTGGAATTTTATTTAGAAAATGAAAAGTTTGTATATAAATGAAAAATTTCATAAATTGTCTTCTTGAAATTATTATATTGAATGCTTTATTATTTTATATCTTTGTTAAAAAAATTAATTACTTTTATTATATTAAAATAATCATCAATGCGCTTAGCATTGAAAATTCCTGGAAGACATATTGAAGATCATCTCGATTATTTCCTATGAAATATAACTTAGAACGATGACAAAAATATCATATTTGTTATATAATTATTATATTTGGTTAATTTAATAATTCAAATTCCGTATATACAAATTTAGTAGACACAAATTACTCTATGTGAATAAATAAACAACATGTAAATTCAATACAATATTCTACAATGGAATAGTGAGAATTATTGAATACTAAAATTTATGAAATTTTTCAGGCAATTTGTCTTGAAGGAAAAAATTGTAAAATTCTTAAATTTTCTTTAAAGTAAATAAGGAATTAATTAAAAACATATGCAAATATTATATATTTCCTATATCATTATATTGAACATTCTGGATGTAAGGATGTTAGCGATCATTATCAATATGTATAATTTCCTTCTGTTACCTTCATATTACTTTAGATATATCGTAAAATTAAAGAATTTAATCAACTGAGGAAAGAGCATTTCATATTGCAAAGTAACTTGATGTGAATTGATGTATATAAATATTTTTTAAAAGAATTAAAATATTCTAGGATTCAGTTACTCTCTGCAGAAGCAATATCGAGAATATAATAAAACAATTTACTCGAAAATTGCACATTTCTCAACTGACATTTGTCAACTTAAAAATTTGTAATTATTTAGTTCTAATATACGCACAAAGAGTCCTAGAATGTAGTGCCGCGCACCACTCCAAGTTTGCTCGTTTTGATTTATACCTTTCAAGCTTGCGATTAATGTACCATTAATGTATACATGTATTGGAAGCGAAATCATAAACCATACATTAGATAACAATGTTCTATCATAATAATTCTTCACTTGTAAATCTCGAAATTGTTTTATGATAGATGAACTGTTGTAAGTATGTAACAAAGTTAATCGAGAAAACAAGTATACATGTTATGGATATAACCAAGTGCTAGTACATTTGTTGTCTGCATAATACATTTTACAGTACTGCTATGTATTACGATACATGTATCAAGATATTACGAAACTTTTCCTAACAAAATATCAATATCATATCTTGAAAATGACGATAAGTACCGGCATGTTACTAGTGAAACAGAAAAGAACATTTCGTCAATTTGTATTTATGTTCGTTAAGTATACGCTCTTAAATACAATTGCTCTGTGTTCATAAAATTCGCTTATATGAATACACGATAATAAAATGAAACTTATAGTAAACTAAGCTCGAAGCAAAAGAAAAGGTATACATGCACTCTAACGAGAAAATATCAGACATTGTCGTTATATAGACGATAAAATGATGCTTCATTTTTCGTTTTAACGACTCTTTAGAAAGTCTATCGCGATTACTTCTTAACAATCCAGTTTTCATTTATCGTTAAAGGCGCAAAAGTGAATATCTAATGTTACGTTTCAGAATCAAAGAATCGGTTCAGTTGACGAGTCCAATAATTGACAACTGGACATCTCAACTTTGGAAGTTGTTCGTTAATACAATTCCATTTCTTAATTGTTAGCAATTATTCTAATCGTTAAAATTACACAATAATTAATTAAATGTGGTATATGCATGTGGTATATGCACGGGCTTCGTCCTGGAGTGGTGCGGGCCGATGTCGCGGCCAAGTAGTGGCTCTCTTAACATCATCTTAGTCACATTCCTTGACTAATGGTATGTGAAAGTAATTATGAACAGTACCTTGCACTTGTCACTCAGTTTGAGCGCAAGCACGTGTCTTCCATCGCTGCGCCGTGCAATACGTGCGTACGTGAACACAGGAACCAAGTTGTCTGTACGTGTTGTTTGTGTATAAGATAGTGGAAGCGCGAAATCCGCCGTATTTTTCGCTTCGCAATCACTCCTATTCTTTTATTTAAACGAATTGCCTTCAATCTCATCATGCAAATCATGGAATAAATTTGTCATTTGTGTCAATATCAAACAAGTTATTTGAATTACTCGGATGTAACGAATCCGTTAAAACGCGCACAATTTCTCACGATTAATGAGAGATTAATTAAGAAAAAAAAGAAACAAATATTCTGCACTGAGTTATATACATGTTTTTCTGCTTAGAAATATCATCCGTATATATTATACACGTGCGGATTTAGTTTCATTTTGTCGTGAATGGGAACTACGCGCGCATCGGAATAACAAGGCCATGTTTCTTTTGTTATTAAAGACGTTATATATAAAATATTTATTCTTTTTCATTCTTTGATTGAGCAATGGCAATCAGCACATTATATTCATTTTCATTTGTCATGCTACGAAAATATAAAAGTATTTACAATTTAATAAATAAATCTTTACCTAACGGGCATGAGTTAAGATACTCATGCTGCACAGTACCCGATAGACAATTCGAAATTAACTACAGGAAAGTCCTTAATAAGGCTACAAAAGAATTGACTGACATTTCGTACAGATGGCAATAATGGAATTCAATCGAATATGCCCATATATGTATATATACATATTACTCTATGCTGCGATTCGTCATCGAAAATGAAAAATAAAAAACCGGAAAGCAGATTACGGTAAAAATTTCGATTAAAACTTGGAAAATAATCCTCTGTATATATACATTTACTCGGATAAACAGGTCCTGTGTTCACTATCACAGCATTTATCTAAGCAGCAGATTTCAGTTGGGAAGAAATCTTGAGACTTACACGAGTCAACAATTGAATACTCTGACGACTGAAAGATACTCAAAACAACTCACTGGACCCAACGGCTCCCTCACCACTCCAAAGTACGATAACTCTGAATCCATAAAATCGATTCGTTCTCATTCTCTCTCTCTCTCTCTCTCTCTCGTTCGTTCGTTCGTTCGCTCGCTCGCTCGCCCTTTTTCTGCAGCATGACTCTATGTACATCGTATCGATTTAAACGATATTTTACACGAATCTGCCTGAAGATTCTCTATACTTTACTTTGGTAATTTTCCCAATATCGAGCTTTTCCTTCGTTTCGTTTTTTCTTTCTCTCTTTATAACGAATCCGCTTGCTGTTCCACTGGTTGTTTACTATGGTTCTCACTGACGTGTCCTATTTGTTCGACCGATTGTACCGCACTTTGCTGCGCTGAATCCTCAGCTGGAATGGGTGCTTCGTATTCACAACACTGTTCCTCTTCACCCTGCTGCTTTAGCGCTAAATTGTCGCTGGAGAAATGGTCCGTGCCGATTTGTCCGTACGGATTGGCCTGACCTTCGTCATTCCTGTAACTGGCTTCACCGCTGCCCTCGTCGTTTGGTATACTCGTCATTTCATTCTCCCTGTGCAGTACATCCTGCTCGTGTCTCGCCGAATCATCTTGTTCCCTCTGCGTCAGGAGATTCTGCTGATCGGCTGCTGATGAAGCGTCAACGAGGCTACCTTTCGCTTCGAGTTCTCCATCGTCCGAAGTTCTCGTCTTATTCTCGGTCCCTTCCGATGGCATTTCATCCGTATCGTCTGTCGGAGGACTAACATTGCCCCATCTGGATTTGCGATTGCGATTGCGATTTTCTCGTTCAGTCATATTTTTGTAATCTTGATGCTTCACAAGTTTCTGCTTATCCCTCGGCAGATGATTCTCGCGTTGTCCGTGTCCATCTGATTCCTGTCCAGACCATGACGCAGACGGTGCTCCACCACCCTCTTGATTCCTCCATGGTCCGTCCGGGCCGAGCATTGCTGGTGGTCCCATTGGACCGAACGGCGGTCTAATATGCGGTCCTGGACGACCACGCATGTCGTCGAATGGCGGCCGGAAGAACGAGTCTGCTTCTCTGGGATCAAACGGTGGGCCTCGAGGCGCAAATGGCGGCCTCATCCCTGGCCTCATGCCTCTCGGACCTATACCCCGCGGGTGGAACATCAGAGGACCTGCAAAAGACGCGGCAAGGTGACACTCGCACGTAGCATAAACGCAATCACATTCGCGTCACTGTAGTTAATAGGATCGATCTTCGTTCGCACACTATATCACCCTCGTGTCATGTATTTTTCAAATAGAAATATCGCAGATAGAGATTCAATAAATGAGCTACTATTCGCGGAGCTTTCACGTGTACTTTCAGTCAGGTACATATATTCGATTGCCATTTGACATGGATATAGTTATGTAGTTGTATAATTAGTATATAAGCATGCAAAAAAATCTGTAAGAAGTTTATGAGACATAAGAAATAAGCATTTGAAATATGTAGTGCATGCAGAATATTTAGTGTGTAAAAAATATTTTATGTATCACAGATATTATTATACATTTATATAACAAGAAATATAAAATTCTTGAGATCTTTTCTAAGTGAATTTATGTTTTATTAGGGAACAGCTAAAAAGAAATAATAAATCAAGAATATCTACAAAATTTAACTAATTGATTAACGATTGATTTAGCTAATTAATTAACGCGGTATTAAATATTATGTTATTTTATCTCCAATTATCTTTTACCGAAATAAAAATATTGATATTTTTATTAAGAAAAATTGTCTGTTAAAAGAATATGATCCACACACAGTATCAAAACACCATAATCAAGTATCGATAATCATATATATAAGCAGAATTCAGAAAACCATATCAAGCAATCATAAAGATAATACGAAAATCGTGTCTTACCAGGTCCTCTAGATCCGCGTGGTCCAAATCCATCGGGTCCAACTGGTCCTCTCGGTCCTTTCGGGCCCATCATCGGTGGTATTCCAAACACAGGTTCCATCGGACCGCCGAAGTACTCCCTTCTGCGAGGATCGAAGTCGGATCGCTCGTTGTGCCCGCGAGGGTCAAAACCATCCTGCATTCGTGGATCGAATCCGTCACGTCTCATCTCATATTCGAAACGATCACGCTCGTATTCATCCACAGGTGGTCTACGAGCGCGCACTTCTGGTCGCTCAAATTCTTCCCGAGCTGGACCCAGTCTGCCCGGCGGAAAATCGTCGGGCCGCGGTCCATTGTGGCCTAATCTGCCTTCATAGTCTTCTGGAAACATACCGGGTTGCATCCTAGGGATCTCTAGAAAGTCCTCCATCTGCGAACCTCTCGGACCACCGCGTGGTGGGAAATTCTGTCGGTCTGGCCGATCAGTTAAACCACGCTGTGGGAATTCTCGTGTGTCCTGTGGTCCAGCACGATAATCTGGTCCTCGCGGAAAGTCGGCACGATCGGGAGGCAATACTCCGCCATATTTGGGCAAGTCCATTAACGAGACTGGCATATCACCAGGTGGTCGCCGTCCTCCACTTCCTCCTGCTCCACCTCCAGGACTTTCTTCGAAAGTTCTGTCATTTCGCTCGTTATTGCGTTCGGCTCGACTACCGCGCATACTTCTGTCCATCCGGTCGTCCAACGGCAATGTCCCATCCGCCAATTGTCGCAGTCGATCGGCTAGACTGAGCTTGCCTTCCTTCTTCATACTATCGCCCTCCTGGACGTTTTGATTCGGTGCACCAGGTCCCTCCGAATGCCTGGTATTACTCTCCCGGTTCTCTCGAGTCTCCCGATTATCCCTGTCGCGTCTCTCGTCCCTCTCTCTATCACGACCATCGCGGTTGTCTCGCCGCCTGTCCCGGCCGCCACGATCTCGTCCCCTTCCTCTATCTCTACCACGATCCATCCTGCAGTCGTTCATGTCCATGCGATCTCCGCGATCCCGATCACCCCGATCACCCCGATCTCTTCGTTCCCTGTTCTCTCGTTCGCGCTCACGTTCCTTGTATTCACGAGCCGGATCGTTTTCCAGGCGGCCATCGGCAACACTTATATTCATCGCCGCGATCAGTTGGTCACTAAGGTTCGGCTGCTTGTCCTTGGGTACGTTGCTGCTTAGACTTTGCGGCATCGCGTCTTCCATCTCCACATCCATGTCGTCCGAATGATGCTGTTGCTGAGGTAGTTGCATCTGCATCGGCGGCGCCGGACCGACTCCGTAAGGTTGTCGTAACATCGGCAAGTTCGGCATACTCGTCTCCGTCGTAGGCGGCGGTACTCCGATTGGTGGGACGTTGTGCGGCATACCTATATAGGAATATCACAAATATCACAAAATGCTTCGAACATAGTTGTAAAAAATGATACATGATTATTGACAAGTTGGACTGTTTCATCATTGTCGAAAATAATATATTATTATTAATAATATAGACTATATCACATTTCTAAGGGATTGTACATACCCGTAGAGTTCGGCTTATCTGAAGGCGCCGCAGGTGCGGGCAGTGGAATTTGCGTTAGTAAACCTACGCCAACACCGGCTCCAAATGGCGAATTGACCGAGGGTGTCAACATGGTCTGCATCATGCCGGGTGGTCCTAACAAGCTCTGCATGTTAGGTGGTGGAACTCCGATTGGTACATTTGGCATTAATCCATGTGTCATTTGTAGGCCCATGTGACTAATCATTCCTGCATAACATTCATGATGTCTGAGATTTATAAAGTATATTCTCTAAGAATTATGAAAATTATCATTACTTTTCAATGCACTTATATTTTAATAAACTGGACATTAGTCGGATATTATTATATCTCTATTTTTAATATAATCTCTTTTTATTATATTTAGAGTTATGCGCGCGCGTGTATTTAATCTACATATTTTGAAATGATATATATCATTATTGATTTATATTGTATATCTGTAATAATATATTATCTTAAAAGAAAAACAAAAACTATTGAACATTGTGATGTTCAGAGTTGATGTTCGAAATTTGCTTGACTAATCTGAAATTATAGTTTCAGATCAGCTCGATTACTCTGATTTTTATCTCGCAAGTTGGTTCAAGTTACTTATCGTAAGAACATGATACGTAACTAATTGTACTTGCATTTTAGAAAAAGCGATATATCAAATATCAATGTTAAGAGTAAAAATCATTGATATGTTAACGAAAATGTGTAAATAAAAAGAGATAAGAGAAGAAAAAGAAGTTCAAAAAATTTTTGTCAGATTTGCAAATATATCTTTCAAAAAACTATCTTAGTCTATATTTTTTCATGATTTTTGACAAACCAATCTTATTTTTTATGTTCTTTATACAGAATAATTTATTCTTTTTAGAGAATTTAGATTCTCACTTTGAATTTAAATCTTAGATTCTTACTTTATTTTTATAATTCATGGATATGAAAAAGCTGAACTTGGCAACAGTGCATTGATAAACATTGTAAGCTCACGTGGTACTCCAGGCATCGTGAACGCTGGCGGCATCATCTGTAACTGAGTGTTCGGAGGTGGCAGTAGTGCAGCCGACGTCGGTGGTCTAATAGGTGGTGGTTGACTGGTATCGACCAATTGTTGCTGTTGTTGCTGCTGCTGCTGCGAATTGGCCGACGTTTGTATAACGTTCACGATACCATCAGTTAAAGTAGGAATCGGAGCACCAGCAGTTGCGGCGGCAACCAGTGCTTGTTGCTGCAACTGCAACTGTTGTTGCAACACATCCGCGCTCGTACCAGTGTGCTTTAATTTGCCTGTACATAAAATAAAAAGCATATAAATATTAACTATTTAATGGAAGCGTTAATTATTTTATAAAATTATTTTATACTTAATAACTACATAATTATTTGAAAGAAATATTGATGGAAAAAATTTGATAAAAAGAGAATTTTTTAAATATTTTTATCAAATTAAAATTGTTCGGAGTCTGCTTGACTAACCTGAAATTATAGTTTCAGATCAGCTCAATTACTCTGATCTTACTTTTAATCTCGCAAGTTGGTTCAAGTTACGTATCGTAAGAACTAGATACGTAACTAATTGTACTTGCACTTTAGAAAAAATTATCTACTTAATCGAAAAACATTTATACAAATTGTATGTAAATTGTATGTGAATTATAATAAAATATGTAAGCGTAAAGCGAAACGAATCATTGGATGAGGGTTTTGAATACACCAAAACTGAAGAAACATACCTTTTAAGTGCGGCGGCAATGTATCTTCGTCTATCATTCCGCCTTCTTCTAACAGTTCTAGCTCTCGATCAGTAATAGTGGTCAATTTATTCCAGGGGATGTAACTGACGCCCAACTCTACTTCCCAATAATCTTTCCATTCTTTGCCTTTTACACCTTTACCAGGCGCCCATGCTAACTGTAATCGAAATAAACAGATATTATATCATATTTCAAAATAGTTTAATTATTCTAGAAGAAAAGAGGGACTGTATACAATTACTATAATATTTACCGTGATAGCTTTGCCTTGCATCTTGTGATTTTTCAGTTTCGTAAGCGCTCGATATGCATCTTGCCTTCTATTCATACATATAAAAGCACAACCTCTCGGCGAGATCAAATCAATACTAACGATGTCGCCCAATTCCCCAAACGTGTCGGACAATTCTTCCTGATGTACGAGTTTCGACAAGTGTCCAACCCAGAGTGTTGTACTACAAACTGCAAAATTGCACGTATTTTAACCTTTACCGTTTCTTTGATTTACAAGAAACACGTTGGGACCTGTTCATCTTAAGGACGACGTACCACTTAATTTATCTCTAATTATCGGTGGCAAACCGCGTTTGCGTCGCTCTCTTTCTTTCTCTCGCTCTTCTTCCGTCATCTTTTCCCGACTATCATCGCGTTTCCTATCACGGCCTCTGTCCCTTGAACGAGATCTATATAACATAAAATATTGTGGTAAATATTGGGTTGTAACAGAAGTCCGTAGCGTTGTTTAATTATTTTTGAATAAAAAAAAAGACGGCGCATATGTAGTTCATTAAAATAACGCTACGAACTTTTATTACAATCCAATATATAGATTAGTAATTAAATCTTTATCTTCATTAATTAATTTAAAGCAACGTTCATTGAGATAAAATACCTTCTTCGCCTGGACCTACTTCTGGACCGAGACTTTCTATCCCTATCCCGGTCTCTGTCCCTGTCTCTGTGTCGTGGCGATCGCGATCGACTATGATGCCGATAACGTTCCGGTGATCTGCTTTGCGAACTCGTGTTCTCGCAATTCACAATTTCTACACTGCTACTATCACGTCTAGCGCCATTTCTGCAAAACATATTTGTTAAGGAAAGAGTGAAAAATGATATAACCTAACATTAATTAAATTGTGGTGCACTTACCCGGAGTAATCTTGAGTTTCTTGACGTTCGTCGAGCAATGGACTCTTTTGATTTTGGTGCGCCGACTGATTAATTTGCCTGATACCTGACAAAGATTGCGACGTGTATGGCAGAGCTGGTGGATAGCCAGGTGGCGGTTGACTCATATCTTGTATCACATTGCTATTCACACTCGGTGCATAATTTTGCGTATTCGGCTTTAAAATGTCAGAAGGTTTTAATTCGCATTCAGATGCAAATGGAAGATTCTGAAATAGAAGGGAAAATTGTGATGCCAATTGCTCGTGATTTCATAAATTTGGGGAAAAAGTGTTGAGAATAGCTCGTGTAACTTACAGGAACAGTTTGTGCTAAATGCTTATCAAATTCTTCCTCCTGCTGCTTCATCTGCTGCAATTTACGCATTTTTTCTTCCATCTCGTGTTGCGACGAGGCGTTGCTTTGCATAGTTTGTTGCAGAGTCTGCAATTGTCTCAGGACCTTCGAGATAAAATGTTATAATGTAATGATAATGTATCGTATAAAGTTTAGTAACGCAATTGATTCTTGATGCGCGGTACGTACTTCTGGATTTGCAAGCAGCAATCCCAGGCTCTCTAAACTGCTACTCGTGGACACCGCATTGTGTTGAGTATTAGCCGAGGTGGCTGTATTTGGTGAATTCGTCACGACCACATCGTCATCTTCTTCCTCACCGTAGTCGAAATCTAATAACTTCTTATCAAACTTGACGGAACTCTTTGGTTCATTAGAAGCCTCCTGATTTTTCAAAAGTAATTGCTGTAAATGTTGTAATTGATCCAGAAAAGCAGGATCCACTTGACCGGAATTCGATTGACCCTAAAAGTTTAAAGGAAAATTAGGTAATTTTATTTCGATTAAACGGCGATAAATGTATAACGTGATTGTTTATAACGTATATTACCAAAAGTTTATTTGCATTGACTATATTTGCTGCTTCCATCTTCGTTTGTGCAAGCCATGCCGGATCAATTGTTTTCCCAGATTGAAATAGTTTCTGATCCTTTGCCGCATTCTTAATCGCCGATGGAGGTGTCTTGGAGACTGCGCTCATGTTACTTATATTATTTCCGGATGCGTTTAGTGTACCTGGTAATATCAACACAGTTTTAAGCACACAAATATTCCTCAAGCATACTGTCAGCGTTTACTAGTTTTAAAAATATATACTTTTCAAGTGAATTGTTTTATAACATATTTACCATTACTATTTACTGGTTGCTCCTTGTGTATCGGATGATTGGGATCTGCTAAATCAAAAAGCGGTTGAATAACTTCTGGTGGGAAAACTGCGTTCTTCTGCCAAAGATTCAGTACACGTATAACTTTGCTCTTATCTTCCTGCGGGCATTTCAAAAGATTCAGAAATGTATTCTGCATGTTCTTCGCAAATCTTGGAGCGAACACATCCTTCTCCATCCCAAACTGATGCCGAGATTGTCTGACAATCGAATCTATTACATACAACCCTGGTACTTTGTATTCTGGCTTGCACTGAACAAAAAAAGTTATTGAACGTATAAGTACATTAATATGATAGAGAAAAAGGTAAAGAATTTTGTGTACAAATGTACTTACTTTTTGAATAAATTTTTCCACACTTTGTACAACGTGCTTGTAGAATTTTATTGCTTTTATGGCTCCCCGTGTAAGCGAATTCATTTTAGCTTTTGAGATAGGTGGTTTAACCTCATAGAGAGCAGAGAGCTACAATCAAATCATTATTAATAGTATTCCCTTAGAAAATGATATATTTGTTAAAAACTATAAAAATTTCATCTGTATAACTATCGTTTACATTTCTGTTTTTAGTATAACAATAATATAAAATATAAATGCAGCGCATACTCCAATAGGAACTAAACATTAATGCAGTATTGCTGCACTTATATCACATGCAATCCATGCAGTCTCACATCCAAACATTAAAAATAAATAAGTAAAAACATTGTTTGCATCAGAATTTAATCACCGAGTGCAACGAGTGGAAAAGAAAGCTAAGTTCATTCAACGAGAGTAAGCTTAATTATTCGGTCAAAATTAATAATTAATAAGTGTCCTTCAAAAAGTAGCTTCGAAAGTAGCCTCGAAGCTGCGAGAAACTGATCGTGTAGCGTATCACTAACGCGGTCTCTCTCGGCCAGTCTCGGTGAGTTGAATTTCGTTTAGCGAAGGGAATTCACGGAGCGCGTGAGAAAAAAAATTCGGAGGCGGCAATGCATTCCTCTCTCGCGTAAGTGCATTTCTTTTGCGTGAGATCAGGCAAAATAAAACGAAAGACATAGGACGAGCCATGCCGAGAGCGAGGTGCAAAGAGGGAGAGCTGTCCCTACGACGGTGACCTCTAAGAGACGTGCGCGTACAAGCGAAGGGCTCCTCCAAGTGTAGCTTACCTCCGCGTTGAACGCCTTCACCGCCTCCATTGCGGCAGAAAAAGCGGTCGTCCCGCGCTATAATTGTTGCCAAGTTTCACGCGGATTCCGACGAAACACAATACCAGCGTTGCCTTCGCTTTATAACTCGCATGACTTCCTCACCACACACTGTGTAACCGAGCCATGCCATTCAAGATGGCAGTTTCGTATTTCCCGATACGCATCGCGGTGCGGCCGACGCGTGACGTCACACCTCTGTTCCTCGATCGGTAACGTAGAAGTGGTATCGATTAATATCGATGATACTGAAGAAGTGTCGTCTGGCAAGTTGATTGGCTAGCAAATATGGTTTCGCCATATTTTGTCCTCACCAATAGAAGGATGACAACTTTCGTGTGCTCTATCTAGATATTTATCTATACCTTGACATAAGCAAGAGGGAGAAGGAAGCACTCACTCTTGCTCATTACGTGTTCTGGGTTGGAGGTCTACCGTTTTCTAGTCCATCGGTGTCAAGCGAAAGGTTACCTGCGTTCTTACGGTGCATGGTACTTTGCCCATCGTTCGTTAACGTCCAGGTTAGCAAAGGAAACCATGGCGTCGCCTGACTCGAGCAACGTGATTCCCAACGTCGCGACGGACGTCGCACCGGAAAATGTCCAAGAGTGAGTAATCTTTTCGAATATTCAACCATGTACGCTTTTGGTCCATGTACATACGCTTTTGTGTAATTTGCACTTCATTAGCGCACTTGCGATACGCTAACGAAACATAAGGTCCAATTATAATTCGCTTGCGTCGTGCTCGCGTAGAACGTTTCTGTAAATAGCTGCTTTAAACAATAGATTTATTGTGTCATCATACTTTGTCCTTTATGCATGTGTTCATTACATCATGCAATTCATTCATAGTACAGCAAGTTGACTATGCATTGTTCACAGTGAGAATCATAAACTAATCAGTCTTATCATATCATTTATATTTATCTTCTAGATTGGCCGAATCGAAGAAAGAAATGGCTAATCACTATTATTCACAGAAGCAATACAAAAAGGCACTGGTTGGCTACAATGAAGTTATTGGTAAATATATTACATAGAATGTATTTTTGTAGCAGGATTGAAGGATCTTTCCTGTTATCCGTCCACCACTGTCTATTAATTATATTAATAATTGTCTATTAATCCACCAGCTCCTACAGGTGTTGCAATTTTTCTCGTCTAATAATAATAAAAACTTTTCAGAGTTGTGTCCTAATGTATCGCGTTATTATGGCAACAGAACAGCATGTTACATGATGCTTGGACAATATCGGGATGCGTTAGCGGATGCTAAAAAATGCATTGAATTAGAGCCAAAGTTCTCCAAAGTATGACGATCATTTTCTAAACAAAAAGCTTGCTAATCATATCTAGATTGGACTTGATCAATATACCTCTTATACACAATTATTCTTAGGCATACGTAAGAGTAATCAAGTGCTGCTTGATCTTGGGCGACATCGTGGAAGCCGAAACTAAATTAAAACAGCTGCTGGAATTCGATCCTAATAATGAGTCTGTAGCGGCGGAACAAAAAGATTTAACTTATGTACAAAGGTTTCTCAAGGATGCGGAGGCTGCTTACGAAGCAAAAGATTATCGTAAGGTAAAGGTTTCGCCATGATAAAAATTACTTCGTGCCAAACTACGGATTACATAATTGCTCTATTTTATTCTTTGCAGGTTGTATATTGCATGGATCGCTGTTGCGACGTAAGCACATCCGGTACGTGTTTCAAACTGACCAAAGCAGAGTGTTTAGCTCTGTTGGGAAGGTATCAGGAAGCTCAAGATATTGCAAAGTAAGAAGTTACTCTACTAAATTACAGACATATTCTACACACCCTGGTATAATGTATATGATAAACTATCTATACATTTATCTTGCTTCAGTGATGCTTTGCACATCGACAAACAAAATGCCGACGCTATATACATCCGTGGAATGTGTTTGTACTTCCAAGATGACATCGACAGGGCTTTCACACATTTTCAACAAGTACTGCGACTCGCCCCCGATCACGCCAAAGCATTAGAAATATATAAGGTGCGTGGAAGGAAGAATCGAGAATAATTTCTTTATATATTATTAATTTGTGATGTAGTGATGTTTTACATATACCTTTTTTCTGTCGTAGAGAGCAAAATGTCTGAAAAAAAAGAAAGAAGAGGGCAATGCGGCATACAAAAGGGAACAGTATCAAGAAGCGTATAATCTTTATAACGAAGCTCTGACCATCGACCCGCGCAATATCATGACTAATGCTAAATTGCACTTTAATAAAGCAACGGTGGCAGCGAAGGTATCGTTTCAAGCTTTATGCTTTTAAAATTGACATTTCTATAAATGTATAAACGTTACTCTCGTATGCACAGTATAATTATTTATGTATGCACCTTTGGAAATGAGGTTGTCATTATCATGCGAATGCATTTGGAAGATTAATCCGCAATTACTTTTGATACTCTTTATTTTTTAGTTAGGTAAGTTAAGCGAGTCCGTAACGGAATGCACGGAAGCTCTGACGCTCAACGAAAATTACATGAAGGCTCTTCTCAAGAGGGCGTCTATTTACATGGAACTCGAGGAATTCGAGGAAGCGGTACGGGATCTCGAGAAAGCGTGTAAAATGGATAAAAATAATCGAGGTAATAAACGAATCTCATGTATGTATCAATTTTAATATGTCAGCATAGAGAATGACGTATCGCATGAGCTTCGACTTACGTTTTCCTATCTCGCAATCTTCGTAGAAACGAAACGGTTACTCGCAAAAGCGAAACTGATGCTAAGAAAATCCAAGAGGAAAGATTATTACAAGATCTTGGGAATTGACAAGAACGCATCGCTTGAAGATATCAAAAAGGCGTACAGGAAACGCGCTCTAGACCACCATCCAGGTAAGGAACAAATACAGAATTGTCGGACAACAAGTAATTATAACGCTGTACTATAGTTGCATCCGTTTTATAGATCGTCATGCTAACGCGAGCGAGGGGGAAAAGAGAGAACAAGAGAAGAAATTCAAGGAAGTCGGCGAGGCTTACGGCATTCTGTCGGATCCCAAAAAGCGGTCTCGCTACGATCGCGGACACGATCTGGACGATACCGATGCTGATTTTGGAGGTTGATATTTTTTATTTTCTATATCTGGCCATCGTGTGTTGCAAAATGTTTTATTCATGTTTCATATCTTCTCAGATATGGATCCCAATTCGATGTTCCACTTTTTCTGCCAAGAAGGAGGCGGGGGTTTCCAGTTCCAGTTCCAGAACGGTTTCCCCGGGTCTTTTCAATTCCAGTTCCCGGGTTAACGATATTTTTAAGACACATAAGCATGACACATCGTAATTTAATATATGCATATATATGTATATACATATATCATACTCGACTCGTATTTTACCGAAAAATGTTATGAATTCTTTGAATTCTTAAACTCACAATGCAATACGGTGTTATTATTGGCGTTTTGCAATTTCGAGGCATTGAAACTCATCTCTGATTGTTACGTACATTTATCTATTTAAGTATAGAAACATTCTTGTAAATATTACATTGCGATACGGTGTATCTTCGATTTAATGGATGAATTGAGCGAAAGAGGGTTAACGTCGCAGTGCAAGTGGGCAATTGAGGCCCGACACACGCGTATCTGGCGAAACCTTTGCGAATAAATAAGGGGAAGAGGTGTCCATTAGATTGCAGTATTCTTATCAAGGAGTCAATTTATTTTTTTTTATTGAAGTTTATTGCTCATTATCTCATCGCATGTGCATTGAGGGTGTCAGTGTACTGCCAATTTTAGCTTTTATTTATTAGCATTGATCAACGGATCGCTGAATCATCGATCTTCTATCGAATAAAACCGAGGGTTTGCTATAATTTCGCCGATTGCTGCGAGATATGTTTAACGATACATTCGTCATTGATGAGATTGTTAGTGATACTATAAATTTGTATCGACATAATAATTCCCCCCTAGCTCCCCGTGACTGCAACTATTTCTATAAGTTTTTGAGTAAAATGCATTTGTTATTGTAGAATGATTAACTGCAATGTAAATTATACATGCAACTTCCTTATATGTTTATCTTGCGATACCTACGTCGTTCCAAAATTCTCCTAGATCGTAAGCTACGTAGATTGTTTTGTGTAGATCTTAGAATCCGCAATGTATTCATTCCACAAATTTTTCTACAAATATATAAATTATAACATATCTCATTCCCATTCAATTACATAAACTAACATTCTCTGCGGCTTCTTTTGTTAACTATTTTATTAATTATTTAATAACTAATTTATCAACTCTACGTCTCAATTTTATGACTTATAAGCTAAAATTAATTTTTGCAGAGGTGAATATCTACGTAATCTATCTTATTGAGATGTATTCATTTCCTGCATACAAGAGCAATGTAATGAACAAAGCTGACGACTTCACGTTATCAACGCCTTCGCGCTTCAACGGCATTTCGCGATAAAAGTACTGCCTTATGCGCAACGAGCGCGTGGTGAGTTTATTTTCACCCTCATCACCCCCGCGAGAACTGCGGGCAAAGTTCCTCCCCCATTCACAGTTCACGCCAATTCAAAGGATTCATTCATGCGGTCACTTTTTTTTGTTTGCCGTTCTTATTGAGACCTACCATGCCGTGATCGCCACGCTCGATGCACGCGTGGCATTAAAAGGCCATAAATAATCGACTATAACCGTGGCGACGTAAGCTTCAATGGCAAAAAGTAGACGTTCATATCGAAATCGACGTTCCCTGTCCTATTCTGAAAAAAAAAATTATTCAGATTCCATTATTGCTAGCTTTGAATTTATCAAACTTACTTTGGCAAAACCAGAAAAAAATCATCATAATCACGAGTTTTTAATTCCAACAAAAATCATTTCTACAATTAATATATTTCTATCGCTTTAAGAATCGGTGAGAATAAAATTCATATGGAAAAAGTCGCGTTTCTTCGCATGATTCGAAGTTTGTTCTCGAAAATTTACGCTTTACAATTTTAGTTTTAAGCATTGCTTATTACTTGTAATTCGAAAGCTAGATGTCCATTGAACATCTACATGTACGTATGCAGGGAGGAAGCACCCTGCATTCTCGCAGGTAGCCGAAGCGGTGTGCTGGTGCGATATCGGATGACATTTCTTCCGAGACTGTGTGGTAGCTTCTTGCCGAGCCAGAGCAATTTCGACGATCACTTATCTTCCTGTCCAAGAGCGCTCGTTCCTCGCTGTCGGGAGTGGACACATAGAAAGACAAAGGTTGCCGGTAAAGGGGGATGGAGGTGGACACGAAGGAAGACCGAGCAGAGTTCAGCGGGTAGAGAGAGAGAGATAGCAGAAACCAGAGAAGGGAAGTTTGGAGGTGACTTTCAGGTGTGGAGAGTTGCGCGCGTCAAGGCAATCCACTCGATCACTCTCTGGGGATACCGGGATACCTTGGTTCACCGCACACTCGTACGCGCACAGCGCGACTACGTGCAGCGTGTCCACGTACCACCGATCCGATGCTGGTATAATGCTGGAAAAACTATTTAACTCTGTAAAAGCAGAGAAGTTGCTTGTTTTCCAAGCAACAAAGAGCTTAACTCGAAGATAAATCAATTCTTGTCGCGGAATATTGAAAAGCTTACCATTATTGTTGTTATGACGAAAAGTTGCCACAAATCGTCCGAGATCGTTGTTGCTCTACCTATGAGAAAACCGATTATTATTTCGTAAAATTTCTAAAACCTTTTCAAAAAAAACTAATATTTTTTACTAAGCTCATTCCTTGCTACGAGATATCATGGAAATATTAACAAAATCTTAAAGCCATATATAGGTTAGATTTTGAATGTGCATGAAATTAACTTTATTAACTTATTAATTAACTAACTTTTCAGCATAGTTCCATAATAATAATAATAATAACAATCGAAAAGGCTAAATGTAGCAATAATAAACAGATAATGTAATAATTCCGGTTTTTCTCGGTTAAATTTTACTCAGAATACGCTACACGTGGTGTGAAAATTATTGCGTTTATGCGTGCCTGCTTTTCTTAGCGCGCCGCAAGCCCGCGATAACCGACGCGGGAATCATCATTCATGCGCCCCCGACTCGCTGGGGGGGGGGGGGGGGGAGAAATTTCCCTGGCGAGCGCTGGGCACGATTCGTCACGATATCCCTATATCCGGCCGTGACATCGCGCGTTCGCGAATCGCGATCGGACGATGGGAACAGATTCAAATGCGCAGTATGGCGCTCACGCGATATCACGGTCGCGTGTCCTCGGGTGCGTGCGGCTCGTAAAATCGTTATCGCAGGCACGCATCGTTGCGTCTAAAGTGGTCTAAAGGTAAACCTCAAATGGGGAAGCTCGAGGAATACTTAGGAAAAGTCACGCAGGCGAGTATTTATAGAAATATCGGTCTGAAATTTGACAAAAATTCAACAAAATTATTTTCCAAGATGGCTGAACGCTAGGTAAGTAAAAGTACACATGTGTTGATCTGCTTTTAGCAATAATTCACGATAATCTTTTTATATATTTCATGTTTTTGTATCTCTCGCGCGCGCGTTTTTCTCTCCGAGTAATTCCCCGTATAAATCCGTGCTCAAAGGCACGAGCTTTTCCTTCGAATTCGCGCGTTGCGGACCTGCAGTGTGCTCGCGCGCGGTTCGTCGCGCAAATTGAGGCAAACACGGTCGGTCGAGCGCTGTCATGCGTGCGTGCGTGCGTGCGTGCGTGCGTGCGTGCGTGCATGCGTGCGGGCAGTTCGACACGTGGAGAGTCCCCGGAGGGTGTGCGGATCGACGAGGCCGCGGCAGCGGCGGGACGAAAGGGAGCGAACGAACGAACGAACGAACGAAGCGCGAGGGAGAGCGCTGAACGATAGCGAGCAAGCGCGAGCGCTGGCGCTGTCATTAAACCGCAAGCAGAATTTCCGACCGCCCGCCTGCCCGCCCGACTCGACACGCGTCGGTCCGTCCGCCCTCCCCTCTCCCCCGCCCCCGCTCCCTTCGCGTCGCCGCGCCGCGACCCCCATTCATCATAAATGCAATCAGATCGTATTACGCGCCATTACCATACGCTCTGCCCCGTTCCAGTCCCCATCCTTCCCTCCCCCTGCTACACCTCCGTTCTCCAGTCGTGCCACCCTCTTCCTCCGTCGGCTCGCGCGACACACGCGGATTATTATATAATTCGAGGGATAGACAGGTAAGATCTCGACGTACATTGTGTGTGTGGGGGGGGGGGGAGAGGAGTATATTTGTTAAAGATTAAAACATTTCAGTTACGAAGTCTTAAAAAGAATGATGTTGATATATGCTCGATTCTTATGCACGGTGCCTGATGACATGTTTCGTGCGGTGAAAAGTGATGCACAGTCACTCAAGTTCTTGGTCGTTCAATTGAAAAATTCATTAAATAAATTCACTGAATGTTAATATGTTATTTCATTTTTTGATGAAGTACGATATTTATATCTAATTTATTTGTATCTATCTAATACAGGTCTGGGTACCCCATCATACCCACCTAATTCGGCATAGGAGAAGCGCTCCCCTACCGACACACGCACGCTTGAGAATTACATATGTGAGTAATTATTATTTTTATTAATTATTAGCTAAATTTTCGTCCACAACGTGGACGTGTCCCCACTCCTCGCGCCTTCAAGACTGCTCGCGAGCAGGCGTTTGTCTAGGCCTGATCTAATATTTAATCAAATGTTTCCAATTTTATTTCTAGGTTAAATAAAAATATTTAAATTTAGATTTGAGTATTTGTATTTCAATTGTGGAAGTCGCGGTAAATTTGATTCTGACACTTCTATAATTACGTCACTATCAAATAACTCGAAAGGTCAGTTAAGAAACGTCAAATTTGAATCCAGATCGCTCCAGATCTTTCACAATTGCCCCAGAAAATAAAACGCGTACGAGAAATCATCGCGACTCCCGACTCCCGCTCAGACACTCTCGGATACGTTAATCGATACATCGAACGACACTTTCGACGTACGTACTTTCTTTCCTTTCCTAAAATCAGAAAAAATTAGATAATAGTATTTTAATCCGTCATTGTGTACGTGTGCTTCAATTCTTATTTCAAATAAGTAGATCTCGTAAAACGTCTACTTTGATACAGATATCACATCGATATGTTATGAACCGTCACATGCAAAAATTAATTGTATTTTTATTTTTAAGTAATTATGCATTTATAATTTTTAATTCTCCAAAATAATTGCGTTTCAGCAATGATGCACAAAGAGATCACTTATATCGTTACTTATCTCAAATATCTATGCAAAAAAAAATAAAATAACCATTTCAGAATTGCGAAATATTGAACGCACTATAAAACGCATTAAAACGCTTAACATTCTTTTGCATTATCTTGATCTCAAATTAATAATTACTAAACTATTGAGGTATATTTATTCCGATTTTTGTCAGAATTGCTCGATCTGGCGATTCCATTTTCCATGCTCTCAAAAGTGGTAAATTACATTAGTATCGGTAAAAAATTCAAGATGCGATATATTCCCATTCATCAGGCATTATCGAAGAATAATTATAATCTGTAATTACAGCAATGAAACGATAATCCATAATTCCTGTCTTTGATCAGTTCCTGATCAATTCGAAGGTAATAATTTGCGCGAAATACGTGCTTTCGATAAACAGCTGACATCTCAATACCCACGAGCATTCTGATAATACTTACCATGTGCAATACATTATAATAATTTATTAATAGTGCGGTATATAAGATATCACATATTCATACATATACATGTACACATTATTGTATCTATAATTACCTAGGAGAGAATACTTCTAGTATACTCCATCCCGTCAGAAAGTGGGTTTTAGTAGGATTCTATATCTATGTTAGCTTTCGTTTACTTTCACAAATAAATGTTCTGCATGCAGCCACACTTCGATTATAATCCGCCATCTTTTAAATACTGTACTTACTTTATTACGTTGTATCTCGAACCTGTACGATCAATCAGCTGGCATTCGTCATCCGTATTAATCTATTGCCGATTCGTAAATTGGACGTCTTACGAGTTTAACAGCACGTACGATATCTATTGAACAAAGAATTAATAAAGTGATGAAATTTGACCAATCTTCATCACGTCGATACGCGTGAAGTTTGTTCCGAACGCTGGTGTGCTACTGGTGAGTAGGTTTCTTCATAGTCTACGCCCTTTTTCTGTGTATTTCCTTGGATTACTAGTCTTGCTTTATAGTTTGTCGTGCCATCTTCTCCTGACTTGATCTTGAATACCCACTTCGTACCTAGAAGTTTTTGTGCTTCTTTTCGCTCGACCACGGTCCATGTTTCGTTCTTCAGCAATGATCGATATTCCTTATTGATTGCTTCGAGCCATCGTTTGTTATCGGTTTTTCAAATTTAAAAGTTGGGGGGCCAACTTCACAGGGGTAAACTACCCTAACGACGTGATAATGAGAAGGTACTGCGTTTTGTCATGTTGTATCGATTCGTTCTGCTTAAACCTACGCGAAAAAAATCGTGCCACCTCAACGAGTCATAAAAGTATCCAAAGCCAGCTGTTTTCTATTGAGAAAAATATATTCTTCACTTAGACGCATTTTTTTGTTGTCGTAAATATATATATATTTTTCTAAGTAAGTAGATATAGACCGGACGGAATAACGGACCACGGATATTGAAGTCTATTAGAGTTTCCCATTTGCAGATTAAAAAAAATTTAGTTCCCTGAAATTTTTACTCTCCGAGTGGTATCGCAGCGTTAATGGAAATATCCCGTAATTGCCACTCGGGCGCGCGATTCCTCAAACGGCGATAAAAAATCAGCGGCGCTTTTTGCGTGGCTTGCGCGCGTCCGTCCGCCGAAAATATGGAATGGAAGCCGATACGCGGAATGAAACATACCCGTTCATCCGCGCGTCCGCGCGAATTAAGGCAGCATACGGGCGCGTTCGCACGCGAAATGCCTTATCTCGCTTCGTGCCGCAACGCTTCGTCGCGTTTATCGGAGTTAACTATATAATATCGCCCGATCTCCCACCCAGCATCGACGTCATCGTGGCGGCTTCCACTCTCTCGCACCCGTTTTTCGTCCCCTTTTTCGGCGCAATCAGGAGTGAGCGTATTGGAAACGCATCGCCACGCTAATGACTCGCCACCGCCTCGATATAGTCGCATTAACCGATTCGCCTCTGGAAATGCCTCGCTTCCGTGCATATTTGTCTCTGCCTCGCCTCTCTTTAGAATTATTATTATTATTAATATTCTATTAACGTTAATATCGGATAATATGGTAAATTTTATCAACCAGATTAGTTTGCAATTGATCTTTCTTCGAAGAGAATACTATTTCAGCATGAGTTTATGAGATTGTGACAGCTGAGAGTAAGTGACTTTTAATTTTAATCAGTTTTGCGAATGCGTCCACCGGAACACATTTAAAAGTTCCGTTCAATTCGCGACACGCTTATCACAGGTGCCAATTAATTTTCTATTAATTTCACTCGCACTGGATACCTGATAAGACATCTCGACGAGACGAGATGCAGCTCCGTCGTCGTGTATAATTTCGCAAATCCGCCAATTATCGTCCAACCCGCCGACTCTCCCGGCACCGACAAAGAGGGTCAGCAGGTGGCGAGGCGGCGATTTTTCCCTCTCCCCGATTACGGACTAGGCTGCAGGCGGACGGTATTAATCCCGCGCACTGTTCTGTACCATCGTCATGGAAACGCAAAGCCCCGAAAAATCATTTCGACGTCGAGCGTCGGCCGATAATAAAAAAAAGGAAGGGAGTAGGAGGAAGAGGAGGAGCAGGGAACCGAGAAGAGAATAAAGAGGGCAGCGAGGGAGTGAGAGAGGCCGGAAGAGGAGGACGCGTTTCGAGAGCGCTCTCTCGAAGCACGAACGTCGAGTAGGGCGATAATATCCGACCTTTCGAAAAAGCGTGCGCAATTCCGACCCGGAGAAGAACTTTTCCCGCGAATAGAAACGCGAGGATGCGCGAGGATGCGCGAGGATACGCGAGGGCGGAGCGGGATATCAGGACGGTTGGGAAACGGAGCCGATTGTGCCCTCACGTTGTCTTTTTTCCTCATCTCGCGAACTTGTCCCTACGATGAGCATGATACGATCCAATCGGAGATTGAGCTTCAATTTTTTAAGCCTATTCTCTGTCCATCATCGAATTCGCGTGATGGCTTTCTTACTCTCTCGCTTGATTTAACACGTAAACGCGCAACACACTGTCAAATAAATTCTTACATTTTTAGAATTTAAATTCTCAAAATGCGCCGAATTATATCGTCGGACTTGGTTGCTATTTCGATACAAACGGAGGATGTGCTGGACATAATTTAGTTGATAAGTAATATTTCCAAGTTTAAATTATGATAATTATATATGTGGATCTAGATAAGTGTTTTATAATAAGCCCGGTGAAACATAAGTGACAGAAGATAACTGGCAAGTATGGAACAGGATATTGAAAAAGAGAGAGATAAGATGGAAAAGGATAACGGCAGCAAGGAAGAGAGCTCCGATTACTCTTGTTCACTGGTAACGAAGAATGAACTCCTGACCGTGGCGAAATATCGCGCCATAAAGTTCGCTATCGTCCTTGCTCCAGCTATCTCGATCCCACTGTTCCATTTCATTTGTTCGAAGCCCTTGAGCAGACTTCTTCGTGTTCTCCATCAGCATCGAGTCACGGGAAACCAAGAATGGAAGAAAATTTTGCCCTCCCCCACTGTACCCTCATTTTCTTTCGGGAGTCTCAATTTCTTGATGATTCTAGATTTTGCCCTTTCTTTTCCCATTCACTGCATTCTCTACATCTCATTTTTCTCTCTTTCTTATTTCTCTATTTGTTACTCCAAGATTGTATTTTTTTTACATAATACTGTTTTTGAATAAATCCTTGGGTATTTCACAAAATTATAAGACTCGTAATAAAAGATGATTACATAGAATGTTAATTTCGTTGTAACTAATTTTGTCTGTAAAAAAATATTTTTAGGCTTTAAATTCGATTTTAATTCCGAGTCTCAAGGTCGCATCGTCCACGAGAAGAGAGATTACGGCTCGCGAAGAGTCCTTCCTGTCTCCTCTCGTCTTTCTTCTGCTTTCAGAGCTCGGTTTCTCTCTTGGGTCTCCATCGCGAGAGCTCGCGAGAATCGAACTCCGGAAGGGGCGAGAGAAGGGCGGAAGGACGCGTGGTCTTCCTTTTTCTCGTCGCTCCTCGTGCTCGAGTTGCTCGCTTCCGCGCGAGCGCGCGTCTATCTGTCGCAAGGAGGATCGAGACAAGCCGAGGGTGAAAGGGCGAAAAAGAGAGGAAAAACGCGAGGACTCGACTGCCACGAGATGCGATGCGACACTCCTGGATACCCACGCTATCTCTCGTAGCTCTCTTCTACCGGGTGAACCAGAAAGGACAAATACTGCGATGATAATTAGCAAAATTGGCAAAAATTGTAGAGAATTGTTAAAGAAATTCGCTATAAAACGCGGATCCATATAACATTTAATTAAACATGCACATCTCAAGTTTCTGATAAACAATGAAATAGTTACACTATAAGAACTTTTATATTTATCCTTGATAAGATATTCTTGAAATATATTTCACACAGTGTTGAAAAGTACAAGGTTCTTTTCTTTAATATTTTCTTACTTGACTATAGCCTATCAAGATTCTCAAAAATTATTATTCTTCAATCTCTCTTCCATTCCCTATTATTTTCTCAAAATTTGAGCGGGTTTTCGTGGAGATTTTGTGGAGGGCGCGGTATCTAGCAATTTGTCGCAAGAATTCAGATTCGATCGTTATGTATCCTCGGCATAATCCGTGATCCTCTCTCAGAGATTACGCGGTACCACCCGATAGTGTCGCCGTTACGCGCACTCTCTCGGCGGTACGAGAGGGTTTCAAAGCTTAAATGAGCCGCGCGCTGTCGTGGCATCCACGGCATTTCTCCCTTTCACTCCCGCCACGTTTCATCCTGCACAGCCTGCGGCGGGCCTCTCAGGAACGACGACAACCCCTACATGACGACGACGACGACACCAACGCCGATGCCGACGACGACGAACGACAATACCTCATCGGGATCCTTCCATGAGGAACGGCTTTTGCGCGCGCTGGTGGATTTCATCGATATCGTGCACGCGCTACGTACCGAGTGGTCGCGAAATGTTTGCCGTAAAAGTTATACGGCATATTAGATGCATGCGCGGATTCTCGCGACGCTAAATTTATTCCGTACATAAAATACGATTCTGGAAGACTATATTACTCGGCTGAATAGAGAGATCTAAATAATTCCGATATTATCGCGAAAATGTTGCGATTCTTTCGTTTTATCGCGCGAAAGTTTATTCCGTACGGAACAGATATGTCATTTGTAAGTCAAACTATTAAGCTTTAAATTCATGTCTTTTTTCCTAGTAAGTTTTGTCACAAATTATGGAAGAACAGATCGTTCAAATAGAATTGTCTTTACTTATGACAGTTTGTTTTTTATGTTACATTGATGCAATAATAATTCCCTCTCATACCTCAAGCAGAGCAAGAACAAATCTCTATGAAAGAATCTGACAAATCTGACAAAAATGTCGTACAGACGAACTCATCGGCAAAATATTTCTCCCTTTTAATTCGGACTGTGCGCATATTTTTACACTGCACGATTATGATCGATGACAGATCGCGTAAGGATGCTCGTAAAGCAGACGGAAACGTAAAAATGTTTATGCCCGGTGTCTCGGGCACGTCACGTCAGACGTTCCGTGAACGACGTCGCACCGGCGGCGAAACGACCGGCATTTTTCTCGAGTCTCTTAGAATCCTCAGCCCTAGGATGCTCGCCGCAACGGCGAACAATAAAATCCCATTCCACCGCGTCCCTTCCACCTGTCACTCGGAATGGGATGCTGACTTTTCAGCGGATCAGCACGGTTATGGTCGCGAGCCTTTTCATTTTCTTGAGGAGACGCGCCATTAAACGGCCGCCGTTGTTAAGCTACCGCGATACGAGAAAGCAAGGCATTTCGCGTATCTCCATACGAATTAAAATTTATAATTTTCACAGATATTTGCAGATATTTGCAGATAGGGATTGTAATACATTATTAAGTAATTGTAATATGATTCTGGCAAAGTTTTCACTGTTCGCCATTTCACCATTGCAGTTTGTCAATGTTTTTCGCAAATCATTAATTTTCCATATCAAGTTGATCTTAATATATGATCTTGCTTGTATTATCTTCATATGATTAAGCCTCAAATTGAAATTCTAAGTTTTTGATACGCAGAAAATGTTACAGGTTGCTCATATAATTGAAATAATCAATCCTATGTTACATGAAATTAAAGATGATGCGTATTTCGCGAATGCTCACATCCCGCGCACTTCTATTTGCAAAACATGTGCGAACGGTATCAATTAATATCATTAACAATTCCACGCGATCGTTGCGATATCGCAGCTGAATATCTGCTGCGATCGATCAAATCCGATATGATAATTAAGCCCTGTGGCTTCATATTTGATCGTGTCTCGCTTCATCCGTTAAAATGCGAGCTGAGTGAGATATAAGTAAAAATATTATCGTGAACCCTGTGTAATACTTATTAATTTTTATATTAAATTGTAATTAAGTTTCGCGTAAAATGATAAAATAATTGTGAAGGAACACTTGTTTCTCGCGAAATTAAATTATTCGTACATTACGCCGTCAGTAATACCCATCAAAATACTCGTTGTGTGCTAGGGGTGGTTAATATTTAAATATTACGTGTGAGTACACACGTGCACATTATATCATGTTGTATATTTATTATTATTTACTCAGATATTATATTGGGTTGTGTAATAAATAATTTGGGACTTTTCCGATAAAACGGAGTCACGTAACCCAGCTTCTCCAAATGCAACGCAATAATTTTGTTTTATATCTTCAATGTTTCTACTATCTTTCGCATTGTTGATTATTTTAGATTAATGCTTTGATTTTGAAAATTGATCTGTTAGAAAATTCGAAATTATAATACTTGTTACGAACACGATTACATCTACCAATCCGCGAAAAGCGGTAATATCTAGCAAATCACGACATATTAAACCAACACAGTCAGCGATTAAAATAATTTTGACGTTTTCCTAATTTCTCGTTGGGTCCAAGGGTTGGCTGGGCCACAACTTTTTCTCTCTCTTACTCTATTTCGCTCTCTCGTGTTCGTGAGTACTCGTTTCTACTGATACATATCGAGTGTGAAGAGTCTCAGAATACTCGAGCGACGTCTTCGTGCCAACCCCTCGGTGTTCGGCGAACCGAGTCGACCCCTCTTGTACGACCTTCTACCCCTCCAGCAGCCACTCCTTTGCACTTTGTTTATTTCGCTTTCTCTTTCGTGCTTTTGTTCCCGCATCCTAAAATTTATTTCACTTTGCTCCCCACTGCACTTCTCGCTTCTCATGGCACATTTATTCCGCGTGCATTATCATACGCGTACATGTATAAGCGCGCATGTGTGTATGTGTATGTATGTGAACGCGCGTAAATATGTTTTAATAAATATAAATGTGTAATATCAATTATCGAAAATAACGTTAAATTATTAAAGAAAAAAATCTTTTTCCTGCTATTACTTGATGTAATATTATTTATGTTATGAGCTTTAAAGAAGAAATTAACCGTAATAATTTAATGCCGTAATAATAATTAAATAAAGAGTAATATTATGATTTAATACATAAATTACGATATTGAGAAATATATGTATATATTGAGATATATAAATAATAATTTGCTCTAACAACTGAAAAGTATACATATATTTATTAATTTTTGTGGAACATTGTCGAATAAAAGTTTGATTCTTCGCATTACTAATTCTGATATTTCTTTTTCTTATTTCATGATATACAACGTTTTCTCTGTAACAAATAATTGCTGAGGGTTGTTTATTACTTTTTAATATGATCGAGGCATTATTTTTTCATTGACAAAAGCTGAAGCGAGGGATTCCCAAAAACTGTGTCAAAATAGTCGATATCACATATAGGAATTTAAAATCCAAAATCCAGTCTTAGAAATGTTAAGCGATAGTTTAATGTTTACTTTTACTGTTCTTAAATTTTTGTTTTATTCTATTTAAGTATTTTTAAATGCAAAATTTATTTCATGTTTTGTACAAAAACGTTTCATTCCATTTCATGTTCTAACTTGCCAATGAACTGATATCAAAGAATAATTAAATGGTTTTCGAAATCTTATTTTTATATTATTCATTACTATATCATAAATTAATGAAATAGCATTTATTTTACGCCTGATAAAAATATATACCAATAAAGTAACGCATCGCGAAACAAAGTTCTGACATGTCCAACACGAAATTGCGATTTCAGGAATTTCACGATTCTCAGATATATCAAAAAATATGCGCAGAGTTTTTCTTGCGAATACCGAAAAACTTCAGCAAGGATTTGCGAACTTTTCGACAATTTCGATGTAATGATCGTTTAATGGAACCATGGGATTGGGAGTTTAAAGCAAGGAGGCGGTGAATACTAACTACTGTTAAATTGGCAGTTTAGCCAGACGTCGGGTTAAGCTCTATATCGCGAGCGGCCACGGACTAACTCGACGTAATGTCCCCCGGCCGAGCACACAATTGCAGCTTGCAAGCGTGACTGTTGGCAATGCAATGTGACTCAAGGTTGACGTGGCCCAATATATGTTCTCGTCTATCCCAAAAGTGCAGCTTCGTGCAAGGTCGCGATAAAAAGAAAACAGCATGGGAAAAGTCACGCGCTCGATACATTTGCAGCTGAACATCACAGGATAAAATTTTATCAAAATTCTTTTGATGTTTAGTAAAGAAATAACTCTCTACTTATCTATCAGCATCATTAAAATTTAATTCTAATAAAATTGTCAGAAAATGAATCATATTTGTATCTCTTGTGTAAAAAATCACCAACATATTTATATTTATGATAAACGAAATATATCGCTTTCCAATATTTCATGTGGCAATTATAAGAGCGTTGGTCCTCTATAAAAAGCATTTTTTTTTAAATATGAATACATCAGAGTGTACCGTGACAACAACGGCACTGTTGGTGATTTAACTCGATCGTGGCTGAAACTGTCGCTTGCTGTATGAAAGAGTAAAGGGGTTCGGCGACACACACGATCGCTTTTGATCCTCCAACCAGGCGCGTGCACGCGTCATCCCTCGGATGCAGGGAGGATAGCGGGATGGTACACATCGTTAGCATGCTGATCTCAGGCATATCCATCCTCGGCCACCCGCCGTTTTTGTTACCGAAAATCCTGCAAAGCCTGCGACATGCGCGCGAGTTTAGCCTTGACTCCGTCCTTTTACAGAAAAGGACAATGGATTTTTTCTGGTGGCATCAATTTAAACCCTCGGCACACAAATCTCTAAAAATGCCATATTTTCAAAGCTACTTCTTTTAAATGATAACGGTAACGCTATGAAAAAGTAAAGTTAGGAGTTTTCTAAATTAAAGTGCGCAATTATGCCGAAAAAGCCATCTATATGTGCAAAAATTGAAAGTATTCAGCAACAATAATTAGAATAGAAGTGGTGTTTATGATTCTTGTTCCGCGATAGCATATTCGTGTAATCTCTTACAACTTTTGCATTAAATTTTCATCTTTCTTTTATCCCTGAAATTATATGTATAAAATAATTTCTATAAATATATTTTAATAAATTCGTGAAAGCTGTAATTATTAAACGAACTGAGTTCCTGTGCAGGCTTGTGTTTGAGTAATAACACGTGGGTTTAATAACAACAGCAACAAAATTTAAAAATCGACACGTCGGACCGGCGCGGCGCCGCGGGATGCAACAAATCGACCCCCCCGCGAGAATCGACATGTGCAGGAACGACAACGAGGAGTAGCGCGCGTGCCACCGTGTAACAAACATCAGATGTACGAGAGAGGGGTCCGATAGCTCCGTCACTCGGTGGCAGTGGTTGCTCGGCAGATCGGGGGTTGAGGCAGGGGTGTTCGAAAGCGAGGAATGGCGCGGGTTCCGTGCGGCAGTGGATGGATGGGCGAGTTGTGAGTTATCAGGGGCGGGCAGGCTCGTGCGGTTCTACTACTTCGCGAGGGACGCCGGTCGAGGGGGTGCGACGGAAGCGTGGTAGTTCTGGCCTGGTGCTACCCGCACCAACCGGTGGGTGGAGGCGGTGGTTTGGGGTGATCGATATGCCGTGCCGTCACCAGTGCCACACACCACGCTACGAGCACGTACATTGCGCTTCAGCGACGACGACATAAGGAGAAGATAGTTATCGGGGACACGATTGTTTCGGAAGGGACGGAGAAACGTGTTCGCGAATGTTTGCGCGAGTGTTTCTGCGAGATTCGCGCGTAAAATATAATATATTCTGAAATGTTCATGGTAGGTTGTAATTATTTCTTCTTACTTGCAAGCTAAAAGTCTTCAGTCTAACAGCAATAAAAATATTTTTGAGATATCTCGAATGATATATGATGAATGTGTGAAATAGTTTCGGCTATATAAATTTGTGTTACGTAATAGAATGTCATTTCAAATATATTCCTAGAAATATAAAGCGTTCAATCTTATGTATGTATATTTTCTTATATAATATTGATAAAGTTAATAATTGACTAATTTAAGAAATTTCAGAAGTATTAATAAAATCAATTAGACAATTAGCATTATATATAATTATTGATAATGTATTCTACATTGTCCGAACATTTGTTATATTAGTTAGTTTAATTAAACTAATAATTAAAATCAGATAATTATCAAATTAAAGAGTTTTTATTGGTCAATAATATTTTCTAATATTACTTTATATTTATATTTTATTCAACGATTAATTCCGTTTCTAATCAAATCACTCGTTCTCAGCATTCATTTATTTCGCGTGCTGTACATCGCACGTCGCCGTTCGTACAGGGTGAGAGCATCGGCGGGGATGAGCGAGGGTGGTTTCGAAGCGATCAGAACTACGGGGACCACTCCGTCCGTCCCTCGGCATCGATGCCACCCTGTCTGCACCCCCAGATCGCTCTAGTTCGACACGTACAGACGCACACGCGCGCGTCACGAGAAGCGGACGCCCCGCTTCTATTCCACCGTTTTCTGGGTTAAGTAGAACATCCTGCGGGACGTCGTCGTCGACATCGGTGTCGTCGCCGTGCGACGTGTCCGTATATACCCGGTACGCGATCGTGGATATACGAGTACATAACGTACACAGGGTGTCTTGAAATTACCCGTGTGAAGTTAGCCCCTCTAATTTTGAAAATGCCAATTTTGATTATTTCAATCGTTTGCCCATGAATGCCCCTTTGGAATTTTCGTTTGCCCCTTTTTAGTTCAAAAGTTACAGCCAATTCAAATTTGGGGGGAGGGGGGGCAGCTTCACACTAGCCCCCCTTTTCGAAAAATCGAAAATTTTAAAATTGCAATCGTTTGCCCACGAATGCCCCGTTGGAATTTTCGTTTCCCCTCCTTCGTTTAAAAGTTATGAATAATTTGTGTTCGGGGGGCTAATTTCACAGCTGCCGTAAAACGCGCTAAAACCGCAAAATCGAAAATTTTCTTTTTGCTATTGTTTGCCCACGAATGCCCCGTTGAAATTTTCGTTTGCCCCTCCTTCGTTTAAAAGTTATGAATAATTTGTGTTCGGGGGGCTAACTTCACAGCTGCCTTGAAATTGCACGTTTTCTATTCGTTGTAAATTAATAATGCTAGTTTTGCGGTTTTCTCTTTCTTTACAGAATTTTAATAATATATATACAAAAAATGGAACTTAAAAGTATGTAAAGTATGTAAAGTAAAGTAAAATTGGACCAAGCACTCCGCAAAAAACGTCCAGAATTGATAAATCGAAAAGGTGTTGTCTTCCACCACAATAACGCCAGACCTCACACATCATTGACAACTCGGAACAAATTACTCAGTCTTGACTGGGATGTTTTGCCTCATCCTGCGTATTCACCGGACCTGGCCCCTTCCGATTATCATTTATTCCGGTCGTTGCAGAACTCTTTGAACGGAAAAATCTTCAAGGATGAAGAGAACGTCAAAAGACACCTGGATTGGTTTTTCGCCGATAAGCCTCAGATGTTTTACGAACGCGGCATAATGAAGTTGGTGAAAAGATGGCAAGAAGTCATCAATAAAAATGGTCAATATATAATTGATTAAAATTTATTTTGTGTATAAAAAAAATTGTATTTTATTCCACCTTAAAAAACCGAACCAACTTATTTGCCAACCCAATATATTAATAATTATATATATATAATTATATTAAACATATAAATTTATATATAAATTTATGTTTTATATATTAGGTCATTCAACCAAGTAATCCGGATCGCGTTTAGATAGCGATGAATCACCTTCGTGAAGTTGGCACCTCATTTTTTAAAAAATCGATTTTTTATTAAAGTTCTGGTTGCATTCCATTGAGTTATAAAGTTCTTTGCTAAATTTATCAATAGTTCTGGGGAATTAAGCTAAAAAATCAATTTTGAAGTTTGGGGGTGCTAACTTCACAAAATGGGATCACAAAATTAGCAATAACATTAAAAGTTTTAATTTAAAACCGTTGAAAATACTGAATTTTGTTATAAGGATTTAAGAAATTTTCAAGATTTAAGAAGATACAGCGATTTTTCGTGTCACGAGCCAAAAAAATTTCTAAGTCCGAAGGAGTAAAAAATTTTTTGGAAATCCGACGTTCTGTTAAGAGTTCTGTATAGCACCTCAAGAGTTCTAACGATGACTCTTAAGACTCGAAGCGCTAAAAGCAAGATTTAAGAAGATACAGCGATTTTTCGTGTCACGCGTCGAAAAAATGTCAAAGTCCGAAGGAATAAAAAATTTTTTTGGAAATCTGATGTTTTATTGAGAGTTCTGGGTAGCATCACAAGAGTTCTAACAAAAATCCTTATAACAAAATTCAGTATTTTCAACGGTTTTAATGTTAATAAATCTTCTTATTGTCGACACAAACTGGCAATTTTAATGTTTTAATGTTATTGCTAATTTTGTGATCCCATTTTGTGAAGTTAGCACCCCCAAACTTCAAAATTGATTTTTTAGCTTAAGGTGATCCTGGAGTGACTAGTGAAACAGTGTTGCCATTTGCACACATACATATACAAAAATTGTAGTTGAAATGCTTTTTATAAAAATTTCGCAATTTGTACGCACAAAATTGCGGCAGTCTACAATCGGGATAAAATAAAGGAATATAATGAAGCTTTTCGAAGTGACTTTAGAAGCGTAATAAAAAAAAATAGTGTGCGTGAAAATCTTGTACATACTTATGCATAGATACATTTCTTACATGCATTTCATTATATTCCTTTATTTTATCCCGATTGTAGACTGCCGCAATTTTGTGCGTACAAATTGCGAAATTTTTATAAAAAGCATTTTATTGTGCAAATGGCAGCACCATCGCGAAAAAGTTCCCTAGTTACTCCAGGATCCCCTTAATTCCCCAGAACTATTGATAAATTTAGCAAATAATTTACTCCATAAATTCATCCGGTTTTCGGAGCGATTTTTGAACTCGAACCGGTTCAAAAACGCTCCAAAGAGCGTATTTTTGCTCCGGTTTACAACCCTGTTTCAAACTCAATGGGATGCAACCAGAAATAATTTATATTTAATATATAATTTTTAATAAAAAATCGATTTAAAAAAAATGAGGTGCCAACTTCACGAAGGTGTGCATCTACGTGTTTCCGCAATGCTGACACGAGTTGATAGCTGAATGTCTTCCTCACGCAGGAGAAGAGGAAACTTGGCTTATATAAGATGATTTCGACATATTACTATAAAACTGAAATGAACGATTATTTCATGTTGCACCAACAAAAGTGTTCGTGTGATAGGTATCTATTTCTTATAATTATAATAAACTTGTAATTTTTTGTCGTCATCATATCTGATTATTTATACAAAGTAACGAACGATCGCGGAGGGTGTCATTTCAGAACATGACTGACCCAAAATTCAATATCGCGAGGGCGTTTATGTAAATTCCGTAACGCGGAGCGTTCGCTCTCTAATTTCCCAAGTGGAAACACTTTGCATTTTCTCTGGCTATCGCTCTCTAATCCCGTCCCACGTGTGAGCCCACATATGATTGTCTACTTGAAATCAATACGTGTATGGTGATATAGTTTATTGGCACCTCGGTCAACCGGTCGCGCATAATTGGAATCCGAATCATGCGTTGGCGGGCGCGATCGGTATAGCATGCACACGCGTGTCCTTCGACCACGTGTCGCTCCGCATGTATGTTAATTAAACGGTCTATCGAGAGAAGATTTTCGCTCTATGTCGCTTCACGGTCTTCTTTTGTCTCGGTATCAAAGGGAACTCCACGTGAGAAAGCAATCGCTCGATAAAATCAAGTCACCGATCCTTAAAAATTCCGCTATAAAAATGCCGGGAAAACGTATACATGTACAAAGATGTGCATGAAATGTTTAAAGGTAAAGTTTACAGAGGATACAGCGAGTTAAAGATATATCGACACATACGTGCGCGTAATTATGTACGCGTTCGATCAATTTAGTTGCCGCGCCACGTTACCTAACTTGAAGGAGATGTATTGAATTAAATAGCGTGCGCGGATACTTCGTTTTTCCTCTTATCTGTCTCACGTAATTTTCCTATTTCATATCCGGAAGGCGAGCCTAGCGCTAATTCCCACATTAACGTTCCCCGGCTCGAAAACTGGCGCGATAAAGCTACGAGGCTGTTAAGACGTTTAAGCCGCTCGCCCGCCTGGCTAATTGTAATCTCGCGCAGCGATTTCGCATTTATCAGATGAACGTCGGCGGCGCGCGGGCAATTAAACGGAAGCGAGAGCGCCGAGCGAGCGCGCGATAAATCGCGCTCGGCGCCTTCGTGCGTAAGGAGGCGGCCCGCAACGCCGCTAATTTATTCGCGCCGCTGCCTTTTAATCGGCCGGCGTCGGCGTCGTCGTCGTCCTCGTCGATGCCGATAATTGGATAACGCGCTGCACACCGCTGCAGAACAATGCATGATCGCCTCTGTTATTCCGATACGCGATGCACCGCGGCCGATAACTGTCGTAAATCTCCGCGAAATCACGAGTGGGCGTCGGGAAACGCCGCGCACGCGAGTGCACTTCTGGTTTCCGCGCGACGAGACGAGGAGCGACGTGTGCTAATTACTCCGGCGAGCTGATGGAATTTAATCGCTCCGACACGCAGACACGACCGGTCGAGATCTGCGAGGTTTTCGACGGCTCTTGCCGTCGTCGCGAGTCACGAAGGCATCGGTACAATGATGAATACGTGCGATAAACTTGCTAGGATTCCATATTTATAATTATTTATATTTTTTGCCTTAAAGTATAGCTATTTGGAATTGTCACAATGAGATAATTTTTATTTTCGTAAATACAATAACAAAATAATAGAAAGGAAGACTCATGCATAATTTTGCAAAACTAAAAAGGAGAATATTCCTTCATTTCTTCTCGATGTTGTACTATAAAAATATTTGCGTGGATTGCTCTTACATTTCTTTGAGCTTTTCGATGATAATGCGTAGGTGCGAAGATACTCGCGCGTTTGACTGGATAGTACGAAATTATGCGTAGTAATTGCTGTCGTTGCTGGTATGAGCTGGTATGAGTTTACGTAGCTGCAGTTTTCAGAGGGTCGTCGGGGCCATCTCGATACAGTAATCGCCGTGCAGAAGTCCCCCGGAGACTATTCGGTTCGTTAACGTGGAGAACTTAAAGGGGACGGCTCGGTATCTTCTCTCGGCAACGGTGCAATCTTCCGCGGCGGATCGATGATTGCGCCACGATTCGCGTACGCCATTTTCTCACCTTGTTAGATATTAGCGTACACACATATTTTCGTGGAAAATAAAAACTGACGTAAAAGTTAAAGAAATGAAATATAATGTCAGATATGTGAAAAAAGGGAGAGCGAGATATCATTAAACAAAATAATTATTATAATACAATTGGAATAATGATTAAATTTGTACGGAATTGCATGTATTGTATAATTCACATATAAATACATGTAGCTATGACATACACATGATCTGTCTTTCGATTTTACAATCGCGACATTCGCTGCGCGATCGTGCTGATGTATCTTCAGGATTACATCGATAGTCAGCGGATCTTCGTTGATCATACAAGCCGAAATGCTTACGGATTAACAGCTCTCCGAATTACGAGGATTGCGCGCGGAAGCGTCGTGTTTCAGCAACGCCAAAGTGCGATGGCGATTCGGTTTCACCGAAATGCCACTGGATCGCTGATTTCGTCGATACAGCGCCGATATACGCCGGATTTTCCGACGGGATCGAGTGTCGACGTTTTACGTTGCGCACGTGCACACACGCGCACGCATACACACACGTGCGTCGCACGGTGTATAAATGCTTCGTCTAATTCTTAGTTACGTATAAATTTAATATCCTAAATACACGTATCGTATATCTTACATAATCGTGCATACCTCTTATTCTCATAAAGAACAGATCTTTCGCCGCGCTTTGCCACCCGAGAGTCAAAGGAGATCTTACTTTACCTTTGAAACTCACGATATTTCGTCGCATTCAGCGACGAATCCAGATCGAGCACGAGTTAGCGTATCTTGGTATTCGCAAATCTTAATTTCGCGACATTTCCACGCTTACCGCCGTTGCGCGAGTAAAGGCGCGTCGTAAAAGAGGGTCGGGCTTTTCCATCGCTCAGCCATTGGAACCTCGGAAATTTCGCTTTGGAGGTCAGTGGAGTGCTCGCTCGTTGTGAAGGAGCAACGACGAAGAAAAAAAGAGAGAGAGGAGGGAAAAAGAGAGATGAACATCCGCGGCTTTCGCCGCTAAAGACGCATAGTTCGAATCTCCCCTCGATCTCCTCTCGCCCCTTTTACTACTCGGACGTACTCTTTCGGCTTCGCTCTCGTCTTTTTTCCCTCCCTCTCTTCTCTCTTCTCGGGAAAAGACGGCGTCCTCTCTTCTTGTCTCTTTCTCTTTCTCTCTCTTTCTTTCTTTCTTTCTCTCTTCCTCTTTCTTCCTCTTTCTCTTTCCTAAAGCGTCTCCACCCTCCGTCTCTATATTCCTCCTTTCGTCTTTCGTGTACAGCATTCATCGCCTCTTCCTTCGCCTTCAGCCACCCCCACAATCCAGCTCTTTGGTTTTTTTCCTCTTTCTAACCGCGAGAGAAGGAACCGGGAAAAAGGAGGGCGGAAACGATGAAGGGAGAGACGGGAGAAGTGGGTGGCTCCTCTTCTCGCCACGGCGCCTTCCTTTTTATCCGGCACGGTGGACTCGGAATAAAAGGCGAAAGCCGCTCGGCTCTTTTGATGCTGCGTCTGGCTCAACCGCGCGCTCCTTACGTGAGTACGAACGTTATATATCGGGTGGTCAAACGCAACTTTGACTTTCCTTCTCTGTCTTTCTTATGAATGCGCAAAACTTTTGGAGAAGATCGCTAAATACATTTGATTCTTTGAAGGATCTCTAGGTCTCGAAACGTCTCACATGAAACCGCCAGTAATGACTTTGTTCTCGGAATCTTTCATAAAAATGTTTCCTTTTCTAGATTCTATCATTAAATGCAACGTTATAAGAATTGTATATACGGAATCTTCGGGTAATCGCGGTAATAATTTTATTTGCATTATTTTTCTGTGATGCCTCTGCCTTCAATTTTGCTTTTTACAGAAGGCGACACTTAATTCGGCCGCAAGCGCGGTCGACGTTTTCCGCAGCGCGATCACCTCGTGATATACAAGGACCGAAATCCCTGTCTCTCTCTTTCTCTACTTCCATCTCTCGGGGCGTTTTAACCCTTTTCCTCGAAACTGCCGACCGGCGACGTTATCTTCCGCAACGCGCGCGATTAATAAAACGAGGATTCGCCGCCGCTGCGGGCGACCGGCGAGGGTTTTAATCTTTTTTCCCCTTCCGCGCTAATGGCCGCTGTAGAAACCGGCGCGGTATTGTGCCAGGGTTTAGGGGGATTACCACGGTCCACCTCGACAACCCGCCGGGTATATCAGGGTCTCGGTGATCCTGCTAGCCACCCTCCTCTGTCCTCCCTCTCTTCACCACCCCACCCTCCAGTCCTCCGCGTCAGCCAGTCGCGGTTGTCGCAATTGTCGAGAGTCTCCCGGTTTTGCGTGCAGCTTCTTGCGTGCCCGAAAATTTTGCGCGAAAAGCGTATCTCCTCTCTCCCTCTCTTTCTATCTCCCTCACTTATTGTCTGTCGCGAAAGTAGAACGTAGCTTTGACATTTTGCATTACGTTATTGTGTGCTTCTTTGGATATGTATTTGGACACTCTAAAGTTTTGGAGCTTTAAATCGTCGTTTCTCTGAATAACTATTCAACGCTCTGGATACAAGGTATTTCAAAATTGAGTGTTTGTCACATGAATCCTTTCAACAAATTTGAAGGGATCGAGCTTTACGTGCTTTGGATGCGTGGATAAGTAACAACATTTTTCTCTCTTGCTGTAATACTGAGTGAATCCTGCTTTTTAACACAAAATCTCAATTCATGGCTTGATTCGTTATTCAATGCCAGGAATCGTGAAAAAATTGTTTGCGAATCGATTAAAATTACAATTGTACTTCGATTTATCAATATCCCCCACTTCGCTGAGAAAAAGATATATTCCGTTCTTGAAAAAAAAATATTTGTATTATCTCGCTTCTCCATGGTCTCTTCCTATGCAATTGTCGGAAAATTTCCAAATCCGCTGTACCACCGAATCGATACCGAAAAACCGCGTAACCTCGGTGAAAATCGCGACTCGGTAAAAACTAACGTTTCATACGTCGGCGGGCAATTTTTTCCGAATTCCTCACGCAATAATTTTCCGCGATGCGCGCTGTCGCTCGAAAGTGACGTGGCGATTTTTCCCTTTGCGCCTGTCATAGCCGAGCTCCCATAATACGTCCGTGCCGTTATCCGCAAGTTTAAACTTTCATCGAGCGATCTCCCGACCCAACACGGCATTCGTCAACGGTCGCGTCGATATCTCGCTTTCAGCGTTAATAGAGCGTCGCGTTTAAAAGGCACGCGTCATATTATTAGCGCTAAAAGCGAGACGAAGATGCGAGAGGGAACCAGCATCACCCGCCCGGAGCATTTTACTCAATTATTCGACGTCCATCGCGCTACACCGTGGTCGAGCCTGTTTGGTTAATTTTGAATTAACGCTGCGAAATTGGAAATGCGACAGCGACGATGAAATTCGATTTGCCGGATTTCGCGGCGGTCCGTCGATACTTTTCCGCCCGCCGCGCCACGTGACTTTCGTCGGATTTCTCGATAATTTACAAGGTGATCTATAAATTTAACAAGAAGACTAGCTTTTTATTTCCGCGACCGGCGAAGTGACAACGTCACTTATCGCTGATGCGGCTGACCTAAATATCACGATCAATTATCCGTCGTACACCGAGTTGCGCTTTTATTTCGGAGGCGGAGTGCCTCGTAGTGTGAATTTAATAGTAAATGATATTGACGTATAATTATTATTCATGTTTGAGATATTGGCAGATTTACGATCTAGAAGCATGCGATCGAGAATTCCAAGTGAAACTTTCTTCCTGACAAATAATCGAAATTATATAAGTTTTTGTGATCCCACGTGATGATCGCATTAAAATTCGATCGTGGAATATTATAAAAGCTCAGATTATGTCCATTTTAGATAACGGCCTGTGCATTTCATTTCTTTTATACGTCCCGTATATAACGGGACTTCGCACGCAAAATGTTCGAGGAAAGATTAGAGCCATTTTATGATCCTCGTTTCCTTAATAGCTGCGGGCTATGAATGCCATAACTTTGGCTGTACTTCAAAAAGCGCGATACGTTACTAATTACACGTTACTCGTACGTGCATTTATATGCACATGCAGTAAAAAAGAATTCATCATTAATCATGGGATAACCTGGATTCTGATAACTAAATACGAAATTATCAAAATATCTATCCTCTATATGTATACTTAATTAATTCTGATTATTATAATTGACAGTAAAAATAAAATAGTCTGCCTCTTTCGCTTCGTGTGTACTTGGTCCAGGATGAATGTCAACCTATCCTAGGATGCAAGGATTCTCGTATCACAAGCGTATCAAATATGATACCTTCAAGACCTAGAAGCGTCACGTAACATATTAATCGCACGCGCATTATACGCGTGCTATAATCTTATTGCGCCGGACTCTTGGATCTTCTTTTTTTCTTCGCGTCGGAGCGTAGAGCCGTGTTTCATACGAACTCGCGTGCCATAAAGCTCGGGTGCGTTTGTGGGAGCTTTTATGGATCGTGAACAGGTCGCGGCTTGTGGCTAGCAGCGCGGTGCTTTTGTCTGTGCGCGTTGCTTGACGCCCTTCCGCGGCTACTCGAACCTCTCTCTCTTTTTCTCTCTGTCTCTCTTGTTCTTTGTCTTTATCTTTCCCTTTCCGTGCGCGGATGTAGTACTCTTCAAGCTTAATCGACGAAACGCTGCGGCTTGCATTAAAGCCTGGGTTATCAATTATTGCTAATAGCATGGTAATAATTGAGTTTGAGTGCAAGAGTGATCCGCGCCATATTTTTCGCATTTTGGCACAGGCGAAGCTTCGCGGGAATATTTAACGTAAAATTTATCTCCTATAACTTTTCCCGTGATGCGAAAAACATATCGTTCCCTGTAAATGAACAATTGAGAGAAAAACAAAATATATCAGTATTAAAGTAGTATTGTATTTTCGAGCGGTTCGCTTAACAGCAGAAAAATTTATTTCGCGGATATCATGCGGGTGCGATGCGTAGCTGAGCCCCATTTCTCGCCTCCACTTCGCTATCGAAATCCCGTGGCCTCGTATTACGCTCGTAACTTCGTACTCGCAACTATCGCGAACGCCCGGAGCACTTTCCGACGCATTTCCCCTCACATCGGTGCAATTATGCGAGTACGGCAATTCGTCGCGCCTCGTGCGCGCTACGATCGATGCGCACTTTCCGCGGTGAGATTAAATGGGTTAAAAAAATGCAGCGGTGTGCCTGCAAGCGAGGGTGAAAGGGACGACTAGAGACGCAGGAAAGGGTGCGCGACGAGGCGAGATTTCCCGGGAAATCGCCAGCGCGACATCCGCAAGCCGGAAAACTTGTAATTGGTTTGCGGTAAGCCGACGTTTAAATTTCGGAGCGTTCGCTTGCTCGTTCGTGCTCGCGCACATTTACGCCGGAAGCGCACGCAACTCGCACAATTCGACTAGTTTACCAAAACAAAGCGCCCGCATCGGCCAGTCGAACTCTTTTTTTTCGTTCGCGTGCTTCGCCTGTTTTGTGACTCGTAATGCGTCACGCGTGCGTTCCGCGATGGATTATGCGATTTAACCGCGTTGCACGTGAGCCAATTATACCAATTGATGGATAATTTCACTGTAGAAAGCCAAACCTTCCAAAGAAAAATGTAGTAAAAAAATTGAACATCTGCCGAGTTTTTGTTTAAATATGAAAAAGCCTGCGATTCGAATCCTCGATAGAATCTTGAGCAAGATGTAAGGAAACCTTTCGTGAGAATGAGAAATCCTCTCTCTTCTTTGAAGCAGCCTGTAAGACAATATCGGTGCGGTACCGCGTGCGGTGAATATTCGCCGAGAGCCACCCAAGTGGACCACCGGCCAACAGTAGGAACCAAGAGGAAGCAGAAGTAGTGGAGAAAACGAGACGAGCTAGCGAATCGCTCGGGATACCAGAATAACGCACTTGCCGAGGGAAAAGAGAAGGAACCGCCGCGGATGAAGCTCTCTTCGGATTTTCGCGGTACCCGTTTCTATTACAGGGTTTCCCAAAACTTGAACTCGCTAAATTTATACTCACGTGTTCTAGTTCAATTGCGGGACTGTAAATTCTTACTTTTTTGCGAACAAATATCGTCTTCGAAAATGCATCTTACAAAAATTTTGTATAGACTTTCATATAGACTTTCCACAAAGATCGAGATCCTGTGATAACGCGAGATTCTGCGCCCGGTAATTCCACTCGCTTTGAGCGCGTCTTGACGCTGCGACAGACGTAATGTCGACAGTTTTCTGGAATCTCCCTCTGTTGTCTGGAATAAAATTTCCATCGCAGCTTCCGCGAAGGGGATGATAATTTTCGGCATGCTATCGGCGAAGAAGAAATAGGTCAGGCGAATAGGCAGGAGACATACATAGCCAGACATTGCGGCAGTTGCAAGCTGCGCAGTTTGCTTGTTCGCGTAGTCCTGGGCCGAACATCAATTTCAGCGGCGAGCGTAACGATCCGGCAGGCGGTTGCGAAGGCGAACTTGTATAATTTTCGCGAGCACCGTCGAGGAGTGATTCTGAAGTGACGGCGACCCTCGTCGTCGCGCACGGTTGGATCGGCGGCGTGTCGCGCCATCGTTGCGAAACTTTCAAGTGACCCTCGTCGTCCCCAGAGGCGAGCCAGGCGGCCGATTCCGAGCATCCGGCACGAGGGACGTCCGGAGATTCGGAATAAGTGCCAGACCGGCCTCTCGTTAATGGCGCACGTCGCTCCGGAAACTTTTGCTCTGTACCAACGTGACGCCTGTATGAATAAATATGCGCGTGCATTTGTTGTGCATCTATAGACAATGTCATCTTTTTTATTTAATTCTATAATTTTTATTTAATAAAAATTATTAGTGTTTAATGTCGGAGCTCTTTGTCACAATTAATTTGTATAATTATTGGGATCGCGGCTAATCGTTACATTTTTGTCAATTTACAATATTGCTTGCTTGGACATGTCGTTAAGCGTGTCCGAGTTTGCGGATCAACGCTAAATTCAATGATCAGTGTAACATTTGTATATTCCGCATCATCCCCTCTGTCCATCTTTCGCCTGCTTTGCCCGCGAACAAAATAATTGCTTTGAATTATGAATGAGATTGGTTTTCTACTTAGTTCTTACAATTAGAGATAAAATTCGCCTTATCACACATATACAAGCACTATTGAAAATTCAAATAATCAACTTACAATGACCGACCGCTGAGTTATCGCACAAAGTGAATATTATAAAAATGTGTCACAAGACTTGGACGTGCTCATATATGTGCGACCACGAAGCTCTCATATTTCGTACGTTGCAGAGAATCGAACGAGTGTAATTATCGGACTTTAACGACATCGACGGTTTAACCACCGTCTGTAATAAGCAGCGATCCGCTCGCCCGGCGTCTCTTCCGTTTCCTTCTCCTCTCTCTCTCTCTCTCTCTCTCTCTCTCTGTTCCTCTCTCTTTCTTTCATCTCTACCTCCCATCTCATTCACCGCGCTCGTTCACTCTCGTGCTATTTTTTCCCTCATTCTCGTCCTCATCTCGCTGCGTCCTCATCTCCTGCTCCCTCCGCGTCTCCGTCTCTCCCATTTCGCTCGTTCCTCCCTATATCGCCTCTGCTTCGTCCTCTCACCGTACCCAGCTCTTTCTCTCTCGCACCCCATTCACGGGCGTTCGCTCTCTCGCTCACATCCTCGTTCCGGCTCCCTCATACCCTCCAAGCCACTCCAACGGCACCTCCACCTTCGACGGCCGCAAGCGCAAGCACTCACGGAGGCGACTCTCTCGCGCCGCGGTTCTTTCCACCCCCTTTCCGTCCGACCTCCGCCTCCATACGAGTTCCATCGTTGCCACCAGCTCCTCCACCTCCGCTTGCTCGTTGCACGGACGGAGGTGGGTGGAGGCGAAGTGGTTAGAGGGCCGGGAACCCAACCCGCCCTAACGAGCCGGCGTTCGGGTCGCGTTCGCTATCATCCACGCGAGTCAACGACGTCACCGCACGAGAGCCCGTTAAGGGACGCTCACAACGGTCGAACGATTTTTCCGACATTTTGAGGAACTCTAATGAAGATTGCAACATTGTGCCGTTCGGAATAGCAATTTTATATTCACGATTTCTGTCAATCGTTCAATCTTTGGCTCAATCTTCTTTTTCCTGAAATTGGTGAAATTTCATATTAAGAACAATAATAATTAATATTAATAAAATTGTTTTCAGTTTATTGTTGTCTATTGTTTACACAGTTAATTAACATCTTAAAAAAGTTGTCAGTTTTGTAGATATTAATCCATATAAATATAAAGAACTTTTATTGATACGTGAATTGATTGACAATTGAGAGAAAAAGTTATAAATAAATCGCGCGACGGGGTTAACTCACTTTTCCTCGGTGCGATCGCGGAATGGATTTTCCACGACGGCCGAGACTACCGGAAGTCAGGCGCCACGAACACTTCCGGTGCCCCATCATTTCCGGGCCGGCTTGTAATTTTCGTTCTATAACGCTCCGCGCGTGGCGACCGCGTCCGTCGGCGGTCATCGATCAATTTCACGAGGGGAGGTGCGGGATAAATTGAAAAATTGTCGGGCTCGGTTCAGAGTGGCCGCCAAAAAAGGGCGAAAAAATATAAAAAAAACGCGCGCACGCACACGTCGAGATTTTTTGTCCGATTGAACGCGCTTCCACAGCGACGTGACATACCGCTGGACATCGTTCTCTCTAAAACAACTGCGAAACGGTATTATTTGTCCGTCGAAATTTTCAAGGGTGGGCAGAAGCGACGACTTCTCGTGTCATGGTGCACGCAGAAATCGAGAGAAATTCGAACGTGAATTCTCATCGAAGTGTCGTCGATTCAGCGAGATCGACGAGTTTCTCAACGAAAAGCGATGGAAATGATGGTTCAAGTACCTATAATACACTTGTAGCTATATAGCCGTTTGTTGATTTATTAAATATACAAAAATATCTATTTTACTATAATGCGAGACGAAGTGTGTACTAGCGTATTTTTATCTTAAAAGTTTTGAAAAAGAATTTGAAAGATTCCATTTCAAGTTTTGATATAAGATTACTTGCTACATTGTTATACAATATATTCTTCTCGTCGTTTATACTGAAATGGACAACGTGTATTTCGGAGCAATTTGGAAACGGGGGTTCACAAAGTCCTCCGTTTTTTTGGTCGCTCTAACTTCGTTGATGACCGCAGGACACGGGCGAGGGTTCGTCGGGAAATTGATCGTGATTGTCGAGTGCACCTAGACAGTCTGTGAAGTTCGAACGAACGAGAGAGGTTGCAGAGGGAAGGAGAGAGTCGGGTGGACGGGTGATTTCTGCTCGAGAGGCCCACGGGGGTCCGAGCTTCGTTGCTGTCATACGCAGTCGACGGCACAACGAACTGTCCACCGCCTCCTCTTCGTCGTCGTCGTTCTCGTTCTCCGCCTCCTTCCGTCGACTGGTTGCCTTTCTGACCCTCCTTCATGACCGACCTCTCAATCAAAGGCCATTGATGCACCCGCTAATGGTCGGCGCCGAACAATCCTGGATCACGGGAGAAAATTTCCCGAACCGTGCTGTAAACGGGGAGACGACGTCCCCGGACAACGCCAACGAAATTATCCTCGATGCATCCCCCTTTCTTTTTTCCTTTCTTCCTCCCGGAGTAATGTAGCTGCGTCCGCTGCGACGGTGCATTTTTCTTCTTGTATTTTCCTCTCGCCGGCATGCTCTTTAATCTTTCCTTCTTTTCGAGACACAGGATGAAAAATCAACACAGACGAGACACAAGTGTGTATGTGTGTACATGAAATTAAATATCGAACTGTTATAATGATGTTTCATTTAATGGTTCTCGTAGGTAGTTGGTGGTTTCGTTCACGAATTACGCGATAGCACATTTAAAACTGAGAGAGGTTGCCGTGTTTCGCTTTCGATCAAAAAACAAACTAAAAAAAAAACAGAAGTCGAGGGGGAGCGATCGGTTTGATCGTATCCTCCGTTGTCCGTCCATTATTTATTCGGCGAACTATGCATTCGTAATCTGCGGCCGTATCGGTTGCGCTTCTGCTCGATTCGCTTTTTTGCGTGCCCCGGTGCGCCGCTTTTTACCGCATTTTTTTCGGTAAAGCGCGCGGCGCTCTCTTCGGGACCGGAAATGAACGATGCGCGCTCGTGGCCTCGCGCCGGTATACCGCGCGTCCGTTTGACACACGCCGATCGCACGTGTAAAAAGAGCAGTCGTTCCCCTTTTTTTCCGATAAACGAACGGGAGCACAGTTATGTCCGATCCGGACGAACAGCAAGTCGCGGCGTTATAAACTGCTTAGAAAAACACGATCTCCCAACGAATAAAGTCCACCTGAAAAATGTGTAAAGATTGTCAGACATGCATTTTGCCAAGCGCAGTTTCAACCAGGTGCTCCGTTAAACGGCGCGAACAAGATTTCATCTTCTTTCAATGCATCAGCACGAAATTAAACACCGAAATTAAACAATGAAATTATCGAGTATTAAACCGACAGTGGGACAAAAATGAGAATAGGAAAGAGTGCTGCGCATGTAGAAGGCGTGCTTAATATTCAGCCGTTTCTCGAGATTAGTTTGCAGCGCGGCGAGTTAAAGTCAGCCGAATCTCGTGAAGCTATCTTGTCGCAAACAGTCGCGGTTCCTCGAGCGGCATCCAGCACCGGCGCGCTCATTCGGGCAAAGCGTATCTGTCGACGGAGCTCTTATCAAGCCCGCTCACTACCCTCGGTCCCCTTTCCCGTCCCTCCAACCCCCGTAATCTTTTTCTCGCCCTCTGCCTCTCCTCGTAACCGCGCACGGTTCTGTAAAGGGCGATCGCAACGGGCCGGAAAATAGGCTCATCTGAATGCGGCACGGCGGACTCGGCGCCGTAGCGCGGATGCCGGTGGGACGGGAGGGAGGAGGGCAAAGAGGACTGCCGGAGAATGGAGATCGTCGGGAGGAAGGTTGCGCGGGTGAGGTTGCGGAGGTAACGAGGACTCGGGGACGACGATGCGGCTGGAGATACGCTCCGCTTGATGGCGATGCCGCCCCGAGAGAGCTTCGCGCGGAAGTGAATCGCGCGAGGACGTGGAAAACGCTCCTTCACCCACGCTTCCTGGTATGTAGATGGAAAATGGTCAAGGGTGAGAGGGATCGGACGCGCGCTCGTCGAGGCTGCGGAGGCGTTGGTTTCCGCTCTGCCCGCTCTTCCCGCTCTGTCTCACAATTCCGACGTTGGATATCCCCAGAAAAATATTCGATTTGCGAGGAAGGGTTTAACGATTAAGGGACGATCGCACGCGAGAGGGAACACTGAGAGATTAAAAAGCGAGTTCCGCGCGAGTGCACGGCGACGATGAGGCATACGTGCAAGCATCAAACGCCTGATGGGATACAGGAGCACTGATTTGATTTTTTTATTTTTGCGATATCCGCATCTCTTTTGAAACATGATGTCTTTGATTTCCTTGAAATTGTTTTTAGCAATTTCTTTTTTTTCTTGAAATTGATAGTTCGATGCTTCATCTTCCGTTCACACTTTTACACTTTAGAAAGAAGCGTCTCACACAGAGATTTTTCCTTTTTTTTATTATTTATAAATTTTCAATGCCTGCGTTAATGCTCGCACGCGAGCATAGTCGCCGCCGATTTTTGCGGAGTTGTTCTCTTCCGCCTCTCTTTCGCTCCCCTTTCTCTCTCTCTCTTTCCCTCTCACAGTTTAATATCTCGGCCCGCTCTAAATCGGACGCGCACAAAAGCGTGATAACGAATCACGTCCGTTGCAGACGAGGGCAATGGCACCGGCAGCGGCGCTCCGGGGGCTCCTGGGAACGCGCAATGCTCACCCCCGCTTTCCCTCCCCCGCCCTTTTTGCGTCCCCCCGTCGACGGACGTCATCCCCCTTTTTCGAGGGGGGTGTAAGGGGGCGTCACGCAGCGGTAATGATAGCCAGGCGCATTATGTTTTACGTGGGAGTGGCAACAGCCGTGACCGAAATCGCCGCTCGCTCGCTCGCTCGCTCGCTGACGGTAATTGCATCCTACTTTTCCCGGCCGCACGCTGCGCGTTTTGATAAACATACACACGTACGTATGCAGGCGCGCGTGTGCGCGCAAACGCGCTAGAGCGAGGCGGTCGGGGGTGCGTTACATTCGCGAAACGTACGCCAGAATTAGATATATCGCGTGATTTTCGTGAGCGTTTGAAATCAACGTTTGGAATTCATTAGAGAAACGCTCCCGTTTATTAGAGCGATCGCACGAACGCGAACGAATTTATTGTTCCACTAATGACTCTACTAGCGGAGCCATTGTTTTAAAATGCAACATCGATGCTTTTTGAGGGATGGATGTCATTAAGCTATCACGCGTCTCGATTTTCGCGACATGTTACCTAGAAGCTGAATTCCATATTCGACGTACGTAAATGGCTTGTCACACATCGGTCAACTTTTTCTCGAGCAAAGTACAACGAAGTGCAACTCGCAGCCGCGCGAGCTCTTGTCCTTTTTCTATCGGAATAATAAAATGATAACTTTTTGCCGTGACACCGGGTAGGAGTTGAGCGAACCGTGAAAATCGCTCGTTACCAAGTCTGAGGTGGTCTTTCGAAAATCTCGTTACGGAAATGAAATACACCTCTAGCAGTTCGACGACCTTGCCCGAAGTAAGTTTTACGGGGATCGTCATGGTCCTCGCAATGTCCTGCGGTCGTCTCAGTTCATTACTTTTCAGAATCTGTAGACTAGATCTCTCGGGATATCACATGTTGAGGAAAATTGTTTTTTGACAATCTGCCTGTACATTGCCACCCGAAGTTATACGGCTCTCGGTATTATTTCTTAGTGGTCACTTTCTTCAGCGATATTACACGATTGCATTGCGTCTATGACGGTCGTGGTATATGATAGAAGTTTGAATTGTTCTGCCGTTTCACATTGTTAATAACAATCTGGATAGCGTTGAAAAGATTGATTTTTCTGTAGTTGCGCGCTTCGCGTTTCTTATCAATCTGTGTGTTATACGTATGTACTTTAATATTTCGTAGTTTTAAAATATGGATTTATGGAATCTAAATTTTTAAATACACGTTTTTTAACATAAATGTCGATGTATGAATTACTTTCATCGTAATTTATCAGAAATTGATATTAATTATTTACTAGCCGTATTCATGATTTATATCGCAGCAATAAATTCGCAAGTCGGCGACAAATGGTCCCATTGCCGCGAAATGAGTCGCATAAGTTTAAGCAGGGGTGGCGCAGGAGGGTTCGCGAAGGGGTAGGTTTTAATCATGACACTCTTTGAGCATCGCCAGCGATTACGACGCAAAACCCCGCCGAGTTGGTCGAGCGACCCTCTTCTGGCGCTTTTCTTTGTAGGGCGGAGACCAAGGGAGGGCTTCCTCCCATTCGACATAACATTACAGCTGTTAAGCCGAACCTCGAATGAAAAATCCCACGTCTTCCCCGTCGCGACAGTGAATTATCCTGCGGCGGGATCACGCCAGAATTTCCGCGAGAAGGGTCAATAGGAGTCTCCGTAATCACGCGAACGCGATTCTCGTGCGACTTTTATTGCAACGACCTCGAATGTAAAATATGGAAACAACGTAAGCGCCAAAAAGCTATGTGCTAGTTCCGTGTTCTTTATACTTTCAATATTTTCTTCGCAGCATGCAAATGAAGTCCTTTCTACTCTACCATACTCGTGCCACGTCTTAACTTTTATTATGCTATATTTATTATGTTATATCTTTTATAAATTTATACTATATATCTATATTTTTTGTTAAATTGCTTAAATCGTCTGCTTTTTATATCATTTTCTGAAATACTACCAATTACATGGTTTCGAGATTTGTCATAAAAGAATCAAATGCATTTAAGAACACATGGTACATTATTACATTGCAAATGAGCGGGTTACCAATAACCCTTCCCGGTTTTCGCGGTTCGCGAATCTCAGTCGACCGTCCGACTGGGGATGCGTATTCGCAATTATCCTCGTTGCATCCCCTCGGATCCCCGTGCTGGATAAATAGATCTTGTTACCCCTCGCAAAATCGCGGCGAGCGACGCAGGTGACACAAGCGCACGCGGACCCTTTTTTTGCTTCCTGCTGCCGTCGACAGCAGCGGGAGGACCGTCATCCTCGTAGGGAACGCGAAAATGGAATTCACCACGCGCCCTTTCGAACAGCCGGCCCTCCATCTCCCCCTCCTGCTCAATTCTCGCATAGTCGCAAGAGCGGCAAGAAAATACGCCCGGTATAATTAAATTCTTTCGCGGGCCACGTAAGCAAACATTGATTGCGCCGTCCGCGTCCGCTATTTTTTCTCCCTCCTGCAATTCCGCTTTATCACAATGTTGTTTCTCAGACGTTCGGGGAAGGGGCAAAAATTTCCGTCATTTTAATAATGCGGCCCCGCTTACATATTCGCGTCCGATAATTAATTCTCCTAGAAGGAATTTCAATTGGAAAATTGCACGAGCGCGGTTCAAATGAGCAAATCGATCTCGACGCAGTAAACAATTCACAAGCTGAATCGTATTCGAATTCTGACCATGTCTTCCAGCTTCGCGATATGCAATCAAGTATACATAGATGAATAAATAATCCGCAGATAGATAACAATTTGTGGTTTTCGCTCGAGCAGTGCACTATTTTTTCATTTGAGAAAATGAGCGGAATTCGAATAATTTACGAGGTGAAATGATCGCATTCTACGTCTGTCAATTAGCGTTGCCGAAAGCGCAGCTGAATTTAACGGAATTTACAGATTTTTACAGTTTCTCTCCCGTGTTGAACTTTCATGTGAGTAACATATTACCGAAATGCGGCAGACGTCTGCTAGAACACCCTGTGCATCGTAAGGCGCACCGAAATCCCGAGAGTTGGAGACGGTTCGCGAGGGAGGAAAACGGCGAAGCAAGTGGAGGTTAGCCGGAAATGAACGATGGCACGGGTAGATATCTTTCCGGGTTTACTTCCGGCGGACTCCCAGTCCCGCCCGCAGTCCTTGGATCATGGATCCCATGATTTATGGCGTCGGCGCTGGCGCCTTGGGGATAGCGAAGTGAGAAAACCCCGTAATCGCGTACTAATTTTTACGAAATATTCGCAAACGCTAGCAATGACGATTATTTAACGTCCTTTAACGCAATAATTATTTATTATAATAATTATAATAATATTTATTTCTTTATTAATCCTTTGTTGTATGATTTATTAATATATAAGCACAATATCGCATATCTTATTTTTCAAGAAACGTTTATCATTTTTGTAAAACTTTTTTTTAAAGAATTTTATAATATTATTTTAAAAAGGTAATAATATTTTAATTGTGTAGCAGAAAAGTAAAATCTAAAAAGTCTCCGCGTCTAAGGATATGCAGGCGAGCAAGAGTGGCAGAGGGCAGGAAGGAAAGGACAACGACGCTGCAGTTTTGGCTATCGATTGTTTTATTTGTTCTGCCCAATAATACGCTAGAAACAGTTAGGGTCTTGAGGACTCACGCAAGTACTCCGCCATCACCATGGTCGTCTCTTTTGTGGATTCAAAGTTTCTGATGTGTTCGGTAAATCACGCTTGTGGGAAACGCTCGATGAGATGTAGAAGCGCGATTTTCCGCACGTTAACAGATTCATCACAAATTAAATCGGTAATCGGAAAGCTTCTATTAATTGGTCGTACAGCACAAACGAGCAAACAAATCATCCGCGTGCGCTGCCGACGGAAAAAATATTAGCAGGCGAAGAAATATTAACTGAATTATTTACACGGCAACTGTGCAACGGGCACAACCGACGTCGGAGACCGGATCGGCGATACGCAATAATAATGTTCATTATCAACAAATATTATTCGAGGCGTGGTAATTAGGATACCGCCGCCGATGAAGTTAATTATATGCGGGGGATAACCGGGCCGTGCGTTTGCCCGCGTATTAACCCATTATCGTCGCGTTATTATTATTATGTTTATTATGTAAATTCCATTGCGTGCCCCGCGGAACGCGCATCGCCGCGCCGATTCGCTACGCGACGCCGACGTGCTCTTTCTTCCTTCGCCCTCTTTTTCATTCCGGCCACGTTCGTTAATTAATTCGCGCCTCTTCGCGCCTCGTTATCAATCACACGCCTTTCGACCGGTTAATTATCCTGGAGCTTACTAAGCTGCGTGAAGGTGGCTGTCGCGACAATTTTTTGCGCAAGCACCTTAGAACTATATTTAGCTTGAAACTGGTATGAATGGAAGCGCTCTTCAAGTAATAAATTCCCTTTCGTTACATAAATACGTCCGTGGACGTGAAACAAGTTTTGGATATTTTTCAACTTTTTTATTTTGTATTAAAAAATTCTTCAGAAATCTGAAGGCGACGGAGAAAGCCGAGATCGAAACCAGAAAGGGGTGACGTTGGCGTGGAAGTGAGGGTGGGAGATCGCGTAGTCGCAATTTCCTGACTCCACGAGGCGGTCGTCTTCCTCTCTGAGAGTTGGTGAGAGGAAGGTGGGTGCGGACGAACGAAGGGCTGCGGAGGAAGCGAGGCTCTATTTGCCCCCGAGATACGCCAACCCCCTCGTCGATTATAACCGTATTAAAACCGGCGACGCCGGCTCCGAAATCTACTCGGTGTGTCCGAATTCAGCAGCATCTCTTCGCGCATTCTTAAAGTAATGTTGTAATGCGTAATTTGACGACGCTTCTCTTGAAAAACGTTTCTCTAATATTTCTCTACTGTTTCATTAAAAAATTACAAATTTTTTAGAAAATATGTTATGCCATCAAATCATCGTCGAAAAAAATTGTCCACCAAAGATCGCGTTTATGAAACATCCTTTACGAAGGAAAACCGCGCCTCACTCGTATGTCTTAACACATCATTACTCATTTTAAAGCTTATCGTGCACACACTTTCGCGAATTTTGCAAGTAATGATGATATCGCAGGAACGTCTCCGATAACAAGAAGAAATCGACGCGGGGTATCGCCACTCCGTCGACGTTTGCGAAGCAAAATGCGACTCACCCTCAGTGTGCTGGCAACGGTGGTGGCTCGTGCTATCATCCGACACTGCCGCTCTGTCGCCGCCCCACCGCTCGTCCCTTTCTTCACCAACCTCCCAACAACAGCCACGAAGGCGAAGGTCCACGAACCGCCTCGTTTCAGGCAGTCGGGTCGAGTATCGTCGCAGGTTGCCGTGTAATTAGAGAGGTAGCGACGCAATCAGGCACAGCCGAGGTATCTGCAGATTGCCCCGAAGCTCGACCCAATCCCCTTCCTTCCCCCGTCAGCAATCCTACGGACTCTCCGGTCCTTCATTCCTCCCTGTGTGTCCTCTTAGCGAACCTCGTGCGTCTGCAAAACATACGTACCCAGGTAGAAATTATGTTTGGTAAAAGTATATAAATATTTTACACCCCTTGCACTTTCTCTAACAATTAAAATATCATTACCTTTTTAAAATAATATTATAAAATTCTTTTAAAAAAAGTTTTACAAAAATGATAAACGTTTCTTGAAAAATAAGATATGCGATATTGTGCTTATATATTAATAAATCATACAACAAAGGATTAATAAAGAAATAAATATTATTATAATTATTATAATATCCAGACGTTGGTGGGGATGGGGGGTGGCGATGACTCGGAGGCGGAAATGGAGCAGTCAGAGTCCAGCGGGTCGGTGTGCTTGTCTCCCTCCTCTCGCCCCTTTTCCCCCTGCGACCCCAGTCGTCGTCTCATCCCTCTGCCGCCGTTCGCTCGCTGATCACCGCTGCACTCCGTCGGTCCCCGACCCATCGCCACCCACCCCCTTCATTTCTACCACGACCGATCCGTCCAAGTGGAACTCCGGGATTGGGTTGGGGGTGGACCGCGTGACGAGGGAGCACGAATATATTACGAACGGCGATCGGGGAGGGAGACGCTTTTTTCCATGAAAAATTCCCCGCCCCTGTTGTAACATTCCCGATGTAGATGAGGGGATGGTGGAGGGAGAGCAGTGGAATGCAGGAGGCAGGAATCGATGCTACGTGACTCTCGACTGCGTCTCGACGCGATTGCGAGTCGTGCGATTTTACGATTCGGCAGAAGTGCAGTCGTTCGGCTGCTCGACTTTGCAAATCGTGTCGATTCTGTGAATCGGTGGCTCCACGCTTCGAGCAGATACGACTTTGGATCCCAAAAAAATCCCCAGTTCTCTCGTGGCTCTTTCTTCATCGTGTTACAAGCAAAATCCTCTTGCAACTAAACGAGAAATGACGTCCCTTGCATTTCTATCACCCTGCATAAAAAACTTAATTGAACATAATGTTTATAATTTTTTAATTGTCCACTTGTTCCAACTCGTGTCTTAATTTCCGCAATATCAAATGGGATTCAACAACATTTGTTCGATACGCTCTTGTTTGACATTAGCTACTTTAATTTAAAGCAGTACTTTATTTGACACAAACAGTCGTAAATTAACAATCTGACATTTTTATAACGAACCTTGGATTCGAATAACGGTGCTGCAATCTGAATATTCGCTGAACATCTCCTTGCACTTGTCCGCATACCAAGTGTCTGATCAGACTGACCGCCGTTTTCTTGATGTTACGATCGGTCGATTGGCCCCTCTAGTCGTTAGAAATCGCCAATTTCGAAGATATCGCGCCGTTCCGTGTCGTTCGCAGAAGATTGCGTGGTTGATGAAGAAAAGTCGATAACGCGCCGGGAGAAATATTTTTTTTACAACCCCGACGATGGATTATAACGAGCGCTCGTTATTTGATCCCTAGGTGTAATGTTATTTTATGTCTTTATTAGATTTCAGCCTTTGTTTACCATTGAAACCTTTTCATTGAAAATGGTGAAACTGTAAAAGATCGTGACTTTTAGTTTCTCTAAAAGTCGCCTTTTTGCCATGATGCCACTTGGCTTCGATTAATGTTCTTAATCGTCGTGAGACAATTAATACAAATTATAAAACTATGTAAAAAGTATAACTCTTGGACGACTTGAAAAGTTTCTTAGAAATTAAAATTATTTTTTAAGTAATATTATAAATGTATCGGGATGCTCTACATAATATCTCTGAACACAAGGTTTCACGCAACAATGACGACGATTCTATAATTTCGTCTTCTCACCCTTAAGCGTACGTCCTCTTTAAAGTGCAGCGCGTGAGCCACGCGCTTGTAACGGGTGTTCGCGAAAAAAAGTTTGTTAACGCTATTAAATTTAACTAGAAAATCGAGAAATTTAAAGATAAACCTCTTCTGAATAACATCCATTGATATTAATAGCTATCTGATTGTCTATCTGATTCCTTGAATGTTTACGTAAATGTGTCTTGCTGTGCGGGCAAACCGAAGAAAAACAATGACTAGCCGATCGACAGGCTTTATTGCGCTATCAAGAGAGGAATAAAATAGAAACTGTTTTTAAATCTCGCAATCTGTTGGACTTTGCGTGAGAACCACTTTTCAGTCTTGCAAATAAAGAATTTTATGTTTTTTGAAGGTTGTAGAAAGTAAAACGTTTGATTCAAACAAAAGTCAATGTGCAATTTAACATATCACATTAAAAGTTGCAGATCAAAGGAATTAAGGAAATTAAAAACAAGATTGAATAATTAAAAAAGCGATTATGTGCGATAAAAAATATTTCTTTCTGTCAAAATATGCAAAAGTACCACAACAAAGCCATTGGAATTTTTTATCACTTTGCGAACTTTTCTTCCTCAAGGATAAAAACTTGTGATTTCGTCACGCTCTTGTTAATTCAAGATTGATATATAGATATATTTTGACGTGCGTTATCCGCATCTATTTAATAACAGTCATTTTTTCCCACATTTTTCTCAAAATTTTTAATTCTGTCACACACTGCACACACGCCTTTTCGATCTTCCTCCACCCTTTCTCTTCCGCATCCATGGTCCATCACCTTCTCTTCCAACGACTCCATCTTCTTTTACCCCGATTCCCCAAGTCGTCCTAGGCTTTCCTTTTAGCGTGTTCTTGAGTCTCTCAGATTCGGAAACGCAGCTGCCGCAGGAAAAAGAACGGAGAAAATCGTCCTGTGACGTAGACTGATCGAATTACACACGTCCCTTACCATCGCCCGTTCCTCGATAGGGTGGAAGGGACTTGGAATTGCAAATATCTGATGCGCTCGCTCGGTGAATCCGTCCCGCAGGATATCTTTCTCCCTCTCTCTTTTTCTCTTTCTCTCGTTGACGACGGGGACTTCGTGGTCCTTCGAGAGGGGCCACCAAGGGCTTCCGGTGTACTTAGCACGTGCGATCGACGCTACGTGCCCTCGCCTATGGCACGTGTATGTGCATGCGTGACAGCGGAAAATCAGAACAATCCGCGATGACTCGGCTCCTATCGCTTAGCAACATTCTCGAATGCACGGCTTTACACAGTACTTCCATATCTATTACAAGAATCAAATTTTGACAAATTATTGTGTAATAAATGTAATGTTGCTCCAATTTTGATAAAATTTTCGCGAGGCAAGAAACTTTGTAACTATAGTCTGGAAATCCTTATAGAGCGTAGATTTGGCTTTTAATTTATAATGTAATTTTATATTAAATCTGAGGCAATAAGATTTGAGATATTAGAAATTCTAGAAGAAATAATTTCATTATAATTAATTATTTATTATGAATCAAAGAGACGTAGCATTGTTCACAGGAGTCGTTGCTACTTATATTTCATGAGTTAGGCATCCCTTTCTTCGTAACAATCGCGTATCGATTAATGTGGAGTGCATTTATCACAGCCGGATTCTGTTGCCTCCATCGTTCAAGCATCTCGATTCTGTCCGAACGACCGGAAAATAGCTCAGCGAGAACGATAATCCGTAACGACTCGGCCGAAGATAAAAGAAAGACAGGAGGGTAGTTAGGGGAACCGTGTAGATATATACCATAGCGACGCGGATGCAGGCGGATTACGGAGGTGCACGGAAGGCGAAGTCGTTGCAGGAATCGGAGAATTACCTGGACGAGTCCTCGAGTCCTGTCCGAGGTTAGACGGAACATCGTCTCACTTCGAATAGTAACGGTCTTCGAGTTTCGATTCTAACAATATTGTTCAACTGTTGGCACAATTAGACTCTACACCCTTTCTTCTAGATCATAGGAAAAATAAGACAATCACAGGCAATTTTAATGCAATTAATCAGAAGGGTAAATAGTCACCTTCAAGTCAAACTCTGCATCTTCTGATTTTCTCGATTTTTTAAATTATATCTGTTATGCACGGATTTCTTCAAACTGTTTCAAACCCTAGACTCATAATTCAAAAAGTGCTTAATTTTTCACATATCGGATCAATCAAAATGCATTTAACATCAAATATCACGTTTCTTCAAACTATCGCTTGGATCGTTTATCGAATCCGCTATTGCGCTTCCCTGTCACCCCCGACATTGCTTCGGCGGATATTTGTGTCAATGGAAAACACAGGCGACCGCGCATATATATGGTTCGAACCGTTCGACAGTATCGATATGAGAGCGAGAGAACGAACGAGCGATCGCTTATCCGTCGTCACGGGCGCGTTTTTTTTGCGCCCTTCCCCGAGGATTTATATTTTACCTCGCGATCGCGCGCTGCGACGGGGTCGCGCTGGGGCCACACAAAAAAAGAAAAAATATATAAAATTCTGCGGGAGCAAGCGGAACGGGTACGACCTCGCCGGTGGCTCCTGTAAATTCTTCGGGATATGTATCGATATCGCGTACTCGCGCACGCACGTACCGCGAGCTTTTACTTCGTGGACGAATGAACACAAAAAAATATTCCGACGAGAGAGCGGCACGCGGCGTAAGCCGTACATTTACGGGAAAAATGTTGCGCGCCCTGTTCTCGCCCTGCGCTATTCTCGGATTCGTGGAGCGGGTTATTATTTGAACGTGCGTCGCGTCGTCAGCGTTGCGCGAGCTATCGACGCGACGAAATTGCGCGGCAACCACCCGCGAACGAACCCGTAAAGCTTTGCTATCGAATGGAGAACGAAATTACCAGGGTAGGCAAGGGTAAGAACGCTAAAAGCATTTCCCCGGAACTTGTAGCTTGCGCGTTCGAGGTCGAGGCAAATATCGGCGGTAATGTTATCTATAAGAGCAACGCGATGATGAACGTTCGATCTGGGAGCCCCGCAGTTTCAAATTCATCACTACGAGCGACGGCCGGGGTGGGTGGGAAGGAGGGTGGAGTGATCGGAGGATTAGCCGGGCGTGGAATTAGAGCGCGCCGCGAAGCGATCGTGGCTCGCTCGATAACGGCGTAAATATTCGCAGCCGCTCACGGCGGGGTCGGAAATGCGCGACGCCGAGATTAAATGACGTAAATCGCATTACTCCTCGATGTCTCCTCGAGGGGTGCCGTCATCTTTTTCCCGCTCGTCCCGCGGCGTCCCCCGTTTACCGGAAATCGATCGAGAAGACGGACGGCCGAGTCAATGTCGGGACATCGATCGTTTCTGAATTATCCTGGAGCTGGAAATAGCTCGGACGCTAGTTTAACCATCGCCATCGCGGTTGCGATGTATATTTTTTCGTGCGCGGTATGTGTATATACGTGTGCGCCAACGTTATCCGGAGTTTAACGCGGCGCGGCCGAAATTTTCGCATCCGGCTTCCGCGATGTTTCGTTTTTCGCCTTTTACACGTAGTTCCGATTACAATGGATCAGCGCGGGTTACAATGCTCGCTGCGACAGCGTTTTGTCCCGACTCCGTCGCTGCTGCCGTTTCCATTTTATTTTTGTGAACGTTAAGACTGCTCTCGATTTAGCGATTTCATTGTCTGTTTAGCGAGTATCTTCCTTCGTTCTCCGTTGTGCATTGCGTCAAATGCAATATTGATTTAGATTTAGCGCGGAATATATGAATATAACATCAGACTTAACGTTTTATTCTATTATTAACTGGACAAAATGTGTAATAAAGCATTACCATGCGTCTATCAACATCTAATAGTCATTATCCGTCGGCCGATGATAATTACGTGGGCGCTGTATCGATCCGTTTTTTAGGAAACGGTAATGCGCCAGAATTAGCCGGAAGTACGATATTCGAATTACAACGTTCATTTTGTAAAATACATGATTACGCGATGTTTGATCCGGCCAGTCGGCCAACGAAATAACATGGCTGACCCGAGTTGTGGTCCCGACTTTTGTAAACTGGAAATCGATTTGATATTAACCCAGGTGAAATTCGAACTTTGCGGCGTAGTCGGAAATATCACGCGTTGATAACGAAAACTCTCTCTCTCTATTTGCGGTACGATGATCACTGATTATCACGAGTGTCATTCAATATCGCTAATCGATTCCAAGCATAGAATATATGGCTTTATTGTGAATATATAAGTGGAAAAATTAACGCGAGAAAGTAATACTTCAGACGCAATATGTATCTTAAAATATTGCCGTAAAAAATTCATCTCGTAATTGCCGGAAGAGAAGAGGAATTTTCTCGAGACTGCGAGCTATCGAACGTCATGAGAAAAGAAGTGTTTCACGAATCCTCGCAATTCTCATAAGTCTCAGAAGAGATCAGTGCACGATTATGGTAGGATAATGCTTAATCGTCTCAGCATAAAGAGTGACAATCCATCATCGGTTTGTGCGAACGAGGAGGATATCCTCCTTGTTCTCGTTATGATCGCATCAAAGTCGCGGAGATCCCGGACGTGAATGATCCGAGCTTTAAAAACCGAGATTCGTTCCGCGCTCGCCGATATAGAGCTCCTCCAGCGAGCGCGAACGCCGTGGCATGGGGATTAATCATTGAGCGCGAGTGCTTCGGGGTCCGCATGCAAAATGGCTGCGATCGATCCATTGCACCGCCGACAAAATGATTTCGTAACGAAGCTCTCTCTCTCTAAGCTCCTCCCTTCTCTATTCGTCCACCTATTCTCTTTCCCTCCGTCTTTATCTTCGTCGCTCTCGCGCATCAACTCGATCTCCTCGTTTCTCCTTTCCGATCTCGCACTCTCGTTCGCTCGCCCGCTCTTTCTGCCGTCCGACGTCTGGTTCACGACCTCGTTCTATTCTCGCTGAAATTACGAGCGCCGTCGGCTCCGAGAGAGCGACTTTTGCGCGCAACCGCGTGCCGCGACGGCGGAAACTCCGTCGCGACGCTCGTTCCCGCGAGGAGGTGAAACGATTCAGATTGACGGCGGACGCGCGTTATTTTTGATGATCGGGGTTCGTTTGAAGCTGTCGTAAGACGAAGGTCGATTTGTCGCACGAATTCTCATGAGAAATAAAATTTCTTTCTGATGATAAAATCGCATCATACTTTGTATCTTCTCTCTGATGTATCAGATTTTATTCACCTTCTTGAAGGAGATTTTTGTTCTTCGTGTTTATTAATAATCATTGATGATAAGATATACTGTGCTGTGATCGAACTCTGTAGAAAGTTATATAAATCTTAATTATCGATTATCTTAGTGTCGCGTCTGGATCTGAACGCCGCAAACTCGGTCGTCTCTTTCTTTTTTTGGAGTTTATCTTCGTCGGCGATCTGCTGATCGGGGGTGGCTCGAGCGTGGGATGTCAATTATTCGCGTGTAACGGAATTGATTAGCTCCGTGCTAGTGCGCGGGATGTAAAGGTAACGGTTGTAAAATGCGATCTTAATGGTCTTACCTCACTCAGTCAGAATTAATTTAGTGCCGCATTGTCGTGTCGTTATGAGGCGTGCGAAAAGTTTTTTTTATGACAGTTGAAGTGTTTACCATTACGACGACAAATAGCGGCATGTTTCACGCGCGGCAATTTCATGCAACGGTTATTTAATTTCCATCGCCTTCTGGTCGAGATCTCGCAACGTCTGACACCTGCAGACTGGAAGCAGGATTGATTTATTATGAGGAAACTCCAAAAAGTTTTGCGGAATCTCCTATACAAGAGAGAGAAAGAGAGAGAAAGAGAGAGAATCTTTTCCTCTACGTCAATTACGCGAACAGCATTTTTACATTAGCGGCGCGCGACATTTTCTCGGTGACGCGCTCGGTATCGCGAAGATCGGCGCAGATGGTGGAAAGGCGAGCAGCGGGTGGTGTGTGGTGACGTTTTATTTCAACGTTATCATTAAATTCCCGCACGAGGGGCGGGGGCGGGGGTTGAGCGCGAGGGTAGACCGCAGACGGGTTGGAGCATTGTTTCTGATATGGACATTGACGTAAATGTTGCCCACGCGAGCGCGAAGCTTCCTCGCGGCCGGCACTCGCTATCGGTGGACGTTGACAACGCGGCGTGCACACATGTCACATGAACGTTATATCGATCACCTCCGGCGTCGCTCCACTTGCCACATATCTCTCCTTCGCGACGGGAACGTACGGTATCTGGGGGAAAAACATCAGCGTGGTAAACGTGTCGCATACGCGGTATTTATTCGCCCGCGGCCAGCGCGATGCTCGCTTGAATCCGTCATTTTGCAAACAATGAATGTGGATTCATAATTTTTTCGAAACTGAAGACAGCTCCGATAGAACATGCCACAAAAGCTTCTTCCTAGCATTTTGCGGCATAGTGCGATCCGTCCACGCACAATGTGGATTGCATTACCGTTGAAACGAACAAATCGTTCAACGTATTTCTCTTTTCAAGATTTATTTCAAATTTTGTAGACGACGACTTCCTTGCGAGATGAGTATTGTTCGACCCACACCAATTTTAACGCCTCCACGCAACGGCGACAATTTCTCATAATCACGCGCGATAAGGTGCGCAGTGGAAAAAACCGCATATAGAAAGCCGTTCTCTCTCCCTCGTGCCAGACAGGCTCGCCCACGCAATCGCGGCGACATTTTTCTCGCCCCCGTTTCGTCGCCCCCGCGAGGACTATAGTGCACGAGGGTGCTCGAGCGAGCCAACTATGGGTCGGCGCTGATGGCGACTCGAGCCCGAGGGAGATTTTATGACAAACAAGCCGGCAAGTGCCATCTGCGGCTGTCAGAACCATCGTGCCTCGCTTGATGCCACCCCCCCCCCCCGTGTGCCACCACACTCCCGCTGGCACCCGCGTCGACGTTAACAACGTCAAGGGTGGCCTACCGAGCTTCGCCGGCGAAGTGTTTGTCGGGGCAGCGGGGATTAGACCGCTCGATGTCCGGCCTGCTGCTGCACCCCGACGATCCGTTGGATCTCTCGGTGCGAGTACGCCGTGGACCACCCTTCAAGTTGCATCCCCTTCGGACAATGATCCCTTGCCACACGTGCGACGACGTATTAGGGACAAGGGCGGAGTGCCTAGAGTGGAGGTCCTAATTAGGGGTGCGAGGGTGTTGACGAGTTCTATTGAGAAATAGAGGGATATGTTACACAGGATATATTATAATGCAATGTATTAGATTGCGCAATATATAATTTCGGATTTTTCAACAAATTTTTCAAATCAACGGATTAACCGTGTACGCAACGATTCGACAGATAGTGAATAAAATCGTTGCAACTAGAGCAGCGTTAATTGTGTATCGATTCAATTTTATCCAAAGTTATTTATTACACAATTCAGTATATTATAGTAAATTATAAATTCTCTTCTAAACACTTGGAATTTCAAATCCATTTATCATCAATCGTTGTTAGTTATTTCTGTTTATTGTTATCATTGTAATTTTATCCGATTTACGTGTCCATTGCGTTAAAAATTATTGGTTTATTATTCGATTTATTTTGTACACTAAATGTAGTTTTCCAATCTGAAATAATTTTACAATTTTTTTTTTAAGATTTTCTAGAAAGGTAAAAGGAAAATCGTGGGAAAATTCGATGTACCCGGTAGATATCGTGTCTCGTTTTGGTGCGATTTCTCGCTTCGATACAGGGGGCGTGCTTATTAATCCGCAATAATTGCACGCCGTCCACGTGGAAACATACTAATTACGTTAATTAACATTGAACTTTATTAATCACGTGTGCACGTCGATGCGTCCGTCCCTGCACAGGAGGGTATCCGTCACTTCGCGGCCACCCGTAGCGTGAAACGGTCGGAAACGTCGTCGCTCGCAAGCGGAGGCTGCTGGCTTCCGTCCCGTCGCCCCCGGACCTCACCACCCCATCCGCTCGCTCACGCTGCCGCCTCGCTATAACCTACCTTCCGCTTCTCTCCCCCGATCCCACCCTTCGTCTCGCCCCCTGTCGGTCTCACCGAGTGCGCCATCGCGTGCCCCATCCCACGCGCCTCCGCAGCGCGTCCGCCGCGCCGAGTCGAGTCGAGCCGCGCCACATCTCGCCTCATTCCCCAGTCGCAGCCGTTTTCCGCCCCCTCGCCTGCCGCCACGAGCCGCCACTCCGCGCGCGCACGGTCGCGCTTAAGTATCCCCCCATCCCCCTGCGGGTCTCATCCCATCTCGAGTGAGCGAGCGAGCGACCGACCGACCGACCGACCGACCACCCCCGCCCACATGCTCTCGCCGATATTTCCCGCCGGCGGACGGGCAACTACTGACCCGGGTCCCGCATTTCACCCCCGCTTCTGCGCTCTGCGCGCACGTCGCTTCTATCGCTCTGTCGAGACTTCGACCCGCCCGTCGAATCTCTCGGAGAGCTCTCTTTCTCCCTCTTTCTCTCTTTCTCTCTCACTATCACTCTCTCTCTCTCTCTCTCTCTCTCTCTCTCTCTCTCTTGCATCCTCGAACGCTCGTCGCCCTTTTGTCTCTCAGCGGGCCGCCTCATCCACCCCCGTTCTTCGTTAGACGTACGTATTCATCTCCTGTCTTTCTCCTTTTCTCTCTCTCTTTCTTTTCCTCCCTGCCTCAATCTTCTACCCCGCTTTCGTTCATCCTCCGACGCACCGCTGCACTTTCTCCGCTGCCGAGGCGAGGTAGAATCCGAGGGATTCGCGGATGAATTCAGCGCGGCGAGTCCGCATTGGGGGACGAAACTTTCGCCGTCAGGCGAAAACGCGAGGGAACTAAAAGAGGAAGAGACAGAGTGAAAGAGGGAAAAGGCGAGCGAGAAAGAGAGGAGGAAGGGAGACCGACTCGGTCGCGTAATAAGCAAGCGAGAGCCACCGGTACGCCGTAGGTGGCACGAGACCCTGGAAGCACCTCGTCCCTTTTTTCCTCGTTTCCTTTTTTCTCCTCTCTTTCACGCTCCCTCGTGCTCTTCTCTCGTTTTTGTCTCTTGCCTCCATTCTCCTTGCCCGTCCTCTAGCGCGTTCGTTTCAGAGCTCTCCTTCCCTCCTTTGGTCCGTCTTTTTTCTTATTCTCGTGCGGCGAGTACGCTTTCGAGCGCCGAGAAATTTAGGGACCCGTGCGCGCCCCCTCGACCCTTGAACGTTCACTTTATCCGACAAACCGATGCCGCAGGTTGAGATATATTGTACGTTGCATCACGATCGATGATCCCGGCGCTGGAGCGAGGCGGTCGCGTTTGCGTTACTTTGAAGAGCCGGATTGAAATGTGATTTATTTTTCTTTTTCCTTTCTTCGTGCTACTTAGAGCCGCGCTTCCACCCTTCGCTGCCTGTCGACTCGCTTCTGTACGAAGTTACCGAGTTAGAGACGTCGTGACGTAACTTGCGGTGAACGTCGTCACGTTGCTTAGAATCGTGCAAGGATACAGCTGTGTGGCTAAGTACACGCGATTAATTCATCTCTGATGAGATATGATAAAAAACACTGCGACTTATTATAAATCTTTATATGAACATTTAAAGTTTTCGCAATAATTTTCGCATGAAACTATAAAGCGATGCCACACCCCTCAGAGATTATCATTTTTCGCAATAATAATAAAAAAACCACTAATTAAAATTCCAAACCAGATACTCGATTAAACGAGAACGAATGGCACATTAATAAAGGTGTGAAAGCGAAGCGCTGAAAAAAACTATGAGACTTATAAATTCAATGATAAAGAGAGGGAGACCCCGTAACTCGATAACTTCCAGAAACTCGATAACGATTGTTACGGGGAACTTGCAGTCTCGAGGACGTAACGAGCAACACGATTTATCCCGCATTATCCTGCATCAATTATTAATCCAAAAATGCGCCGCTCCCCCGATAGAGCGACGCGCTGTATCGCGACGCGCCACGCCGCGAATATAACGCTTATCGATTTTCACGGCGCGACTCTTTAATCTTGGTAATCGAGCGAACGCCCCCACGGCCACCCTCCCGCGGCGTCGCCTATTCATTAACGGCGTAAACGGCGAATGACAGCTGGCGCGTTGTCAAGTCCCGACGTGTGCGCACGCACGCACGATTCACGTACACGCATATATACGCGGCCACGCGGCCATGCAGCACACGCGGACGTACGCGTGTCCAGAGCCGTAACTACAGGCAGGTCATTACGAAGCTGGTGCTATTGCTACGAGCCTAGGAATTTAGAACTACAAATTATTTTTTTATTGCTTGAGACACGGCCCACTCTGGTTTCTACTTTCCTATATAAAAACGTTTCACTTACACACAATAGAAGCATTGTGTGAGACAAGTTTTCCGTTATTTTGCAATGGATCTTTAATCAGGTTTTATATTGTTTCGTTCATTGGTTCACATTTGCCTATTTCTAAATTCTCGGGTTCCTATGGTAATATTTTGTTACATAATTATGTGTTATAATAAACACTATATAATTACGTAACTTTGTGAAATTGCGAATTTAAGAAATACTTACTATAGGCATCCGTGTAACTTTATCATTACGTATGACAGTACGTGTATGTACCACGCGGACTCAGGCTTGTCACAGTGCAAGCACGTGGGGTTGGGGATAGCGCACGTGATGTACGAGAAGTCTCCGGAGACACTTTGTACCCTTCTGTCAGGAAAATACGACGCCGCGTATCTCTTTAACGCCTCTAATATCTTTAATGTTCCACCCCACAGTCAGACACGGGGCACGGCCAGAGATTCCCTTTAATGCGCCCGTAATATCGGTAATGTCCTGCGAACTGGCGGCTCTCGTTATCTTTTACGCTGCGCGCGATCCGTGCGTATATTAACTGGCGTGCGAATTACGTTGCTCCATGCGTCACAATGCATTATCATGCATGCTATTTTGGCAAAATCTGACAAATCTAACTTCACCGATGTAATGATAAATACATACAAACAAAACCACAAAACTATAAATTATTTAAACAGTTCGGGGAAACGGTTAAGAGTTTTTCGAAAAGGATCATCTTCTTACAAGGATATTTTTAAAATGTACATTTCTATTTAAATCAGTGATTACGACAGGCTTCTAGTTGTAACATGTAACAGCCCTCGCGAGAACTTGGCGAGAAGTGCGCGTGTCCCTTTAACTCTCTCGTAATATCTCGTAATGTCTCGCAAATTGGTACGAGCCGGTAGAACGACGGGCGGAGATAACGCCGCGAGCTGGAACTCCAACACCTCGAATGTCGAATAGCCGTCAGCGACGCGGCGTGAAATATTCAGGTCAGCGACGAGAACGTCGACGGATCTTGGCGGGACTTCGTCCCGTCGATCGATCTGTCGACTCGCGACGCGAGTACGCGACAAATAATGCGAATCGGATAGAGCATACCGGATCTTGAATTTATCCCTGACGTGTGCCTCGTTCAGTTAAATTCGCGACTGTCCCAATGATGGAAAAGCGTGTGAGCCACGTCACGTATTTAGCCACTGATGCCATAAATATCGGTGATATCTTGTTGTCGTACAAAACTAGAAATAATAAATGTGTGTCGAATAAGATAAAACGTGAAATAATTTTTATTGGCAGAGGGAAGAAATATGTAAAAGACTGCCGAAATTATTTAGTAGAAACGTTCTAGAACGTTATTTTACAGACACGTGACAACAATAAATAAATGCAAAATAACAGTACCAAGCGCTGAAAAGCGGGCGTATTATATTATACAATAAATGTGAAATTGTAATATCGAGTAATGAACAGCGAAAACGTACTTCGCGGAGAGATACGTAGTCACGTTTCGGGTCAAGTGGTTAGTGATTATCGTAGTCAGACACCTGATACGAAGTCGCGGTTAATGTCAGACGGCCGCGATTCTTCAGAGTTCAACGTTCACACGTGTCCAAGATTCTATTTCAAGAAAGCTGCGATGCGATGCGACATCGGTGACAGACGGCCGCTCGTGCACAGCCAGCGATAAGCTTAATGACGCGGTCTGTCGGTGCGATCACTCGACGTCACTCCGATATTTAGCCCGGCGGGAATTAAACAGCCGGACGAAGATAACGACGGCGGTGGCGCGCGAGCACTGGGGACTCTAATATCTCTAATGTCAATTCCCTGTCCCCGGGTCCGTAATATCGGCCTCGTAATCGGCCGAACGATAATCTTAATAAACTTACGAGGCTGTTATTGCGATTTTATATTACATTTTATCATCGCCCAGCCGCCCTGAGCGCTCATCAAGGATCGTGGCGATTCCGCGACGATCATCTTCGTGACGTCGTTTCAGGAGTAATATATAAAAGCAAAACCAAGAAAAGGAAAAAGAAAGTAGCGCATATCGTCGTTGCATATTCGCCGTTTTGCTTATTGTGTAGAATGTCAGCATCCAGAAGCTATACCGAAGAAAGATTATCTTTTGTACTCAGTTTTTAATTGCAAATAAAACGCTCTCTATTTGTTTCGCGTAACATCACCTTGAGAAGAATCAGTCTCTGCGGTGCTTCTTTAAACGTCATCCGCGATAGATTCATCGCGAAAAATCGGCCGTCAATCGTATAAACGGCGTGAGGATGCAAGGAGGTTGTGGGCAAAGGGTGAATAGGCGATCTCGCGAAGTAGGCTTTATATTTATCGTGGCAATAAGACGAGATTCGACGCCGGGCGTCGTCGACTGAGAGGGGAGGCGGGGGTCGACGTCGTTGGGACAATCGGTGGCCGTCGTTACCGTTAACGACGCGACGTCCAATGCCGTCGGCACTCTCTCTTTCTCTCTCTCTTTTTCCCTCTCTGCCCCATTTCACCACCTGCCTCTCTCTTGCTCACCCTTTCCTGCTCTCTTTTCCTGTTTCCTCTTACCACCGGCTCGTCATCACCGCCTCGTTTCGTTCCTCCGTCGTTTCGCGTCTCCGCACTCGTTTCACCGGATCCACGATCGTCTGGGGACTCTACCGGGTGTTCGTCGCATGTATCGTAACTACCCTCGAGACGCTTGCGAGGACCCAAGAACGTTTAAACCGCGATGAGAAATTAAAAGCAGAGTTTTCATTAAAACATAATTCGCTGATTGCGATCAAAATGTTTTTGACAAATATATAAAGTATTATCATATATCGAATTATGAAAGGGCGGAGATATATAGAACGAAATTTAAAAAATCGCACTTATTGTGCCTGCACAATAACAACATGGCAGATGTTGATGAGGGTGATGATTCTCGCCTAAAAAGTCAACGCTCGTGAAAATATTCACTTTGCAAATGCGCCGGTAAATTTCCTTCACGCGAATATTCGCCGATGCACATGCTTCTTGACGAAATTTCACGGGGAATTAGGCTGCCTCCCGTGACGAGACCATGGCATCGCCGTGCCACGCGTCGCGCCCAGAGAGATGAATCATCGTTAGCGAAAGTTTCGCTGTTGTCACCCCCTCCGTGTCGTGGTACTCGATTAAAGGCATTAGGATCGTCCTCCGCGGCGAGGGTGTGCTCGTGGGGATCCCGCGAGGGTGGAGTGGGGTAGGACGGGGGACACTTGTTTGTTCGGCACCTGCCGCTTGCGCGCGTGTACGAGGTCGCTGGTCCCCTAATCCGATCGTGACGCACGTGCGTGCGTCTACGGACCCCATTCGGAGAGAGTTTACACAATGATGCCAACCCGCCCCTTTCCCCTCCTTCTCATCCTCGCTCCCTGCCTTTCTCGAGTCCCTCTAGCCCGATCGGTCGATCGAAGGAAGCTTCACCCGAATCTACCGCGATGAATCTCAATGAGGCGTAAGCTGCACGACGTGACTTTCGCGTTCCACCTTTTACATCCGCTCATTAATTCATCCGACTCGGGATGATTAACCGATTCACAATGTGCATATTCTAGAGAGACGTTTTTTATTTAGGTCGTTGAGAATAATGAAATTAATCCTAAGAGAAACTTTGTTCGATACTTATATTCTTCCTTAGTTTATAATTTTTCATATTGTATTTATCAAGATATGATAGATTTTACATTTTTTTTATCTTTATGCCTCATTATGCCTATGTAGATAGGTTAAATATTAGACTGTCTATAAAATGCTTCATCCTATACAGCATTTGGGAATAGAGCGATTATGCTACCGACGCTTCGCGAAATTATATTTTGTCGTGTGTGTCACAGAGAATTATGTTGACATCGTTATTTCCCTTTTGTCAGCAGAATAACTAGTCATAATGTTGGGGGGATGTGTACGCTGGTATGTTATATTTAATTAAGTATCCTCAAATTAACTTTTCCGTAACAAACAAATTTTTAGTTACAGGAGAGATGTAAAAATTGTTAGATGCTCCGAAACAGACGATTCTAAATCTATTATATCTCCAAAGTAAAGCAGGCTCGAAATATTATTTTAAAAGAAGATATAATACATACGCTTAAAGCAACGAAAGTCACCATTAAAGAAGATTAGCGTTAAATATCTTAGGAATTTCATCATCTATCAATGAGAGAAAGGCAGAATTGCAATGTTCTCACTTTTAGTCTAATAATGCTCAGATTTCTTGTAACTCTTTTTGCAACTTTCTCTTCTAGCGTTTATAATCTTTTTCACACCAAGTTTTATACTTTATGTCTCGGCGTTGACTTTGCCGAGCTGAACCGCAGTGATTGTGATCTATGGTCACAGTGATTGCGGCAGTCTTGATCCGGTAATGTCAAGCGACGTGCGCGATGCGTGCTGTCTCTTTTTCTTTCTCCCTCTTTCTTTCTTTCATCCCTCTTCCCGACGTGGCACGTGTCGCCACGTGCGGCGTGTGTTTCTCCGCTCGTTTAGGGGCTTGAATTAATATCGTCCGAGGACGCCGCGACGCCACCCCATAAATAAAAGCCGGGAAGGGTCGCGACGGAAACGAGTCGAGGGGCTGATGATACCGCGATGGGCGCCAGCGTGACTCGGTTCTTCAGCAACCCTTTTAAGAGATGATTTTATCTGCAGCGTATATCGATAGCGGTTTATTTAACATGAAAGTTACTATTTTATATGTTTCTGTGCCTGCGAAAGAGCGCGTAATTAAATTTGTGTTAAATAGTGGCCATATATATTGTATATTGAAAGATTTATATTTAGTTTTAGCTAAACTCCTCATTAAATGGCGTTCCATGATTTCTGAATATATTCCGCATGCTTTGAGATTTCTGATATCTCGTTGCGGTCAGTCTAACTTGATAATACATGTTTTGGAAGCGCGTGGAATTTTATATCAAGGACGCGAGCATAATGGCGATTGTGCGTATAATCGTCAATGCGTTTCATCAATGTGACATTACGCGACACGTGCGTGTTCGCGTGTGCGTGTTCACCATTATTTTATATTCCGTTGCGAAGGGCAGCAGAATGCGTAATGTTGAAATGGCCCCGTCATTATCGCCGACATGTTCCGCATATCATTCTATATATCGTTCTCTATATGCTTCGCGAGAGAGCTAATAGCTTATCACAAAGCTACGTAGCTATTCGTTATGTCAAATATTTACGGACTATTAAAAATTGCATATCAAACTACAAAATTTATTACGTGCGGTAAAACTGTCAACGAGGTGTCCCACATTTAATTACCTCTGTTTATGCATTAGGTAAATCGTAAATTTAATGAATAGAAATTAAAATTGCTAAAAATTTATTATCAAACAGTCTTGCTAAACACAGAAAAGGATTTAATTTTTTTGATTGAGTAGATGTTACTTTAACGTTTCAAACGTCAAATAAGTTTTAGGAGCTTAAAGTTTTAATTATGGTTTTGAGCTAGATTGAAGTCATGTTTTTCATTGTTTTATTTTCCAATGTTCCAAGATACCTATTTACACTGATCAGCCATTTCTGTCATAATCGTGCCTATCTTTCACGTTGCGCAAAGAAGGGACCGCTCGAGCTCACGATCGTACATCAAGCGATTGATCACGCATATTTATTATCTCGTTTTTTTCTTTTTATTTTTACATCGCTTTTGTTTCTGTATTTTTTCCGCTCGCTTTCTCTCCGGCCACGTTCGCGTGTCGTGCTCCCCGCGATCGATCAATCACCCAGCCGCGTTTTCCGACGCGCCGTGACGCGTCGTCGGCGCGTCGATGGTAACGGATCGGCGGCCGCGGAATGTGACATTACGGATTTCGCAATAAATGCGACGACACGCGCGAACGATTTCCCGCAGCGAGCCGGGAGATCCGGGCCATGTAACGACCGCAATGCAGATTTTTATTCGCGACGCGCGTTTCAGCGCGGACGCCTGGCGTCGCGGACACGCGCCATGTAACGTGTAACTGGTAGCCGATTGGTCATTGGTGCACGTTAGTTTACAAATCCCGGCGTTATAATCGCCGCGAGTGGAACGTGATGCAGCTATGACGAAAGGGAACGGTGATCAGCGGGTGAACGGAATCGACGGGCGAGTCGAATTGCAAATTAAAAAGTCATCCGCAAAGTTGCTTCTGGCTCCCGCTGCAATTTGTTATACTGATTCTTCTGATCGGCAGGAAACAGTTATCCTGATGTCCGATCATTATACTTTCTCCGCACCGCGCCTTTTTCTTTGAGACCGACTTACTTTCCAGTTACATTCACATTGCATTCACCCGCTGACGGATGATTCGATGATCAATAACGATTAAAACAACAACAGATGGAGATAAGCTACAAAAGTAGCTGCTAATTTTAATTGAAATTTTTTCGCGTTTATTTAAAATGTCTGACGAGAACTGAACATGCAGATATCTAAGTAGATTTGCAAAGTCTGAATCTCTGCATCTTGAAATCTTCATGTGCTTAATCCGAGTTAAATACGCGTCAGATTTATTCGAATAAAGCCCATTATCGGCCGTTAAGAAGTTTACCGTGGATTAAATATTACATTCGCAAATTATCGACGAAAGTATGCTTTCTCCGAGCGGTTTGTCGGCTCGTTAACTTATCACGGAAACATTTTTAGCTCATACATCTACAATTACGCGGAATCCATTCGGCGACTTAATCATCGAGGCATTTCGCATGTCATTAAGCGCGAGGAGCCAAAGATTACAAAGAAATCGCGGAAAGTCCCGATACAATCGCAACGATGCTCGTAATTGCGCGTCTTACGTGCTCGGCGATAAGAAACGCACACGCATTCACACCTTTCCGCCGTGGCGCGCAATCATCATCGGCGATCAAGATGAGTTACGGCCGTGATGCGAGACTGTTTGATCTTTTATCATGAATTATGAATGGCCGTCCATCGCGGCGCGCTTAATCGTTTCGCACGCAGGAGTGAGTGAGTCGGCGCAAAAACGCCGCGACCAGTCTCACGCTTCTTGTGGCGGAAGCGTTTCGCCCGTCGATCGTTCGCGCGTCGTATCGTCCCGGACCATCTCCGCCACGCCTGGCGTCCCTCCGCGATATAGCGGCGTCGAGTGCCGTCCGGCGGAACGACTTTAACGAGGCGGCGTCCATTACAAGCGTAAATCGAGCTCGCGCATTAACCGGCGATTTACGAGCGGTCGCGCGCGCGTGCTTATGCCGCCATATACTGAGGAAGAACGTCATCGCCGCGCGAAGCCGTCGATGCACACTCGCCTGACCTCAATCATTCATTCCGTGGCTTCTCGACGTTTGTCGGGAAGATTATCGAGGAGCGACGTGATAGGAAACGTAAACGAGTCGAGATTGCACTTCTTTGGAGGAGTACTCCTTTAGAATTCTCGAATAATAAAAAAAAATAAAAATCGAAAAAAGAATTATACAGAGGATTAGATTTAGAACTAAAGATTTAATGAGAAGGAGGTTTGTCTTGTTAAGTAGGAATTTATCAAGTAATTCGTTCTCCGCAGAGAATTCCATAATTTTCCGTATGATACCAATGCAGTGCAATTATAATAAGAAAAGTTTCGACAAATCAGCGATAGAATTATACCGATGTTTGCGAAATTGATCACAGCAACGCACCACTGGAACGTCAGATCGCAGTTATATTTTGCATCGCGAAATTTAAATATCGCTTGATACAATGTATCGCTTCCATTTAGAGAAAAATACATGCCACTGTTGATACGTTACGAATAATTTTCCGCGATAATATCTCCGCTTTTGCTACTAACAAATAACAAGACTCATTTTCCTATCTGACGAAAGTCCATGAAATAGTACTCGCGTTCGCGATACAAGTATGCCGGATGCGTTCGCGTAAGCGCGAAAGACGGAAGAGGTCGACTGTGCCACGCGTGATAACACGTACACACATCGCGTGCTCGCGGCGCGTATTCCGAACGCGAGATCGACGTGGCCGGGACACCACGGAGCGGAGGTATCGAGACTCGATATTCCGCTTTGGGAGAGAGAGACGAGAGCGGAGAGCCGCGTACGTGCCGTGTCGGTTCGTCATGCACACGAAAGCCCTCCACGAAAGACCTTCGCGTCACCCTCGGCGGGTATAAAACGTACGTGCCTCTTAGCGGAGATCGGCATGAGGCCATCTTTTTTGCCGTGGCTTTTTCTTCTTTTCGTATTCGTAGGAACGCTAAAAATTATTAAATGCATTTTCGAAGGAATAATAATAGATTGTATTTAAGCAGATACCATGTAATCTTTTTGTGAAATTCGTAAAAAGTGTATTTCGACTCATCGTTCATGCGATGCACTTTTGCTCTCAATATTCTCCTGCATTCACCGGATCGCTGCTAAGACGCGAGACCAAGCCTCCAGGGAAAATAATTATCGGGGGAAGGATGCCCGTTCCTGATCGTCTTTTTTTTCTTTTTTTCCTACGCTGGTCTATTGCGGCCCAAAGAAAAAAAAAAGTTGAAGCTCCGCTCGCTGATAGAAGATCCAAGAAGGAAGAATGGCGAGCGAGCGAGAGAGAAAGAAAGAGAAGAAGGAAAAAAGAGAAGGAAGCAGGCATCCGGGGGTGGAATTCTCGCCCTGTGCTTAATGCTGCACGGAGGCGTGATGGTTGGCGATTGGAATTAACGACTTGGCGACCGTATTGATTATTCGTCTCTCCCGAAGCTTTCTTATCTTATTCTTTCCCACCTACTATTTCGTCTATCTTCTTCCTATCCTCTTCACCCTTTTCATCGAGTTTGATGATCCTTCGTTTGTCTCCACAAGATCAACGGCTTCCCCCTCCTCTCTCTCTTCTTCTCGTTTCCTCTTTTCCTCTCTTTTGACGGGCGGAAATGCTGCACAACCATAGTTCTGTCTTAATCTTCCCGTTCGAATCTTTCCTAGTTGCATCCTCATCCTTCCGGCTTCTTCATCTTTATATTCCGGCTTAAAGGATTCGACCATCCCTTACGTTGTCTTAGCCCTTTTTCTCAAATCTACTCTTTCTTTTTTCGCCCTTATTTGCAGATTCGCGAGACTCGATCGATCTATCGGAGGATGATTAGGATCGGAAACTTTCTCGGAAAAAGTAGTCTCATCGAGACAAGTTTTCGGTGTAATATCTTTTTACTTTCTATCCGAAGCCGCGAGCGCGTGCTTAAATTTCGGAGTGTAATTTTACATTTGCGGACGTAATAATGTTCTCGAGAAAATTTCGCATCCATTCAGCGAGAAGAGGGTAGAACCTTATACTTTTGTTACACGGTAAAACTTACTTTACCGTGTTCGAGGTACGGTAATGCAGAAGCTCGCCGTTATAATGACGCATCGTGCAGGTTTGACTCGACGAAAATCGAGGGAAACCCAAAAGTCCACCCGTACGTTATAGCCATCGTCAGCCAATATTCCAGCGGGACTATATTCGCGCTCCATCGAGACAACGATGACGACGACGACGAGGACGAGGACGAGGACGAGGATGACACGGTGAAATGGAAGGTAAGATTATTCTTGGAAAAGGATCGGCAAGGTAGGACGGACGAGCCGGGTCGCTCCTCCGGGTCGTTATCAGAGAGGAACCTTCTCATCGTTCTCCCAGGCACTTAACTGGCTACCGCTTGCCGGTAGTACTAAAAAAGGTCGAGGATAGAGAAAAATAGACGAGCGAAAGGTTCGGGTCCGGTCGGTCGAAGTTCCCGATATTCCGTGCGCGGCTCGGCATTCGTCTTCGTCATTCGTGGAAGGAAAGCTCACGAGAGACAGGATTCTTCGGTGCACTCGCACCATGCGAGGATATTTCTTGTCTCTGATATTCTTCCGTTGCAATTTAAAACGTTTCGATTTGAAGTATCGATATTCAAATTAAATTATCGTTAAAATTCGTTCAAAATTATGCGATTAAAAAAGGCTAAATTATTATAAATAAGATTCTGTTACATATTGGCAGTCTCTCAAAGGCGATTCGTGCGAGAACATATAGTACATATACTTTTATTATGCTTCTTATAATACTAATGCTAACATTAATGTTAATTACATGTAGAAGCACTTTTTCCGCATATCGACACAGCACGACTCGTGCAGTAATAGCGAAATTCGTGACACGTTTACGTAATTCTGTGAGCACACAGACGGTATCTCCCGCGAAAACGAAGGACCGTCGCGAGAAAGCGCGCTCGTACCCGGGAATTTCCGTCGTAGTATCTCACAAGCGCGCAAAGGTCGATCCGGAGGAATCGTCGCCTCGCTGAGGGAGCAGAAACGAGCTGACGCCGTGCGCAGGCAAATCCCCCGCAGGATCCTTAATCAGGCTCGACGCCTCGCCGGCACGTAATACGGGATAGGAACTTCAACCTCGTTTCCTATCCTCTAACCATCCTCGCTCGTGCGAGCCTAACTTCGCCTGTCGGTCGGACAATTCAAAATTCTTCAAATTACGAAATCGACTTTCATAAAAGTAGAAACAGCCTTCGATGGTTAGACCTGTAGAGCTTCCTGATTAAGAATAATATAAGAATAAATATTATTATTTTCTTTAATAGAACGATATACAGAATTTACGATACTTGAATGTTTTATTATTTAGAATTTAGATTAATGGGAACCGCTTCAGTTATTTAGTTAATCTATATTTTATTATATAAAGAGTTTTTTTACTTTTGATACACACATACAGAAAGGAATTCATAGAAATATTTTTAAAAATCCACGAAATATGTATTCTCGAAAACAGGACTTGCGTGCGCATAAATAACAGGTTCTCGTCTCTCGTGGTCTTCGATTTATACCTTTAAAATTCATACTGTTCGACCCAGCCAACGTCTCGCCTCGCGCGATGCATGGCATACTAATAGAGACATTTCTTTGCCGTACACCAACGGCCATTATGAGCCTCGCAATCCGCAGATTTCCCATCTCATTTCTCCCGCGAAGACCGACACGAAGAACTCGCCGAACGACGAGGAGAGTGACGGGGTAGGGTGAGCCACCCCTTGCCTGCCTGCAGGCTTCTTAATCAGGCGCGTCGCGTGGCTGGCACGTAACATGGGATAGGTTCAACCCCACTTCCCGTCCCCTTGTCGACGTCGACGTCGACGTCGACGACGACGACGACGACGACGACGCCAACGACGACGACAACGACGTCGGTTACCGGTAACTTTATCCCACTCGTACTCACACCCCTCTGGCGATCGTGCCTGTGCGTGTGACGCGACAGGGTGGTAAAGTGCCTGTGGTGCGGGTTGTGCTACCGAACGGTGCAGAGGGTTGAGACTTTGGGGGTAGACAGGGTTATGGATCGGAGACTTACGCTCCCCTTCCCCATTTGCGGGAGCCAGCATAAGCCGGTGCCACCGTCCACCCTTATCCGGCTCGTGGCGTGTCCGCGCCGGTCGTGCATTTTTCAACCCTCGCGCGACAAGAATTTCAAGATCGACCGAGGGTGGACAGAACGTTTCGAGAGTTGGTTCGAGGGAGAAAAATCGCTCCTAATGGAATAAGGATTGGCAATTATTCGTAACTCACGATAATCGTATTTTTATCACATATAATCGCCCCTTAAATCGAAAGAAAAATTTCTATTGAATGACAAAGTCGGCAATCACTACGAACAATCACTACAATAATATTCAATATTCAATTTAAAATTCAGATATTCAAATACTCAAACGACGTTTAATAAATAAATATTCGCGAGTTGATGTCTGTCCGGACATCCAATGCACAGAATGTTTAGTTGAACTATTACAGCACCGTTGGAGGACATCAAGCGTTACCGAGTGATGTTGCGTCTGCCCATAGCAGACACTTACTACTTGTATGGACGTCCGGAGAAATCGTTCTTGTTAGTTCGAGTCCGAGAGCTCCGGTCTCGATCCGAATCTCGAAGAAACGGGATGGAAACGTTAATTTCCCCTCGTCAGAGCGGCATCGCGACCTTGCATCCGCAGTGTACATCCCGTCCGTGGGGGAATCACCTCGGCGAGCGAGCTACGTCGAGCTCGCAGCATCGAAGCCACGGGCGGTAACTCCTGATTATCCCTTGGTCTCGAATTTCGACCGGGACTTCCTGGGCTTATCGAGCCGTAGCCAATGGTCGTCGATGCTGCATCTCGCGCGGTACCATCGATCCAGGTTCGAAGGCAGATATCAGGCTGGCGTATCAGCCGCCGTTCCCGTTCCCCCTTCGTCCTTCTATCCCGTCCCCTCCTTCGTCACCCTCTCTGGCCCTGCCACTCGAGGATTACGGCGTTGGGACCAGCCTTTCGAGTCCTCGAGTATTATCGAGCCCGACACGGAGCCGCACCAAGGCATCCGCCGCTCTCTCATCCAACCTTGTGCTTCTCCCTCCCTCGCCATCCCTCTCACTCGTCCGTTCGTCCGCTTCTCGCGCACCTCCATCTACTCCACGCTGCCTGCTTTCCCGCTCACCCTCGGCACGAACTCTCGCGGCTCTCGTATCGAGGCTCCTTCAGAGTCAGCACGTGTGCCAGACCACCGCGTTCTCTCCACCTGTCCGCGTTCCCTTCTAACAATCTCCCCTGCTATCTATCTCCCTGAGTTTCTCGCGCGTTCAAGCTTCTTAAGGATCGTCCGTAATATCGTTTCACTCGTCACGATCTTGTTTTATCTAAAAATATATCTTTGAAGCATACTCTATGTGCTGTTGGTCGTTGCATGTGTTTCTTCACTTCACTTTTGATTTTGTATAACTATATAATAATATCAATCGAAAAGTCATCAACGCCGGGCAAATTTAATTTTAGTAATAGTGTAATCGACTCGTTTATCGCTTATCAATAGTGGTTTCTATCGCGAGGAGAGGTACACCGCGTCTCGGAGCTTCCAGTTCAATACGCTGAAATCTCTTCGCTCTCCTAGTGCCAACTGTCTATGATTAATAACGCTTCGGCGTCGCGAAATAACTACAATTTTTCTCATTCCAATTTGCAGTTTCCGCAATTAAAACCGCACGTGACCGTTATTCGATACCGTATACGTAATAACGTCACGAATTTCGGCTAGAACACGAAAACGATCTACTACACCTGCTACTTTCTTCCTCTACTTCTTCCTGACTTGGTTATTTATTTCTTCTTCCATTTTATTTTATCCTCTCGATCTCGTTCTATCTCTCTCTCCTTTCTCTTCGCTTGTCACGGCATCACGTCATACCGCAGTCCCGCTGCCTGCCACCTCCATCAAGCTGCCGGCGCCTCCAGCAGCGGCAGACAGCCGCCGCTGCTACGCGCGCACGCGAACGTATCGACACGCATGCACATACACACACACACACACACACACACACGTGCGCACGGGCGCGGCACGTCTCCGCGTCAGGTCGGCATACAGATGGATACGGATGTCACGCCGGTAGCGGGGTTCTCCACTCTCCGTCCCGTTCACGTTCCCCCAGCCGCTTGCTCCCGCTCCGGCACGCACTCCGCTTGATTCACTCTTTTTCTCCTTCCCTCTTGCGCCAGCTCGCCGTCTCCTTTCTAGGATGTCGGCGAGATGGCGAAAGAGAGAAAGAGAGAGAGAGAGGGGGGGGGAGGGAGCGAGAAAAGCGAGCAACCGCACGAACTGAGGTACCGCATCCCTCGCGATCGCCCTGTCTACAAGGTGTCCGAATTATCATGGATTTTCTCTTGGCTGCGGATTTCTTGCGGAAATTTGTGGCAGCTAGAGAAACTGAAGATTATCTTTGCCTTATCTATCAAGATAAGCTTTTCCTTTAGTTTGTTTTCTTTCGTAGGATATTCTAATAATGACGAATTTCGTTTAGTAACACCGATAACGTTGAGAAAGCAATAAGATGTCTAATGTTTAGTTATAAAACACTAAAAACTGCGTAATGAAACATTAATATTAGATACTTTAAGGCGAAAATGTATATTCCTGCACAATAACATCCACTTGAATTAAAACAATGTTTACATCCAAAGTTTAGCTTTCCCAAATTTTTCCAATGTTCCAATGTTTGGTTATTGATGATTCGAAAATTGCCAATGTTTTCACACAGTAAAACAGCATTATTTTTCTGAATATAATCTTTGTTTCATGTGAAAGAGAAAATGCATGATTTCTGGAACACCCCATGTACAGCGCTCCGCGGCTCCAACCCTGTTTCCACGTCGGGCGGTACTCGCGTACTCGCTCGTCGTCTCTTTCGCCAGCTCTTCCTTTCGCGCCGCTGTTGGCGAACCGATATATCGGGTGATCTGCGAAACAACCGCGTGAAATGCATGCTTAAACATTAGTTTTATCAGCTTTAACAGACGGAGAAAGACGCATGTTCTCTTTCTTTATATTAAATAGAAATCTGAATATACGTATATTTTATAATATAAATGATATTTAAGTTTTTAATTCCTCTTTCAAGCTGAAGTTTCTCAAAAACGAATTTTTTGTCATTTGTAAATTCACGGATTTTAAATGCCCAATATATAACATTTCAAAGAAATCTTTATCAGCTTCGACGGGACAAAACGATGTCACGTGTTTCACAGCTCACCCGTTGTGTATCGCATCGGCGGTCCGGCGACCACCTAACTGCGCGCCTCCGAGTTCGAGCCTGGAACGGCTCGAGTCGGAAAGGAGAATGGGGGTTGGGGACGATTCGAACGTTTCGGAATCTCCGTTGCCGCTCTCTCGTATAAGAGCGACTACTTTCCGATATCCCGGCAGTCGAGCTTCGTGGGATCGCAACCGAGAAACCGTTTCCTCGGGAAAAACGTGCAGCGCGTAGCCGTGGGCGTCGTGACGCTGGTGCAAGGCGCACTTGCAGCTAACGAAAGGAATATTCGTTCAAAATGATTTCAGAGACGTATGAAATGAAAAAGAAGAAATTAATTTCGCGCACCTACGGCAAAGACGAAAACTGAATCTTTGAGACTTTCGATTGAGCGACGACTCGTAATATAAAACATCTCGTTATCACCTTTCATTAATATCATTCAAAATAGGGAGAAGTAATAGCGATATAAATATCAATTCGGTGGGAATATAAATTCCACGCACGTTTCGCGTATGTCGCACATCATTTCCGGATAACGGCGTAACGACGCCGCGATTCTTCTTTCGTCGCGAGTCCGAGTTCGGGAAAAGCGAGACGGCTGCAAGGGTGAGTGAACTCGCGGGCGACGTTATCGCGTCCGCCAAGCAGCGCTAATTCGACGTCGAACGGACGCGTCGCGCCGCGTCGCGTCGCGTCGCGCTGCTCTCACCAAAATTGCCCGAAGCTGACGCTGACGTCGCGCCGCTCGTGACACGCGAATCCAAAAACACGCGCTAATGTCGGGGCGCAGCGTGTACATACACAAGGGGTGTGCTGTCTCCGACCATACTTTGCGCGTTCGCTTCCCTCCCCGATGGAACAATCCGCCCCCGTATGCACACGCTTGTCACGTGCGGATGCAACTGCAGGCGTGCTTGTGTCCGCTCGACGCTACGTGCAGATAGATATAAATGTGACCCGTCGTCCTTCCGCGCGGTTCATTTCACCCTTTCTGATTCACCCCGTGCATTCCACCTTCCACCCGCCGTCATATAATACTTATAATATATATAATATCTATATAGCACAAAAGAAGAATAGAAAAAGAAATATATATTATATATAACTTTATTAGACCACGTTAATCGATACGTTACCACGTATCAATTAAATGCATCTGACGACAGAAAATTAAATGTTACTTGATGTCTACATATTTTATTGCTACATGTATTATATATTTAATATACATATATTGACGTAATAATAATATTATTTACTTCCCCGTCCAATATTTATACTGTTTGTATTAGCTATTAATTGACACATCAGTTTTCTCACGTCGACCAATTTCTGTAAGGTACGATCACAGGCGCTTGTAACATAGCGATGAGTTTTCGAGAGCGTTTCGAGACCGCCGGCATTTTCTCCTGCGCACCATCTCTTTTTCGTGCGCGATCGAACGGATACGCCGCCCTTCCGCGCGCGAGATCGATTTTCGCGCGTAATCCCTCGAACGAGCTGCCTACGAGGCGATGCAGCAGGCGAGGTAGCTCCGGGCTTCTCGGAAAATATCGGGCGTCGTTGCGTCGAACGCTATACATATCTCTGCCGTTATTGCCGCGCGTAAACGCTCGCCGGTTGCCTTTGCAGCGTTACGCGCATGGCAACCTCTTACGCAAAAGTGCGCTGCACGAGCGTGCGATTGCACGAGCGTGACTGTCGCGGTTGTCGGCGGCGACTTTGCTCAAAGATCGACTCAAAGTCCGCATGGAATTGTCCACTGCGTTCGCTCATTATTGATCATCGAAGGAATTTTCTTCCTTCTTAAACGTTTCGTTGATTTTGTCACGTTTTAATAAACAGTTTTCTTTTTATACGTTACATAGATTTTTATGTTATACAAAATTTATAAACATGTATTAAATTTGTTACTAAATCTGCAATAGGTAGATATATATTAAAAATAGCATTCTGACTAAACGAGCTTTGCATTTCGTTTCCACCGCTACCACGACTACTCGCGTGCAATTGCAGAAGCGTTCGCGTGCTCGCGCGACGCGATGCGCTCCGAGAGCGTAATGCGCGCGGTTATCAGATACGGCTCGCATACCGGGTGTCTCGGGAATTCTTAACCCGGTAATGCAGCCTGCCCGGTACGGGTGGCGCGTCCTTGCTGCTTTAATGAGCATCCGTGGGTGCGATTTATCCCCCGTGATTCGCAATTAAATATAATATGAGGATCAGAGCGTGCCCGGGCGCCAGTCGAAATGAAACGAACTTCGCGGACGCTTTTTCGCTTTGACTTGTCGTCCGACAAATTGATTCACTCTTAATCGAGTCAAATTCAGTTCGGGCGCAAACCCGAACGTATCGTAATTTGCGCGCTCCCACCTCGTCCTTTTATCTTCCGCAGCTCCGCAAGAAAAAAATTCCGATGCGCAATTCGGCACGGCGCACGCCATCGATTAATTAAAATCGTTCGGCAATTACATTACCGCCATGCAGATATAATAATCACTCTCTGCATTTTAATGGATTACATTTTTTATATATGTCAATCGAATTTCACGTTTCTCGCATCTGGTTTTTCGCTTCCTCGGACTCGTAACTGCGATACGACGTAACGCGGGCCGTGGAGGGGTGGAATGGATGGGTTGGCGGCGAGGCGGACGGTGGAGGACGAGAGCAAAAATCGATGCCGCCGTTTTTCATTGGCGCGTATCAATGCGACGCTCCGCCGGCGCGTATTAATATTTTCGGATAGAAAAGTCGCGCGAAGCCGGCTTTCGCGTTACATCTCGATATCAGCCGAGCGCGCAGAATTTCCCGTGCGCCGCGTTGCACCGCGCGCGACGCACCGCTTCGTAATCTCGATCCCACCCACCTGCTCTCTCGCCGCCTGCATTACAATTCTGCAGGAAAGTTACCTTCGTTAATATTTTGCCATTTGCCGAGTGCGCGAGCTCGGCGCTCTTAGGAAATTTTGCCCAAAAGCAAAGCGCTCAAATTCTTACACTGCATTTTCGTATCTCATCGTTACTCCGTTTTTTTTTTCTGTAATTGCGGTTGACGATTTTCTGTAGTTAATAATATAATACATTTCGCTCGATGCGCCAACGCGAGTGTGCGTCCTAAAATTTTCCAATTTTTTGCGAATACGTTCCGCGGGCAGTCCATGTTGCGGAATATGAGGAAGTCTATTGTACTACTTATTCCGAAAATGCATCTGGATGCCAAAAAATTTCAGATTGTACTTGCCTCTCTTCGCCTTATAAAAATATATTTATATATTTATAAAAAATCCGAATATAATAATCCGAATATCGTGAGAATACCAATGAACAGCATTCCTCTTCGCTTATGCCGCCTCCGTAAAGTAAACGCGCTCGTCGCACGTTGCGTGTACGCAACCATACTCTCTCGCTTCTGTGCATGTATTGCGCGCGAATGAAATGTGCGCGGCCCGTGCACCGCGCCTCGAGAATGTCACGCACCTCGTTATCAGATGCGGCTCTTCTACCGGGTGATGTAGAGCGCAAGAGACACTTGTGAAATATGTGATCCGCGACACGGAACGCGCAAGAGAAATACGCGGGGGTAAAATAAAAATGGTCGGCTATTTTTATGTTTATCGTGAGAATCCATCACGTGTCGCTTCTTTCATCACCTAACAATGACTTTGGGTTTGGTCATTCTTTTCATTTTTTAGGGATACCTGTATCGCTTTTCCCGTTTATGCGTCTTATGCGTCCGGGCTGGAAGTCGGGCAGGTGAAAGGGCGGGTTGGGGAGCGGCGGCGGGGTTGTTTGCGCCACGCAGCGTCGAGCCCTTCATTAATTACGGCGAACGAGCGGGGGTGGTGCGCGCAGTGAGTCGCGAGGCGGAGGAAGAGAGGGTGATACGTAGATAGAGAGGCACGAACCGCGTCGGAGGCATCCATTGAATTAGCCTCGTTCCCCGTGGCTACGGCCCTGAAGCCCGCCGCCCTCGTTCGCCACGCTCAAACGTTCCGCTGCGCGCGCGATATAACCGAGTACCGACACGTACAGGACGCTCCAAAATCGCTGAATTTTTTTGTGTCAATTACGATGAGATATGCGGATAGGAATGAAAATTAGGAAGAAACGTTAGTGGAAAAAATTAGTAGGGAAGGATAGCTCAGTGCTAGATGACATCAAACATTTTATTTCAATGCTTTTATTAGAAATGCCGCTTTCTAATGGATACAAATATTTATTGCACCAAATTCTTATAATTATATTACCTTTTAGAGTTTTAGTGATTTACTTATAAATAATGGATTTATTTTTAAAGCGAAAAAACTTCTTGAGATTGGAAAGAATTACGATGTAAGGATGAGAATTAAGAACACAGGTTTCGCTAGAACTGTCTGACGACGGTCACGTCTACTGCAGCCGATCCTTTCATCTACGCACTTTACGAGCAATCATAATTTGTCCGCGTACCGCGTCGTAAAACGCTTTTAATTTTTCATATCTGCTTCCAACACGACCATGGTGGTATAGAATCGCGTATAGCCATTAACATAGTAGACGCGTTATTGCTACATTAACCCGACATTCTAAGTACGCGCTTATCGATCTATCATCTCTTTTGATATTTTCTCGTTCAAATATTAATCTAATTGTTAATTCGGAGTAGAGAAACAATACTTCATCATTCTTCACCGTATGCGAAAACTCAATTTCTCACAGCATTCTTTGAATCATAAATTTCTTTTTTGATAAATTTGGAATCTACTTTTCAAAAACCTTCGTTCAACTATTCCATAGAATGTATTAATGGAGCCAATTTTTACGGTAAAATGTAATTTTATAAAAAAAAAACACTTTTTACAACATTCCAAAATTTTACTTAAAGTTCAGTACCACGTGATGCAAGAAATATATCAGCACTGAGACAAACGATGTTTTCCTTAGCGACGACCCAGGAAAAGTGCGCAATACTTGCAACATCCTTTACACAGGACGCACGCTCAACCCCGTGCGCGTACCGTCGAAACGCCCTGTAAAGTGTCGCCGATATACGACCGCAAATATAGGTCCGCCCGCGCGTTCTATATGGCGCGATCGGTTAAGCGCATTCGTGTAAGCTGAGCGTGCGGGAGCAGCGCGGGGTGCATTCGGGGGTGGCTCGTATTCGTTTCGTTCATTTCGCCGCGCCGCCAATCAGCCGACTGATCGCCCGACGAGGTCACGTCGGGGGCGCACGGGGGATGCTGCGGAACAGCGCGCGAGCGGCGGCAAGCTTGGGGTGGCTTGGGGGTTGGTGGCAGGTCGCCCGGCTGGCAAACGGATCGCGGCGCGCGAGCCCCCGAAACTCGATTACTCGTGCCGCGCCGCTCTAAACGGCGTTACCCACGTGCGCGATCACCAGCGGCCTGGTGGCGTCACGTGGGCAAACGACAGAACACGTTCCGTTCGGTTCCATTCCGATCGGACAGGCGAATGAACGGCGTGACGCTTCGCGAAGTCCAGGAAGTTACGATCTAATCGAGACTCCTCTGATCGCGCCTGCCTCATCATTGGAAACCGTCGTAGGAACCATGAAGTTTCCTGACGAGTTATACCTTTGATTACGTCGGTGGGAGCGCTCTGTCGAGCCACGCACGGCGACGACGACGACGACGGCGATGACCATCGCTAAGTTTCGTGTAATTACGAGGATAATTTCAGAGTCGCTTATGGAGTTTACTAACTGCGGTTAGAGAGAGCGATCTCTCGCATCATCTTTGCGACTCTCTACTTACAACGGAAAGAACGAAAGAAGATACGAGATAACAAGTAACGTTAGTCAGTCTGAAGGATCCAATAATCGTTTTATTATGTTGTTTGTTTGAGAAAAATAATTGTCAGTTTACTTGCAAAATAAGTCAACTAATCGCAATGACTGGGACAAGATTTACTCATCACTTTAGGGATACGTATTCTTGCAGTAGATAAATAAGCGAAGATTATTCCCTATAAGAAAGATCGATCCTGCATTTCCGCGAAAAGCCTCTATCTGGTCTGTGCTTTAAATTGGACTGCGGCCGTGGCTAAAAACAAAACGATGGCCTTTAAGGGCGGGTTAACGTCTCTCTTCCTCTAGAAGACGCCGTTCTGTCGTCGCACGGACGCCACAGACGTGATTTCCGCCACGCCTTCGCGCTCATCTCGGCATCGCCATCGCTTTTTCCTGGTTCACCCTCTCTCTCTTTCTCAATGTCGTCGTCGTCGTCGTTGTCGTCGTTGTCGTCGTCGTCGTCGTCGTCGTCGTCGTCGTCGTCGAAGTGGCCGTCGCCCAGGCAGGCTGGCTGGCTGAGAATGATGGATACCGCCTGTTTTTCGTTCGTTTCAGCGGGCGGCCGCTCTCGCCAGGAGCTCTCGCCTTTATCCCGCCGCGTTAGCGAGGCTTTCCGCTGATCCTGGAAGCACGAACCGCTCGAAATCGTCCGGAGGTGGAGTCAACACCCCGTGTTGCCTCGCTTTTTCTCCCTGCCTGCTACCCGCTGCCCGCACCTCCTCGCGCTACGCGCTCTCTCGTTTCCTCTCATCGTCACCGACCGCTCGCCGTCTCCCTTTTCCGCCCCGTTTCCACCCCATCTCCCTCGCTCTCTCGCGCGCGCACGGAATCGCCTCGTTTCCTCGCCACGGGGTAGATATGTATGCGCGCTCGCGTAATAGCCTCGTTCCTGCCGTGCTCGATGGTAGATACGTGCCACGTCGCGCCAGCCGAGCGCCGCTCCAAGAGTTCAAACCCCGGCCCCGATAAACGGCGCCGTGCCGCGTAGCGTCAGCCACGCCGCGCCGCGCCACGCCATGCTGCGCCGCGCCGCGCCGAATCGCGCCGTGGCCGTGCCACGCCGGCGAGATACCCTAGTACTGGGTATACCCCCGTGCGCCGCCGCGGCGGTACAGCCGTTGGCAAAAAGACGACGAGTCCGCGCCGAGAGAGCGAGCATGCGAGCAAGCGAGAACCGGACCTTTTCCGCCCCGTGCGTTCCGCCGATCGGAAATCGAAGCGGGATCGCGCCGGGATACCGACGAGATATCGAAGATCCAACGTCAATTAATATCCGCCGCGCGTAATTCGATGGTAATGGAACGGGCGAGGCTTTCGTTACCGGTGATGCGTAGGCTTTGTTTGAGATTTATTATTTATCGTGATAGTTCTTGCGGAGTGGGGCGGATATTTTGGGGGATATTTTGTGGGCTCGCGCTGCACCGCGATTGGTGCGGAGAGTCGTTTGTAATCGGGGGCAAAAATATAGTTGTCTGTCCACGTTGGTTGTAGTAGCATACGATAGTAGAGGTATTTCTGAATTCCGCTTCAAATCGCACGACGCTTCTTACATAATTTTCGCGCTCGCGATATTTTTCTAACGTGAACGGTAACAACTCGCGCTTTTAGTGCACCGCAACAGAATTTCAGATTTTCATGCGAGAAGATAAATATTGGTCGTTTTTTCGGTAAAATGTTCGGTGATGCCGGGCGAATAGGCGACCAATTTTAACGATTCAAAATCAAAAATATTTATTCCATCGCGTTGCTATAAAAATAACGAACAGAAATGGCAGAGAGAGAGTGCCAAATTCATCAGATGGCCTGACTAATAGCTATCATCGCGAGGCAGTGTCGGAAAAACGCTCGCGGTGATGCAGATAAATAGAACAAATCCCTCATGAAAATAAAGATCTCCTCCTTCTTGGATCTCAGGATCCGTCGCCGATCCTCCTCGTTCACAGAAACCGTCGGTCAAGCGCCGAGGGGCAGCCAAGCGTCTTTTGGCGCGACCTGTAAGCGGTCTCAAGCGGCGCTCGCGCCCGCAGAGATCATCGGAAGAAGGAGCTGGAGCGAGATAGCGGCGGTAGACACGAGGGAACGGAGAAAGAAGCGAGAGCAAGAGAAGAGTGGCGGGAACGCCGCGCGGAGCGGGAGCCGCCGCTCGGTTATTTATCACGCGCCGCGCGCGCGGTTCGCCGATCGTATCCGCCCGTCTCCTCTCGTTCTCTCGCTATGGCGCGTCCCTCGTTCCCTCATCCTCCGTCGCCACCGCCGCCACTGCCGTTGCCTCGCTCCACCGACCGACTGATCCTCACACCCCTTTCCCTCGTTGGCACACGGCGAGCCTACATCTCACGGCGATCCAGCCGAGAGTCCGAGAGCCCCATTGCGACGACCAGGAGGGACTCGTTATGAGCGTCCCAGTGTCCCTCTTCCTCCGGAGCCCTCTCCTCCCCCTATCCGGATCCTCTTCCACCTTCCTCAATCCTCGCATCCTTCTCTCTGTCTTCTTCTTCCACTTGGTACTATCCTGATGTGATCCTCTCTCTCCCTCGCTCCCGCTCTTGTCGTTTCTGTCTACGTCTCTCGCCTCATTCTTCTTTCTCGTATAACTCCCCGGAGGGATCGGGTCCTCTCGCCTCGCGCGCCAAGCACGTATGTATACATAGCGGATACATGCGGGCATGTATGTAGTCACGTGCGCGCGGACGTGCGCGCGTTCTCCAGGATACGGGGCGGGCGAAAGCGGACAAGGGGAGAACTCGTGCGGGAAGAGCGTGGCTATTCGAGTCTCACGCCGGATATTCGCGAGCGCGACGACCGCCGGCGACGTACTTTTATGTCTTTTTTCCCCCCTTCTCCTTCTTTCATTTTGTTTTGTCCGTTTTTATTCCGCCGGACTGCGCTCCGCAACTTCGCACCGCGCTCGCTGACTGTTTTCGACCCAAGTTGTCTAATAAGAAGTGCGAGCTGTCGGGTATCCGTCAGAGAAATTAAATAATTATTTTGACAATCGAAATTGATATATATGTGTATACATTCCTCGCGTAAACTTCCGCAAACTTCCCATCTGTGAATATACTCTCTTCGTAAATTAAGACCAAACTCATTTTTTAATTAAGAATTACTTTTAAAAATAAGATTCCCAAAAACGATTTTGGCTAATGAACGTTTGTACAAACGCATTCTAATATGTGAAAAATCGAGAGCTTCGTTTCAAATTCCTTCAAATTTAAGGATTACATCATCGAATGGTGGAGTTCCCAAGATGAGTTACTTACTGACAATAAACGGCTTTAAAGGAAATAAATATCGAGAAAAGAGAAAGAGAGAGAAAGAAAACAATTACTTTAATAAAGAGAAAAATTGCCGAAATCTTACCATTAAAGATACTTATATTTCCTATTTGATAAGGATAATTACCGGGATCGTACTACTTAAGATATTTTATGTTATATCTCCTATTTAATACGAATCCGTATGCAAATGTAGGACCAACATACTTGTATAGATATATGCTTAATATTTATATTTAATATTTAATAAGAAATTGTATAATATTATATAATATTATACACATATGCACATTGCACAATCGCGCGATTCACATAGAGTATTCATTGTACTCGTTAGAGTCATTTTATAACCCTTTGCAGTTTCGGCATGCTGCTTAATGGTGAAACACGCAAAGCTTATGAAACTAACGTATTCCATTATCTCTAGATTGCATAACATTGGCATTATATACAACTGTCTACGAAGATAATTATTTTATCATTTCTGGTGTTATCAATTCGTTTCTCAGTTCTTTTCGAAATAAAACTAGTGCCATAGTAGCGGCATTTAAACTAAAGTCTTATATTATGCAAATGCTACAATTTTTGGACAATTGTATGTGTCCTGACTTTATTCATGTATAATTTTTATAAAACATGTTACTTACGAAACTGATTAAATTAAATAACAAAACGATATGTAATTTATACAAGCAATTTCGAAAATTCATAAACATCTCGTAATCTTGAACAAGAAATTACGAGTCCGGACAACGCGAGACGTGTCTTATAGCGCGAACTGTCAAGTTTCGAGTTAATAGTCCTCCACAGACTATGCTCGGCGCTATCGCACACCCAATACTGGCGGGAACCGAGAATGACGAGGTCTGTCGATGTCAGAGACTCGAGCTCTCGAACTGCCGAGCTGTCGGAGAAGATGGAAAGTGAGTAGGAGAGAGAAAGAGAGAGAGAGAGAGAGTTCCTCGTGACTTTTTCTTTATCGCGGCAGCGCCGCTCGTCGCCCGAGGTTTACGAGCGAGGTAGGGCGGCTCTTTCGCTCGTGGGTATCGCCCCCGGGGTCCCGGGGGCAGGGGACGGGGGCGAGCGGCGGTTATTAATAACGCCGCGATAAACCCGGGGTTAAGCCCCGCGGGGATGACGGCCTTTGGCAAAAAGCGGAGAGAGCTCGCCGCCCCCGCGCCTTCATCCTCTCGCCTTCCTCATCCCCCCTACCCCTTTCGTTTCTCGTACCTTCTCTCTTTCTCTCTATATTTCTCTTGCCTCCCGCTCTCTCTTTCCCTCTCTCTCTCACGATGGGAGAGTGTGAGGGCTGGCTTCGAGCCGAGGGTGTAGTCGAGAGAGGAAGACGAAGAGGAAGAGGAGGAGAAGGAGGGAGGATGGAGTGGAGGAGTCTCGTCCGGACGTTTATCGAGGAGCGTATATCTCTCGGGAAAGGAAGCGAGGAAGCAGAGATCCTCTCTCTCGGCCTCGTGTACGCTCGTTCTCGCTCCTTTTTTCTCTTTCTTTCTCTCTCGTCTATCTCTCTTTATTTCTACCCATTTTTTTCCAGCCGTCACCGCCCTGTGATCTCCCTCTCGTCCTATCCGCCTGCTCCTCTCGCCCAACCCCGCTCTTATCTTTGCGCGGAGTAATGCTCAGATATGAGCAGAGTCGCTCGAACGTGAGCCACTGATCGGACTCGCGGCCTCCGAGAAGAATCGCCAGGATATTGAGGATGATGCTTAATCCGCGGATGCGGCATCGCGCGTATCTCGTGAGGGATCTTGATATCCGATGGAAAAAAAGAACAAACTTGTTTCGAGTACTTGTTACGGTTTCCATCTCCCCATCGATCTCCGGAACGCTATTTACATTTCCTTCTAATGAGTAATGTTTCTTAACGAACGCTGTGCGATAAATAATTTCTGCATGCAATAAGAATGAAACGTAAGAAACTGCGTTTGTTATATACCATTTTATTCTATAGTTGTAACAATAACAAGACTAGCAATCCTAATCCTAATTTGATTATTTGACATCTTTGCATTTGACATCTTAAAAAATGATTGGAAATCATATTCCTAAATTGTGGCCACATGTGAACATAGCGTTGTTCCACATAGACACTCTCTTCTTCCGGATTCGAATGGCGATAACGATACTTTCGCAAATCGGACAGACATCGACATCGAATGGTTGATCCGCGAGTACGGCCATAAACGAGATACTCCGCGCAATGCTATTCCACAAGACATTATTCATAATGCGACACAGCTGCGTTCTGCCGCGCCGTCGGGTCGCCCGTTACACTATACGTAACGTTAAGTTTCCTGAGGGTTGCGCGGAATAACGAAGAACGTCGCGCGCGCGCGTAGACGTCTCGGGAAGCGGAGATTACTCGAGGGAAAGGTAAACAGACGTGTCTTCCGCGGCCTTTCCGCCTGGAGCATGAAACAAAAACCCGCGCACCATCTACGTCCGACTCTCGCGGACCTTTGTTTAACTTGCCGGCGAATAAACATCTCGCGTTGATTAATTGCGCCATGCGCGATCGTGAGTTTATCAGAAAGTAATAAGAGCAACTTCGATGGAGAGCCGGAATCGATTCAATTTTTTAAGCTCACGGTTTGAATCGAAGAGTAGAATTCCCGAAGCTTGATGCCAATCTGACTCAAGAAATATTGCAATGTGATCGCGCGGATGGTGGTTCGCAGCATTATGCGGGCTCATCTCGACTATAGGGAGATAATCGAGCGAGTTAATCGCGAGGGATTAGGGAAGACGCTCGCGCATGAAGAAAACGCGCAATTTTCGCGACCGCGAAAACTGCAATTAAGGTGGCGAGGTGAGGCATGTCGCTTTTTTTTTAACGAGCGGTTGAGAGTGAATCGCGCCAGCTAGCTACGCCCGGTGCGCGCGACCGCGAAGTTGGCCACCCTTTCCCCTCGACATTCGCGTTTAATTGAATAAAACGGCGACGAGCCAGGCCGCGATTATTAATGCGACCGTCCGCCCACTTCTCGCACCAACAACCGTGGAAAGTAATCTCGACGATATTTTTTCCATTTCTCGCGCAAAACGATTCATTCCGTCTTTGTACATGTTCATCCCGCACGTGTAGAGTCTAACTCGCAATTTGTAGTTCTCGAATGAGAAGGAGGATCCGTAACGGAAGCACATGATTGCCCAGACGTTGCTTTGTTAAAGAGTAGATAAATTTTTGAGAGATTTAATGTTTACTTGCGGAATTTATCACCAAATTGCGTATTTGGTTAAATTGATCTATTATATTCGTAAGTTGCATTTCTAAATCGTAAGTTGAAGATATATCCTACTTATTAAGTATATTGAAACATTATTGATAAATGGTAAATAACTGCAATCGTTCATATTCTTGGGAGAAAAAATTAAAAGAAAATCTTTCATTTGCACATACAGCCATACTTTTAAGTAGCACTTGCCCAATTAAACGCAACCACTATTCTTTGCCGTTGCGAAAATTGGGTAGCGCGATGGATGAATTTCAGCCACGAAAGATAGAGGCCATGTGCAAACGAGATGGCGGCCGGACAGTCAAGTGGAAGCGTCGGCGAGCTAATTAATTAATTACCGTGACTCGCTGGCGCAGTTGGCCAAAGAGTATGGCTGCGTTTTCTACCCCATTTGCCGACCCTACCACGACTCTGGGAAAGTTCACTTGTTTACACCGTGAATGCCGTCTAAATTTTCTCTTGAACATTGTCGACAACAGAATTGTTTTCCTAGGGATTTATTACAATATCGATATCTTTTATTTTTTACGTACAATTATCCATAAACTCTAGGAATTTATTTCACATATATTTATTTGTGCGTCACGATATTATTTTGACATTTATATCACAATGTTACATTATTGCACAAAGTTCTAAATTTTTACAAAACGATATTTCTGCTGCAAAATTTCGTTCGCCATTCGAGAATCAAGCGGAGTGCGGTTACACGTTTTCCTGCTACGTCCTCTTGCTTCTCGCACTCGTGCATTTCCCGAGCGCGCGACCCTCCCTTCAATTTACACGCTACAATTGTTTCCCCCGACCGATCTGTGCCCCTCGTTCCATCGGCCGCTGCGTGAGGGCTCGGCGTGCCACCGAAAACGCGCGTCTCGCGCCGACGGACCGACTGCGATTACCCCCGACTAATGCCCTAATCTCCTAATTTCCAGCCGTTTACCGCACGACCGCGCCACCCCTAATTAGCATAATTCACGGGCGGCGTCGCGATCGAAACGAATTCGCAATTCCCGTCGGATCAAAATAAGCCAGTGGAAAAACGCGCTTCCCTTCGAAAGTTTCCTCGCTTCGCCGGAAACTTCGGAGCTCGTTCTTTGTTTACAAGGATGAGATCGACAGGAAACGGAGAAATGCGCGTGTTGCCGGAAGTTTTTCCGCTGCCCCGTTTATCATCGATCCACGTTGTTAGGAATTCTAATGTTTACTCTTTAGAAGCTGAAGAAAATTCTATGATTCTCTGCCGCTAAACAAGAAATTTTTTCCTTCATTGTTGAAACAGGTCCTCGTTCTCGCCCTCTTGCTAAAAGACAGAGTTGCGCTATAATGTGCAACAATTAATATCGGATGAAGAAAGGTGAAGAATAGTCGGGAGATAGCGAATTCGAAGTAACTAAATTTTATAGTGGCGTCTGTTCGTTAATCGCGAGACTTGCTACAAATTTGATCAATATAGACAATTCCGTTTCAATTTTATAATAGTGTGCTCATTTCTATTTCGAATCATTCGCGATACCTCTGATACATTTGCTTGATTGTTTTAAAACATTCGTGGTTAACCACTACTCTCCCCACTGGCGCATCGATAAATAAAAGGAGAGGAAAAAAACGCACAGTCAATTACGATTTACGATTTAATTTTGTAGCTCCGTGTCGATCTCCCGCTCGCGGCGTACCATAACTTTTCCGGTGACAGTCTTTTTTTTATATGCATCCCACGTGTGCGCATCACATTGCAAGAGGCTACACTGTTAAACTAAGGACGCGGTCTCATTTTTCATAGTATTAGCAACGCAAATTTTAAACAAGGAGAATAAAAATAAGGCTTATTTTCGGATATCTTTTCTTATTTTTTACTTTTATCAAGGAAATTCTTAATTCTTAAAATTACCAAGTTCACATAGTTTTTTCGATAATTCTGACCAACTGGCTATTTTTTTCGACAATTCGTATTGTTAAAAATGCATAAAAAGAATTTTTTGTTAGAGGAAGTCGGATCAGGTCGGGAGGAGAGCAGCATCTTTTGACGCAGCGGCGACTGTTCGATCGCAGCCCTTTCTAATTTCCCCCGGCAACGAGTTCAACGCGTTTGGGGGACCACCGAGGCATGTTCGACCGACCACCGGAGGTCCGCCGCACCGTCCGTGGCGTGGCCTCGGGATGTGTTCTCGCCCGCACGTCATGCGACTCTCCACCGGCGATATCGCCGTCCGGAAAGCCGGGCTCACGCGCGTACGGATGTCCGTGTGCTCGTGGAAAAGTCTCACACCGACACGACGCTCACGTCGCGGGGCTGCGTCCCTGGTGGCGTCATTACGAGGGGCGTCGCGTTTAGAGCGTCGACGTTGGGCGGCAGGCGAGCCGTACGACGACGGCGACGAGGACGACGACGACGACGACTACGACTACTCGGGCGGGCTGATGGCGTGGTCGCTGCGCGCAACAGTAGTCTGGGGGAATGAAGCGAGCGAGCAAGCGGGCAGCTGAACGAGAGAAACCGAGAGAACCGGAGAGCGGACTCGTCGTGCGCGTCGGGCCGTGCCATGCCACGCCGCGCCGGCGTGGCAGCGGTGTGGCGTCGGCGTGGCAACGGCGTGGCGTGGCGGCGGGGCCGGTGGCGCGGCAACAGCCGCGCGCCACTCGACGCGGGAGGGCGAATCGGGTACGGAGGTGGTAGGTAATCACCCGGCGGCTCGCGTTATAGCGTCGTTACGCCGCAGCGCCGCTATCGTCGTCTCCTACCGCTACCCCCTCGCCGTCGCTCTTCCGACCGTGTCCTCTCCCGGTTTCTCATACCGCGTTCTCCCTCACCCTCGCCCTCTCCCTCTCGCTAGTTCTCTTTCTCTATCTCTCGCTCTGCCGCTCTCCGTTCGTTTCTCGGGCTCGTTCGCTTCGGTTCTCTTGCCAGCGTCGCCTCGCGCTCCATCTCGTTCTCTTACTACCGGCTCCAACCTAGCTCTCTTCCGCAGCGACGACGGCAGCGGTAGCAGCTCGAGTCTCGAACGGGCGACGTGGCTGCCTTTCATATACCAGTATACGGAATACGGTTATCCTCCTGCTCCTCTCCTCCCCCGGGCACGTCCCTCGCGCCATCCGGCGTCCCATCGCCTCCGACATCCAACGTCGCCGTTTCCCCCGTTCCGCCTTTCCTCCCTTCCTTTCTTCGTCCCCGCGCCTCATGCCACCGTCGCCTTCGCCACCGTCGAGGCCGAGTTTAATTATTTCATATCGCCGTACACGGATCAACGCCGCCGCCGCCGCCGTCGTCGCTACCGCGGTCTCCGTCGCTGCCAACCGCGCGCGGAATCCGACGTAAGCCGCCGACGACTTCTCGCTCCTTCTTCCTTTACTTCCCCCTTTCCGCCGCTCCCTTGTGCGCTACCTCGCTACCGTCATACGACAGGGTGCCGCCCGCGTACCCCATCCCATCCTCTACCCACTCGGGTTCACGCCACCCTTTCCCTTCCGGCGGATCGTGTCCGTCTCCGCTCGACCTTCCTTGACTCACCACCCCCTACGTAACTTTTCCATCCTTCCTTCCCATCCTCTCTCCTCATCTTCGCGCTACCGTTCGGTTCGTCGTCACTTCGCAGTTGCTTTACGAGCCAGTAACTTCGCCGAACGGGGGTGACTTCATTACTTCTCATTTCCTCCCGGCGAGCGCTTTTCCGCGGACGCGCATCCGTTCGTCCGACGCGTACCGGCTTTTTCCACTGTGCCGCGGAAACACCAACCGTTTCGCAGATCTCATTTGTTGCTCGCGTGGGCGACGTCGAACGTTGACCTGTTTTCAGTTCAGCGTAACAGAGAGGGTTAAAAATAATATCCGCGTAGGGATCGCAAGAAGAGAAATGGCAACGTAACATTTATATCAGAAAGGTCGGCGGGCACGTATCATTTGACGTATTATCAAAATCGAAGAGGAACCGTACTTTAACACGTATCCCATTTTTTGTTTAACGAAGATTGATGTCATTGATTGGGTTTTTACCCGAGTATCAGGCACTAATCTGGAATGATTGTTATCCATTCATTAATTAAAAATGCCAGAGAAATGTATTTTTTGTCTGAACTTTGCGCGAAAAACGTATTATTGTACAAAATAACCGTCAATATTCTTAGCAAATATATAAAACCAGATATATCTTTATATTCAATTGACAGAACTTTTTAGAATCGCTTCATTTCATAACAACAGTCTTCAACAAATTAAAACTAATCTCCATGCGCCTAATGACACATGAGAAATAAGTAAAAACTATTCTTACGTATCCGCGAAATGCCGGCAGATCACACGTGTGCGGAAACTTATGAACAGTCCTGTAGCAAGGTGACGCACCGAGGGAGGATGGCAAACGAGGGGGGATGTCCCCAGGGAGATTAAAGAGGAGGGATCGATGTTCCGCGCGACACGCGCCCCGTCGTAAAGCTTCTTTGACGACTCGCGACGATAAAAGCCGCGCGTGCGGATGTAGGCGCGGGTGCTGTCGCAGCGATGACAAACTGCGAGAACGGCATATCGCTTAACGTTCCGCGGACGATTAATAAACGTTATTACCGTCGACATCCCCTTCGCCCTTGCCGCACCGACGTTGCGGACACTGTTTTTAAAGCGCACCATGGCATAGACACGTGCACATAAATAACTTTGATATACATGCCGGCCGATCTTTACATGTTCGCTTTCTGCTTTTCCTCTTTTTTCTCTCTTTAGTGTATAGGTCAGCAAGGGTGCTGATTGCGGTCGGAGAAACGTCGCGACGCTTCGTACCGTTGGTCTCACGTGGAACTGAAATGCGTATAATTGAAATGAGGAACGAGGGGATGGTGACTCAATAGGGGGCTCAACGTTAATTAATTATCTCTAATTTAACTCCTCTTCAATTTTTAGCGTTAATTAATTACCATTCTTCGTTTTACGTTTCTCTATGTAAAGTAGAAACGTTGGAGTCTACCGTGCAAACGTCTATTCTTTCAACGAGAGCTGGGAATACCAAAATTTTACGTCACCTCGCGCGGAGCGGCACAGAGAGCGAATATTTAAATCGTCGTAAAGGGCTCGACACGCTTTTGCGCTCTTTTGATAAGGAAGTAGAACTTCCCGCGCGCGGGGGTACAAAAGGCTCTCGGGGAGATAGCTCCGAATATTTAAACAGCCGTCCATTCGCGAGGGCGGCCAAGGACACCCTCGAATTTCTCGCACGAGCGCTTCCTCGCTCTCGCGCTCTCACGCGAGGCACGCACGCACGCTAGAGCACGCGTACGCGATATCGCGCACGAGTCGCGCCTCGGGGCGCCGTATTATGTTCGCTCGAGAAGCGAAGAGAACTGGGGGTGGAGAAACAGATAGCGAGAAAGGGCGGAGACCGATCATGCGGCGAGAGGGTGCGAGCGGGTGCGAGCGAGAGAATTCTGCGACCGAGAAGCATTATTCCGTAGCGCGAGCTTGACAAAGTCTCGTCCTGCACACGAAGGAGTCTGGCGCAACCACCCCCTCATTGCGCAACGTGCTTCTACGAAGGGTCGTCATTCCCCGGTCTTCGACGCGTAATTAATATATATCCCCGCGGTTCGGTTGGTTGCGATTCGAGAGCGGTTTGAGCACGCGAGGGTCGCTTCTGCCACAGGGTGAGTTTCGGTGTTCCTCGGGGGCAAAGGGGCTCGGCGTCGTGCTCGGGTGATTTTCCACTCCTCGATGGCATGCATGCTCGTATCTCGCGGCGACGCCGCTCTCGACTTCGACGCGAAAAATCGAACCACCCTCGAGGTCACCGCGAATTAGGATGAGATCGGCGAGAAGAGTTCTCGAGAAGCAAGAGGAGCGAGCAAGTGAGCGAGCGACCGAGCGAGTCCTCTCACGAGTTTGAGTAAACGATCGTTAACTTTTGTCCCTGCCATTCATCGAAATAACGAATTACGGTCAATTACGATCAACAGCGCGACTTAGCGATTTATTATGACACATTTATTATGACTGGCGTGCGTCACCGCGAAGTCACGAAAATATGGATTCCCGTGAGGACGAGGACATCCGCGTCCGCAGGCTCGTTGACTAATTGTCCCAATTACAGGCCGCGGATCGGGGTAATTAGTCGCGCGCTGCGTGCTGCGATCGATCGTCCGGGCTAATAACGGGGCGACCATTTATCAGTTAATAAATCTTGCCTGTATATAAACCATGTATGCCGTCCAGAAATTTACTAACCAGATATCAGTCAAGTAAACGGATGCGATACCTATTAAGTCATTACATAATTAAGTCCAGTAAGTCTCGTAGTAAAGTAGTGCAAACCGGAAGAAAATTTCTATTTGTATCCAGACACAGATATTAGCAGCTAATCAGCAGATAGTAAAAGTCAAAGTAATGCAATATGTAATAATATAAAAATATGTGTTTTGAGAAATTTTTCACATTCTACTACGTACATACGATTAGAATACCCTCGAGATTTAAATTAGATTTAAATTGGCGAGGACAATCCTCAAGAAGCTAGAGGAGCGTGTAGACGAAATGCTTAATCTTTTTTTTCTTTTATCTTGTAGCGTACAGATGAAACAATAAATATTATATCACTATTAACTGTTACCCCATTTTATTTTTTTATTTCTATATAAAGTAGGACATATATTCCTCTAATTCCAAGATACTGACACAAAACTGTCACCAAATATTATATGAATTACGGAAAAATGTGAGAACCGTGTGAAAAAAATTCGATACTGTTCTATCATGATTTAAAAAATAAAACTGCGAATGCTTCGATATTTGTATATGTAAATATATGTAAATGCTATAATATATATACATATAATATACATATAATGTGTATAATATATATATATATATATAATATATGTTTTACATATAAATATTCGATTTATTGAATTTAATTTTAATGTAATTTCCCTTTTAAGTTTATCGCGCAAAACGTCAGAATATCCGATTTTATTTTGTAGCGTAAAGATAAAGCAATAAATGTCATATCACATTCAATTCTTATCACATTTGATTTCTCCATTTTTATAAGTAATATATTCTTCTAATTCTAAGATACCAGTCTAGATACAAAATTGTCACCCATTTTAGATGAACTATAAAGAAATATGAGAATAGTGAAAAAGAATTCAGTGTTATTCTGTCATATGAAAATTACAACGATCAAAGCTCGCTTATAATTTAAAGATTGGCGAACAAACATATTTGTTCGCCAATCATGCTTTACATCCAAAAATTAACACACAGACATACATTTTACATTTTGAAATCTGGTTGAAACATTGATGCATTCCACTCGCAATATTTAATTACAACCGCCGAGAATGATAAAAAAATGAGACGACGAAAATATAAAGATGAAAAATTAAATAACAGCAGAAAGATTCTCGGGAACCGAAAAGCAACTCACGTCTACCAGATGGGCTGTTATTGTTTCTGTAATGGCAGGAGCTGCGCCGCTGGAGGCTGTAATGTCTCCTCGATGACGAGGCGACGAGCGCAGGTGCGTCGTACGAGCGACGGGATTTGTCCTCCCCGAGAGAAAACCCCCCCGTGTCGGAGAGTCCTCTTTCGCGAGCTTAACGAGATGACACCGTTCCTCGGAAGATCCTCGGAAAATCCGGAGCCGCGCGAGAACGTCACCAGCGCTCAAATTTATTCATTCGCCTCAGCGCGCCATCACGTTGCACGCACAACGGATCCATAACGAGCTTCGGAGATTTTACGTAACAATCGGGGAGACTGTAGACCTAGAACAGAGAGAGTAAAGTTTTGAGGAAAGAAGAGAAATGTTAAGCAGAAAAAGAAAAGCGGAAGAATTAACTACGCTTTAACTCGTTTAGCCACATGGTTATGAAAGTTAACGTTATAAAAAAATATGTACAGTTGAGAAATTAATAAGAAACTAATTCAGAGAAATCTCATCCTTTGACAAAAATACAATGTATTTGATAATGTACGCAAATTCAGTCATCATTTGCAAGTGACGGATAGTTCACTCGGCGAGCAGAAAGTCGCTGCAGAAAAATTTTTAATTTCAAGGAAACTGGCGCGCACGATAAATTACCGCGATACACCTCGTAGAAAAGAACAGTGATCGATATAGCGACAAAACCGAAGAATCCTTCGGAGAAATTGGTGCAATACAGTCGTTGGAAAATCGCGCGGACGCCGGCGGAAGGGTTTAAACCGGTTGGGGAAGCGGATTGGTGTGCGGAGGGCGACGGAAGACGACGGGTCTTCATGGAGCGACGTTTAACAGCATCGTAACCGGCTGGGATGATTACCTCACCAGCCAGCGTAGGACTCGACGACCTACCCTCTGTTCGTCGTCGGCGTCGCGACGCCCGTAAACGGAAGCCGCACGGCGGTGTTCCAGCTTCCTCTCTTTCTCTCTCCTCGCGCGCGCTCTGTCTCTCTCATTCCCGCCTCCGCTCGAATCCCCTCGGCTTCCCACCCCCTAGCCTCCCTTCATCGTGCGACGCATATCCAACCCTTTAACCACCTGACGGAGAAGCAGTAGCAATCTCGGGGGGCGGCGAATGCGCAGCACCCCGAAAATGTTAAAGGAGCCGCGGTAACGCTTTCGACTCTCCGCTGAAGAGCCAACCGAAGAATTCTCTTGCGCGCAGGCGGTTCTTTGAAGTTAGAGATATCCGCGGTCTACGTACCGCGAAGTGGCAGGAAGGGGATAACGTCAGCAGCAGCGGATTCTATCCCTGGAAGAATCTAGGGCGGAGATCTTTTCTTTGGAAAAATTTAATTCAAGAGGTACTTTTTCCAAATTTTGCTCACGAGTATCGCGACAACAGGATTTTTTGATAATCAAATTAAACTAGTATTAATACAAGAGTAAGTATATGGATTTGTGAAAAAGAAAAGAAATTTTTTTCATAGTTTAACAAGTTATCCTGAAATCGGTTTACATGAAAAGTGGTTAGTCACTTTTTTTACACGATGTGTAAACATTGGCTATATGCAGTCAAGTCGATTCGCGTGACACTCTCTCCTTCACTTGGCTTCGTTCTGGTTTCTTTAGCCTTTCGTCACGATGATTGACAGCGGCTTTACGGCAGCGAGTATAGTTGCGCTCTTAACGATCGAGCCAATCATAAAAAGCTCCGTCGACGCTGTGGAGCGTAGATAAGGTCTTCGCCGTTGACAACCTCGCTATGAACAAGAACAGAATCCTACGACCGCACACGTTAGCGTTCGAAAACTATACTGAGCTTAGAGCTTTCACAGATAAATTATTAATCTCCCTCTTCTCTATGAAAATTACAATACTTTGCTCTAAATAAATGTCGTAGATGAAGAATTATATATGTAAAATTAAATTTGCCAAATAAGGTGTATTACAGGTTTACTACAGAAGTTTGCAATTGAAGTCAGACTCACGTTTTATTTTTTATATTATAATTTATAACATTTTGTTATGTAGGAGATACCTAATATTTATCACAATATTCGAATTTAGCTGCTCGGATGAAAACTACAAAACCACAAATTATAGTCACATTTTTAATATTGTCAAAATAAACACATTGATATCTCACTTCTTATGTCATTCCGTCGCGTATTCTGCGGTTCTTGCGGGTCACAGATAAAACTTACGACTAAGCGTTCACTTCGCATGCGGCTACGTGTCATAACTCGCTAATTGCTAATTTTCATTATGTCCCGTCAGCTGGACACCGTGACGTTCTGCCCGCGGGAATTAAATTAATGCAATAAATTCGACGAATTTAGTACGCGCTCGTAGCGCGAGATATTTTTTTAACCATATTTCTCGCAATGGTTCGGGATCGCGTATTGTGTTCGCGTGCGTGTGACGTGCGAGTGTATGGAACGACCGTGCGAAGAGTAATTGGGCAATATTGCCGGTAAGTATGATTGTGACCACGAATGCGACGGCAGTCCAGAAGTGTGAGATGAAATGAGCCAGGAATAGAGAGAGGAGAAGAGGGAGAAGGAATTGATGCCGAATTCAGAGCGAATGAGACGCAAATGCGTACGGGATAGCAGAGAGATATAAAAACGAGAACAATGACTGCTAACAAGGTATCGAAGATAGGCATGATGAAACCTATCTTGATTAAATTTCATTAGTTATCAAACTTCCTACTTTTGATACATATTTTTTGTGTATTTTTTTATTATCTTGCTGTAAGAAGACGCGCGAGTACATGTCAGAATGCAGCAAAATACTACAGCGAACGCATGCATTCTTGATGTCTAAAATATATTCAAATAAATTAGAATTAATTCAGCAATTTCGATACGTTATACATTAGCATTTTACTTTTTTTGAGAAAACAAAATGCATATATTATACTTTCGTACCTGTCTCTGTTAATAAATCAAAATAATTGAGCAATGCAGATTTGGACGCACGAGTGACAGGCTACTAACGAAAAGTGCGCGTCACAGTAGAAAAAAAGGCACACACCGTTCATTCAAGAAATGGCCTACGAGCGAGCGTTGCTCCTCCATTAGCGACAGACTTAACAAAGCGCCTTTCCATGACGCATCACCGCGACCGACTCATATAAAGACTCGAGCGTCTCTCGAGCCTTGCGTGATCATCCCTCTTCCTCGGAGCTTCCGTCAAAAATTCGACGCGTTCTCCGCGCGAAGACAAAGGTGGTAAGCCGGGGAAAGCCGCGAGGAGGTACAAGGCACGAGAGCGAGACGGCGAGATGGAGAAAAGAAGAAAAAAAGCGAGAGGTGGTGGAAAAATCGTGGAAACGGAAGAGAGAAAAAGAAGAATACGGAGAGAGAAAGAAAGAGAAAAAGAGAGATAGAAGTTCGACGTCGAACTCAGCCCTCGAACGAGCGGCTCACCACCCCCTCCCCGTCCTCATCTATAGAAGATACCCTTCGACTCTCCGTGCCCTCGTACGTGCTCGCTCTCGCCCGCAGACCGTCCCTACACTCCGCCGCGTCGTACACGTACTCGCACGCAGACAGCCGCGCACAGAAAGCCGTAGTTACCCTCCAGCGGCCCGCGCCCCCGTCACGTCCCACCCTGCCTCTCGTCAACCCTCGCACGGCCGGCGTGTTCCCGCCCTCTCCGTGTTTCCGCGGCCCGTTCCAACCACCCCGTTCCACGCCGTGTCCCGCAGGGCATGTCCCTATACAACGCCGGCATGCAATTGTCCGCTCTATCGCCTCTAGATCCGATCTCACCGCGCGATCGGCACCCCGATAAAAAAAGCGTATCTCTGATAAGATGTCGCGGCACCGGGTGCGACTCGTCGTCGAATTCGGACGCGCGTACAAAACACGCGTATATTTTCCGCGGATTTTTCGCGAGGGCGCCGCACGGACAATACTTTCGCCGCGGCTGGAAAATTCTCATCCCCTTTGGTGGCACGCTCCGCGGCACGCCCGGCCGTCTCTGTTATACTGCCGGCAGCGACCCGACCGTCCCGCCCCGCCTCACCTCCGCGTCCAACCAACCACCCCAAACTCCGTCCCTCGCGCGCCTCACCGCGCACCCACGCCCGTGCCCGCCCGCCGTACCGCACCGCACCACACCGCGCTGCCACGCCGCCACTGCCGTCGCTGCCGTCCCCTCGAGCCAGCCGAGCTAACCATCCCACCCCAATCGCCACCCTAGCCACCCACGCGCGCGCTACCCCCTAACCCCCGAGCACGCCGCTCAGCGAGCCGCTCGTTAACCTGCTAGCGCCCCTCTAACCGCCGCTGCAGGGCCGCCGCCACCGCTGTTGCCGCCGTCGCTACCGTGGGGCTGCTATATTTACATATCAATATTCCATAGCGTGGCAGGTGGTGGCTGGCTGGCTGGCTGTCGGGCGGGCTGGCTGGCTGGCTGCACGCTCTCCTGATCGTAAAGTAGCGGTGGCGTGCTCCTGCGGATCCCGGCATTGCCCCCTGCCTCGCCGAATCCCTCGGGGAGAGAGGAAAACGGGGGGATCCTGAGGGGAGAGCGTTCAGACGAGGGTGTATCCGCCGAGGAGTTTCGGAGACGCCGAGAGTAATGATCCGACTGGCTGCGTGTTTTCGACTGACAGCATCGAGTAGGGGAGGCAAAGGGGGGTTTTCTCGAGAACTGGCGGAATCGGCGATGGGATAAGAGGGTAGGCACCTCGCGACGTTTCGGACTTCTTCTGGATTCTTTTTGCTGTCACGCAGTGGATGCCGAACGCGCGCATTGCCTGAAAGCACGATCCTGTTGATTCGTAATGGGAAATCACGATTATCAAGAAGATTTGCGCGTTTCATATTTTATTTTATTTTTATATGCATTTTTCTTTTTTCCTTCCTCTCTCTCTCTCCCCCCCCCCCTTTCTAACTGATCGCACGAAGCGATTTCCGTTCCACATGATTCTCTTAACACTATCGGGTATCGCTGGTTAGACCGTTGTTGGATGAACACCGCGCGACAAAGCGTAAAAAAAACGCGGATTCCGATCCCGCCGGCAATTATGGACTCAATTATATCGGCATACGCATGAAAAAATATCCGCGACAATTTCCCGCCGCGATGAAAATTACATCGGCGACCCGAAACGCGAGCGGGATCACCACCGAGCTAATAATTTCGTTTACCGGGACTTCATGAAAAATTATAACTGTTTCATCGCACCATGAAGTTTCAATTGTGTCACGTGAAACGTGCGCTCTCATTTTGTCACCGATTTTATCGCTTTGAGTTGATTCATTAACAAGAAATATATACTCCAAAAGAAGGGTGGAATTGCGCGCAGTTGCGGCAACTTCCAAATATTTCCAGTCCTAAGAGAAATGGAATAATTTACTGATTTAATTATTTTACAACAATTATGTTCACACAAAAATATTCTTATTAGAGTTATTATTGACGCTCAAGTTTATATTTGTCCGAATATGACGGCGCACGACGTCGCCGAGACTGAAGGGATTAAAGATGCGGGAAATGTTTCTGGGACGGTTCGTTATCCTTGCCATCGATCCATTTTCGGGGTTGAATGCAGCAACGAACGCTGAGAGCCGCTCTTAAACTGTCGCGGCGCAACGCGCGCGATGCCGGGCAGGTGCTAATTTTAACCGTTTCCTTAACCCGCGTATTTATAGGCGTCCGACTCTCTTGGAACTCTTTAAAACGTCTCGTCGGGTCCATTCGTCGCGCGCGTGGAAAGCGCCCCGAATAATTTAGCGGAAGACTCGAAACGGGGGCGCGTCACTCCTCCGCCCTCACCGCGCTCATCCCCGCGTAGATTTTCGCTGGTTCGCTCGCGAGAGGGTTGACGTATGCCGGTAGCATAAGCTCCGAGAGTTATGCGAGGCTGACAGTTTCTGACAAACAAATGTTTTCTATCGACGCCTGCCTGCTTCCTCTTTACACACGTGCGTGTCCCGTTTATTCGCATGCTTATTTTACTGAGAAATTGAAGCTATTTAATTGCAGGTGTATGAGTTTTACTCTCGAAAGATTGATACTTGAATTAATAAATTTACGGCTACTGTGTTTCATATATTTCGCAGTACGAATGTTTGTCTACTATCATCTGTCACTACTTATTTTGGGCGGTGTACTCCACGATCTTACTACTCGAGAAATTCAGAATTGCTAATTGTAAAATTTCAACAACAAGAAGCACCAAAACAGGAGAATAGATACTTCATTTTCAATTCATTTCAAAGACGATCTATACAATTATTACACGCACAAAATTATATTACGCTTTCTTGGCCCACATTTAATCCTTTTCATGCATATTTTTCTCGGACTTTATTAGAATTCGTATTTAATTCAGAAAGAAGTTGGAAAATTTCAGCATTTATTTAATTGATATGCGTATATACAATAACGCAATTCAATATATAATTTTAAAATAATAAAATTCTCCGAATTTTTCTCTCTCTCCTGATGATAATAGAACTTTCTTTTATTACATTTCCTTTGCCGTTTTCGGTGCCCAGTGGAAACAGAAATTCTCAATTAATCGTACGATCGACCAATCCGCGTCCGTCAGGTTGAAATCTAAGGCTTCGACCTTACGGGCGGTTCATTCGAGAGAAACCTCCCCCGCACTCTTACCTTTCGAAGGGAAGTTTCTCGGCTCCGTGGGGATTCTAGAGCGGAGGCGCGTGTTGCCCTCGGGGGGTTTCGTGACCAGAACGTCGCGTCGCCTCACCCTCTGCTCACCCACGCCGTCGTCGTCACCATCCCCGCACTCGCAAGCCGGCGTGACACCGCCGGAGTCACGCCGGACTTGCAGCGAGAATTTTGCTGCGGAGTTAACTGGATCCCCGCGACGCCTACATTAAAGCCGAGACGACGCTACGGGAAAGCCGAGCAGGGGTCCTTATCGACAATTCACATGATTAGATGAGTAACGAATAACTTAATGGCAACGTCCAGTTTTAGTTTTCTCGGGTTTTTCAAATTTTCAAATTTTCTTGGAATTTTCAAATTTATGAGGAAGCAGCAAGTTGCGCGAAAATATGCAAAACCGTGAGAAAATCACATACGCGGTTTTTTATTATGTGCTGTGTATTTAATGTCGTATATATATTCAAATTTCGAAAATAAAATATAATAAATTCCTGAAAGAATGCTGTGCTTAACGATCATGCGACTGCACAGGTCCTGAGCCTTCAAGCAACTAATAGCTCTCTAATAAAAAAAACTCTGCTATCCCTTACTCTTGTTTATTACGAGATTACGACGACGTGGTCGGATAAATGTACGTAATGTACAGGGCGTGTTATAAATTCGCCTGAAAAATAAGGAACATGTTAATTTCCGCGGGACAGCTGCTGCCAGGTACTGTAATAATCACTGGGTGTGTCAATAATTTTTACACGTATGCCACTTGAGAGCGCAAACCATGTCTCGAGTGGTTACGCGATGTTTTTAAGGTTGCCACCTAGTCGCGCAAACAACGTTCGTCGCCTGCGGCGGAACGTCGGCGCGCATCACGAAGTCGACCGTCGTCGAGACAGGGAGGTGGAGTAAAACCAAACAGGATTACGACGACGTGGCCGGATGAATCTAGCCGCGGGGCATTAGAATAATCACGCGGGGTGGCAGTCGACTCTACTAATCGATACCGTCGCCAACGAGTATTCCATAAAAATTTCACGCCATCACAACACCGCGTATCGCCTGACATATGCAAAAATACGGCGATCAACGTCGTGCCAATCATAAACTACGCAAGCACTGCTTTATCCCGATTTCCTATAGACGTCATCCAAGAAAAGTGCTACACGATTGATCAATGTCGAAAATACCACGGAAATTAAGATCCGGCGCATTTTGCCATGTCATATTACATAATACACGTGACACCGATCGAAGGATTGTTGGGCGTAAAAGATCTCCCGAATTTCTACGGTCCACAGAAAAACGCGTCAAGTTAATGACGCGGATTTTGCTGGGTGTTGGAAATTCACACACGCCGCGCCCTCCGCACGCTTCCTCCGCGCAATTTGTCCCCCGGATGAACGGTTCTCGGGAGACAGATATCGGCCGGCACAGCGCGAACGACGGAGAAGGAATTACCGTCCAACTTATTATTCTCTCTCGCTGGAGAACGAGGTCGCATGCGGCGCGCATTTCCGCGCGACGTCCCCGCGAGACGATTTCTCGCCGTGGCCGATTTCGTTCCGTGTGCGCGCGACATTCGGCCGGGGGGGCACGGTCGGAAATCGTCCCCGGGGCACCGCGTATATCTCGTTATCTCGCCGCCGGATATATCCCTCGTACGAGCACCCGCAGGATCTACTCTCGGATCTATTCTCACCCTCCTGGCTCGCTTCTCACACCCTTTTCCCTCGCCCTCGCCGGCGTCTCGAGCGTCACCCGTGTGCTGAGCGTAGCCCGTTTTCCTCCGTAAGCGCGGGGCGTTTGCGAGCGGGCTGAGGAACGCCGGCAATAAATTTATCCCGGCACGCAATAATATTTGTGCCGGGCGCGGGAGTATACCGTGGGGCCGCCCACACCGACGCGAGGATATTCCCCACACGCGCGGGCGCGCGAGCGCTCGCGCACGTGTCTGCGTATCTATGTGCGTGTGCACACGGCGCGCCGACGATGGAACGAACGCGCGCGACAGCCGGGCGCGCGATAACGATAACACCGCCTGGGCGCCGCGTGTGTACTCGCCCTCGAAAGCGAGCACGCAGCACGCGCGCTGCACTGATGGCGTGCATCTCTTGTCGTTGTTACACGCGATTCGGCGGGAGGGACGGGAGGGAGTGGGTGTGCGCGCGTGTGTATATGCGTGCAAATAGCGAGAATTGTTTTTGGGGGATGGCGATTTTGAAAAAAAACTCCAACGATATTTCTATTTGTTTAAATAGAATAATCTCGGAACATGGTTGACGAATGGCGTTGAAAAGTATTGACACTTGTGCCAGAGATATCTGTAAATATGGCATTATGCAGTAATAAGGATCAATCAAGTGTAAAGACTGGAAACAATACACCTATTTCCGATATCGTCGACGTGTAAAAGCTGACAATGGCTAAGAACGTCGTGAATCATTCCCACCGTGGCGAGTTATCGCCGTCAGGTTTACCCCGACGTGCTCGACGTGCAAGTGACTGCTACGTGAATTTCAAAACGAGGTAAACTATGCTTTTAATTTTTTACATCGCGATACGCGGCGCGATATGACATGCTACAACGCGCCCTCGATTAAAGGCTACTGTTATTTCGCAAAATAGAAATTTACTGCGACCGTCGATATTCGTGGTTATCCGATATAGATGACCCCAGTAATTTCAGCACTTGTGACAAGTCGAATTCGTCTTTTATTTATTGCAATTGTGGAGCGACTCGCAGATATCACGTTATCACGATCTGACTACGAATTCCGTGCCTGTTTGTACTGACGTAATCGGCAGCTTGCGGATTTCGTAGACGAGATGAACGTTCGCACGTTCTCAGTGTGTCCGACCGTTTTCATTCTCATTAGTGTAAGGAAATGTGGGAATTAGGCTAATATAGCAACACTCTCTCGAATCGATGTAATTGTATTATTAAAAATTTATTGATCCTTACAAATATGTACAAAAGAGATAAACGGGATCGCGGAGGCGAAACGAACTCGCAATCTTCGCAACCTGATTCCTCACTGTCCTCCTATCCTATCTTTGCCGCTTGTCTATCTATCCCTAGCTTTACCAGTTATATTAAGAGCATGAGCGCGATAATTCGATAATAACGATTGCTATTAACGTAATCAATTACATATCGCATCCAGATCCGCATGTTACATCTGATGTAAACTTATGTTAACGTGAGAATGTTTATTAATAAATTAATAAAAGACCAGTTGACGTAAAAGTTATTACAATATTATTTTTGCTACATTTTTAGTAGCTTGCTAAAGTTCGTATGATATTAAAGCTATCTTCTGTACTTCTAGATCTTTTGCTTTTAAATAATGGGATACTGTTGATTTGTTAACTCTAAGTTACCCTGCGAGCTCTTTTTTTTTCGTATGCTTCCAATTCGTTTTTATCCATCTATTTTAACTTTTGCAAGCACTAGAAATGTCATTCTAACGAAGGCTAACATTTTTTTGACAGCAATCAACAAAATTATTAAAGAAATGAAATGTATGAAAGTATTCAGGAGAGGGCAAGTATTATATTAAAAGTATCTGCATTTATTTTTATTTATAAATACTCTTATTCCGGACTGTCTGCTCAGCAATTTCATGATGTTTCATGATGACTTCATGAATAATGTAAAAGAAATGCAGCATTATTCAAGGTCAATAGTTCTTCGAGAATTTTTCTCGAAATTTAATAAGTTTTCAAAGTACATGATATTTCCTTAAATATTAAATGGTAAAATTTTCAAAGAACTATTTATCTCAAATAGTGCACATCTTGAAAATGAGTTGGGTTAGATTAGATTTTGTTTGGTGAAGCAGGGTGCAGGAAGAGGGGACTCCATCCCTCCCCCGCCTATGCATTTTATTTTATTCATTTGTATTCAGTAAACATTTTTGTTAATAACTTTGATAAAGACATGGTTCTTCCTAAAAACTTTCTTACACTTCATTTTTATAATAATTGCGTTGATTAGAATAAAAAAAACTTGAGTTTGGAGTAGCACTTCTAGATATTTACCTTATTTTTTAATATTTCGCTATTCCGTGGTAGTATTGCGTTCCGTTAGCAAACGCGGCGGGAAAATGGCGGCACGGATCCGCGATATTGGCGCAGGGCGGAAAATTGGCGCGCCGCGTGCTATACCGGTGATACCCTAAATACGGCTCCCGCGTGCGCGCGCGCATGCTATACATCCGGCCGCCCACGTTAAATATTCATCCGGGTTGCGGTCCGCCGCGCCGCTCTCGCGGAGTTGCGGGCGGAATTTTAAAAAAAGAGTCGCGCCGTTCCCGCGCGCCACTTCGTAGCGAAGGAGATGGAAATGCGGCTGGCCGTCCGGGCAGGATCGGGTGTTTCCTTTGGCCGACCGCCAAATTTACTGACGTTTCGATCTCGCCGCGATCGTCTCTCCCCTTTGCTCGCTCCTCGTGCGCGATTGCCAAGAATTTACGTGCGATTAGGTCTGGCTGACGCGAATAAACGTATGACGCAAGGCGTTTCCCTCTTGAAGAAGATAAGGAGGATGGAATCCTGTTTTTTTAGTAGAAAATACTGTATCAGTGATGAATTTTTCTGTAACAAAAGAAAATAAAAATAAGAGCTTCTATGTGCTTTCTACTTATGTAATGCAAATTTTATAGGGCATTGCATTTTGGTACCACATTGCTCGTAAAAATTTGTCGGTTGTCAAAAATGAAGGCGTCATTATGATGCAAAATCCTTCACGGCGGCGCGATCAAGCTTTTATCGCGGGATGTTACGAGACACGTTCTCGTAAAGAGTCTCTCTTTCTCGCAGTCGCTCGTCGCGTACATTATTTACGAACTTTTCCGACGACCGCGCGATTTCTGGCCAAAGCCTGGTCCCTCATGCCCACTTATCGCGCGATAACGTGCAGTCGTCACTCACGTTCAAGCACGTTTCGTACGTTCATTCTATCTCGCTGTTAATTTTGTTCCCAGTTTAGCGTTCGTCCGACGACGAACTACTGTAGAGACTTAATAATCACTCGGTACGAGTGTCCTTCGCAAGTATTAAGTATTCATCATTACAAGAAGATTTTTAATTAACAACAATCCCTTTCAACAAATTTCCCGACGCGAACTTCGCGCGTCGTTCGCTTCCCCTGGCTCGTAAAACCCTAATCCCGGCGGACGGCGTGCGCGTCAAGGCCTAAGCTCCGACTTTTAAGAAACGCGCGCGCGGCCACGGGTTGTACATCGGGGGTAGGTGGAAGACGCCTCAGGCGTTCCTAGAGTACACCCATAAATATCCGCGCATATGCGCGCACGTAAGGATGTGCGCCCGGCCAACTAACCGCCACCTGCTTCCATATCGCCGTGCTCCCTCAACCCCTTTCCCTCGCGGCTCTCGTATCCCCCTCCCCCTTCTCTCCACGCTCTTTCTTCCGCGCCGCGCCCTTCGCTCCAACCACGGACTCCAGTCGAGTTCTCTCGCTCGAATGCAGGTGGCGAAACGGCAATTAAGCCCGCGAGAGCTACGGTCCTCTTGTTTTAACCGCCCTTCGGTTTTCCTCCCCCTCACGTCGCGCCGCGCCACGCCGTTCCAACGATGGAACCGCCGCGCCGGAAACGCGACCCCTGCATCCCCGGCGCGCGGTCTCCTCTCTCCAACCCAGAAAAGTTTCAGCGCGTTCAGATCTCCGGCGCACTCGACTGCACGCTGATTGGCTTCAGCGCTGGTGGACGAAGACGAAGTGGGTTTCACCCGTTTTCTCGCGCTCGCGTTGAAGCTCAAACGCGACATTGTTACGGATCCGTCATTGTTCGTGCGAGTGTATAGATATAATATATCTATATATATATGTATATATCTATATATAGCGGTGACATTAACGAAATGATGGAAATTGCGAAAATCAAAAGCTTTCCGTTTTAAACGTGTCGACGTCCCGTCGTTGCATGCAGACACGTTACATTGAGTTATCCGAGAACGTACAGCTGTAGTAATAATTCATAGTGCCGGCTATAGAACGTACGGGTCACCTTATATCACACGGAAAGTCCTTCCTCGTGGCTGTGGGTCACGGAGGAAGTCGCCGACAAAGGACGCTGCGTCGTGCGGGAGATCTCCATTAGCAGCTTCGATCAACGGGCAGGGGGTTGGCGGAGAGTGAACAGGAAGTGGTGCGGCAGGGAGGATAATTAGCTGTCCGTGCCGCTCGCTTTGCCGCGGCGTCGCGCGCTTCCGGACGCAACGTTAAAGAGTAATAAGGCGGGGGCGTGCTCGCGCTTTGTGAAAGGGAAGAAGAAGAAGAAGAAAAAGGAGAAAAAGAAAGAGGTGGTGGAGGAGAATCGGCGAGCAGGGAGCGCGTCAAAGTTCTTCCGCGAAGCGCGCGGCAAAGGGGGAGAAAAAAAAGAGGAGAGTAAGAGAAGGACGAGAAGAGGACGGGAACCAAGAGAAAAAAAAGGGACGAGCGGGATCGGAAGGGAAGAGAGGACGGAGGGAAGACTCGACATCGTGGAGACGACGAAACCCGAAGCGGATAGGAGAGACCCGAGTCTGAGAGAGAGGGAACGAGAGAGAAAGAGCGAAAGATAGAGAGGAGGACAAGGCGGTAGGAAACTACGAGAGGGATCGGGAGGGAGGAGAGGAAGAGGGAGAGGAAAGGCGGCGAGAAGCCGAGGAGGACTCTTCGGGGACCGGAGACGACGGCGGGCAAAAAACGAGCAAAACGGAAGCGAGGGAACCCGACTCGAGCTCTGCCTTGCCTTTCTACCGCGTCTCGCCCCGTCTCGCCTCGCCATGCCTCGCCGCCGCTTCGCTTCGCTTCGCCTCGCCTCGCCTGTGCCTGCCAGCTCGCCACGAGACGGCAAACACACCCGGGCTTAAGCTTCGTTCTCATGCCAACGCGGCTGCACGCCTCCTCCGTCTTCTTGGTCCTCGTCTTTCTTTTACCCACGCCAACCTAACTCCGTCCCCGACCGCCCGTCCCCTCCCCCGTTCCTGCCTCCTCAACGTCTTCTCTCGCCGGTCTTCGGTCTCGTTTTTCGTTGCCACGCTCTCGCGAGGGAACTTCGCTCCGGTCTCTCCGCTCGCTCTCCTCGCCTCATCTGAACGCGCGTGCGGCGCGTCGGTCCTCCCGCAGTGGCGAAGATTTGATGGGAGCTCATCGTCCGGTCGCAACTTTTTAACTCCGCGACTGTGAGGTTTCTGCATAATTAAGCGCGAGTCGAAGGTGTGTTAAAACACCTAGTTATCATCAACGGTGGATCAGAGATTTTTTGCGTTTAAATCCATGTCTATTCTACAGTAGAGCTGCAAATAACTAAATACTTGAAGAACACCCATTGTTCTTTTATTTAGACGATGGTATCGATCGTTAAAATGTCTCCGTGGTTTTAGCACACCCGGTATAGTTTCTATCCGAATATCCCAATATGTAATATCCTTCATCGAGGTATGCGGCTGAGCGCGCGCTCGGCGAAGGATATTATTAGGAATGATAAGTACAGAGAGATGCCGTGGCCAGGAATAGATATGCGGATCCATACGTACGCGCGGGTTGTCATTTTTTCTCGCAGCGTCGGCGAGATGAAACGCGTGCGCGCGCGAGATCGTAATGAGAGGCTCGTAATAAGTCGGCCGATCTCGAGCGTAATCATTTATGCGCGGCCGGATTGGTGAGTCGGCACTTTATAGAATCGTAGAATCACGGACGGCAATCGCGTTTCGCCGGTGAACAATTTGTAAGCCTCACTCATATTTCACATTACTATCTAACGCGCCGGCGATAAGGAAGTAATTATCCCCGTTGTTCTCCGTTCGGCTTTATCTGACCCACTTTGATTTTTCGTATGCGTCAGGTCGCTAGAAACCGGCGTTATTCCTTACTAATTATAAATCTCGATATTTTATCTCAATCTTGTATTAAATAGTTCTCTGCACAGAAAGGAAGCGATATATATCTTTGATTGAGAGAGGCGATAATAAAACACACACACGCACACGCACACGCACACACAGGCGTCCGTTTGAGCTCGACTCAATCGAACTCGAATCTCTACAGGATACGGGAGCGATATTGAAATCGCGCGCACGGAATTAAGATCGCGCACGTGCGCGTTAACCCGAGCGAAGGGTGCAGCGCAGTCGCTGGGGTGCGGCGGAAATTAAATATCCTCAAGGAGAGCCCGCGGCGACCGTACGATCCGCCACGCGCAGCGGTGCCGTATCGTTATCGCGGAACAATTACGCGGCAATCGGCGGCTGCAATCGCGCATGCACGCACAATCGCGCGGGCGCGAGGTGCCCGGCGGATTAATTAATGAGCGAGCTTTTGACGTTCGATGCCGGGTATTGCCGCGGCGGCCTGGTTGATCCCTCAGCTATCGCGCGCACGATAGGTGGCCTGGCCTGGACCATGCCGCGCGTCCCGGCGCCGGGCGTCGCGTCGTGCCGCCAGCCAGCCCGCCTGTCTGCTCGTGCGTCCGTCCGTCCGTCCGTCCATCCATTCGTCCATCCGTCCGTCCATCCACTCGCGTATAATCCGCTTCTGGCGTCATGAGTTACGCGCCGCACCACCGACAGCCCTCGGGCAAACCTGGCGGCATCACATGCCGCTGCGCGAAAATGAGATACGCCGAGATACCCCCTCGGGTAGGTGCAAAACCGCGGGTAGGCATTCTTGCATGATTCTTGCTTTGTTCACGCGTTATCCATCTCGAAAAATGTCCCATGACTGACATGAGTGATGAAATTCACTCGCTCATGTGAATCTTAGTTTCTTGGAGAAGACGAGCTTGAACTGTAGGATGTAGATTTCTTTTTCAATTTAATGTGTGGCAATTTAATGTGTGTTCATTCGAGGGTGAACGCGCTGCTGGCAATGCGTGCCGCGACCCTTTAAGATTTCGGGGGTGAATATGGAGCCGAGATATCGCGCCGTTTATGCTCGCGGCGCGGCTTAAGAGCGAACTGACCTATTCTAGATTACGTGCCTCGGGTGTGCGCGGTATATCTACCGATTAGCGTTCCCGCAAGTGCGCTCGAACCATCTTCGTCGAACAGCCCGGTATCACGCTAGCGCGAGGCACGGGTCTTATGCCCCGGGCACACGCCATCGTGACAATCGCGGCGCGAAATGATTGCGCGTGATGTATGCGCGTTGAGATCAGAAATTGCGAAGCTCGCACGTAAATGGCGAGACCGACCATCGCGAGAACCACGTGCATTTCGTTGCCTTTATCTGGAAAGCAGTCCATCGCAATTCTTATCGAGAGACAACGGCATTGCACGAGGGCGTGTCATTTTCGTGTTAAACCTGTTTTATATTAAAAGCAAGCGTGTGCAATTTGTACAAGAGATAACGATTATTTCAATTTAGATTGGTGATAATGTGTATTTTATTATTAACGAACAAATGGATTGTTGCGTATTTAACATAAAAAATTTAACCGTTTTGAAATGTTTTTTTTGCTGCGCAGATATCGCGCGTTCGATCGAACGCGAAATATCCTCACCGCATGTATCCTCACGTTTCTCAGAAATTCTACGACTTTACGCGCAAAAGAAGTACCGCGTGATAGACGTTGTGTAAAAATGTGCAGCTTGCTCGGAAAAGGAAAAATCGCGTCGGCTCGCCGTAAGAGAGCAACAGGATAATTGCGAGATATAATTATCTCGTTACGGACGGCGGTGCAAAACAAACGTACGTAAGAGAAATGAGCGGCCTTACGAGGCACGGGCGCGAGCGCGGCAAATACCGGCGGCTTTAACTAGACGACTATGCGGGATCGAACGTTGCGCATTGCACGCGCGATTAACCGGTACCGTCCCAATTGCGCTGAAAGCATCATCGACGCCGGTATCCGTCGTCGGCCGTCCCAGAAATGCACCAGCCGCGTCGTTGCCGATATGCAGGCTGAGACGTACTATTATTATCACCGCATATTTCTCTCTCTTCCTCCGAATAACTGGTCGCGCAATCGTTACTTGAAACTTACGATTAACAGCCGGATCACCCGCGATGCACGGTAATCTTGCCGTTGACGCGTCCGATCGTCGCGTACGTCCGGTTTCCTTGATGCCCGTCGTTAAAACAAAAGACCACGCTGCAATTACGCAACCGCCGATTGCGCATGGTAAACCTGTCGAGCGACCGAGTGAAGATCAAGAAATGAATTTTTCTGAACTTGTCAGCAGAAGGTTTACTACATGAAAGAGAGAGCTAGTGAAGACTCTGGTTTCGAGAATGTCCCTTTCCGAGGTGTTCCTTGATTAATAACCAGCGGTGCGTGTCAACGTCATATCCTCGAATTCAGTCCTCTCGTTTTCGACGTCGATGGAGCAGATACGTGACACCCCCGCGTGCAGCGCATAAATCTCTTTTTGCCCGGGCGAAAAGTACGGGAACGCAGAGGGGGAAATTTCGGCTGCGGAGAGTGTTCGGGGCATTATACGGACGAGCGAGCGCGTTCTCCCGCTCGCTGGTCGAAAATTTCGAGAGCGCGGCGGATCGAGGTCGCGGCGGTAGGTAGGTAGGTAGGTAGGTAGAAAGGCGGGAGAGCGCGCGGGTAGGTGGTGGGTTGGGGGAAGGGGGACGAATGGAGGGCTCCTGGATGCATTAATCATCTCCGTGCTTCGTCCGCCGCCCGCACGCGGACTCCCTCTTCCCTGACCCTTTTCGACCCTCCGTCCCGTCTCGTCCTTTCGACCCTCTCGCTCCGTCACTCACTCGCCGCGTCCCTCGCCGCGCGCCGCCCACCCGAACCCTTTCTCACTTTATCTCCCGCTCACTTCTCGCGCCGCATCTACAGGGTGTTCCGCGAGTATGGATAATAAAATCATGAGACATTGACGAAACTGGAGATTAAAATCGCGATTATAAAAAATGAATCGCGCAAGACTTAAAAATAAATTAAAACCTATCCTACGTCTGTATTATTTTCTGCTAAACTTTAAGGTAAAAATATCTCATCGAAACTGCGAGTTTCGAAGAAAATGAACCTTTGTTTCGAACTAATGATCTGTGCCGAGAAAAAGAGGCAGTGGAATCTTGCCAAAGGAAAAGTGAGTTTTGCAGCGAACACCCTATACATCCTCGGCGAGATGGAACACGCGTTGCGAGAGCGACGGGCGAGATAAATAAGCGACTCGAGACGCGCGCCAGCGACGACGTTCCGCGAGTCTACGAGACGCGGATGCCTTCGCCGCGACGCTCTCGAGGTCGTCGGGCGCCGCGACGAAAGCGGACGCGAGGCGACGCGATCTTCTCGAAATGCGATGGAGGTGCTTTCGACGCGTTAGATTTTCGTCTCCTCGTCACTTGAATTTCTGCTGAAAAGAGACGCTAAACTTAGGAAGGTGTCTCTGACGGTGCGAAGGCCCGCGACTTCTGATGCTAAAACGCGCGTACGAAATTCGAGAAAATACCCGAAGAATGTGGAAATGCGTAAAAAAGCGGCGGTAAATGAGCGTCGATTGGATGGCTATCGGATGGATCGCGGTCGTGTTGCCCACCCGCGTAATATCGTTACGACAATTAGAATGATATTGTAATAGGACCGTAATTATTACATGTTACACCGCACTGTCGTTGCCACTAATAGCTCAAAACGGGACACGCAATTAAGCGTGTTAATATTGCAACGGCGTCTAGAATTTCATGTAACCCTATCAAGATTTAAACGTTTTCGCGTCCGTCCTGATATATAAACAACATAGTATCGATTGCATAGTGGAGCGAACAGATTACCGTTTTCTTTTTTTATTCGAAATTTAACAGTATTCTCTCAGTCCTATCTTCATGACTTTAATAAATAAAATTGGAATAAAAAGAGATTTATTCCATCGACAAATAATGTACGTATATTCCTTCATATCTCTTATTTATTTCGAATTTCAAGGAATTTCTAAATTTTTATTACATTGTCGATTAAAAATTCTCCATCTGAACAAGAACCGTGGCGTTCGTTTCAATTTAATTTACCGTGCGGACAAGACCGGATCGAGCGCGCGAGGATCGATCGATCTTAGCGATCGATGCAGACGAGAATAGAGTCGAGGCCACGGGAGGAGGAGGAAGAGGAGAAGGAGGAGGTCCGTGGAGGTAATAGAGCCGTGGAACGAGCAGACACCTCGCAATTTGGCTAATGGCCTTCCACCGGCACCTTGGGGATATAGCCGACACGGCCGACGACGGTGGCGCGCGCCGCGCGCCCAAGAAACACACTCCCTACCGCATTAGAGCCCCTAACGAGAAGGGTGGCACGCGCCCTCTCGTTGCATCGTGTCCTCCCCCGTTCTGCCCGTCGCGCCGCCACCACCGTCACCGTTTCCGATAGTTTGCTGAGCGGAAATTGCGTGCCGAACGCGACGAATATGATTGTTCCTCGTGACTACGTCATGCGAAGGGCGAAGCTTAAAGGTGAGCACACGTCACGACGATCGATCCTCGGCCGATCGGAAAAGGGATCTTCTCCGCGCGAAGATCCATTGGCGAAATTTACGTGCGTCTTCCAAACTTTCAAGGAAGCGTGGAAAAATTTCAACCAGACGTAAGGATCGATATTTTTTTTAAGCTGCAATACACAGAAGATCGACGGTACTTCAGCGAGAAATTTTTAAAAATGCAGGCAATCACAGACTCGTTGCGGCATTGTAAAAAACAAAAAAAAATATCACGGTAACGGGTTACGGAAACAAAAGTTTACATCGTAATCCCGTAAACCGAATATGCGAAACGTATCCATCGAATTGCCGCCGTAAATACAATTTTTGCGGCACGACGAAAATCCGAAAAAGCGAGTTGCCATATATCGCACGCGAGGCGAGTTCCGACTGTTAAAAACAAGATCGAGCAAACAGCGATCGTTGATGAACAGCGTCTCCGCCAAATGTACTCCTCGCTGAGAGAACCTCGCTGCGAGTTCGTCGCGATAAGGGCCTGGACTTTACCGATATACAGATTACGAGAACGTGCGAACGTTGATTGTCACTGTACATGAAATATTAAAATCCCGAAGGTGTCGGTCTCGCTTCCGTCAGATAAGCGGAATGTTGTATCGATACCTCGATACTATCTCGCATCCCTGTCCCTGCCTCGACAGGGAACTGCGGTCGCGCACGTGAACGCGACCGCACGCGAGCGGCAATTATCCGGCATCGCGCCGCGTGGTCGACAGCGATGGTGGAAAGAGAACGAGATCGACGGAGAAAGAGAGAGAAAGAGAGAGAGTTGCTATGAGCCCGGCGAATCCCACGGGCGCAATTGCGGACCCGGGGCTAGCAGGGCGCTGTCGCCACCAGCCGACGCCCTTTTTGCTGGCACGTTCGAGTCGGCGTCGGTCTCATAATTTCGGCGAGCTCGGTCTCATAACAGCACTGGAATTCTTCGCCCCCGCCGACGCTATAACGAAGAGGGAAAAAAAGGCGCGACGGAAAAGTATAGAACTTTCCGAGCAACGAAAGCGCGAACGCGAGCTACCATTTATTCATGCTTTACAGAGAGAGAGAGAGAGAAAGAGAGATCAGTATTCCATCATCATGTCGATTGATGAGATACCAATAGCAGAAAAGAAAAAACCCTCGCAACACACACCGATGAGCGAGCTTAAAAAATTATCGTTGCAAGATGATCGCGGCGTGTTCCGCACAGTCAGTCACACTAACCCCGATTCAACCCTCATTACAACGCAGTTATCCGCTTGGACTGGCTTATCGTCCATGGCGTATCGCGGTGAGACTTCATTCGGCGGATCCGCGATCGATCCGCCATCGGTAAGACCCATGTACATCATCGGCCGCATATATACGTACATGTAGGTATCACGTGTCGTCGTTATTTCGCGATCGATGGCCGACTATAGTGCGTAGCGATACGCAATACATGGGACGGAGGAGCGAAAAGGGGCTATTATCGACAGTATGGGCGATCGAATCACGCGCGAGCATCGAAATAAGGCCGCGCGATTTATTCACGCGTCTCATCGCGAACCGCCGACCACACTTTGATCCGTCTAGCGCGAAATCAACCTTTTTTTCGCAGTTTCTCTCCCCCTCGACCCGGTTCGGTCGTGCCCTTGCCGGCCGCAGGATCAGCGTCCGCTCGAACTCGTCGCTCTCGAGTCGAGTGGCCGATTTATGCGTCGTCACGCGTCCACCCTCCTTCGGAATCGCCGCGCGACGGAGCGCAGGCCACCCTTGCGTTTTATTCTGTATCGATAGGGGTTGGCATACAGGATCCAGAATAGAACCAGGGCTGAAATAACGATTTATGACGCTACCGCCAGACCCCGGCGAACTTCTAGGATCTACTTGTGCACGTCAATAACATCTCGCGTATTCAGTTCTTGCGCACGCCTATTTGTTGCTTCCCTCAATCTCGTGAAACTCAAATTTCATCTTGATTTAATTGATATTGTAAAATTTTACCTGTTATTTTTATGTTTCATACACCTACATTTTATTACGTTTCTCGTGTACGAATCGAGCGTATATTTAGTGCGTATAAGAGTGCTCATCAACATGTAACTATGTTTCGAGTAGACGCCGCTGCTTCTCCGTCCCTCTCTCGCTTCGCAATTCCGTCGTTTTGCCGCGTGGGGTGGCGGTCCCTCGTGCGGGCACCCCTCGCGAGGCAGGAGGGTGCGTCAACTGTTGCACGATCGCTCAAACTTTTCAGTCACAACAGGAAAGCCCGTGGCAGTGCCGACGGATCGCCACTTGCCGCGCGAAGGATGGTTTCTCCGGCCCCCTCGCTTTCCCACAGATGGGGTGGCTTGACAAACGAGGCGGATAAAACTGTTCACGCGTCGTCTAGAAATTCTCGTGGTATTAATAAGCGGTTCCCCGCGGGATAATTTTTCTTAGGACGCTTCACGCGCGCTCTCCGCGTGAATTTGTCCCGAAATCGTCCCCGCTCGACGACAAAATTTTTGCGAACATTGCACATAAGTTATTAAACTAAATAAAAGTTGCATTACGTAAATCGGCAATTACGTGCGATGAATCTATAATCGAGTCTTATCAAAAGCTTGAAAAGCGTCAATTGCTTCCCTAAATAATTAAAAATGAAGTTTTTTATGGCGAAATTATTGTCTAGCCGAGCTGCGATAAGTGGAAACTTCCATGACGATATCGGTGAGGATTGCTATGAATTTCTGCCAAATTAATGGTGATCGATTAATTGTCGTTTAATGCGCCGTCTACGATGGCGTTACGGCACAGTATGATGGAAGGGAAAATTGGAAACAAGGATGTAAAAAAAATCCCTGCAAATTTAATTAACGCCCCTTTTCCACCTCGAGCCCTGTGACGCGACGTCCACGATCACGCCGGAATTCATTGAAACTTTCTTGTCGGAATACGTCCATGCTCACGGGATTCACAAAACCCCGTGTAAATGAGTTTACCAACTAATGTAAATATGTAGTTCCAAATTAATTCCAATTAATATTTGGAAATACTTTATGTACAGAGATATAGCAAATGCAAATTGTCGAATGAAAAACTAAGTATTTTTTCCATAATAACGTTGTGAGAATGCATCTTGCCGGATGGAACGTCGATCAAGAGTTTCAAGAGTTTCCGTAATATTTCGCCTTGTAATATTTCACAGCGACTACGATCGCGCTACGCTAACGCACGGATTTCAGCTGCTTTTTGTTACGGACAGCAATCCCGTAATGTCGGAGTCGTGCGAGGAGGCGGACGCGAATGGGGCGGGACAGGAGGGGCAGGGAAATTCGTCAAAATTTCAGCGTAGCGGGCCAGATAACAGCGCGGCCGACAAGCAAAATAAAAGACGCCCGGATATCCGACGCCGACGCGAACGCGAGTGCGCGAGCGCGGGCGCGCGTTGCAATTTCATCCATCCTCCATCCCGGGAGGAAATCCTTCGAGCGAAACAAAAGCGAGCAACGCGAGCAACCGACGGCGAGAATCCGGCCGGGAATTTGTCGGCGTGGGAGCGCGCGCGGGCGACATAATTCGACGAAATTTTTGTCGCCGCTCGCTTCCGCTCGCGGGATTCAGATTCCCGCCGACGAGGAAAACGATCGCGGATGCGATAATCCGCGAATGCGGGACGCGACGCGCAGAAATCCCGCGCGGTTTACATTTTTAACGCCCGCAGAGTTAACGCGGAAGCGGATATTAGAATTCGAGTCCGGAAGCTGTGATTCGTCCATCGACGATTTCAATCATTTACGATGACGTCGACATTGGAGAATTCTCTCGACGGTAATAACGTTCGATATTGTCCAATTTTTGATGAGGAAAGTGTCTTTAAGTCAATAAAATAACGTTCAACACTTTCTTTTACTTGGCTATATTTTTGAAGAAGAAGAGAAAAGCGACTTCTTTTGGGAACCACATCTGTTCTTTTCTCGCTTGACCTGTCCCGAGGCGCATTTCACCGACACGCGTAATCCCCCGCTACGTCGCGTCTCTTCGTTCCAACGAAATCCTTCCGGGGTGAGAGGAAGCCCGCTCGCCCGCGGGCGATTAACTCGCGAAACTCTCTCGCGCGCGCCGGAAAAACCGCGGGAAACCGACAGTGACGGCAAAAATTTCACCGAGGGATTCAACCGGCGACTTCCGGCGTGGCTCGGTTCGGCTCGGGGAAAACGTCGCGATCCTCCCGGAGGATTTATTCCGGGTGCGCCGAATTGAGAGCGCGAGGGACAAAGGTAAAATCCGCGGGATCTCCCTCCGGGCAGGAGGATCGGACAGGATCACCGGGTGCAGGACGGATAGGGGGATAGTGACGGGAGGGGTGGGATGACGAGATCGTGGACGGCGGATTGCGGATTCCCGGGGGATGGCTGGGGGTGAGGACGAGGAAGAGGGAACACGACGACGAGAACGAGGAGACGAGCCAGGGGTTGCGGAAGCGATGGCGGTGGAGAGTCGGGGATATGGCGGGGTGAGTGGCGATTATGGCTGGCCCTAGCCTAGGAACAGCTATCTTCCATCTAGAGTCTAGACTCCGGAGCGTATAGCCAGCACGCTCGAGCGTTAGCAACCCCCTATCCTGCCTTCGTGTGCCACATCATCGAGAGCGAGGCTATCGGGTGCTCACGGGAAGGATCCTTCAGCCAGCGTGCCGATACATTATTCTCGCATGTACGATCTTCGAGGTCCGTCAGGGATCATTAATAACTCCATGAAATTTTCTTTTGCGCGAGTGAAGTCGGACGTAAAATATCGTTAATTCCGTCACCGGCCGTATACGTAATGTCTCGATGTCATTAGATGCATCGTGAGAAGAGTACTTTAAAGACCGTGAAACACGGCTATGTGATGAACGATCCTCATCGTGTCATCGCAGGCACCTGGTCGCATCGCGACGCTTTACGCGTCACCCGGTATAAAATGGCTGGATGCAACCGCGCGCGCGAAATATATGAAGGGCGGAATAAAAGTGGATTGCAGCGCGACAGCCGCCGCTGGCTACTGCGAAGAGCGACGTTTTTATGTCTCATGTGTGTCTACGCGTGATTTCGCACGTCGAGATGTATCGATCATCCCAAATCACATTTGCAATTTGCCGATGTAAAACATGAAAATGTTCACTGAGTATTTTATCTATCTTATTTTATGTGTTAACACCTTATTGCGGCCAACGAGAGCAGTGAAAAATGATCGGATTATTGACAACGAAATTTGCGAGATCGTTTTACTTTGTTCGCTACGTCACACATATTTAACGTACTATTTCTCTCATGAGATCAGACAGCAATTTTCTTTTTATTTTATTTCCAGGCAAAGAAATCCATCTTTTCGATATCAAAAATTTTTAAAATTAGGATGATTTGTAGTGACTGATTTGCTAACCACACGGTTATAATAATGATTGAGGCATCAGAAATAAATATCTCTTAATAATTTACGATTAATTAAAACTCTTTGCATATATCGAGACGAATGGTATCAGACGTGCGATTGCAAGGTCGAAATTTCGACCGCCATTCACACGAACGGCTACGTGAAGAGAAACTTGCTTGTCGCTGTCGCGTGTTGTTCACCAGCAAAACTTCATCATACGATGCATTAGCGGTCGCGAACTCGAAAAGTTACGGACGTAACGTTGAAAAGAACCCTGCCCGACCACTGCCGTAAGACGGATGCTAACTTCACAAGGATTACCCGCGAAGAAAAACTGATCAATGACGCGTGGCGGAAATTACAGAGGCGGAGGCGCATCGCGAGCCAATCTCGTGCGCCAAGTTCATCATTAAAGAAAACAAGCGAGAAAATCGGGAGATTGGTGAGGGACGTAACACATCCTTGTAACTTGTCAATCTGTTCTGTTAAGATTGCATCGATGATAAGATGGCTACATTTATATCCACGGTACGCGCGGCACGCTCGCTGAAACGCTGACAGTCATTAAATTCCCGGATATTAAATAAAACACCCCGACTCGCTGCGCGATGGCTACTGATGCCGATCGGATACCCGTACCCCTAACGTCCGAGTAACCCGAAGCTAGCCGCAAATCGAGCACGTGGAGGATATCGCGGCAGCTTGCAATTACCCTAATTACACGGAACGCAGAAGTCGCGGCGTCTGTGTGTCACGGAGTCTGCGCGAATTTATTCCGCACAGAAGATAGAGAGAGAGAAGAAAGATCGGTGAGATCGCTGAAGGGAGATCCGCGAGCAGCCGGATGGTGCGCACTTGAGGGAGAAGGATCTTAATTTCATAAGGATCCGTTCCCGAAGGAGATCGATTTTCCTGACCCTCGGGCACGTTAATAACCCCCGGGTTGCGCGCGTCCACCCACTCACCCACCCGCCCGTCCGCCCGCTCGCTTATCCCGCCGGGGAGACGGAGCGCCGCGATCGCGATAAATAATTTCGTTGGTTATCGCGTCGGCCCGCGCGGCCCGGCTTCTCCTGCAATTTTCATGCGCTGGATATACACGGTGTCCCGTCGATAGATATTTTCACGGTGACGTCTCTCGGGGGTGAATTGGGATTCTAATTTCCGGCGGCGGAAAGGATGTTTGATCGGTGATCTAATTACGCAGATGTGTCGTCACTTTGAAAACGGAAACGCGGTAAATATTAATGCACTTTTAGCGGTCGACATAAATTATATATAAAATTATATATATTCTTGTGAAATATGTATTATTATATGTCGATTATCTCGCGTAATATTTGGAAAATGTATAATACTACGTAAATGTATAATAATACGTACTTCTAAACCATCGCGATTTTTCGTCATTTTCTCATTCACGCGAGACGTTTCCCGGCGCGGCTCATGTTTCCCGATGAAAAGCGGCGGACACGCGAGGCGATGAAATATTCGACGAGCTGGCATCGAGTTATACCAGCTAAATTCATCGCCGGTTATTTAACCTTTTTTTCCGCCGATACGAGCCACGATCGATTTGAAGCCCGATTAAGGGGAACGCGGACGATGGGCGTGATGCAGTGACAGGAGAGGACGAGTGGAATTGCGTTAAAGTGATTACTCGCTTTCGCGTTTCGCTCCGGACGTTAATGTTGTAATAAAAAATAAACCCCCGATGCGCAAACGTATCGACTTATCCGAGTGTCCTAAATAACGGCGTCGGAATACGCAGAATACAATTGCGAGTTCTTTTAGTCTCGAGAGGAGTAAAACGACATGAGAAAGTCACTCGATCGTAAAGCTGTCTTTTAGCAGTCTCTGGCGCGATGTCAAGTTAACGTATTAAAAATGCCTCTTCTCTCTTTATAGTCGTCTATCTTAAATCTCTCTTCCTCTTCTCTCCCTTCTAATTATTTTAAATGTCCTTTTAATACGACATATTATTACATAATGCAAAAGAGCGTTCTGATGAACTTAACGCGCGAGACTGACGGACCGCTACCGCCGCCGATCGAATTACCGCCAGGGAAATTCGAGCCTGGACTCATCAAGGAGTCCTTAACTGAGAGAATTGCACGACCTCCGATACACCCTATATACGTCTGTAGCGCACAAGATTTACTCTGGCCGAAGCACGGGGCTTGTATGCGCCACGTGTATATGTGCAGCATGGTCTATCCGGGTTCAGGGCACGTGTGCGTGTGTACATAAATGCATATATGTGTGCGTATATGTATATCTGTCGCTATGTCTATGTATGCGTGCGTATGTGTGTGCGCGTGCGGCACACGACACGCGAAACGGATGATCGAGCACCACTGACGCCCGAGCCACACACGAGGGTTGGTTTGGGAGCTCGCGAATGGCTATGGCGTGCCGAGGGATGATTAATGCACGCCACCACCGTCGCCCCACAGCACGCCGTCGCTCTGCACACCCTCGCGCCCTCGTCCTCGCACCCTCGCACCCCCGTGGCATAGGTCGGGCGAGCGTCATCGTCGTCGTCGTCGCCGTTTTGCACGCACAGGTGCGGAAACATTCTACGAGAGCGGCGCGTCTCGCTGTTTGACGCGAACTTCGAGTGGTGGTCTCTCTCTCTCTGTTCCCCCGTTCTCTTTCTCCCTCGACCTCTCGCCATCTCTCCCGTTTTTCGATCACCGTCTCGTAGAAATCGCTTCGCGATTTTATTTTAACGACGGGACTTTTTTCCGTTCGCATGCGCTTTTTCGGTCGCAGGATTATTATACGCCGATTTCAACGGATTTTTAACGACCTCGCGAAACTGACGAAGGTATCGATCGTTCTCTCGCAACTCGCCACCGATGAGGCACCTCCATTTGTTAAAGATAAAAAACATCTCATCGATCTGCTGGATAATACGGAGTGTCGCTGAGTTAATGAGTCGACATAGTCTTCCCTCCTCGTTTGCGAGACATTTCTTCCTGCGGAAATCTTTCTGCGCGCTATTTTTTTGGTCCGTTAACATTATGTCAGTTAATGTTAGCAGATAAATAACCATGTTGAGCAAAAGTTCGAATTTTTTGTAGGCTGTCTGCGAACTAGATAATTGCTGAAGTGAAAACTGAAATCTCCTCTCAGCTGCTCCTCAAGTTGGTAGTGAGAACAAAAATACACGTTAGTCGTGATTTCACAGTGTTAGGCTAATGATTAATTCACTAAATCCGGACTCGGATGTATTTCCTTTCTTTGCCATTCACGGTTCTATTGACGCGCAGCTGAGATCCGAGATGACACGGATATTAAAGTTTCACAGGCTCCACCGACGACGTTCTTCTTCTCCGCGGCGGAAAATAACTATGTGTTACTGATTAATGCAGCGATAGTTCATTTAGGAAGCGTCCGATAGCCTGACAGTCGGATATCCGGTATGGAGGAGGATCCGCATAGAAGAGCACGGTTTTCACGAAAATCCGCGCCTCCGAATGCCGGCCGTAATGCTTCCAATTAAACGGCCGAGCGCGTAAAGCCTGCAACGGATCCGCCAGGATGGATACCTGCTCATGTACCTGCATATGTACATATATACAACGTTTCCTTCCCTCTGAATAAATAAGTCTGGCCCGGTTTTTGCCCATCTCTGTAGAGGACCCTGCTTCTCCTCCTCCCGCCGCACCGCTCCTCTAAATCATACCTCTTTTGCAGTATCTCGCGATTTTCTCCGCTGTAAATTAATAAACTCGTAATTACGAATTAACGATCTCAGAAATAAGTGATAACTACCGTTAATTCCAACTGTAATTCCTTGCACTTTATGAAGACATGTCAAATATTAATTATTACAATGGGATGTACGCTCAGATTTTCAAACGTTCATCTTTCGTTGACACAAAAACGGAAAGCGCCTGCAAAACGCGATCTTTTTTATTTCGTTCTCGACCGTCGTACGCCGAGATGCCTCCTCGATTTTCTATTGACTATCGAAATTTTAGAACACGGCGATGAGATTTCCTGGAGAAACTTATAGGACTTTGCTCGGCTTGAGGTAATTTCTCTAAGGTTTTGGTCATTTCGAAACGAAAAGACTTTATGAAATAATATGCGATCGATAGATCGATCGCTATCGATCAGACGGCACTTTGTTTCTATCATGATACACAAATGTATCATGAAAAAATAGATTTCCTCGCATTGTGACATAAGGGATTTTCACGCTTCAACATTTTAGATAACAGCTAAGCGATGCCGTCACTCGGCACGATATCGGCATTAATTTAATTTCGCGCTTCCGCCAGCGAGCGAAATAATTCCACCCTTCCATTCTCCTCACTTTCCGCCCTTTTACCATCGCACCTCTCTTTGTCTTGGGGGAAATGCGCGTACATTGCAGGATACGCGGACGAAAGGAAGAGGGATGCAGAAGGGAGGGCTGCGCGCAGGGGAAAAAAGTGGGCGACGACGAGAGCGAGAACGAGAGATGGATGCTCGCACGCGACCGCTCGGGTCACGTGCGTCAACATCCCTTTTCCCATTCTTTTTTTTGCCATCCCCGTTCTCCGCCACCTATCCGCTTCTCTCGCCCTCCGTTCATACTATCCTTTTTGCTCGCGTTCTCGCTATTTTTCTTGCCTCTGGCCGCCGCGTTTCCTCGCACGTGACGCGACCGCTCGGCCGTTTTTCCGATCAGCCGCTCTTGGGACCGCTCTATATATAATCGCAGATGGCTCTTCCTACGCGCAAACCCCCAATCTCTAATGGCATGTCTGCAAAGGCACGTTCGAGTTCACGCCCTTTCAGAATACCAGGCGTGAGCGTCCAAACGCGACCTCATGATCTTTCCACATTTACAACAAGTCGAAGAGAATTCGCGTTTGAACTTCCGCGTCTCGGCATATTCCATCTCTCGGATGCAGCAGCCGATAAACGCGCATTTCACGCTCGTTCACGCGTCGACGACGAATATCCGAGTGCGTCGTAACGCGTCGCGTCGGAAAACGCACACAGTAGTCGCGCCGTTCCCACGCGGGTGTGACTCCAAGCTTGGCGGTCTGAAAACGCCGTCGCGCGTCGTCGTTAGTGCGAGTGCTCTATATTACGTCGTTACGGCGGTCCTCCTCCGACCGCCCCCCTCGTCACCGCACGCCTCGCGTGTGTACGCGCGTCACGCGCGCCTCTCCACGCGTGCACGTCGCGTTTCCAGCGGGCGTGACGGCCGGCGTTTATTGCGAGGGAGGTCTTGCTCCTTTAATGGCCCTCGCGTGCTCGCCGCATCGTCGGTGGGATCTCTCTCCTTTCTCCGTCTCTCTTTCTTGTTCTCGCTCCTCTCGTTTCTCTCTCTTTCTCTTCAGCCGATGCTTGCACGCCCGCCGAAGGCGAAGGAGGCTGCCGCGCGAGCACGAGCACGATCGCCGATAACGAGCGAGTCGCACGCACACATGCACGCCCGTCGTGGAGATCATGCTGGGAAAATTCGCGCGCACCGATCACGGAGAGGCGAGGCGAGGCGCGTTTACGTGTGGTAATGAATCGTTCGCAGCGGTCTCGCGCCATGTGAAGGACCGATATTAAATTTCACGTGATCAAGCCTAGGCGTGCTCGCACGTCGCAAGTACGATTTACGTGTAAAAGTCGGATAAGTATAATAACGATGATAGTGACGACGATATGCATACAGGACACTAATGCGCGGTCAATACCCTCGGCTGCACTAGAAAAGTTGGACGATGTTCTTGCTGGCGCGTTAGAATCGTCAGCAGTTGTTGCTATACTTGCTCGTAAAATCGATACTGCGGCGTATTGCGTTTTTGGAATCATGACTGAAAGTTGGTCCCGGTATAGAATATCGATATTAAACAAATAAATATGCGGCGCGCTCGTCCACGTCGTCCGCTTCAGTCTCATTCCACCCGGAAAGAAATCAATCTCCTTCTCTTCAGCTGCTCAGCGGGACTGACTTCGACAATTATCCTCGAATGCTTGAGGCATTCCTGAGGAGTCAAACGTCGCTCTCCCCTGTCTCTTGAATCCCACTGCCTCCACCTTCGTTTTACTCTCATTTTCTCTCTTTGCTCTCTCTTCATCTTTCTCTTTCTGTCTTACTGGCGCACGTAGCGGGCGATCCCGCGGGGAATACGGAGGATATATGCCGTAAAGTCGTATCGGCGATAAATAAAGATGAAGCCGCCGCGATAAAATGCAGGGCACGGCGTTCTCGCCTCGCGATCCGCTTCTCCCCCGCCACCGCCAGCGATGCCGCGCCATTTTGCCTCGGTTGCCCTCTCGTTCCTCTGCTTCGTCGTCGTCCTTCCCTCCTTCCCGCCCTCGCTTTCTATCCTTCATTCTCACCGTCTCCTTAACACCCTTTCCATCCCAGCGTCTCTCGCCTCGCCATTATCGTGGCCCTCGTGCTCTCCATCGCTTCATCCCGGCACCATCAAACCGCCGTGAAACGAGGCGCACGACCGTAAAAGCCGCGCCACCCCCGTAGCCGCACGAACGCCCCCCGATACTCCGACTTTCGTCCTCCGGTCCCCCTTCGTCGGGATGTCTTCTATGAGAACATTCCTAGATATAAGATACCTATTTATCTGCGGAGCGATGGATTAAGTGCAGATCGCGTCCGCGAGTGTGGCAGTTCTGGTGAAAATTTCGAATGTTGATTGACGGTTGTATGCGTTCTATGTATGAGATGAGGGTACCAACTGTTCCACCTTTGCCCGAAATGGTACCGGTTCCCGCCTTTGTCTTTAAGCTTCCAGTGCAGCACAGCTTTGCACAGCTTCTCGATTGAGAAATGCGCGATATATATACCGTTAATGATAATCTCGAGGAAGTTTACTTTGTTAGAGAATATTTTCGTGAAACATGGGCAATGCATATCCCGTATCCTGCATGCCCACCGGGGGATCCAGGGTTGTCGAGTACCGGCGCACGAGTGCACGACTAAACGTATGTATCCCCCGACTTGATCCCGTGGCCGATTTATATTGTACGTCACGCGAAGTCGTAACCGTTGTTGCCCCGGTGGGGCCGTCCGCCCGGCGCGATCCTCCACGAGGAACGGTCCGGGCATAATAAATTATTATTCTATCGCGTCTCGCACTAATGAGCAACGGTATGGATGTGCACACATATGCGCATGCACTTGTATATAGGTATGTACAACGCGGAACAGCGGGAAATCCGTCCGAGCGCGCGGCGCTTTGACGCGGGTAGCTACGCTGCAGTGCGACGTGGGACGACACCGACACGAAGGGACGCCGGCGGGGGCGAGAGACGACAGCGGGCAGGGTGCGGGCCCAGGGTGCGCGGGGTGCGGCGACGGCGACGGCGGCGGCGGCAACAGCAGCAGCAGCAGCAGCGGTTGTCGGGGTCGTGGGTGTCGGGCAACGTGCGATGCCGTGACATCCGCCAACCTCCCTCCTCCTTCTCACTCTGCCGCACCTTCCTCACCCCCAAACCACCCCTTTCCGTGCGGCGCGCGAACCCCATCCCCCGCGACCGAACCCGACCGCCGAACTACGGGCTCGAGTTCGAGCTCGCCGTTAATCCGTTTATCGCGTTACCGCCACCGCCGGCCCGGCAACCCCCTGCCCCCTTCACCCTGCTCTTCCCACGCTCTGGCTCACCGCCGACCCCCTTTCCTCCGAACCCCGCGGCGGGATTCAGCCCCGTTACCCATACCCGCCGGACTGCCGCACGTAGGCGACGCGCCCCGCGTTGTGTGGGTGTACAATGCACCGTGTGGCGTGGGCGTCACATGCGCGCACCGCTCTCGATCTAAAGCCCGGATTACGCGACGCTTTTTCCGGCGAGCGCCGCGCCGATTCGCCGGACGGTATAACGGTGGCGCACGAATGCATCCGGAGAATCTACCGTTCCTTTCGATCCACGCTCGCGAACTTCCTTTCCGTTCCGTCCGTGGAAAAGATGCGGCGCGAGTCTGCAGTAGTAATTGTTTAGATAAAGATCCTGATCTGTAGATATAACGTAGCGTATCTTGGATGGAGAGATTTGTGACGTAAGCGGGGAATAGATCCTGTAAGCTTTCTTTTTTTAACGAAGATGTGACGCGATTTAAGAAATGTGCAGAATTTTTCGAGGAAAAGGTCACGAAACTGACCTCAGTAACATTAGATTAGAAGGACGGAATGTTCTAATTTTGGTTAACGAGAAGTCATCGTGGAACTGTTTGAGAAATTTATATGGAAATAGGAAAAGGAAAATGACGTACTCGGGACGGCTCGGTGCGCGCACGTACACACGTACATACACGCGCGTGAATAAATCCGGTATGCGTTAAATCCTACCTTGTGGAGGGATCGTTCCTCTCTTAGCTACCTGCAATGCAGCCTCGACAGTGCACGCGCTAATAAAAAACGACGCCGTGCAAATCAGGCTTAACCCTTAGATGGAGCCCTGCGGTTGCAAGCGGTACGAAGCTTCCCCATCTACGTTTGTATCTCTTTGTCTTCGTTCTCTTCTCTGCTCTTTTTCTCTTCCTTCGTCTCGCTCTTCCTCTTTTTCCACCTTTCTTCTCTCTGCTCTCTTTTCTTTTTACTCTTCTCCCTTCTTTGTTCATTCTCTATTTTCTCTACCATGCTTTTCGCGACTGTGTTTGTTTCCTTGAGATCGCACATTTTCCCGCGTCCTTGCGTCGTTTACGGAGGGGATGGGGATGACGGTAGCGATTGCGATGGTGGTAGTGGTTGATGTTGCTGCTGCCGCTACCGCTGCTGTTGGCGAGACCAGCAGCCGGTCCTCTGTTTGGATATGGACCAATATCCGGACGATAGTTTTCGGTTCTTTATTGCCGGGCGGTGGATGGAGGTAAACCTGGATTTTCGCGATAAATCTGCCGCCGGTGGGCGAATCTCTCTCTCTCTCTCTCTCTGTCCTCCTCTCTGCCTTACTCGCTTTAGTGCTCCCTCTTTTACCTTCACTCTCTCTCTCTTCCTCTTCTCTGGTGGCGTTATATATCTGCTTCTCTACACGCGGCCACCGATGTGATTTTATTACGCGTGAGCTTTATGGCGCGATTCGCGCGGTAACGAAGGTGTCGCGCGTAATTTCACGTCTCTGCAGCTTGACCCGTCACATATATGGCGCCTCCACACCCTCCCACTTTATTTTCGCATACAGATTCTTGGAGCGGTTTGAAATATAGTTGGCTTTACGAAGATATGAAGGAACGAACAACTATTAAGTTGTATTGATTCTTATCTAGATAAGAATTTCACGAATGAAAACTTTTATGTTTAGATTCTGAGCTTCTTTCTTTTCATAAAAATTTGAGAGATGATAATGCCACACGAAATGGAAACAGTTATTGGTATAAAATTGCTCACGTCATAAATATGTCACAACACGACGAGGATTTAAGGGACGAAGGGACCGTCCTCGTTGTAGTACCGCGCGTTCGTTCTGAATCTCGTCGAGTCAGCAGCGTTGACGTCGTCGTCCGCGATTGGCTCATCCATATGCATAAGGCTGCTTTTATCGAGGCAACAAATAAATGGCGATCTGCCTTCTCTCTCTCTCTTTTTCCCTGTCCCTCTCTTTCTCCCGGTGTCGTCTCAATCCCGTGATATCCATACGCAACCGGAAGCGACCGCCGACACGATTGGCCGGCGAAATGGCGGAAGTCGTAGCGGATTAATCCGAACCCACCGAGATACTATCGATGATTTGCAAGCCGGCCATTCTCGACCAGCCCTTAATGACCCCCGGCGCCGTACCCGGCAAAGTTCCTGCCGGTAATTTCGCGGAAGATGTCTGCCCGAAATGCCGACACGTGCCTGCGAGATGCGCGCGCGAGAGACATCGATACCTCGCCTCTCTTTTCGAAAATTCAGACTTCTCAGTCGATTCTAAAAGAGAATCGAAGACTGTGAGAGCTTTACTTTCATTTGTCAGTACTTGTCAAGGCTTTTTGACAACTCGAATTTTTTGACTGTGTCAAAGGAAACTTTTCAGATCGGACGTGAATCTCACGCAGCACGAAAGAAAATCTCGTTATTAAAATGTTTGTACCGTTGCGCTCGCTTTTCCGTCCACTCGTAAATCCGGGAACTTTAGGAGGCGAACGTGCGATCCGCCGATGTCCTGGACTGCAGAATTATTCACAAACCTGCCGCGTCGTAGGATTCGAAGGAGAACGTTTCGGGGGCAGGACTTCCTGAAATCCATGCAAAATCGAGAGGCGCCGACGAAACTGTCGACGTCAGACTGCCACGAAACCGACCCCGATGTAATCGCTAATCCGAGTAATTTCTGCGGCACGGCATCAGGGTCTATTTATGGGCTCGTTACGCCCACCTCTGCTTTGCGAGGTGTGCCGAAGCGCGGCTGTGTTCGACCTTCATCGAATTTCCAAGATAGCGTCAAGTCTTTATTTGACAGAAACGGAACGGCCGTAAAAGAGTTATGAGAGAAAAAAAAATAGGGGTTTGATTTATTCAGAGGATAGAGAGCGTGCATTTTATCAAGGATTAATCTCCCGATGCGTTTCTTTCGAACGTTTTGTCCGTTTTATTTATCCTTGTCATTTGACACCATTCTGCTTATTTTGCTCGGTCGGTTTTCCAGTTAAATGCATCCGAGCACACAAATTTTATTTCCACCGCAGTAAAATCTATCCTGAATTAATGGAAGAGTGAAACTCTCCGTTACCTATTTATTCTACCATCGATTTCCTCTTGATGCAATCCAGCAAAATTATTTAATTTCCTTCATTGTACCTATCCAAACACAAGCCGACGATTAAATTTCCGCGAGAAATCAATTTCGAGTTCATGCAGTATGTACGTCTACCTTCGATTTACGGATTTTGTACGCGGCTGCCCAATTTCTCTCAATCCCCTTAATTTTTACCGTGGCATGCAGAAACGTGAGCAAATGCGTTCGCGTCGAATTTTCGCTAAGTAGAGATCGAGCTCCAGGAATTTCCCCGCGCAGCACGCGCCGGCCACCCCGTATCGCACGTACGGGCGATATTAGCGCGTTCCGTGTGTGTGCGCGCGCCAGAGGAACGGGACGTCGATAAGACATGGTCGTCGGCCGACAGCGGTCGGTCCCCGACAGCGGCAGCAGCGGGGAGACGGATCGCGCTCGTCGACCGCCACCGTGGCCGTGATAAGATAACTTCGCGCCGCCGCTGCCCCGTCGGCCCCCTCGTCTGTATGCGTGGCGGCGCGCTCGCGTGAATAATAATAGAGGCGCGCTCGCGCGAGGAACAAGCCACGCCGCGCCGTGCCACATCGCGCCGCATCGCATCGCATCGTGCACACAGCGTCGCACGTACACAACACACGCACATGCACACACCGCAGAGAGGAGACGGTAGGTAGGTACCGGCTCATTGGTCGCGCCGTATAATTAATGGGGACGCAAACCCTGGGTGACGTTTGTATGCAAATGCCCGCATGTACAATCTCTCCCGGTCTCTCGCTCTTCCCTGGCCGCGGCCTATCACCACGGACGCCGGCGGACGCCTCGCTTCTCTGTCGCGCACCGTCCGCTCTGTCGCACCGCTTTGCCGCGGGGAACACCCGACGTACGTAGCGATGCAAGCGTGAGGTACCCGCGCGTTACAACGTATCCCGGCGCGGCCCCGGGTTTCGTGTTACGGCGAAATTGCTCGGCCGATCCGCGCGCAAGTGTATGCACAGCTCGTGACGATTCCTCGGCGAAACGAAGCAGCATCGTGATGCCGATAAGACCTCGTCGTCGGAAGACGCCTCTCCGCATCAGGACCTGTTCCCTCTTCTTTTCTATCCTTCGCCGATCGCGTTCGTACGACGATTACGCTATATCCGCTATATTGGCGCAAGAGTCGCCTGGATATAACAGGACGCTCGTGCGAGAGCTGCACGATTGATGATGATGAGGATACGCGAGATAAGATAGATGAGAAGGAAAAGGAGAGAAGGAGGACGTTGCGTTACGCAACTCACACGCACGTGCGATCGATCGATCGGGAAGTCGCGCGCGCTTAATCGAGGAGTTAATTTGCGTAACTATCGCGACACCAAGCCGCGCTAAGCCACGCCAGGCCAGGCCAAGCTACGCTAGACCTTGCGATGTGCGCCACGCCGACCGATGATCCAACGATGGAATTAGTCGGCGGCCACGGCGTCGATCTCGTTAGAGGTGCGACGCGCGTTTGACGCCCCCCGGCGACGCGACTATAGGGTCGCGTTTGTTCCCGCCGCGAATTAATAACGTCTATAATCACCCGCCACTGAACCGGGCGTGCGTGTTAGCGGAACAAAAATAATCGTTCGCCTTCTCAGATGTCCGCCGTATGTATGTGTGTATCTGTGTACCGAGAGTGACCGCAGCCGCTAAGTGCGCGTTACGTATTCCGAGCGAATTGTAGAGCCGCGCGGCGTTACAAGTATCGCCGATTGCGATGACGACGCGATCCACGACGATACGAGTAATAAAAGCGAACGCCTTTACAACAGCTCTTTACGACACGTCGCTTTTCTTGTCGCGTGGATGACATACACGTTCGAAATCTTGGATCTCGAAGTGGAAACGCTGGATCCCTCGCCCGAGAGATCTTCTCTTCACGCTAAATAAACCGCTGTCGAGAGAAAACACGTGCGACCGTCTTCAGCGTAGCGTGAAATCGTCCCAGGAAACCGCGATAAATGAAAATCGGCGAGTATTAAGCGTACATCCGCGGCAGCGTGTAGAAAACGAGAAACGTTTCGACGTGTGTCGACGTGCACGTTCCGTCTAGGTTCTAGATTCTAGATACCGCGAGGGGAACGGGCGGCAAACCGTTACGTACAATTAAATCCGGGCATCCGCACGCGTTCGTTCGGGCCGTTCGTGCCCGACGATCGAAATCGCACGCGCCGTAAATATCCAGGTTACGACTCCGGTTCCCCACGGCGCGGCGCGCCGGCTGCGATATCTCGTCGTAAAGCCGACGGCGTCGTTGATTCGTGCGAGCCTCGCGCCTCGTGACCGCGCTGTACGTGAATCCGCAGCGTCGTAATAATTCGCAATAAATATCGGACGCGTTGAGAGCGCCGGAGCAACGACGCTTTGCGCGCTTCTGTGTCGCCAGAAGTTTTCCCAAAGAGAACGTAAACACGTTCTTAATTTATTTTCAAGAGAAAGAGCGGGAGAGAAAGAAGAAGGGAGAGAGAGAGTGAGCTGTATAATTAAACGCATGAATATGTATATAATTTCGCGCCATTTTATTATAATTTAAGGTAGAAAGTTCCATATAATATTGGGGACGGTAATGTGTAATTTACATAAAATAAAATACGTTTTCTAAGCGATCAATTCTAAATTTGGAAGAACCGCAATGCAGAGTCAACGGGATCCACCGGTGCTGCTGCTGCTGCTACATCTTGACGTAGATTGGTCACGTGGAGTAACGGTCTAGAATAACGAGATGTGACAGTGGCGGACGCTTCGCGGACACCCGGTGGAAAATGGTGAAAATGCGCGTCGCGGAATGCCGCGGCGTCGGCATGTGTATACGCGAGCCCTGTATCGTGGGAGCCGTGGCCGGTAGTGGCACGAGGACCATTAATGATGCATAGCCCGTTGGCGTTAGCCTGGCAGTCATAATGACCCGGTCGACTGGATGGTCGGCTGCTGGCTGGTCGCTTGGCTCGCCGACGGTGGCTGGCTGCCTGCCTCGGCGCGCTCGTGTCGAAACGCGAACACGTTGTTTCAGCGGCTATATATGAGCGAAAGGCGCGCACATAGGTGTACATCTACATATATACATATTTATATATAAATCATATATATATATATATATATATATATATGTATACATGTACAGACGTAGATGTGGCGACGGCGGACGATCGTCAGCTCGCGGTTGTAAATGGCGCTGCCGCCCGCGTCCCTGCTGTCATTATCCTTATTTTCGAGCGCCACGCCGCGTCACTTCCTCTCACCTCGCCACCTCCGGCATTCACGGTTTCCCGCCACTTCACCCCCCCCCCCCGCCCATTCTCTTGTCGTGACTGCTTTACGGCACCGGCGCGCGACCTTATACCATCGTCGTGGCTTTTTGCGTCGGAAACCGCCGCCGCCACCGCCGCCGCCGTCATTGTCGGAAGCGGTGGGAGAGCGGCACGGCGCGGCACGATGCGAGGATACCGCCGCTGAGAACGCTGAAATAAATACTCCGGAAGAAGGTGGAAGCGCGCGTAAAAGTCCGTGTTTACGAGCTGCCAGATTCGGTGGCTGCTGGCGTTCTCCGTCTTTCTGACGCGCGACCGAATGTGCACGCTGCCATTGTTCTCCGATTTCCTCGGCTTGAAGAAAATTGCGGATTTTCCGTGTTAACGCATTAGACCTCTAGGAACACGTAGCTTATCACATCGGTTTTAAATGCGCACTTTACAGAAATTTCTATAATTCTCAGTTAGTCGCAGTTTCCTCTTCAGTTTCTGTTTCAAGAGATCGCGGATATTTGACAAGACACGCGAGAGTTGAACAAAAATATCTCGTATCAGATTACTCTCTCAACTGGATATCTTGATTATCGGGAACATATTTCTTGAAAATGACGAATGCGTACCTGATCTTAAGTCATACCGTGGAATTCGAGCCGGAAGCAGCTTCTGTTCACGCCCCTAAGCGCAATCGCGCGCGCAGTGCCGGGTAAAAGCGTCTACTTAACGCGCACTCATCTCTCGGAGCGGCGATCGCGATAACGCTCGCACGGATAAGTACATACGCGAGATAAGAGTTATCGCACGAGGCCGCCGGCGCGGCGAATGTACCGGATCGCTTCTCTTCGATCGCGGACGACTATCTCTTCGTTTCAGCAGGTAAATGATAACGGAATCCCCACTGGCGCGGATCGTTACGTTGTTCTACGCGTGAAACAATGATTCGTTATTCAAAAATTATTCAACCCTTCATGCTTCTGTGTACGCTGCTTTCGATAAAGATTTGATGGGATTAATACTCCGAAGTACAGATGTACGCGGCATTTATCTCTCACTTGCGGTATTTCAAAGTGTTATTTACGGTATTGAGCAATATTACGATCTCCGCACTCACAGTCGCGTCAGACTTAACGGCCGCTTGTTCCCGCTGAGCTCGCTAGACATTTCGTTAATTTACGCGGACTCGTGCATCGAGGGGTTAATAACCCGAGCACGGACGCGGAAGTTGGGCGGAGCGGAATACGATCACTCTCTCGCGATCGGGCCAGCGGCCTCCTTATCCGCGTCTATTCGCTACCCACGGCATTCCGCGCGCAGAGTCGCGCGGCACGCCGGATTCGCCAGTGCAGTTTCGCGCGCGTGCTGCACGCGTCCGCCACGCCGTGCCAAGCCGCCCCCATACCGAACCACGCCGCCCCCGCTGCGCCGTCGCCGCAAGCTTGCGCTCTCGCTAATGAGGACTGTCCTTTCTTGTATGCCGGATAGCATTTCGACACCGGGCGTCTCGAATTTCCCGTGCACGCCTCTTGCCTTCGCATTTCCTCGTGCGCACGCCTCCCCCGCACCACGCCGCCCCGCTCTCCTGGAGAACGATCGATGACGAAGCCATCGAGCGAAGCCTCCTCTATCTCGTCCGCTTTGCGCGTTTCTCCCTCTGTTCTCCCCGGTCTCGTTTATCCGAAATCGCGAGGATGATATACTGTGCGTGAGGAAAGATGCGTAGGATGAAAAGAGACCACTGTGAAATTGAGAACAATGCGTGATTAAGTGGCCGTAAGATAATTACTCCGCGTTTCGATTATACGAATTAAATGTCGCAGCGATACTGCGGAATCACGTGCTGTAAAATCGCAAAAGCTACGACAATCGCGCAGTTTTCGACACACGAGTGAATTCAGATCGCGACGACATGATACCCGGCGTGTGTTATCCCACATCTTATCCGTATCTTATCGCGGAAAGGCGGCTCGCATTATGATCCACGGTCTTCGCGCAGACTTCGCATGGCGACCGAGCGATTTATTATAAGCTCGTATTGACGCACGGTCGCAGTTGCATAAGTTTCCTGATAATTATCTGCGCGACAGGCGCAATCTCTCGGCGCTAATAGTGACATTATTTTCCTCAATGAGCCGACGGATCCTCGACATTCTGCCACCTTTCCTCTTCTCTTCATTATGCGACAAGTTTTTATTGCGGAATTCCTCATCCTTACATTTGCGACGTATTATAAGCTGAATTTTTTCATAATTACCTTCTCTATTCCAAAACGTATCATATAATTCGTTAGCAAGCAATCAATAATTTACGTAATGGAATCCAAGGAAATTCTCTATGATCAAGAACCGCAGAATAGCCATACGCTCATCGACGTTGCTTATTATTCCGTCAGAGGACCGACCGCGTGTGAGTCAACCGTGATAAAAAGGAAAGAAGAAATGTGAAGTCCCGCATACGTGCTCTTGTATTGACGTCGCAAGCGTTTCGCGGTGGAAAGCGACGCGCGTACGTGCGAAACGCGACGCGTCCGCACACGGGTGTCCGCATACTCGCACGCGCGTGACGCCCGGCTTCATTAAAAATACACGCCCGTATTTTCTGCGTCGCGTCATCACGAGCGCGCACTCGCTTCGGCAGCCGCGTGTTCGTCGATTATCGTGCCGCACGCGCGACGAGGAAAAAGCGGCGAGGCGCGCGTCGCCGGAGGCGCATACGTGTGTATCAGTGGACGGAACTTAACACGGTTCTGGGTTACGCGTCCGCGCGCGGTACGTCCGAGCAAGCGATGTTCCGGGGAACTTTCGATGGTACGATAAATGGGACGGAAAGGATGTAAATTATTGAGGACATTCGGTGAATTGGAAGTGGAGAGAGGTCGTTGTGTATGGGATCCTCAGAAAATCGATGCAACGACTGCAAGGCGATATCTTGTGTCCTCCGAATTGAAGACAACTCCTTCTGCCCAAAGTCGAAATGTGAGATCCGAGTCTGAGCGACTCCGAGGTGTCACTCAGAGATCGAGAAACTTTAATCGCAACTTTACATGCAGTTGACATTATCCAAACGCGTTTTGAATGAATTCGATCGTTAGCCTACTGATATCATATCGCAGGTATCGTGCATTTGAAGAATAGTTAGGAAACTATACCAAATGATTATATAAAGCGCATTCGATCCGAGTTTGTGCATGTTAAATATAAAGAAGCGCGATCGCGTATTCGCCTCGCGCTATTTCCCATCCCCCGTTGCACGTACGACACGGCGCGACGATGGACGAGCGGAAAGAGAACGGAGAGAGCGGCGCTAATGAGCCTCGTCTCTCGTCGCGGCGCGTAATGTCTCACCGCTGCCGCTCACCGTCGTCGTTGTCGTCGTCGTCGCCGTGAATTCGCTCCGTCACCTCGCAGGCCGTGCGCCGCCGCCGACGACACGCCCGAAAGCGTGTGTCGCCACGCCACGCATACGTTCATGATGCACGCACACGCGGACGCGAACGCGCCAAAAGCGCGCCGCGACACGCGGCCTTGGCAGTTCCGCCTGGGCGCGTCTCGGCCTCAACCGGTGCGGTCGATCTAACCACGGCCGCGGCGTGGCTCGACGTGGCTCGGCGTGGTAGCGGCGCGACGCGACGCGGCACGGTACGGCGCGCTCGCAAAAACCACCTCCGAGAGCGCCTTTCCCTCTTTCTCCACTTCGGCGCGTCCGCTACCACGCTTTCGCCCTCTCGTCCCGTCGCCGCCGCGTCGTCTCCTCCTTTTTCTTCCTCCGTCTCTCGACGCCGTCGTCGTCGTCATCGGAGGGCTCTTGCGGGTCTTCGCCGCGGGATAAAATAGCCTCGCGCCTTTCTCGCCCGCTTTTGCCCCGCGGCTGCTACTCCGGCTACGTCTCCGCCGTGTCCCCGTCCTTCTCTTCTTCCTCCTCCTTATACTTCTCGTCGTCGCCGTGATCGGGTGTCGGTTGCACGCTTTCCAAGAGCGAGCGACCGACCGAGCGACCGACCGAACGACCGACCGACCGAACGACCGACCGAACGACCGGCTGTTCGACATCTATAAAAATAATAGGCTTGACGTTTGTGAGTGGGTTCCTCGGCGATCCGGATGTATGCATGCCTACGTGGCGGCACATCCGTCTGTTCGTAGGCGGTTTATGTTATAAATGGACGCACGCGGTGAGACATGCGGTTCCTCGTAGCAAACCGCTGAAGTCTCGCTTCCTCATTGATGACACATAGCGGAAATGAATTAAAATAATCGTCGTCTCAACTTCTGATGCACGCAAATTTCATTTTACATTTTTATAATAAAACGTCGATGTGTCGATTTTGTTTTGCTATCGACGGCTTCATGTCTAATTGTAAGTTACCGGTCGCAATTACATGAAAATACGAATTCAACGTATCCAACGTGTAATCCCACGTGCAAGTGATGGATTGATACATAGAATTAATAAGTAGCTGCTGCAAAGACGACACGCCGACAAGATCATTGCTCGTACGGTCGGATGATTGGGATTTCGATAGGAACGAGATACGGTGTGTATGTGGTGTGTGCAGTTGAAGAACACGCGCGGGATACATACGCGGAATCAAGGTGAAAGGAAGGAGGAAGTCTGCGAGGAACGAGGCACTTTTTGGTCGAGTCCGACGAACGTGACCGGGGTATCGGAATCGAGCAGCGCTCGAACGCGGCTCGGGAGCCTGGAACGTGAACCACCGTCTCGTTCCAATCGCGCTAATGAGAGACATTTTCGTACGGCGGGAATTGACGCGCCGACAAATCGCAAAACGAATAAATCAATCGATCATTGTCGGAATCGAGAAATCAAAGAATCAGCGATCTTGCGAGCCGACCTGCGATGCGCGACATTGCTTTTTGACGTGGATTCCAATCACCGAGCGAGTAAACTGTATTTTTCTTTATTACGATGCAAAATGTATGGGAGAACGTATATATTTTTCTAGAGATTTACGCGTTTACGAATCAGCTTGATATATCTCCCCAGCGTTCGCGGGAGTTCTGTTTCTAGACGTTGACGGCCGCGAGAGTTCTCAATCGGCGGAATTAACATTGACGGTGTTTGCGAACGCGGGAGTTAACGCACCGGCAACATTAATAACAGTTAAAATCGAAGAGCGTCCAGCGCGGCGCTGCAGCCGTGGACATTTCGCGAGAACCGAGAGAGCGAATGAATTATCGCAGCGGAATACCGTTGCGATACGTCATCTCCCACCACGGACGCGCACGCGAGTGCGTTTGCGAAATCGTTAAATAATGCGCTAGACTTTGTCGGAAACACGAGCGTGCGTTTATCGCGATTAACGCGCGACGATAACTCGCCCGCAATTTCTCTCCGTGAGCGTCTCCGCTTCTTCCGGCGACACCCGGTAGGTGCGGTCAAGCGAGTCTCGCGCGGCACGTTTCGCAGAGAGGCGAGCCCGGGGAGTGCTCGGGGGAATGCGAGTACATAGGATATAACCACGTCCATCTATCTATCCGGCGGCGTGCGAGCCGTGCCTTGTGTGGGATTCCCACAGTGGGATGGACTCTCCCCGCGCGTCATCGCGCCGCCGCCGGCCGCCTACAGCGCGACGCGTCCCGAAAGTCTCCGCCGTAAATCGAAGCCTCGCGCGCTCCGAGTTTCGCGGTGATCGCGATCGTCCGTGAACAATCCTGCTGCAATCTCGATTCGGTTCTAAGCTCGTCATTCATGGTCGGAATAAAGACAAAAAAGTTGCAAATGGGCGAGGAAGCAATTAGGATAATGGAGTATGCGCCACGGATTAAAAAAAAAAGAGAGTAGACGGTATCTCAGTGGGCGCAATGTTGTGCCTTCCTTGAGACGCGAAGACCGATTATTGTCCAACCGTTGCCTAGACTTGGTGAACAGACATTACGCAAAAGTCTCTTCCTTTTCTTTCTCTTATTTCACGCGTCAAGAGAGGCATCGACGAACGTGAAGCTACTGAAGCGCTGGATATAAGTACCAGTACACATAAAAGGAGATGGACCTTCCTGGCTCCCTTTGATTCCTTTCTGGAGGGTCCCCCTCCTTTTGCCTCACGTTCCCGGCTACTTCTCACCCGTCGGAACGACCTTCCACGTTCATGGAATCCCGCGAGTGCCGCGTGTGAGCGGCGGCAGGCAGCACGCGAATACTAGCGTGCGGTTGCTTCGGACGAAGAGGAACGTCGGAGAGGGTGGCGGAGGGAGAGAAAGGGACGAGCGCTCGAGACGAGCAAAAAGAGGCGTCCGCCTTATTGGAAGGCGCAACGCGCTAGGAGAGCCCGGGTACACGGCTACGGGGGACTCGGATGCCATTATTCCGACGCGCGGCGGAGACGCGATGAAAAATATTCCGGTCCCTCGCTCGGCGTGACTCGCGATGCACAGCGAAGCGTTGCTTATCGATGCTCCGGGTCGATACGAGGCGGCGAGGAGAACGCGACGGTAACAAGAGAGCGCGGACGGCGAAACAGATTTTAAATTAAAAACTCGCCCACCCGCGCCCGATTCAGCTCGCCTCGTGTCGACTCTGCTAAAAACTTCGCGTGGTCGCGCGTTACGACTGAAGAGTAAATCGATCGCCGTTTCTTGATGAAAAATGATCGCGGAGTATCACGCTGCAATGTCTGTCTTAAAGGAAAAAATCTGTCAAAGACGAACATTGAGAGCGAGATTCGTGACGCGAAGCTCTCTTTTTAATTGTACGTGCGTTAATTGCACCGCCACCGATGCGAGCAACGTTCAACAGATACTATCATGGGTGGAGCAAGAGGGGTGCGTCGTGTCATCCATCACACCGTTCCATTTCGATAAAATGCGAGGTTGAAAAAAATCGTGCTGACACGAGATCATTGATCGTAATCATCGAGTAGCTGCATTTCACGGTATTCCAAATTCTGTGTGACGCCGCGCCGGTACGAGATCATTCAATTAAAAGACTCAATTATCTATATTTTGAAAGGACACGACAAAAGATACGCTCGATATTCGCGAGCGCGCGGTGTCATTACGCGAAGCACCAACCATAAACGCGGCGTTAATCGTTGCCGCGTCGCGATGCGCCCGTCTCTCACCCCTACGACCCGGTGGCGCGATCAAAAAGTACGCGGCCTGAAATAATGACCGTTTCATTCGAGGTACCGCGCGGGGCCGCGCTGGCAATAGCGACCGCCGATTTTAGCCGGCGCGCTTGGTCGGCGTGCGTCGGAGGGTCGCTCGACGACCGACCCTCGGCCTGCCGTTTCCCCTCGCACGTTTCCCCTCACACGTCTGTCCTCACACACTCACGAGCCGCCGCGCGTGGTACGCGCTGCCTTCTCACGTACAGCCTCGCGCGTTCACACGCACGCGGCTCACCGGCCGAGCCGCGAGCGCGCGCGCTTCGTGGCGCGCGTGCCGACGACGGCGAGGCCGCCTCGCCTCCGTGCCCCGCGTCGCGGCCTCGCTTCCTTGCTCCGGCTTCGCGCCGCACGCTCGCTGCCGCCTCCCGCACGTCTCGTCGCCGTGTTCGTTCCCTCGTGAGGCGTCTCCTCGTGCCCCGTTCCCCGCCGAAACGGCCACCGCCCCGAGGGCTCATCGCCTCGACGAGCCGAGTGAGCGAGCGGCGGCACGGTTTGAGCTCCCACCGCCACGCTGACTTCTCTCTCTCTATGTATCGTACGGATCCCTTCGCCTCTTCCCCTCCCTCTCCTACCCGCTACCGCCGTATCGGTCGCGTCGCCGACCGCGACCCGTCGCCTCGACGTTTTTCGCCCCTTCGCCTCTCGCCGCCTACTCGTTGTCGTCTCCGCTCTCTGCGGCTATTCCGTTGTACACGATGTGCCGCTGCCAACGCCGCCGCCTTTTCGCGCGCGTTGCGAGACGTGGTGATTAAAGGCCGACAGGCGCGCGTGGACCATGACGATCCTTATCGCGTGCCGCGCCGCGCGATGCGTAGAAACGGCTCGTCTCTCTTTCCCTCTTAGGCGTGACAGCGTTTCAACGGGAATCGCACGCGAGCCTGATACTTTACCATTTGCGGCGATGCGTTGATCGATATCGGCGACCTGCTAAATGTCAGCGGCGCAATCCGCGGTCAAACCACCGGCAAGCGGAAAAGTCCGCCAACGTTTCGAGCCAAAATCGTGATTTTTGTTTTACGTAAATTTAAAAGAATTTGCGAAAATGGGACGCTCCGATTATATTTGTTCTTTTCTGATTCGAGATTTTAAACGTCGAGTCCTCCGACTCTATCGCGTTTCTGTCTTTCGAGTTACAATTACTTCCGGGTGTGACAAATTACGCTAAATACCTCACAGCTTATAGGTCACGTCCAATTAACAACTTATGTAAACGCATCTGGAAACTTTTCCGTGTCAACGCGATCAACGCGACGCACGAAATCTCGCTTACCTCGGGCAACGAAGAAAGAGGCGCAAATCTGTTCCCCACGCGTGGTATGCATCTACTTCCACGTAAACGCATTTAGTTGACGCTTCCCGCGCGCGCGACGGAGTTTTAATTCTCATTTACCTCGAAAATGCGCGCGCGGGGGCTGCCAAACGGGAATCGATTAAAAAGAAGAAAAGAGAAAGAAGAAGTAGATACGCGGCGGAGAGGGTGGAGGGAGCAAGAGGGAGATGGGAGGAAAAGATCCACCGATATCCAAATCGGTTCCTGCTTCGACGCCGCTTCACGGTGGCTAGGCAATAAAACGGCCCTGAGAGAGACGAAGGCACGATGCGCCGCGGGCGCGACGAGGACAGTCGCGAGGGAGCGAGCGAGTGAGCAGCGGCTTGCTAGGGAGAGCGAAAGAAAGAGCGGGAGAGAGACGGAGAAGCAGAGGACGGGAATAGGAGACGACCGCACGTAGCCGCAGGCAAGGGCGCGCGTGAGCAGGCAAGCGAGCCTTCCGACCGACCCTCCGACGCCGCGCCGCACGTTCCAAGCCGCGCCGCGCCGCGTACCGTGCTACCTCGCCTCGCCGCGCCGTGCCGCGCCACGCCGAAGCGGCGGCGGCGAGTCATCCGTGCTCCGGGTATCCTCCGCCCCGCGCACGACCAACCACGACGCCGACGAACCCCCGTCGCCCCACCGATGGCCCCCGCTGCCGAAGCGCGCGGCCTCGGCGCGCCAAGCTCGCGCCGCGTACAGCCGCCAGCTACCGCTCGCTGCCTCACAGTCCGTCACCGTCGCTCGTCGTGCGAGCACACGCGGACGCTGTCGCAGCTTAGTCGCACGCGTTGCGTGTGTTTTCCGGTCGTCATACCGCCGTGACGGATCGAGCATTGTGGATCGAGGATCGAGATCTCAGAACCTCGTACGAGCTTCGTGATCTTGCGATTTGCGAGCTCGGCTCGCAGGCAAAAATTGTCCATTGCATTTTGTGACTCGGAAATCCTTTTTCCGTTTCTTGCGAGAAAGACGTTTGGGTGATCACAACTCTGCTATTGCGATTCGTGATCACCCGCCAAGAGGCGCCGATCAGCACGCATTGCTGAAGGTATTCAGTGAATGCGAGACATTACTTGTTAGACGTACTTGTGAATGAGTGCCGTGGCCGATTGTTCACATTGACTGTTTGCACGTTGTACGTAGAATACTGGAACATTTTATAGAGCACATTCGACGGTAACGATCGTAGCAGAGCCACGTCGGCCGTTCTCCCCCGCGAGTGACAAGTGGTCGGGGACGCGTGGTTAACCACGTGGCGCCGGTGGTGCGCCGGTGGTGCGGCCGCCTGATTGACGTGAACTTTCAACGAGATTCTCTTCCTACTTGTACATTTGTGTGCCGGACGATCGCGCGTGCATACTACGACTGACAGGCGACAGCCGATCCGCCGATCGTTAAACTTTGTAACGCGTCGCCACTTGATCGAACGTGTCTCGACAACCCCAGGCGGATACGGGAACGATCCCGACGTTCTGATCGTCGTTTTTTAATCGAAGACTTGGACGCGGTGATCGCGATCGAGACTCTTGGCTTATCGACCTCTCGAGGCACTCGAGGGCATGGTGCGCCAGTGATCGGGTATCGCCGATACTGAATATCCGCCAGTGTCAAACAAGCAGTCAGTCGCAAAAAAGAGAGAACAAGGGAGGTAGTCGGTGGTGGTACTCTGGTCTCGCTGTCGCAGGCCGCCGCGAGATGCTGAGAGCCTCGGCCGTCCAGTCCATCAGCCAATCACGTAGGGTGCTGCGATCCGTGCCGAGGGCCGTCGCGGCCTGCTAAGATGACCGCGCGTCTACACTCGCTCAGGCACCAGGAGAAGAAATCAGCCGGCAGCAGCCACCGACAGCATCATCAGCATCAGCAGGCCGTGCATCAGGGTCCGAGCCCGGCACCGAGCCCCAGTCCGAGTCTCAGCCCGAGCCCGAAACACTCGGACGGACGAAGAGTGAGTAAAACTGCGTACTATCGTGTCAGCATTAATATTCCATTAGGAAAGAAATTTCCAGATGAAAATGAAAGTTAGCATTAAGAACTAGAAATAGAAAATATGAATATCGCGATAAAGCTTCAGTAGCAGATTTTAAGAATAGTACTTGGTTACCAGTCGTACGGACAGAGGCGCTATTTCATCCCTTGCAACGTGGCGCGACGCGGCCGTACTCACCGAGATCGCACACAACTCACCCTACTTTACCGCGACCCCTTCTGCGCACTTAATCTCCGATAGGAAGGGCGCTAGCGTGACGCGAACTCGACGCTGGACACGTGCCTCGGTCGCGCAACTCCCCTCATCATCCAACCCCCAACATTCGACATTTCCCACATGAGAACTTGCTAATTTTGTTGGTTGGATCTGCGAAAATATATGAGACGTGCGATACGTGACAACTAGATAAACACGAAATCCATCGCTATATCATAGCATTTCGAAGAAAATTTTTAATATAATCCTTTCTTCAAAACGCAAAGTTTATTTTCGCGTAACGAAAGAAATTAGTCAATTTCCCTGTTTTGTGCAAAGAATGGAATTTTCTTTCTCATACATTTCCAAAACTTGATTAAAATCATTTATTTCGTAAATATCACTATAACGTGATGAAAAAATGATTAAAATGGTTAAAGTTGCCAAGATTTTTGTAAGTTACAAACGTAGGGATTAACGTCGCGATTTCGTCCGGTGCAAGAAGCGACTGCCGACTGGCGACGGTCAGCGTGACTCTGGGAAAAGTTGGTGATTAAAAACTTGGATGTATAAAAAGGGAAGGGAGCTCGACGTTACCTGTCGTGCTACTCTCGCGCTTCTCTTTTTAATCCCCGCGAAGCGGGTCATTCCGCAGCGCGGTGGATTTCGCGCGGGATTCCGGAATTCAAAGGTTCGGCCTTCGTTCTCTCGGATCGTAAAAAACGTGACGGTGGCGACGGCAGCAGCGGCGGCGGTGATAGCGCGGGAATCATAAAAAGGATATCGCTTGCCGCGCGCCGAAGACGCCGTTAAAAGCGCGATGAAAAACGGAATAAAAAGAGAGCCGTGAGCGCGCGCGCGTGAACCGTTGGATCGAGAACGATGCAAACCTGTTTCCAAAGAAAGTAAAAAATTTCGAACGTAGCGCGTTTGTACTCCGCCTGCACAAACGCGCGCTTGAACCGTTCTTTATTCCGTGTGTACCTGACGAAAGAATGGAAAACAAGGATAAAAGGAAACCTTCGAGAATGGCAAAACTGAGCGTAAACCACGGAGCACGTGACAAATGCATTTCCTCATTTCAGTCCGTCGGGCGGGCGGAACGCGGTGGCGGGTCGTAAGAGCGCGTCGCGGCACGAACGGTGCGTGTCGGAGCCTTATAACGTCAATTTGCCGTAATTGGACGTATTTACGAGCGGTTATCGCGCGGATCGCGGCCGGTCGCTGCCGCCCGCGCGGCTCGGCACCGCGCTCAATGGTATAATTCGATTTATCCAATTAATCCGCCGCGCGTTCCCGCGCGGAGCTGAAATTTGCGTTGTGCGAGAACGCGATTTCGGAGAGGCTTGCTTGCGCTCGTCCAACGCAAGCCGCCGCGCCTGATAAGGGGTAGGCGTGGTACGCGCTCTTTGAATAATAGCGGGGGTTAATGCGCGTAGTTTCGCGGGAACTCGCGGGATTTTCTCGCGAGTACCGCGAGCGGGAGACGTGGCATGCGGTGCACGCGCGTGCGTCGAGCGCGGCTGCGGGTGCCCTTTTAAGGTGATCTCACGTCGCGTGAGAGTACGCTCGTTGCAACGCGCCTCGCCACGCCGCAAGCGGCGGTCTCCTATTAGGAAAGTTTCCGCGGTGACGAAAGGGCGCAACTTCGCGCACTCGTCTCTATTAGTGGAACGGATATGCGCGCCGCGAACAGCGTGCCCGCCGCCTTAATAGCGCGGGAACTTCTGGTGCAAGCAATTAGTCTCGGCTGGGGAATCCGCGCTAGACGAAAAATCCAGGAAGAAAAGAAATCTAAAAGAAAAGAAAGGAAAATTCGGAAAAGCGAGGAGCGATATCGGAGAAATTCGGGGAACGCGCTTAGAACTGACGGAGCACTTGAACAATGAACTCACTCTCCCGTTTTCAATTAATTTCCCGCAAATGAACCTCGCTCGCTCGCCAACTCCGACGAGCAACCGATGAGATGATCGATTACACGGACAGTGATGCCGTGACTGAAGATGCAAGAATTCCACCTACGACTCTCAGGCCTCATAATTGAAATACACGCCTAAAGCTGCTGGCGAGGGTCTAGTAGACTCGACTGCGAGGTCCAAGGTTAAATGAACTACGGCGAGGGCTGCAGCGTACCTACCGAGTTTCCCACGCTTAATCGGGGGATCTCCGATCTCCGTCTTTTCGTGGTTGCGCTCCAAGAAATTCGTAATCTTTATCGCGTTCACGTTTCCTCGTCGCATTATCGCCGCCGAGGGATCGCTGCGAGAGTACGGACGATAAAACTCCGGTGGGGCGCGTCGCGCTAATGAGGGCGGTGAAGTCCCGCGGGATTTCGAAGCGGCGGGTGAGAGAGGAGGGCGGAACGAAGACGGGAGACACGGCCACGAACGCGCCGGCCGTTCCTGTCGCCGTCGGACGACGGCTTAATTGACGGCACTTAACGGATCGTCGTTATGCCCGGGGTTTAATTACCTGTCGCCCGTCGCCGCTCTGACCTGCGCGGGTTTAATTTTAATCGATTCGTCGTAAGCGAAGACATATCGCGCTCCCGGGGACAACAACGACGACGAGCGTGCAGACGTCAAATTTCCAGAGAAGCGTACGAGATGGTTTTATCTGTGTATGTAGTATATACATGTAATTTATATTGTACATAATATAATTTATATATTATTATTATTATTTATATTATAGATCGATCGATTATGCGCTTAGTAATGACTGAAGCGTTATTGAAACACGGGCAGTCTTTAAAATTCTTGCGCTGACGTTTCTGCAAAAACCTCGCGCGTCGATGGTGATTCATGATACCGAGCGCCGTTTTACATGACGACGAAGTTGCAGACGGCCGAGAGCGATGGGACGCAATTTATCGCGCACGGCGCGCTAATCAGCGTTGCCGTCGCATTACGCGCACGGTGTCGTCCTCTTTATCGTCCTTCTCGTCTATTTTTCGCAGACAAGAATCACGCCGGGTGGGAAGAACGTCACGACCGGAGTTTATCTCGACGCGCGTGACAATCTCTCGATACGTATCGGAAAAATGGCGCGAGTCGAATTCTCGCAGAGTGAACAATTTGCAAAGAGCGCTAATTAACAAAACGTTTGTTAATCTTAGAAATCGAGCGGAGAACGTAAAAACTAGGTAAAAACTCGTTATTGAAAACTTGGATCTTGCATCAAAGTATACGTTGGATGTTCTGTCAGCAATTTATATTTCTCTTGAATCATTGAAAGATTCCTAATCACCAAAGATTTGAAATGATAGAATACGATCTTCCGCCGCGTCTTTGTAATTTCCGTCATTAAATCTCTCTCGGGCAATGTCCGGTTTCGGAGCTGACGTTATGGAAATGAAAAGGTGACCATCGGTGTTCAGCAACGGCAGACTTCCGTCAAACGTCGCCAATTTTCGATCAATAAATAGAATCGAGGGAGAAAAGAAAAAATAGAAAGAGGAAGAAAGAGAATGATCCACGACTAACCTAGTTTCAACTCCCGGAGTTGCCGAGGCGCAATTTAAACGCCCCTATTACGAAATTCCTCTCCTGTTTCCTCGCGCGCGCGCTAGCTAGTCCATCGCCGACAGACGCGCGTCTCCCCTTCCTCTGTCTCGTACCCACGCGAAGCGTCGCGTCGCGTCTCTTCCGTGCCCCTTCGTGCCTGTCTGTGTAATAATAGAAGGACGCGACGGAGCGAGACCACAACGGCGGTCGGCACGGTGACACGCGCGTTCACACACGCGTAACGCGCGAGCACGCGTGACCGCGGCGACTCCGCTCGTTTGTTTACCCGTCGCGGCGCTCCCGTGTGAACGTACCGCGCCGGCTTCACCTCGTTTCCCTCCCCGACACCTCCTTGTCATCCTTTTCCTCCTCCTCCTCCTCCTCCTCCTCCTTTTCGTCTTATCTCCGTCGCTCTCGCGAATCTGCAATTCCCCGCCCGCACATCGTGAACAACTCGACGCTGTGTGCGCGTCGCTCGTTATCCTCTTCCCCTTGTCCTCGCCGCCGTCGCTCCTTCGCACGCGATCCTCTTCCTCCTCGTTGAGACTGATCTTTTGCCTCGTTGCCCGATACGTCGCTCGCTATTCGCTTCCATCCATCGTCTCTCCGTCGTTTTCGCCGCTCCATCCGCGTCTGGTGTCTCTTCCTCGCTTCGCAGATCCTGTATCTGCTCGTATATCTGCTCTCACCGCCCTGGCATGTCGCTCGTCTATCTTTGTTTCTCGCCCTGATCTCTCTCTAGCCTCTCTCTAGCTCTTTCTTTTTCTCTTTTTCTCTTTCCTTCAGTCCGCGGATATCTGTCGTATCTTTCTCACATGCCATCACGGTCCGTTCTCGTCGCTTTGCACGCTGTTCTCTTCTTTCTTTCGTGAAACGTCGGCGCCACGGCAATCCTTTCTCTTTCTTTCTTTCTCTCTTGCACTCTCGTGATCCACGTAACGTGTAATGTAGAAGACGATCTTGCTCAATCCGAACCTAGACCTAACTCTGGAACCCTGTACCTGCAGTCAATCCGAATTGATAATACCGTCAATGGTCGGATCTAGCCTGAATGATTCAGGCTAGATCCAACCATCTTGTATCTAGACAGAGAAAGAGAAGGCGGATTCTGAACCAGCCATACTCTTGATAATTCAGACTAGATCGGTGGCACGTTCACCTTTCTCATTTCTCTCTCTCAAAGCTGCTCGAAGCATTCTCTTTGCTGTTGAAAGTGATGACGTTGAAATGCGTTAGAAATTAATACATTTTAATTTAAAAAATATGCGAATCACATATGGATAGATGGACATAAAGGAATCGTTTCTCTGTGTTTTCTTTCAGGCTAACAAACCACTAATGGAAAAACGACGGCGAGCGAGGATCAATCAGTCTCTGGCGGCGCTGAAGGCGCTCATCCTCGACAGCGCCCGCCTGGAGAACACCAAACACAGCAAACTCGAGAAAGCCGATATCCTAGAGCTCACGGTCAGGCACCTGCAGCGGCAGAGATCGCTCGCCCAGCCTGGCCTGTCCAGGTACAAAGCCGGCTACCAGGACTGCTCGAGAGAGGTAAGATTAACATGTCTGACTTACGCGCTAGTAGCGTGAGACGCTTTTAATGTGATTATTCACAAGAAACAATGAAAAATATCTCGGAGGAGAATTTCGCAGCTCGTTGATGGTTCGCGCTAATAATCGCCGAAACGTTAATTAATAATACAATACGAATTTTTTGCTTCGCGGGAAAATATATCGCGGTGAACCGCTAATCTTAAAAAAAGAATTCTCGCTTATGCCAGGATGCCGATCGATACCGCATCTTCGAGAACAAAATGAGACCGTAAGATGAGCACTACGCGGAAAAACGCCGTTTTTGCGTCGCTTCTCGTCGCCATTATACCCCGTGCGCTTCGCCACAGGGTGGCACGAGGAAAGGATGACATGGCGGGGGTGCGGGAAAGGGTCGATGAAAAAGTCGAATTCCAGCGCGTCCGGGGAGCGTGTAATCGGAGAACTCGACGGAACACTGGCTCGTGTTACACGAAGGGCGGCGAGAAGGGTGGGAAAGGAGGGATCCCGCCCGATGGAAGAAGAAACGACCGAAACCACCCTGCTCGTCCCTCGTCCTACCCCGCCGGGACTACGCGAGAGGTATCGGGTTGTCGTCGGAAAGTCTCGCGTGACTCCACGATGCTCGTCGCCGTTCGTTCGTTAAGGGACGTCCAGCCGCGAAACGAGAGGAAACTCGTTGAAAGCAGACACCCCGTAAACGCCGTCACGCTGAATTTGCCGGATGAGCTCGCGGTCACGGTCCGACCGCCCGGTATCTCGCCTAACTTGGGGTGGGAATCGGACTTTGGCTTTCCACCAGCTCAGATTTGCCACAGGAGGAGTCGCAATTAATGGCAGAAGTGCGATTAATCCGCCCTCACGTGACTACGGACGCTGTATCGACGTATCTGATTCTCACTCTGACAAATGACGCTCCGATATCTTCTCGACGCAATGCGTGATGTTAACTTGATAGTAATGGCAATTTCAAAAATATATGAAAGGAAACGCAAAACTTGATACGCCACGTTCTAGTTCTGCGAGGTTAATAAGGAATTATAGAATCGAGAAAGCATGACTTGATAATTCTGAAAAATGCTAAAACATATAACGTTTCCTCGGGATTTTCAAATGTACAATTTTTTACAGCATCAATGCTCTCGATTTCTCGTGTTTGAGCAACTTCGTACATGATGCACGTTTAATCATCCGGCGCATAATGATTCACGTGAATGTCCCCGGAAAAAAACGCGATTTCACCACGTAGGACTTTCTTTCCCCGAGCGCTCTGCGCGCACGACCTCGTCGACGATACGCGACGCGATACGCCGCGGCGCCAGGCATTTCCGTCGTATATCTTCATCGGCGGCGCGCCACGGAAACTACGAGGCGTCGATTCGATTGTCGGACGCACTCGCTTCGACAAAGCGCTCTTGTCACGACACAAAGCCCGGCCGTGCGCGCGCGCGCGCTCGCGCCGTACCTGTCGTGCGACTGCCTTATCAGAATGCTCACCGATAAAGTCGCCGACACTTCCCGGCGCTGGAATACCGCTCGAAAGATGCGAAACACGTGCGCCTTCGTATCAGAAATAAGTACACTCCGCGCCGAAGAGTGAGAGAAAAGTTTGACATCCCGAAAAATAATTATAATAATCAGAAACGATTGAAAAGTTTCATTGACACTCAGTAATACGTTTTTCTCGAGTTTTATGTGATAGCTCTGCTATTGAATGAACATTCATCCTGTCGCGATTGTTAAAATAATTATTATTACGGTAAAACAGATTGAATCGTTGTAAAATGGCTTTTCAAATTTTTATTGCATTATTTACTAAATTCTGCTTGTTTTACCGAGTAATTATTTTGTTACGCGGACGTGTTTCGTAATTGTGAGTCGTACGTGGGCCGATTGCAGCGTTTTGTACCAACTGTACTGTGCGTGTTCGGTGCGCAGCTGCGCAGCGAAGTGACGACGGCCAGCAAGGCCAAGGTCTCACATCACACGGGAACCGATCTCGGTATAATTGTCGCGTTCTCACGCTTTATCGTTTCGTACAGGCTTGTACCGACACGTTGAACGCGAGATTTTCAGCTTTGCTTTGCGAGAAAGACGCATTATTGGAGCCTGTATTGTTTAGAAAAAGCGAGGAATTTTAAAAACGTTTTACTATGCATACAGAAAAAAAAAGTGGCTGGTAACAGTTCTTAAGATCATCTCAGAAACGCATGGCAGCGAATCTTCAATATATTTTCTTAAAGAAGCGGCTGGAGAGCTTTCCTTCTTCATATCCAACTTTCGTTCCATCTCGAGATTGATGCGACAATTTTCGAGTGCGAGATTTCTCTAATTCCGCAAGATGAAATCCTTTAATTTCAATCGGAAGAAACCCTCAGATACTCGCGCTTCACGAGGAGGAACAGAAGAGAGAGAGGGGCCGTGGGAGAGAATGAAATAAAACTCCTAGCCGCAACTACAGCTTCGCGTGCCCAGGGAGGATGAGGGTGAGCGCGGGGTGAGCGACGCGGCGAGAGCGTGCCAGAAATTTCGGGCGGGTGAGACGAGAGCGGGATGAAATCACGGCGCGCCGTGTGATATACGAGGCGAGGGCGCGCAGCACGATAGGAAGGAAGGAAGGAAGGAACGGAACGGAACGAAGCGGAGTGAGAGAGAAAGAGAGAGAGAGGAGAGGATCGAAGAGGAGCGTCGAGTTCCCGCGGGGCGAACTTTACGGCCTTATAAAACCGGCGGTCGTGCGCGTGAGGCGACACGTCCCTTCGCCCGCGCAGTTTCGTTCCCTCCGGCCCTCCCGCGGATCACTCGTTCTTCTCTCCCCCCTTTCTCCTCTTCCTCTTCTACCGAGAACGCATTCCTGGTCCCCCGACGTCTCCACGAGCATGAAACGTGCGCTCGTGCGCCGCTCGCTATACGCCGTGCCTGGAAACCACCATCGTTCGTTTCCCTCCACGCTAGGGGATGAAACGGGGAAGCGGTCGCTCGCTCCGAGAGAACGAAACATCGGTATTTCCCGGAGTTCCAGACGCGAAAATTAACAAGTTTCCGGGGAGATACCTGGCGCGAAATTTTCAATTCGCGAATCCGCACCGGCGCGGCTCTCCCTTTGGCGGGAATTTTAAATTTAAGGGCCGCACGCAACTCGACTGGACGAGGTACTCGATATCGATAGCTCCTCGTCGTCGATTTCGATGACTCTTCACTTGAGATCCTGAAGGATCTGCGACGAGCAAAAGTTCCGACACCATATACGCGTTGGCGGAATAGCGAGGAACGATGCCGTTGTGCTATCGTACGCTCCGAGCTGCAATCTGAGAGGGAACGAAACGCAATCTGTGCGAACCAGGTCAGAAACCACCCAAGCGTGAAATTTTTCCTGCTTTACAGAGAGAACGCAAAATACCGCGGGAGAGAGAAAAAAAGGCGGGCTTCTTAGATTATATCCCGCGGGGATCGTTGAGAGGAAAACCAACTCGTCGAAGAATATTAATTAAATTTACGGCAGTTCGCGGGTCTCCTCCAACTAGAGACGCGTTACGTACGTACGAATGTTCGCGATGCGATCGAAAATGCAAATTCCGTTTCTCCTAATTGCTGACGCACCCGATTAACCCACATGCGCGAATCCACCCGAAATACGCCGGATCTCTCAATGCCGCCCAAACTTGCCGTTTCCGCAACCTTTCTAGCGTGCAACGGCGGCGGTGGTGGTGGTGGTGGTGGTGGTGGTGGCGACGGCTTCGGAGTCGGTTGCTTTATTTTGAAGCAGCGACCCATAAAAGCTCTCTCGCGCACTCGGCTCGTCGCGAAACTGTTGTCCGCGGCGATAGTTCCGCCGTGCGACGCGCGCTCGATACGGCTATCGCCGCCGCCACCACTACCGTGTGAAATATAGCGCGCGATACGCTCCGCGATTAGAGATCAATCGCGCCACTTCCGCCCAAATCGCCGCCGCCGCCGCTGCTTCCACTGGCAATTCGGTTGACTTCCGGCCGCGACCCCATCACACTGGGCTGTAACTTTTCGAGCCTGTCGCGGTTCGTATCTCGACATTTTTCATAAAGATATTATTAATAATGCGTTCTATAATAATTTCTGAGTGAAAACATAGGGTATTCTTCATGCCCTTTAAATTATGAATTACGACTTTTCGTATTTCTCAAATTTCTCGAATTTCTCGACGAAGATGTGGACACCTGACATTTAGAAAAATCTATTCCACTGGTTTGGCGGGGACGTATATTTTATATGTATAATACATTTATGTGTGTCACTCCGATTTAAATATTCTGCAGCGGATTTTCGTTTAATTCGCAATTTTATTCCTCTCTTCAATTATTTTCAGATATCGAAATAGAAAGAGAGAGAAAGAGACCGAGACAGAGAAGCATCAAGTCACATTATTATAAAATCGCTAACGCCCGCCTCTCGCGCAGCGTTAATCAGCAGACTGCTCTAAACGCGCGTTAATTAGCGATCCGCGGCGATAATAACGGCCGCGAAAAGTTCGTAGTCGCCGCGCCGTAACCGGCCGCCCGGCTAGCGGAGTTAAAAGAGCGTTTTATCGCACTCGGTCGTTATCGCCGGCACGTACGAAATAAATTACGGACGGGGGCCCGGCGGGTCGCGGCCGGGGGGAGTATCGGGTAACAAATAATCACGCGGCGCCGTTACTCGACCGAACCGCGGATTAAAGAGCGAACGCGAAATATTCAATTACGCCTGGCGGTCGATAATGACTGACGCGCGATACCGCGCCCGCGGTCGAGAGCGGAATTTCCACCGTGCGGTATATTTTTCCGTGCGCGTCGCCGTACCGCAAAACTCGCGGTATCCACGAGAGAGCCCGGCTCGAATTCCCGCAGCGTTGATCCGCGAGTGTTGGCATATTGTGGATATACCCGCAAAAATTATTCCAATTCACGAAATTTGCGGATCCGGACGAACCGACCCGCGTGAAGCGTAAAACTAATTTTTCTAAACTACGCGAGTTTCTTTGGCGAGCTGCCTTGGCGTCTCTTCCTTCTTTCTCCCGTCCCTCTTCAACTTTGCGTGGACTTGGACACAGTTCAGTTAGGATTGCAGTATGATTCATCCGCGTGTATTGAAGTACGAAATAAGTATTCGTTTTTATGCTGTATAAAGCATAAAAACTGTTCAAGTTTATCTGACATGATACTCAAACTCAAAGATTCTGTGACCTTTTTCTATACCTTATTCGACAGAAAGAATTTCTTTGCATCGTCGGTTTTTCCTTATCGTGTTCCAGGTGAGCCGCTACCTCGACGCGCCGGACATCATCACGGGCAACACCACGCCGATGGACCCGGCCGTAAAGCAACGCCTCCTGCGCCACCTTGACAGCTGCGTGTCGGAGCTAGACCTGGACCTGGGCTCGCGGCCTGACAGCGGTTTGGGCAGCAGCCCGGGCAGCGTGACGGATCGCGTGGCGGGCGCGACAAGCCCGGGTCCACTGGACCACCACGTACCGGTCGGGCCGCACTGTAGCGCTGCTGCGCTCACGCCCGCCGGTCTGATAAAGTCCGAAATCCCGGAGATGGTTGAGGCGGCGCGGCCTGACAGCAGCACTACCGCCGGCGACGAGAACAACAACAGCAGCCGGCCAACCTCCGCCTTCAGCCAGGTGGTAAACCCGACGACGCTTGATCCGCACCACCCGCATCATCCAGCCGGTCTACCGGTTGACCAGGCGTCCACATCGCAGCAGAATCCCAACATGCTGTCTGTGGTACAAGTAATACCGTCCCGGCTGCCGGACGGTCAAGTGGTGTTCCTGCTGCCGAGCCACTACGTGCAGCTCGCAGCTGCCGCTGCGGCGAATGGCATCAGCATCGGCCCGAATCCACCCACGGCGATCTGGGCGGCGACCAACATGTCGCTGCTGAAAGCCACCGATAAGCTGACCAAGCGGCCACATGACGACCTCAGCCAGGAATGGCAAGACCCAACCACCGGCGGCCTCAAGCCGAGCAAAAGTCCACGGATGGAGCAGCCGGAACAGCCGCTCGACTTCACCACCACGTCCAAAAAGAAGACTGCTGGCACGAGGGGCTCAGCGCATCCTGCCACTGTCGACCATCACCATCATCATCACCACTTGCGGCAACAGCAGCAGTCATCGGCTCATTTGCCGGCCGAAGCTGGTGGTGGTGCCAATGGTCCCGTCGTCCACGAAGACAGGCCGTCTAGTCACGCGGGGAGTGAAGTCGCCGTCGGCATGTCGTCCCCGTCGCCGGTCGGTCAGCAACCCGTCAAGGACGAGGAGGGTATGTGGAGGCCGTGGTAAAGAACCCCTCTCTTCATCCTTCTTTCAGAGCTCTCAGTCCTTTGTAAATAGAGCGCGTGTGCTTCGTGGGCGGCGCGCGAAACCAGAAGTTGTACCATGCGCGCGGCTGCGATCGTTGTCTGTTGCGCGGAGATCTTTTTTGCGATCAGTTGCGGCAAGATCGGAGTTACGTGGAAAAGTGAGTGATGATCAGTCATGATCAACAATATTGATATTATATGATGGATTGATACATCATTATTTCTGGAAACAATTGTCAAAAAACAATTCGAGAGTATGTAAAATTCTTAATTCCTTATTTATTTCATAATTTTTTAATCATTTTTGTTTTACAGTAGTTTGTTGTACTTTGGAAAAATATAATTCCTGGTAGAGACATCTAGTTTCACATACGATGTATTCAAAGTCACTGATAATCCTAAACTGAGTTAGAAAATAACGATGCCATCATCTTTTCGTTTTTTTTTGTGTGGCGATTATCCTGCCTATGCAACAACCTATGTTCAGGGCGATACTCGCGGAAATGCGAGAACATGTTCCTAGGCGGAAATGTGCATACACCCGAAAAGTGTGTTAGCTCGAATTAGCGAAATGTAATTCTTAAATGAGACGCAATATATGTGAAATCGAAATAATTACCGTGATATTTGTTTATGTCATTACGAGAATTACGATAATGGCACAATTTCGCTGATAATACAATCCGCCGAAATTGCGCCCTCGGCGGAATTTTCATGAGCGCGGGAAATTGACGCGATCGGCGCGCTATTGAGAGGAGCGCTGATTGGCCGGGAAATCGAAATTACTCTTATGCGGCCGCAAGATCGACGAGGTTTACTCGATGTGTACCGAGAGCACACCGTCTGTGTGTTATTTCACTCCAATCCGGATTTTCCGCGAGCTCGATTTCGCGCGCTCTCGAGGAACGGGAAGCCAGAGAAACCGCGACCGACTTTTTTTTTCGTCGCCAGGCAGCTTGCGCTGGTGTGGAAACGAGTACACGGAAAAGGCGTATGCACATTCTCGCCTAATAACGCTATGCGCGCGTGTGCGCGCGCGTGACGTCAACGCGATACGCGTCGTTTCTTGCGGGGACGCTAATGAAGCCTTTTAATTCGCGTCGCGTTCCAAAAGCGCCGCGGCCGCTAAATTCGCCTCGACGCTGTTCCCGCGAAAATGCCGTTCGAATAATTCAACGCGCGTTCGTTTCGTCGCCACGAGAGATTTTCGCGTCGATGACATCACCGCGACGTGGCGATTCAGCGCCGACGAATGTAACGGAAAAACTCGACGACGTGGCGTAGCTGCGGAATATTTAACACCCCCCTATGGCATCTGATGCGACTTAAAAAAATAAAAACTAATGTCCCACATTTTTTCTCGTTTTTACATTAATTTTGAAGGATGCACAGCTTGTGATAATTTATTTCTTACAAACATCCAGAAGAATACAAAACGAGAAATTAAATTTTCACGCGTGTTCCAGTTTCGGTAAATGCGACCACGTTTTGCAACACTGGAAATTCGTTTCTGAGCTGCGTATCTTCCCAGCCAGGAAGATGTAAATTCATTGTCCGTTTTTATATTTATTTATTTGCTTGTTTCTTTCTTCACTTTGTGGATTGTTCGCGTACCACGAGTTTTGCGAGTCGGCTCACGTCTCTGTCGAAAAATCGACGGGACAATCGCGGATCGGAACCCGATTACGCGCAGCGATTCTTCGTGCAGCGACATTTTTGCGTGGATGCCAAAGTAGAGCGGATGCGAGACAGGATTGTAAAAATTATGCGCCTAACGAATTCCCGCGTACGGATTTCCCTCCGAGGAGATGCTAAGGAGACGGTCACCGTCCTCTCGGCGAGGATGGTCCGCGGTCCCGCGAGTTCGCAGTTGTGCTGCGAATGACAGCAGAAGTCGTTCTGACGTAGTCGCGCGTGAAGACGCGCTACATAATAACTGTATGTATGTAAATGACGGAGTAATTAGTAATTTACAATTATCGAGGAAGAAAGAGTGGAAGAAAGAGAGAGCGAAAGGGATAGCGAGGGTGCAAGAAGTGAGAGAAAGAGAGGAGAAGCGAATGCGTGCGTTTTAGTCCGCCATTCATGTACATAGTCCCCCGATCGGAACTATTGCTATTTGCGAGATATAGATTTATTTTGATGTTATCTAGGTGTATACGACGCGAAAGAGCGAAAGAAAGAGACAGGGAGAGCGACGAATGCGTGTGAATGAGTAGCGAGCGAGCGTTTCGTGGACGCGCGGCTAATAATCGCGCTCAGCGTAGCGAGGAGTCACCATCTCACCACCTAATTTACGTCTGTAATTGCTAAATATCCTGGAATTCGAATTCCTTATTCAATGTACTTAGACGCGCAGTCAATACAGGCATATATATTGAACTGTACCGCCACGCTGTGTTTTATTTCAACCTGCAAACCGCGAAACATTTCCCCGCTCTGCGATTCCCATTTTCCTAAATTCTAGAATATCAATTTTAATCTTCCAGCAGCGAAATGAAAACTTATGTTTTCCTTTTTACCTCGGAAATCATGATATATTCTGGTACATCTGAATGGACCTTCATATAATGAAGCAGTACATACACGTATCTAGGCTGACAGGATACCTGTAAGGTAAGTAATCAAATAATTGTTAATAGCCGCAGGCAGAACATGTACTTCTCACGAAAAAAAATAGAGATCCGATACATGATTGTGTGTGTGTGTGTGTATGTGTGCTACATTCTTAAATTCTCGATACAGTGACTAAAATTCTCTTCGTCTTATTTTAAGTATTGATATATTTTAACAATCGCAAAATTGGAAAAATTTGTATCGTACAATCGAACAAAGGAGAAGTGATATATAGCTTAATTGATTATTAAAATTTATATATCATTCTATCTATAATTAATCTAATTATTAGTCTTCTTTGTTCTTACGATATTAAATAGATTCTTCCGAAAACGAGAAAAAGAAAGAGAAAGAGAGAAGAAAAACGAGGCTTCGGATTCGCCGAGCTCCAATCATCGTTTCCTCTGTCCCCTCCTCCCCGATCACGATCTCCGCCGCCTCACGCGATCGACCTTCGGCGAACGCCTTTCGCGGGGAAAAGGCGGCTGAGACGGGATCGTTAATGCGATTTTTTCCCGGCCGTTAAACTTTTTGCCGGAGCGTCCCGGCGCGGCGCGCGAATCCTAACGACCGCGTCAAGCCGTGCCGCCGGAGAAACCGATTACCGATCGTTAAGTCCGGCTGTTTGCGCTCGGCGAGGTGACCGTTCGCACCGCCTTTCCTGCCCGTCGCCGCCGCCGTCATGTGACCGTAACGTAAACGGGCGTAAAGTCCGCTTGGCAAATGAGCTCGGCTCATTTCCGCGACTCCGTTTACCGGAAACCGGTTTATCGGAACGCCCTCTGGCGCGAAACGAGGTATAAAACGAACGACCCGCGGAAGAAGGGCTCGCTTCCTTCAAATAAGGACAACACGCTTCGACGAGAGCAGAACTTTTGTGGAACCTCTGAGAGGTGTAGATCTTTGATCCCCAACTGAGATGCTGCTCTTCGGGAATCGTGGAATGCGTAGATCCGCTTTTATAGCGGATTGTTAAGTTTTTTCTCTGAACTGCTGAATTACTCTGATCTATAGATCTCGAGATCGTAATTTTTGGATTTATTTTATTTAGAATTGAATAGAATATTGTAATTACTTTCGGTTTTGATATTTTTCTTTCTCGGAATTTCAGTTTCATGGATTTCACGGCACATCCTTGGGCGCGTGAATTCCTAGTTAAAACACAGAGTTCGTTCTCGATTCGCGGATTCATATTATCGCGGATATATGTACATACATCTACGCTCTTATGGGAGATTCCTTCCACCATTGGAAGCACATTAAAGAGGGTCGATTGAGACTGGTTGAGTGGGAAAAAAGCGATTATCATCAACCGGCGTGCAATCGCAATCGGCGTGTTTATAGTGCAATCTCTACACCGCGAAGTACGCAACGTGAACCCGGCACAAGCGTAACGCGACACAATCAATTTTTTGCCATTTGGCAAATAAAACCTGGCGCATGCAAGTACGCGCGCGTACACACATATGCGCATACGTATAATTGATCAGTTCAGTCGCATAGATCACGTTACGTGATCGCGCAGCAATCGCGGCAATTATGGATGAGAAATCAAGCGATGCCACGCGCGATCCGCGTAAAAGAGAGAACGAGAGGAAAAGAGGGAGAAATATTTGTAATAACAGAATTACCGAATTTCCAAGTCTCTCAATTCTTTAACAACAAATAAATCGCACGTTATTTCTTCCGTCCATGATTGCAAAATATTGCGTCTCGCTGATGATCTTTATTTTCTATATATACAGGGTGTCTGACATAAGGCGAAAAACCTCTCGCCCACAGGTAGATCTCGTCAAACAGAATTAAACAGTCCTGTACTATTTTGCAAACAACCACGTAAAATTTCGAGTAATTAAGTAAAGAAAGTTCACTAATTCAGCGGACGCGATTGGCAGCGAAGGAAGTAGGCATGAATGAATGTAAAAAACGGCTAGCCGCGCGCGCGACGCAAGCGTATTTCTTAGAAGAACGCGATAGCAGCGAGTATCGGATTACAGCGGCAGGCGAGACGACGCGTGGACAATAATTTCTCAGCGTCTCATTCAAGCGCTCGTGTTGCCGAGAAAGTGTGTCGTATTTCTTAGAAGCGTCATCTCGCCTGCCGCTGTATTCCGATTATCGCGTTCTTCGAAATTCGCTCGCGTCGCGCGCGCGATAGTCGTTTCTTATACATTACAAAAAGTCGTCTCGCCTGCCGCTGTAATCGGATACTCGCTGCTATCGCGTCGCGCGCGCGGCTATAGTCGTTTTTTACGTTATTCATTCATACTTCTCTCGCGTCCGCCGAATGAGCGAACTTTCTTTACTTAATTACTCGAAATTTTACGTGGTTGTTTGCAAAATGGTACAGGACTTTTTAATTCAGTTTGACGAGATCTACCCGTGGCCGAGAGATTTTTCGCCTTATGTCAGACACCCTGTATATAGGCATTTAATATATTTTCTTACGTTCCTCTCACCGCTATAAGTTACGTAACGTTATGTACAAGGTGTTGCGGAACGTTAAACAAAAGGGGTGCGATTGCAGGGGGTGGGGAGAAATCAATGTCCCGATTCGCATCGTGACGTCGGAATTTAGTGAGACTGTCGGCGGTTTCCACCCCGAAAACAAGGCGCATCTCTCTGGCCCTCTAAGCACCCTCTTCTTTATCCTTTCTGTCTTTCTCTCTCGGGCCGCGCTCACTCGCGGTTCCTTCGTTCGCGTAATGCATAATATATGTAATACCGCAGCGCTTTTTCCCTTCCTTGCGGAGAAGGCGCCGCAATCCGTTGTATTATTAATGCGCATCTAACCGCCGCGGAATCCGTGTGGCACGCGTGCACGCGCTATGTCACGACGATAATCAGGAGAAATTTGTCATCCCAAGTTACGGCCGACATTCGCGAATTAATAATAATATTGATCGATAAAATTGATAATAATTGACGAAAGCGCGCACAAACCGTCAGTTTTACCGCACGAGAGGTATCGACGTATTCTGTTTTCTTTGCAGACAAAAATTTGATGGAGTTTCGTTTAATCTGGATAGTTATAAGATGCTTGATAATTTCTATTAACTTCTTGAACGATGTAACATGATTTTTAATCCACAAGGCGTAATTTCAAAAATATTTACCGCTGTGGATTATAAAGTTGCTGATAACGAAACTCAGATTATAATAAACTTTCGGCAAGAAAGCACTTCAATATCGTACCAATAAGCTTTTTTACTTAAAAAAAGTCTATGAGAGATCATCAATGTACCCTGCATGCTGCACGTCCATGCAAGAGCGCGACGAGGAAAAAGGTTCGCGAACGAACGAGCGAGCGAGTGAATTTTATTAGCCCCTCCGGAGCTGAGCTCTCCTCCTTCCTTCGGTCCTCCAAAGTTGTAATTTTACAGATGCAGAAGATGAGAGACGCGCCAGGTAGGTAGGTGGGAAAAGACATCGGTTTATTATTAGCCAGGCGTGAGGAGAGCGCGAGGAGCACTAATTATCGGGGGTAGGATAAAAACCTGAGGAGCAGAAGGGAGGAGAAGAGGAGCAGAAGGTGTGCGCGAACGTCGGCAAGGGCAGTCCTTAAATCAGAAGCTTTTAGATCATATCCGGCTCGAGGTTCGACCGAGGCGCGCGAGTTGCTTTCTTTTCTTCCTCCCCCTCCCTCCCTCTCGCGACCGGACTTTGTACGGCCGCTAATTAAGCCGTATCATTAGCATACGCCGTCGCCCCTTCCTGCCCGTCCGTCTGGCATCTGACCGGCTATTAAAAGCTCATTATTGCCAGGTTTTATGCGCGAGCGTAATTCCACTTCTCGCTGGCCAACCGATTCGTCTCTCGTGACAACTGCGATTCTCGTATCATTTCTATTTCTTTCTTCCTCTCTTTCTCTCCCTTCTTCGATCCCTCTCGTATTTTAGCTCGTACTTCGGTTTTTCCCTCCCTCTGGCAGCTCGCTTTGCTCCACCGGAGCTCCGTCTTTCCTCCCCGACGAGCCGTCTCTCGGGCGATCGATCGGCGCGCTCGTGAGATACGATCGCGAACAAGGGCGGCAATTAATCGAGCGCGATCGAGTGACGTAATTTAGGAGCGGCGACCGACCCACCGGTCGACCGACCAACGACGAGAACGACGCAATTACCGATTTTGCGCTTGACCCGTACCCAAGCGACATCTTCGTAACTTATTCCCGCAGTGTGAATTTGATATTTTGGTGTCGCAGCGAGCAATGTTCGTGCACATGACCCGGAGATCAGAGGGAGTGATTCGACTTTGTATCCTCCGTCTTCTTTAAATATGAAATAAATTAATCATGACACTAGCGTATGTAACACCATCGAATTTTTTGGTGAGTCTCCTTACTTTCGGCGATATTAACACGCGAAACGACGTGCCACTCTTCTCAGTCCTGTCACGGGCGAATTAATTATTCCTCAGTGAATTCCGCTGATGAACGATTTTTCAGAACGGGGCCACAGGTTGGACTTGAATGAGCATGCTGGCAGAAAGAAATCGTAAGGGACAATTACGTCGCGCCGATCGTGAGAGGATTAGCACAGTCGCATAGCAGTCGCGCGACTGTTACCCCTTAAATATCGGCCAAGAGAGCAAGGCAAATTAGAGGCCGGCGGAAATTGATAGCGGGCCATCAGGCTGACCCCTGAGGCGTAACCCATGTCCGTCAAACGTACATTCGTGCAACGACGAGCTACCACGAGCAGGACTATCTGCTCTTTGTCTCTTTCTGCTCCTATCTTCCTCTCCACCTCGGCACTCCCGTCTTCAATTACAGACCGCGAAGTAGAATCTCATAAGCCCGATAGCACCTCCCCTAAGTCGCGGACGCCACTATCAGCCTCTTCGGAATTTCATCCCTCCCCACGTGGCATTTATACACTGCAAAACATGTCCACTTTAACTATAACGGAAAAAAAGTCATTTTTTTCCGCTTTAACTTGTAAGTGTGAAATTAAAGCGGAATCATATATATATATATATATACACAGGGTGTCCCGGGTTTTAACCGACAAACTGCGGGAGCATATTCTACTAGTGGAAATAAGAAAAAATTCTTATATCGAGTTTGCTTAGAAATGCTTTATTACAAAGTTATAAACCAATATTGAAAAGAAATATCAGATAAGTAACAACGGAACATAGTGTAGAATTTGGAAGGTCGAAGATGTTTATGTTACGTGTATTCACATGTATTCATGTTCACTATGTTGAAACGGTTCAGTATGATTGTTACTTTCACAACAGTAGCTGGTAGATTTCAATCGTCGTGTGAACTAGCAATTACTATCAGAATGCCAAAAGTGTTTTCAAATGAGGAATACACTGATATTCATTTCGTGTACGGATTCTGTGACGGAAATGCACGAGCTGCCGTACGAGAGTATCAACGTAGATTTCCTAACAGGAGAGTACCAGATAGATTTAAAGCAACGAATTACTAATTCAGTTACTGAGATGCAACAAAATTTTCAGGAATGTCGTACTGTAACAAATTCTGTACTACGTCGATGTCTAGCTTGTATCGATGTGCAAGAACAACATTTTGAAATGCGTCACTAAATCATTGCGTACATAATTTTTATTTTTGTGAAAAAATCCGTTGTTATTATCTCATATTTCTTTTCAATATTGGTTTATAACTTTGTAATAAAGCATTTTTAAGCAAACTCGATATAAGAATTTTTTCTTATTTCCACTAGTAGAATATGCTCCCGCAGTTTGTCGGTTAAAACCCGGGACACCTTGTATATATATATATACTGCTGCCATATTGCGCGCGCGCGCGTGTGTGTGTGTGTGTATACTGCTGCCACATTGCGTATATATATATATTATATATATACTGCTGCCATATTGCGAGTTGCTATAGTTACGTTATTTTCGTCCGCTTTAAATATGTATGACCGAAATCGTAACCGATGATCACATCCTTTATAATATCCGTTATAATGCTAGATTATTACCAAGTCCTATTTATATAAAGGATTTTAATATAAAATGACACCTCGCAATGATTCCGCTTTAATTTCACACTTACAAGTTAAAGCGGAAAAAAATGACTTTTTTTCCGTTATAGTTTCGCGGAATTTAAAGTGGACATGTTTTGCAGTGTAGAGAAAATCGTCGCATATAATGTCGTATCCTGTCGCGGCATGGATTTATAAGGATATAATGCGACATTCGAGTCATCGTTGTAATTTGCGACAGTCGAGACGGTTCAATATTAACGCGTTCGATTTTGAAAGCATATTACAATTGTACATATCTATAAATTTTCTCCTATCGCTTCATTATATTTTGTTATGTTCGAATATTTTATTTTATTTTAGAGTTGGATATGTCAATTTTTTTAAATTAAAGATGAATGAAATTTCTCGTTTAATCTTGGTGAATTTTGCAAATGCACGCGCACACAGATAAGCATGATATTATCACACAGATGGCTATGAAAATACCATAAATTCATTTATGGTATTCATTTATATAAGAATTTACCTTAAATACATGTGTCGATCTCACGAATTAGAAGCTTCATGTACATATATCTCTCACCCAAGCATTTCACTTGCAAAAAGTTTCTGCGGATAATAACGGAAGCGGATAGAGCGACGTTCCGTTATAATATACAACGAAATACGCTGGGCGTGGCGGCTTCGTTGAAATTCGGACACGCACCTCGGCGAGCAATTAACTGAGCCATCATCTCTCTCGCTTTCTCTCACTGCCCATTTCCCTCCCTCTTTCTCCCTCTCTTTCCCTTTCGCTTAATTAATTACGCCGTGGAATTGAAAACTGCGTCGCGCCCGCATTCTCCGCAAGGGGAGAACGTGCGCGTGCAACTCTCAAGCGGATAACGAGGATCTGCTTACCGAGGGAGGATGGGGCCCACTTCGGAAGGCCCACTTCCCTAAGGCAATTCGAGGATTCGAAAGAAGGGTAGGTGAAAGGGCTACCTGTTTAGCGGATGCACCTGCGCAACAATGATCATCGTGCCGACGTCGTCGATTAACGCGGCAGATCACAGGGCGCTGCGAGCTTTCGTTTCCTAGCACGGCAATTTCGATTGATTATGCAGGTGCTGCGGGTCGCGCGAGTGCCCTGGACGAGGCGGCAGGAATCCTGAAAGATGTAGGAGAATCGATATGCCAACCGAGAGATACATTCTTGCGAACGTTCGCATGAACGATGAGGTAATTATTGGGAGAGATGACGCGCCGCCATCCTGAAAACAACGTCTTGGTTTACTTTGCTTACTAATTCTTGAGAAATGAACAGATTGAACAGCAATAAATACGAAGAATGTTTTCATTCAAACATTTAAAAAATTTTTTAAATTGATATGATACTATTTGTCGAGTAATTTCTGTAATCACGGATTGGTCGGAGTGAGAAATCGTCTGGGAAATTATGATAATAATAGGGTCTCTTCCGATCGAGAGATTCGAGTGGATGAAATTAGGAATCTATAAACACATAATAAATCTGTGTAAAATCAGGGATTGCAGGTGCATGTGCACGTGAGGCTCCGCGCGGCAGGAAAAAAGGTTTTCGAAGCTCGTGTGATCATGAAGAAATGCGACTAATAGGCGGGCGAGCGATTAGATCGCGTGAAAAAAGTAGCACGTGATTACAAGATAGGTAACCATCCTCCACTCTACTATGATGCGTATCTAACGATCTAACGATTTCGGGAGCGGATCTCGGCCGGTAGTTCCCAATTTTTGAAATCGTTCTCCGAACAAACGAGGGCATTCTCCCGCTGCCTTCTCGATGGCGGCCAATTTCCAAGATCGTTCCTGTTGCAAAAGAATGAAATCGGAGATCCCTACCCCCTGAGCTGAAATCTCTTAGAATTCGTGAAGGTTCTGAACTAGTTGCCCCACAATAACAATAAAAATCTATTCTGTAACGCAATAATAATATCAAAAGAGTCAGTGACTGATTCTGATGTTAACAAAATGATAACATCGAAACGTTTAACTCCTTGCAATAAAATGACATTAATTTTATTTTACTGTTCTTATATTTACATTACTCTATTTATTATTTATTTCAAGACAATATAAAATTCAATTTTTAAAGGGACTTACCGATTTGTGTGATTCGCGATTAGAACCCTTCTCGTTTATTTTCCATCTCGCATTTCGTGACAGCCAAGGTCCTTTAGACGCGCTCGTTGCATACCCCGTTATTACCGCTCGCAATTGACACACAAAAAACAGAAAGATCGGGCTCAGCAAGCGTGATGGCGCGTACGCGTGGCGTGGAGTAATTAGTATCTCTCGGATGATCAGCGCGTCGGTGAGAGATCAACAAGATGAATTCACACCGCGAGGGCCGATTCCAGTCTTCCTTCTAATAAGAAGCGGCGCGGGCCGATCGCACTCCTTAATTACCAACGCGTCTGCGAATGCAGCCGATGCTCGACCACGACGGGGCCATCCTAATACCCCGGCCATTACGCGATTAGATTGCACTTTGATCCCGCGCCGCGCTCCGACGGCGTGGATAACAACGAGAGAGCGGACCTCCGGTCCTCCTGCTCTCTCCTCCTCGCAGAGGAGGTCTCCTAGCAACCGCGATCTCGAACACCGCTGCCTTCGAGAGGAAAAGTATCAAGCCCGACGCGGTCGGGGGTGAGCCGGGGATTTCATCGTATCCGCTGGTCGAGCAGAAGCGGGTCGGAAAATTTTCACGACGGAATCGAATCTGCGACATGGAGATTCCGCCGAATGCCAGAAGCAAACGCGCGACTGCTCCAACCCGCTCGAGACGAAAAATCACGAAGGGTGGGATTTGGAGAGCGTCCCGATTTCTTAACATAAAGCATCTCGTAGTGATCAGCTAAATTCAACCGTAGAGAAGGATTTCTAGAGATCTATTGATCGCGAATGGAAATATATGATGGAACGATTACATAATTATCAATTAAAATATACTTCCCGTTCGCAAGATCGATTAGAGAGGGAGGTTCATCCGAATATTAAAAGCGGCAGGGTTAAGCGACGAAGCGGAATTGCGCGCGCTCTCGGAAAGTGCTGCGAGATGTCGGAGCAGACGCGGGAACGGGAAAATAAGGGAGAGCCAGGGAAAGCGCCGATAAGGAAGGGACGAAAAAGGCTCTAGAGACACTGGGAACGCGAAGTTCGAGGGGATGAAGCACGGCGCCGGGGGCGACTGACGCGTCTAATGAGCTCCCTCCCTTCCTGCCACCCGTTGCCGTCCGATCCAGCGCCTCTGTCACGCTCCCTCGCTTCTTACTCGCCCTCGTTTCTTGCTTAAACCACCCTCCGTTCGACCCCTCCAGTGATTACTGCTTCGTGGCGCCCATGGCAGTGCCACTTTGCGTCTCCTCCACGCTATTCTTCCTTTTTCCGACGCGGGTTCTCAGGTTCACCACCGCGTCCGACTTCCTACCCCTGCACCGCACCACCCTCTTTTTCCTTCCGCTTCGGTCCAGCCTGCTCGGAATGTTACGCAACTGCAAAGTTAACGGGTCTGTTAACTCCGCGCTCTGCGTGTTTATTACGTAAATATTATATATGTATCTTAATTCTTCAACGCCTTAATTTGAATTAAAGAGATCGTGGGGTTATAACAAAACATTACAAAAAGATTCTGTTACATAACATATATAATGCAAGCTTGTTTTATATTTATCATTAATTCAAATATCCCTCTTTAATTCAATATGTCTCATCTATTTGTATCCCCATTAAAAATATTGCAGGGGTTAATTACAGCCAGATTAAATAATTTGTCGAATCATCAGAGAGCATTGTCGATTTCAGCATTTAAATAACGTAAGAGTCATCGAGACAAAGGGAAATACCGCCAATTTAATTATCGTCATTTAAACGTCGAGATCACACATTAAAATTCACGCATTCACAGGTCGCATAATTTAATAGGAATATTTATTACTACGTCATCTGAATGTGTAAGGACGAACGGGGGCGAGAGAGCGCGATATCCTCCAACACCTAGTGGGCGTCTCGGTGTGTGCGCGGCTGCATCCTCCATTAAACTTACTTTACAGTATTAAGGATGCTCCGTCCAGGCAGGACGTCTCCCCGGCCAAGCCAATTTCCTTTCGTCGCCTGCGGCGCGCGGGATTCACCCGCCCTCGTCCAACCAACCATCCACCCGAGCGACCGTGTTCCCGACGACGATGGAAACGGCATCGGGCTACGGAAGGGCTGCAGGATCGAATTAATTAAGACTACCGCGCGCCCGCCGCGGCGGGATTCATCGAGATACTCCTAAATGCGCTTTACGACCGGCGCGGCTGTCGCGTCATGTCGCGCAATCGATAAGTTAAGCGCTCGAGACGTCGCTCGCGTCTTCAGGAAATTCGGGGACTACGGGGTTCTTGGGACGTACGGGAAATTTAATACCGACTAGCGTAATTATCACATCGCCGTCGAACGCTGCGATTGCGACGTCAGCACGGCGATCCTTCGTGTAATTACAATTCCACGTTTCGTCGTTGCACGCGCGAAACATTTAGGAAATTACGTAGTGTTCTTATTCTAACTATTAACAGATTTTGGAGCATCCTGATCGAATCATGTGCGATCACCTTCTTAGCGAGACGTCGGCTGTCTGATTCTTCGCGTACGGTAGTCCATTATCACAAACCCACCACGCGAGTGGCGGTTTAATCCGGACAATTAATTCGCGCAACGGTGTTGCGCGCGAGCATAAGGAAAGGCGCGGGGGGTGGGTAGGAGTCGCGCGATCTCTCACCCTCACTTCGCGAAGTCCGACCTTTTCAACCCTTCCCTCTACTCCACCCTCCCCGATCCACCCCCGCGCCGCGCGAGCTGCTTTACAGCCCTGTTTAACCACCTGTTACGCCGAGAGACTCGCGCCGAACTTCCGCGCTTTTCTTTTTCGCGAAACACGCGAGCACCCGTCCGCACCCCCGTCCACCCCCTCGTCCACCGTTAGTCGTCGTGGAATCCGTCAGCGAACTCCCTCGCGTCCCAACTGCCTGCGACTGCCTGCGTTCTCGAGAGGATGCGCGCGTTCGTCTTCGTGAAGAACTGCATTTGGTGCTTTGCGTCCGCGAAAGAAGGGATGCGCGTTTTGTTATGCTTTGAAAAGAACAATCGTGATGATTGCGATATTTAAAACTGTATGTAATAAAACGTGCCAAGGTGTATCTGTGGTTTAATGGTATAACAAAGTGCTTAATTATTTGTTAATATTATGATATAATGAGATCAGGTGTACGTATAAAAATAATCCTCTGATAGATATGTTATAAAATAAAGTTTGTATTGTAAATATCTGTAATGTAATATTGCGTTATATTTCAATTTAAATTTTCAGAGAAATTCAATGGAGAGAACGCGTGTATTTCAAGTACATATTTAGATGACTGTTTAAATGACTGTTGAGTTGAAGTTGAGACTAGAAGTAATAATAAAGTAAAGTAATTGGATTTTTTATTTACGCAACTTGGACAGAGCTAATTAACCTCGTGTTATTTCTCTTGTCCTGAAGGATCCATCGCAGACCAAGGAAAACACGAACGCGCGGCGATAGCCTTCTGTCGGTTTTTATTGTCCGCTCGAAGGCGAAACTGCTTCTTCATCAAGCACCTCCGCTGTTACTTTGCCGATCGCAGCCGGAAGTGCTACGCCTTTAACCTTGATGAGCCGCAGACTGTTCTGCGCCGCCGATTATTCCACGAAGTCAAAGAATGGCGGAAAGATCTCGTTTTGCCCAAGATTATTCCAAGATTTTAAGCAGAGAACGGTTTCCCTCAAGATAGACGTAAATCGCCGCGACGATCGGTTCGTCGAACTTACCGCTCATTATACTCTCAGCGTGATCTCGTCGCGGTCGCGATCAATATTTAAACGCCGTGATTAATCGCAACCGATCCCTCGCTCGGCATCACGTCGATCCGGTCCCTTCGGTGTCTCAACCTCCGTCACGCTATCGATCTCTCGCGGTCGCGCGTAACTATTTTTCGAAAGTTGAAAGTTCGCAACTGCCGGCGGCGAGCGTGTTCCACCAATTACCGCCGATCCGCCATCGCCCTCGTTGTCGTATCCCTGCACCGTCGGCCGATGACAGGATCTCATCCTCAAGATTCTAGAGCCTCACGGCCTCTTCGTTCTTTCGCCGCGCCAACAGTACATCGGATATTGATCGTCTTCGAAGATGTCTTTGGAATGTCTTAAGTCATCTGCAAAGCGCTGAAAAATTATGATCGTGCTTCCGATCCTTTTTGCATATAAAGAGAGAAAGCAGTTCGCATTTCGGGAAATAATGGAAAAAAAGAAATATACTTTTACTACTAAGAATTACAAAAGATTTAGAAGCTGAAGAGATTTTTCCTAGGAAACATTTTTCGCGTTTTAGAGATTATTATCAATTTTCGTGACTATTCTTCGGTGCGACTGTCAAAGATTTTCCGCTCGCTCGATGTCCGCCTTTTGATACCTCATCGGACGCGCCCTTTCGAGTCGCCGCGCTCTTTGCGGGCATTGGAGAGTAGCCGCGCGTCGTTCTTGCAACTCTAGCCTGGCTCTCCCGAGGATTTTCAATATCCTCGGAATACGTTTCTCTCTTTGAAATTCAGATATTACAGAGCGAAGCACCATTCGTGCCCTTTCGGCGATCGCTGCACCTCGAATTTGCGCCGGCTAGTGCGAGCCTGCGGGCAGTCAACGGGATCACTCCGTCGCGCACGATTGTAATGTCCTGCAACCTCGTCTATCGATACTATCGATCGCGGGGATGAACGCGGGATTGACCTATATTCATGAAAAGGATTCCTTTTTAACGCGTGCACTGCGGTTTTTGAATTAATACGATAATACGAATTAAGATTTTAACAGTTATATATATACATATACGAGAATCGTACAACAGACGATTTATGTGGTGCGATTTTATTGTTGTAATGATCGATGTCACACATATCACAATGTCACAGATAATCTTTCCTTTTTGTACAATTTCCTCATATAGAATAAAACGTCCATAAAAATACTTTCGCACGATGTCTGAAAAGATTTAAATGACAGTCTTGGATAACAATCATTTTTTAAACAGTTATTTCTAAAAAAATATTAAACCGATTGATTCTCGAAATATTGTCATTTGAGAATTCGATATAGACTACCGAGAAGAAAAACATGTTACTTCGGAATACAATAAAGTTACAGGTATTTCATATTTGATAAACGCGTTGTTGCATAAAATGCAACTTGCCGAGAAGTGTACGAGACAGAGTACTTTGTGGTTTTTTTTATAAAAAGAAGATTTATTTCTATATGAAAATCTCAAAATCTCAAGGAAGGCTCTTAACAGATTAGGAACAACAAATTTTTAATTTCTAATTCTTACGCAGCACTGACTATTTATTATACAACTATCGGCAATTTCAATCGGCAGTTAATATTACAAATTTCGGTTAAAATGTCAATTAAATTTATTTAGTTGTGTGTAGCAGCAATTTAACAATGTGGCTTCTCTCATATAAATCCTTCTTCATATTTTATTCATTTGGCAAGAAAATTTGCTATTTATTGTTATTCTTAAAATAATTCTTTCCGCTAAAAATTTTCGCGTGTCAGTCAGAGAGCAAAACGATTGTACATTTTAGGGTTACCGATTTAAAAAGTGATATTTTATTGTCAAATATCAACATTCTAGCTTCATGAACACCAGTGAAACATCGGATGAGAATCTTGTAGAATCGGCACCGGAAGTCGCCCGAGACGTTCCCGAGAAGGAGACGGGCGTCTTGGAAGACATCCAAGGTTGTGTCATCCGCAGTGACGTAATGTTAAATCTTGATGCTGCACGCGAAGGCTGTGCAACGCAACTCCATCTCCATATGGCGAAGCTGCTGAGACTATCTCCGCGCAACGAAAAATGCAACCGTGACGCGACGCCGATGTCAGCTAATCATTTAAATGCAAAACTTATGTATACATATCTTTGCGACCGAATTGAGTAATAACTCGATAATAACTCGAGTAATAACGTAAGATTCTTGAAGTAAGCGACAGCACGTTGTCCCACCCGCGAAAAAAATGATTAATTAATCTCATTGATTAATTAATAGTTCTGCTTTTACTTTCGGGGCACGTATAGGATAGACAATAATTGCGAGCACAACAAAACATGAAAGTTTGATATGAAATAAAAATATGATTATAATGGAGGAATATATATGCATATAAATTTCGACAAACTTAACGTTACTTTAGAAGCGGCAGAAGATGACGTCGTGCAGACTGGAGACGCAAATCCTGAAGATGAACAATCACCAAAGCGCAGCACGGTTGTGACATTCGCGGACAGGCATATGAGCATCCCACCCGAGGAACGAGGTATCCTTTTAAAAAAGTATAAAATATTTAACGAATGAAATGTTCGTTCGTAATATCTGAATTTCGAAGAGAGATGCGAAACATCATTTATAAGAAACGCGCATTTGCGTACGTGTTTGTAAAAAATTAAAACACACGTAACGCGTCTATAATATACTTGTACAGTGTGCACTATAAATCCGTATTCCGAAAAAATTTGTCGTTTATGTAATATCTATCATACGTAATGCGTTCGCAAATATTTAAGTAGACGGCAATATCCGCGAACATCCATTTTACATGTTGGCTGCAATTTATCTGTACAAGTGGACGATACATTTTGCGAATGTTGATTACAATTCAAGTGCCATCGTGCTTGGCGGAAATAGAAAACGGTCCTTTTGAGGAGAACCCCGGGGAGGATTCTGAAGACTCGGATGTCCTCACGGCAGATAAATTTACGCAGACGTTCTTCAAGTATATGATGAACCTGTCGAATCGCCGATTCGTCGATATCGTCAACACACACGTGGATTATAATGACAAATCCTTAGTATTCTATTGTCGTTCCGATGAACTATTGCCTTGAAACAAAAATGAAGATAACAAATAAAATGTGCGATGTGATGAACGCAACAAAATCAGTATTTTTATTAATTGCATGAAAGTGTGTACCAATTTCGGAATAAACAATTTGAAAATTCTACACTCTTCTCGAAAGAGGCTTGGTGTCGCCTTCTCTGTGAGGGAACAGGAATCTCCTGGTTGATGCAAAAATCAATAAATGACACTTTATTGGTATACGTCAGATTGTACCGACATAGACCAATTGTTATATAAATCTTTCTGCTTTGAAAATAATGCGCTGTAAAATAAATCTTCAATACAGCTATTGGAATCATGTCAGAAGATAATTTACCGATTACATGCGAAACATTCATTACAACCCCGATCAAAGTAGTCCGCAGCACACATCGTATACGGATAATAGTTTCTGTTATCAGATAAAGGTAATGCGCTAAATGCAAAAGGTGCCTTTTGAATTTATGAATTTTATTGATAAAAAATAAGTGCATAATAGACGAGAATTACTTGCATGATTAAAACGCACCTTCCAGAAATCTTGTTAAAATCTTGTTTCACGCCTCTTGCTCGCAAAACATAAGGAGCAAGGTAAAATATAAGAGATAGAACGAAATTGGTACACGGGTCAGATTCATGAGTGTATTTATTGATTCCTTTATTGATTCCAAGGAAAAAACGAAATCGTACATCGCACTCGAGCGGCTCGGCGAACGATACATCGTGCGCACAAACGAAAATATGACGTTCATGAGATGCGCTTCCGTCTTCCTTTCCACGTCGAACACGTCGCAGAGCAGCAACAGCGGCAGGCCAGATTCGTTTCACTTATTTACTGACTATTTGCTTATTTATTCATTTACTTATTTACTTCGTTACTTACTTACTTATTCACTCGTCGTATTTATTTATTCTCCGTGAATCGTGGGGGTGATTCGACTATTATAAATCAACGCGTTACACAGCCGGATCTCGGGAACATCGGGAACGGATACTCGCTAATACGGGTACGGCTATTCGGCTTTATTGAGTACGAATTAATCACGACAAGTACAAGTACGCATGCTTGTGGTCTCATAGAAAACGTTACGTTAACTTCGTGGCTTGGATCGATACGTCGAACGTCGCGCGGAACCATCCGAGACGATGACGCGCGATGAGCGCTTGCAAATCTTCAACGAGTACATCTCGATTGTGCTTGAAAGCTGCATATTTCCATGCGGTTCTTCGATTATCGCATTTTACACGTGGATCAGTAAAAGCTATGACGTAGCCGAGTCACAACGCAAACGCGAAGAGCGCACATCCTGGATTCAAATTTCAGGCGATCGCGTCGCCGAATCGCGGATCATCTCCACCACCGTGGCATTCGACGTGTCGACGAGTGGAGCTGTTTATGTGTGTGTATGCGTGTGTACGTTTGATATCGATCCTGGCTTGATGTCGATCAAGATCGGCGTCTCATCAAGATCGGGTCTTTTGAATCAGCCACTAGAACGGAGTTTCAAAAGTCACTGCACAACTGTCTCTGCGTGTGTGTACATTTATGTGTGTATGTCGGCGTGTGTGCCTATGTACCTACATCTATTTTTCTCCTAATCCTCCCTCGCATTCGCGTTGCTCGTAATTTCTTTTTTCTCTTACCTGTCGACGATTAGCGATGGCAGTGAATACTGGATCTCGCTCTAGAGCTTCGAGATCGTGCACTCTTACTCTCTCTCTCTCTCTCTCTCTCTCTCTCTCTATCACTCTGTCTCTTTCTCTCTCGTACTGTACAACCTCGCTTCCCTCTCGCTCTTCTCTTTCTCTATGAAATATCCCCCCGTTTCCCTCGTGTTACCTTCTTTTCGTTATTTTTTGTTATTTTGCTCTCGTCACGCTCTTTCCGCTCCGCCTGAGCTTCATAGCTTCTTGTACCAAAAGAGGTAATGCTCCCCCTCGCTGATCTGCAAGTCGTCGACACCTGTAAAACGTGAAAGATTTATAGCGAGACCGCTAGTAGGGTGGCGTATTTGCCGCGCTACGTTTAATTAACTTTTTCTATACAAAGTGCACGTTCGATACGCTTTCAATACGCAACAGTAGTCTCTTGTTAGCTCTCTCAGTATTCTCGCGATCCATGCAACCGTATAATGCATCTCAAGTCCCTTAAGTCAAAAATAAAAAAAGCGTCTCAAGATCTTTCCCACACTTCCCACATTTGCTTCGAATCTTCCCTACGTTTCTACATATTTCTTTATTGTCACTGTTTGTCTCTTTTCTATTTCGATATTTTTTTCTTCCGTTAATCGCATCGCGTTGTCAGTTGATAACCGTGTGAACTTCTAACGAGTGTGAAAGCGCTTAAGAACGCCAGGCGGCAGTCGAACCGTACCTCCAGGCGCGACCAGCTGATTTCCGGGCGGTGAGGATGGTTCCGGTGGTGAGGGCAGCCTGTAGAGCAGCCAGTAGTGATAGGACATTGGCTCCTCCTTGTAACCGGCGAGCGTGTGAACGTAGTGACCATTAGGCCATTCGGACGCGGTGAACTGGAAGTGGGGCGACATCTCCGCCGCGAGCAGCATCACTCCGTAGAAGGTCTCGTTCTTGGGCGCAGTCACCGTCAGATTATACGTCTCGTTCACGTTGCTGCCCACCCACAGGGTGTACGATACGTTTACCATCACCGGCGCGGTGGTACCCGCGACTGTCGTGTCCACGCTGCTCAAATTGCCACCCCCTGGTGTTCCTGGCAAAGCGGTTTCGCTATGGTTGTCGGTGGTGGTGATATCTGGAACTCATGAATTCACCGAACTATTAACTCGCTCGTACTGGAGAGGTTGTTATAATGTCATATTATCGTCTCGAGTTTCATTATAAATCATTCCGTGTGTAAGAAAATTCTTGAAATAAAAATAAAAATGGTCGATTTCTTTAAAATTTTAACATCTGTTCAATAAATTTGTACAAACTTGCGAATTTGTTCATGAATTAAAAGCACGTGAGCATCGGCTTCGCGAATTCCTTGCAAAGGAAACGAGCATTTTTCAATAATCATGAAAGATTTACTATTGCTCGTGGTGAGACGCGACGGTGAGTTGTCCGATAGACCCTGTCCGCAATCGAGAGCTCGGATACTAGCCAGTCCGCGCGGTGCGACACCCAACATCGCCTCGGCGGTGGTCCGGACGTCGCCGTGGAACGAACCATCCGATCGTTGCTGACTGAGCAGCCAAGCCAATGCAGCCGATCTGTTCCAGTTGTCGGCCGGCTCGTTCTCCACTTCCTCCAGCACTTGCATCACCAGCGCGGTGGTGTGCAGGTCGCCGAAACTACCGTCCAATCTTTGTTGTTGCGCCAGGCCTATCGACGGCTTGCGCACGAAATGATGGAGATTGCGGTGCCGGTGGTCCTGGACGATACACTGCAGCGCCAGAATCACCATCGCGACGGTATCTGCGTAAAATAAGGTAGCATTTTTTATATTGGAATTCTAAGTAGAATATTGCAAGGCCAAGTGGAGCAACTCACCGACGTTATGGTCCCGCGCAGCATTCGCGATATCCAGGAGACGACGTATCTGTCGTTTGCGCACGTGCGCTTGTGCGCTGCACGCCGCGAGCGTGGTCAGTGCGAATTCATAATCGGTCGGCGGTTCATGATGCTGCAACATGCCGATTAGATCGTGGCTGTGGAACTGCCTCGGGTTCATGCACATCGCGTTCAAGGCCAGAGTGTAGCGTGCCAGCCGAACCGGGGAAAACCCGGCTTCTCGGTGTCTGCAACACACATATGCACACGTATAGCAAAAAGAATTTACGAATGCGCGCTTTATGTAACGATCCTACATCCGGCGGCATCACGCGGAACGCGCGTCGCGAGTTCAGCAGATGAGCAATGATCAGATGAGTGTGACTCGTGAGGATGAAATCGCAGCTGGAACAGGTTGGCGACCTCGTGACGATGACTAGAAATAACTGCCCGTTGCTTTTCTAATCATTTAATTGAACGATTAAACAATGATCTGTGCCTTTCAATACTCCGGCGCCGAATTTATTCTATTATCAAACTTTGCACGCTGTTCCTTTAAGAAATCTAGAGAGTTATCTCGTAAACGTATAATATTGTCGCGATTTTCTCTGCGGCCTTTCTCTGAAACACATATCTGACCATTTGCTCGCCAACGATGTCATAAGAGAGCTATATCGCTGCCAATATTAATTGCATGACGTATTGCTCTGTTCCCGTGCAGGCCGATACCGCGATCGCGGGGGAGTATTTATTGACGTTGCGGTAAAATCCATCGCGGACAATAACAGGCTCGATAACGCGACGGGGGGAGCGACCACTGACAAAGGAATCGATAGCCCGGAAGCACCGCGGTACCAACGGCCGTGCCGTATATCCGCGGAAAGAGTGTCGTTCCGTCGTCACGAGAGGCAGTGCACTTACATGGTCTATCTATATACGCGATACCGATAACTTGACGATAAAGAATGTCAAGGCGTACGGAGGGATACCTGTTCTCTATTTTCCCTCCGACAAACTTTCTAGGTCATTGAAAAGATACCGCAGTGCCGTGTGCCCGTCGTGCGTCTATTTGGCGTACCCTCTCATGCAGGCTAGCAGAAGAAGCTATAGTTTCACTCTCACGGATCTTAAACATGTTTACTCTTTATGAATAATTGAGAGGCAACCAGCGCCACTTCCTCCGTCTACGAATCTTTCGACCAGTTCCGACTGTAGTTTTTCAACCTCGCTATTATTATCACAAAAATACATCAAAGACTGCTTGCATGTCTTGCACAAGTACGTGCAGTAGCTATTACTGATTTCCGAGAGATATTTCGCTGGAAGCTAAAGTGGTGCTGAAGTTAAATGTCAGGGCGTACTTAGCTTGGAGGCCAATGAGAGAAACGTTTTTTACAGTACAAATATGACCATATCAAACTGTTTCACACTGTTAGCAGATAATTGATAAAAAATAGAAGATGTGACAGCATCTCAGGATTAAAAGAAGAAATGCGACAATTTCTTTCGAAAGATGAGAGAGGAATAGCTTCTCTTAAGGAAGAAATGGGACCAAAGTGAGATCGAAAGGGTGAATTTCTCTACCTCCAGAGCAAGAGTACAATCTCCAGTTCCATCTGCTTGGCGGTGAGTTGCAGCTCGAGCGGTGCCAGTGGCGCGACGTTGTCGTCGCGTGAAAGATTGGCCAAACGAAGAACGAGAAGCACCCGATGCGTGTCGTTACCCCATCCGGCATCCTTGTCCCGTTGAGTCCACAGCCACGTGGCCGCTCTCTCGAGAATGGTTTCCGCTTCGGTATCGGCGGACGTCACTTCGGCGTTGGCCGCTGATCGATAAAACATCCCCTTAAATTACTCATGATCGCGACCCTTAAAGGTATCATATTGCTATTCCATGAACACGAAAGGCACGTGTTATTACACGAGCTTTTCTTTCTTGAACTTTTATCTTTTTTATCTTTTTATGTACTAGTTCGTTATTAAGAATTGAATGAAGCATACTATGTCTTTTTATTTGTTAATGAGGAGAATATTGTTCAATAGATTATCATCTTGAATAGTTCTTCGTGATGTTAATTTTGTGGGAATACGTACCTTCCGCTTGAGCGAAAATGCATAACCATCCTAGGAGAAGGATCACAGCCGCCATATTTGCTCTACCCCACATTCTACTCGAACGCGTCTCAAATTCCGCTCGTGCTACTGCTTCTGGAAGTCAAATAATGATTACAGAATCGCGGAGAACGAATTTTCTCAGATATAGCATTACATAAGCTCCGCTAACTCTATGCATGTTTGTTTTCTCGCTTCTCTGGAAACGTTTCTATCACACCCTTCCATTTTTATCGTCGTTATGTTGATAATAAGCGCGTCCCAATTTTTATAGACAGAATCGATACCGCCGGTATCTTGCATCTTGCATAAACACATTAATTCAGACATCACCACTGTGATGCACGATTCGTTCGTTTTTTATTTAATTTTTCACCGGTGAGTCTCTTTTTCTCACGTCGCAGCAATCAAGATGTGCCGCGATAAAAGTCACCCTCGACCTCCGAGGAATCGTCCTCAGTACCGTTCAGTATGCATGCCCTCGCGCGCGAAGAGTAAACCTTTCGGCGGAAAGTTCGGCGAAATCCCCATAGAATATACCATGAATATTTAAAAGCTCCCAGCTTCTCTTTCCTCCCGCGTGTTTCGTTAAACTTCTTGGCGCGTAGACAAACGCAGTAAAATAAAGAACGAGAGAGAGAGAGAGGAGGAAGGGTGGAAGGAGGAAGTGCACTCGAACTGTGCATCCGACCTCGGCGCTCGAAAATCTCCATGCATCAACATACACACACACGTCGACTACATCCGCTCTCGGGGACGATGATTACACGACTACCCGCGCCAGCTAATCACGATCAACGTCAAATCGTGCCGTTAATTGAGATTATCCTGGCGCCCGCACAGGACCGACGTTGTGGTCGACGACGTCGGCGAGTCTGGACTTTGGGATCATACATGTCTCGCAGCGCGCGTTGACGTCGTGTCGACGTTAAGAGAACCGCCGATGGACATCCGATGCAGTTGTCGACCACCGCGCATCGTGCAACGAGCTCGCCATGACACGGGACATCGCGAAAAAAAGAGCTTTACGTCGTTCATGATTGTGTGTCAAAGATATCTCGAAAATTCTCACGTCTCAAAAATATATTTTTAAAATAAACTATATATCCGTTCTTTTAGTTCTTTAGATGCTGATTTACGTTCACGAGATAATATCATTAACGGTGTTAATCAAAGAATCGATGGTTCGTTCAATCAAATTCTTTTTATATTTCTACTAGCTCTTCATCTATTAATTTCACGCGTGAATCGAAGCTTGTATCACAAAGCTTGTACTAGAAAAACGATCTCTCCGTACCATTTGCAAAAAACGCCATCGGACTTTTGCTGCCGGGGAAAGCTTTCCGACGTTTCTTCATCGGTTTTGAAGCTATAACATTTTCCCATGCTCCTCCCTTTTACATTCGCGTTCATCGGTGTTTCCACTTTTTCCGGGACACGGCGCGGACATCGGCGAGCTCGTAGCGCGCGCTCGCGATCGATCAATCGCGCCGGTCCCAAAGCGAATGGAACAAGCGTCGTCATCGTCATCGCCGCCGTCGTCGTCATCGTCGTTGGCTATCGACAGCATCTACAAGCTCGACCACGGCTCTCGCGTGATGAAACGTTTTAATAAAGACCAGCGCGGCGTCGACGGCATTGCACGTACTGTACATGACCGTGCATATGCACGCACACCGACACGGTGCTCCACGATAAATCGTGTCTGTCTTTCGGTGGTGTACTACCGGAGAGCAAGTGGAACACACGAGGGACGCCGGGCGTACCGACGCCCGGCGTCGGAACACGGTGCCGAGGCGCGCGCGATATTGCGTGGGATCGATATCGTGGCGCCTGTCGCCCTCCCCGTACATATATATGTGCATATATATATACACATATATACATATACATGTGTGTGTGTGTGTGTGTGTGTGTGTGTGTGTGTGTGTACACACACACATATACACGCACACATGCCATGTAAGAGCCGTGTTACTATGTAGACAGGATGTATATATACCTGGACGATCGCGCGCGTCTCTTCTCTTTCCTCTCTCTCTCTTACCCTCTCGCTTTCTCTCTTACTCGCTTCACCCTTGCTCTCGCTTCCGCTTCTCGCGTTGTCCGCATCCCGCGACGCGCCGCCCGAGATCGCGCGCACAGCATCATCCCGGGGTCTCTATCGAGCCGCTACTCGCGAATCTCGAGAAGGAATATCGAGGAAACGGGTTGCTAACTGAGTGTGCATCCTCGCGGTTCTCAAGTCCGAAGCGTCGGCGGAAACGCGTCGATATACGTGTGTAAAACGGTGCAGATCGATTAAAGTACGATTGCGCGGCGATCCTCGCTGACTCACGTCCTGTTTCAGATTGTCGAGCGATCTCTGTTTGACAATTATTCAAGGATCATTCTATTTAAGTTCCGCGCTACAATCGTCCATTGTATAATACTATAATTATCTGCGATTACGTGTGGCGGACTCGATCAACATTTATTTAATTAAATTGGCTCACTACGATCACATCCATTTTGGACGTTAATACAATCTGTCTCATTCAAAAGGACAGATTTTTTTCATTAATAATTGGAAAATGTGATAAAGTTAAATTTAATTAATTATCGGAATCGACGGTATTTTGCCGTTCCGTTTATTCCAGTAAAAGAGAGTATTTATTACCATTTTTGCGTTATTGCAAATTCTTTCATTAGAATATTCAAGAAACTTTATTTCAATTTTCTTCAATGATTACGGAGCAGAGGGTTTTAAATATTGCATCATGTTCAAAGGGGATGTTTTATTCAGGTGACACAGCTTGTCTTTGTGTGAATGATAGAAAATTTAATATGCCTCCTTCTCTTACGTATCGTACACGTGTAACATACGAGCAAGAAAGCAGGTGAAAATAAATGCACCAGAAAGAACCAAGAGAAATAACTTTCCTATTCATAATCGTTATTGCGATGCCGGCATGACGTTCGATAGATATCGATCCATACATCATCGCAAAATCTGCCACGACAAAAGGTCGGGACTTTACGTCGAACGCTTCCGCAAATCCTTCCAGTCTTGAAAGTTGAAAGAAAAATATGATTTATACAGCTATCCCGCTATCCAAGCAGTTCCAACAACAGTCGATTCCGCAGGGACTGCAGCGTATTACTGCTCAAACAACATTTCGGTCGGAGTAACGGAAGTATATTCGGACCAAGCGGACTGTTACCGTCGTCGAGGGGAGTTTGCGGCGGCTATGGCCGTAATGACGTTATGAGCTGGGAATGTCGACGCCAGGTGATAATAGCGGCGGCAATATCGCGAGCTACACCGCGGTGTAACGGATAAAAGCTCGGTTACCCTCCCCTGGGGGGTGGCCCGGCTCGAATCCCGGCCGCGCACGAATTCTTCGAGAATATTGTCGCAGCGTTATACGTGCGCCACACATATACATTGTTACGTGGCATTGTTCCCTGGGGACTCGGAACTCGCGTAAAGTCGTGGCGGCTAAACGGCTTGCTTGGTCGCCACTGGCCACCCTCGACTTCGAAGCTGCAACCTGCAGTTCAGCCCTTCATTGCGGCACGCTGCAATCGTTTAGGATTACGCAGTCTGGCCAGGCAGTCGGCTGGGCACTGCGATTCCGTATTCTCCCTTCCACTCTTCCGCCACAGGGTAGAAAAATCCCCCGCGGCGCAGCCGGCTTTTTAATCGCGATAAATTGCGGTCTCGCGCGCGCGCGCGCGTCCGGCAACTCGGAACTCGCGTCAGAGACGACGGTGGTTTCGCGTTTAATGGGTGCCGTGAAGGGGATTGCCGGAGGGGTAGAAGATAATGCTATTGTCGTCGTCATCACCGTCGTCGTTGTCGTCGGGGTAATTGCAAAGTTTTGTGAGGAAGAAAATGCCGGCTCGCCAAGTGGCTCGAGCACGGCGATATGTCGCGCGAATCACCGCGGACCGCAACAGGGAAGAATTGTGATCCCCGGTGATTCTCGGCAAACAACGGTGCAGAATAATAATGTACCGCGTGAAGCCGCGTGATAGCTGGCGAACGATGATCGATTACCCTCAATGTTAATATCTGGAATTGAATCGTAGTACCTATTAGCGAAGTAATCCTAAGCGTGATCGAAATCTGCCGAGTATTTACGCAAATCTGTTTGCTCTCCCGCCGACAGCAGTGAGCAAGTACGTGCCGGATAAAAGCGAATGCGGATGACAGAAAAATAATGACGTGCAACTTCGACGTGTCTAATTTAAGCGTAACGGGGGCTTTTACGGGAAACAGATATTCTTCGTTAAAGCGTACGCGATTTATGTGCACGCGTCCATGTACGTAGAAAAAAAGCCTCTGTTTCCAATACCAGCGGTACTCCGACCGAAAGTACATGCTGAAACTGATAATAACGGTAGATGTTCGGAGTTTGATAGGGATAGATAGCTGGGTTATTGACCGGGCGGCTTTTGAAGTGGTTAAGCTCAGCAAAGTGCGCGCCTACGTGAGCGACGTAATTGTACCCGACGTGTAATATATCTGATTGTACAAAGGAAGCTTAATATCTGAGTACGTACTGACGAGGAGATTCCGGGAACTCGAGAGGAAGCCTGAAATTTCCTCGAGATCGCTCATGCCCGACAAAGAATCGCGTAAAAATTCTCATTAACGTTGCGGCGACGTACGTGGCTCGCGACGCGGATTACGTAACGGAATCATGCAACTCGCGTATTAATTTCTCGCGTACGAGGTATGCCGCGCGGCACGCGAGATCCTAATTTTACAATGTGTACTTTACCTTGCTGCACGTAAAAGTAGGCTCGCACGACATATAGATATCGGAGATTCCAAGGCGCTTCTTCAATCGAAAACGCGGCAGAACTCTGCCATGCAGAGCGTGTCGCGCGATCGTTAATCAAAACGACGATGTTATTGCTATTAATTATCGTGATGTTCACTGCGACAATATTTACCCCGAAGCGTGTGCTCGCGTTCCGTATCCTCGGTAACCGAGTACAGGGTAGCAAATGGCCTTTACCAGAGCCGAATAAGGGCGTTTACTAGGGCCAGTCTTGTATTTGCGCGTCGCCAATTACTGTAACTTTGTAATTGCGTCGCTGAATGGAATATTCATTCGCGTTGGCCGCACATGCGAGCGCGCATACGGCCCCGATCTGAGTTGACTTCTCTCTGGATTGTCCCCGCTCTATCTGGGAGCAGAAATTTATGAATGATGCGCGCGACTGTGTGTGATACGATACACAAATACACATGCACAGGTACGCGGAGCGAACTAGTTCCGCGGGGCCGCGAGACTTTCCTTCGCAAACTTCGACCGAGGAACGGAACGACTGCAATTTGCGAAGTTGCGCTTGATGCAACCTGCCGCGTTGCGAAAAGCGTGCACAAATTTCATATACCTTCCAGATGCGATAAAAGATGAAACAAGTTTTGCGCGGGGAAAGGTACCTTTAAGCTCGCGCATGGATTCGTGTTTAACCGTGTTAAACACAAGCGCAGCTCCTTGCAACTGCGTCTTTAATGGCGTTATCGTTATGATATCGCGCGCTATTTAATATGTTAATACGCGCAACGCGTTCTAGAATATAATTATCGCGCCGGATTGATTTTCGCGCTACTGCCGAATCTCGCCGGATGTAATCTCCGATAACGCCGTGAATATTTTCATTTATTTCTGCGTGTGTACATTCGCGCGCAACGCGAGACAGATCCAATGCATAATACAACGCCGAGGGGTGTTTACTCGATTTACATATTTTTACGCAAATCCCAATTTATCAAACTTTAACAGCGCTTGGGTCGTCGATTCTGCCACATCGCGCGAATATTCACGGAAGAAATCCTTCCACAGGGAGACGATCATCCCGAACGTGACATCGATTCCACCCCTAATCACGTCCGCTCAGTCACTCACGCGACGAGTCGTCTAATGGGATTGTCTCAAAGGCAAAGCCCCGACAGCCGGAATCGAATACGCGAGGCTCGGTTAAATCGAGTGAGAATGTTCTATCGGAGGGACTCTCGTTTGCCGATCTCGCATCTTCATCCCCGTCGGGCCACCCTTGACTTTGATTCTGTAAGTCAGCAGTTTCACTTACCGTTCCAACGAAGACGAAGACGTTTCGTATGATCGCGATGTAGTTGGGTCCGTCGCAGTCGGGTCTCGGCTCGATTCTGTCGTTCGACTTTTCGCCTTCCGCTGGTCGGAGAGCGCCTGCCTCCTTATCAAGGCCGCCGCCGATACTGACTCGATGGCGGCGTCAACGAGGATGATGATCGCGACGACGACGACGAAGACGGGAGCGCGACGACGAGTGCCGCCACGATGCGCTTGCCTCGTGAATGCGCAATGCAGACCAAACGAACCCAGGAACGGCGGCGCGCCGCGTCGCGCGACGCGCGTGAGGGAGAGTTGGAGAACCGCCCTCCTCTCTCCTTCGCGAGCACCCTGCGCTGGCCAGTGACGGCAGTCGATCGCATTCTGGTTCGAATTTTGAACAAGGCGGAACGTCTCGACGATGTCTCTGTGAATAATATTGAAAAACATTAGCAGAGTTACATACGTAAATTATTTGCCAGAAAATATATTTAAGTTAATTGCCACAGAAATGTACAAAACTCCATAAAACATTCCACGCAAAAGCTTGAAAAAAGATACAATTATATTTCAATAAAATATACACTATAAAAAGAGAATTTTGAAAAATGCAAAAATAAACATTTGCATTTAAATAGTAGCGTATATAATACATGTGCTGCAAGATGTACACGTGAAGGGAATCTCTACGTGTACGAGACTTAATCGCTAATTAATTATGAAAACCGCACGCGAGCGTTCGGACGCTATCGCTACCCCTATCACTATCCCTTTCCAACATCCCTAGGCAGCCTAGGCACTCGGTCCTCCCCCGCGCGCCTCCACGCACCCTCTCCAGCGGACATAGTCAATTCCCCTGAGCCACCCTATTCTACCCATTTCCATCCATTTTTCCGAGCCACCCCCGCGCCCCCGTTTTACCCCTATCGCTCGCTCGTCCTCTGTCTTTCCTTCCACGAATTTTTTCCGCCACGCTCACATCCGTCGGAGGGTGCGCCATTTTTTCTTCCTTGTGTTTTGCATTTCCCTCTCCCTCCTCGTCTCCCTCACCCTCCTTCCTTCGGTCTCTTGTCTTCTGAATCAGCCAGCCTGCGGCACTCCCGATGAATCAGCGTCCCTACCCTCCTACTCCTCCGTCGCGTTCAGTCTCGTCAGGGCCGCAGCTAGGGAGGATCTCCCGCGGATGAAATTAGGGGAGGACTAACTCCTTTGAGGAATCACGCTTTGAAGTGGCTTGCCGGCCGGCTGCCCGCCAGGGAAAGTAATCTGGTTTACAGAGGGCGATCCTTCGGTTTACGTTACAGGCGAAATCGAGACGCGCCACCGGAAAATGACGTTAGTCGCTCTGGAGCAGCAGACCTTTAGTTAAAAACCCGCCGCCTCTCGTGCGCTCCTTTCAGCTCCGGCTGTACAAAGCCAACTTTAACCGCTTATTTTTCCGATCACGCGAAAATTACAATAGTCTACCCGCAACTTTTCGAATACAAATTCTGTTTATAAAACTCCTGATAATCTCATCGTGAAAAGATATTCGACTCACAGAATTCTTACTTGTAATCAAATTGATGAGTAAACGTTGGGATCTCGCTGCCATCGAGGCATCGCGCGTATTTGTTCTCGCAACTATTATATGTATCGTTATTGTATTGCGGTGTTTGCTTAAAAAATTAAATCAACCGCATAGCCCGCCGTGCGTATGTACGTGGAGGGAGGAAGTGAACGCAAGCGAGCGATGCAGCACTCGTTTCGCGGTATAACGCTGAATTATTAAAATCGAAATTGTATTTGCATGCAGTGCAGCGCGCACGATATCGACGGGGCATATTTAACGAGCGTGACATTAAACCCGCACGTTCCCGAATTATACCTCGATATTGGCAAGAATATTATCCTGATTTTATTTCTCGTGCTGAGTAATATCGGATAAAATCTATAATAAAATCGACTGAACTCCGCTCTCAACGTGAACGTTATTGCATAACGATTATATTATCGGAGAAATTATTTTGAAAGAAGTTAAATGGTAATCAAGTCCTCAAGATAATTATTGAAATAATAACTTCAATGCAGCTCGGTAACCTGATTTTCCTCTGTGACGTGTGGCGACATTAAAATTAACCTATAGCTGATGAAAAATCCTCTTTACGCAGCATAACGTTAATTTATGGCCAAGTGGGATGTGAGGAAGGTGCTCGAGGACGAAGATGAAGTCGAAGTCCCCGACGGAGCGGCCCAGACTGAGACGGAGCGAGAGTTACGGTACGTGTCGCTCGTACACGTGAAAATAACTCCGGTGAAACCTGTTGCAAATTTCCGTAAAAGTAGTCCGGCCTCTGACGCTTTAACCTGGTTATCCTGTTCCTGGCTGGTCGATCCTTTTAACACCCCTAAATAATAACGTTTGCAGAAGGGGAATTGAATGCACGATGCAACGATGGCGAGACGTTACGTAAACGCGAACTTCCCGGTTTTAATCTGTCTCGGTTTCTTCTTTAAAGTGAAATGTAAAAACTTACTTTTGATATTACATTTGATATTTCCGCCGTCCTTTTGCGAGGCAGGATCAATAATATCTTCAGCGAGAGAATAAAATTTAGATGAAAAAGGGCTTTCCCGCAGCCGTACCGTTAAGAGTGGCGCGGGATAGAGTAGGTTGCATTAGCGAAGTAACTTTTCGCGCTACAATATAAAATAGTTTACGTAAAAGCCGGTCCGTAAATCCGGAATCCGGATCTAAAATCAAAACTTTTGCGCAGGTACGAAGCGCCGCTACAGCAGTTAACGTGCATACAACAAACCGGTTACTTCTTCAAACTTTACTGGCGAATCATTTTCGCCCTCTTTTGGGCTTTGTTCCTGTCGCTTTTTGTCGTAATGTACAATTATCCGGTAAGTCTGCGAAAACTCTTTTATTATTCTCTAAAACAAAGTTCGAAAGCTATTGTAAAAAATATATCTTTAAATGAGATTTTTCCATTGGATTCGTATTAACTTTTTTAATAAACTTAACATCTTAACAAACAAGTTTATCTATTAAATTTTATAAATCAGTTCAACTTTGAAGTCAAGATATATATACTTCAACTGTGTATTTAAATATTTGATTTAAAATCCAATTTGCAAAAATTCCTGAGTCATAAAATTCTACAAATCCTCTCATGCCAGAAGTCTATCCCGAAATCTATTTTCTATCTATTTTCTGTGATTGACGATATTTAATTGTATTTTTTGATTGATATCTTTTATTGTATTTTATAATTGTATTTGTGTGACTTACTCGCAGGAGGTCAGGTGCGCCTACATCGTGCTACTAATGGGCGGTTACTGGGTGACCGAGTGTATGCCGATCGCGATCACGTCCTTGATACCGGTGGTTCTGTTCCCGGTGTTCGGTATCCTCAGCACTCACGAGACGTGCGTGTGCTACATGAATGATACCATCATGGTGTTCATCGGCGGCCTGATCCTCGCGATCGCCACCGAGCACTGCAATCTGCACCTGCGGATTGCCCTGGTTGTGATGAAGACGCTCGGCTGCAGCCACGCAAAGTTGCTCGGCGGCCTTTGCACTGTCACCACTTTTATATCCATGTGGATTGCGAACGCGGCGACCACCGCGATGATGGTGCCCATCGTCTTCGCCGTCCTCCACGAGTTGGAGAGGGTCGGTGCACTTTGGAAAGCGTGTTACAGTAAATTGCCGCATTTATGTTTGCGTTACGCGGATTACCGTCAGCGGAAAAGTTTCTTTCTGCATCTCAAGTTTGAGTCTTTAGAACACGATTCCTCTGACTCGTCTCCTCTTTTATCGTTTTCCATATTTTGTGCTTTTCTTCTTACATCGAGTTACACTCACGTAGCTCTGGTATTTTTCTGCTTGAGTAAATTCTGCTTTAAATTAAAAGACGTAATTTTATTAGATGCAATACCGATTAAAGCGATTATTTTTTCAATTAATATGCTAAAGTCTTGAATTATATCGCGTGTACAGCAAGGACTCGGAAAAGTGTTCAATATAAAAGTGGACCCAGAGAATCCGCAAGCTGAACGGTGAGTATTTATATCTTAAACTTCAATAGGAAATATATGTGTATTAAAGAGAGGGAGAGAGGGGAAATATACACTCCTCCTGTATCTTAATCTTAAATTAAATAGAATTTCCATGATGTTATGTATCAATTTTAAGATCTTATTAATTCCTATATATCCTTTAATTTTTTCTAATTTTAATAATTTATACTTTAACTCATCTTTGTATATTAAAAGAGGATTTTCTGTTTCAGAGATATAGAACCAACGAACGTGACAAAAGCTTATTTATTCGCGGTGGCGTACGCATCGACCTTCGGAGGCACCGGGACGATCGTCGGCACCCCTACAAATCTTGTCTTTAAGGGTATTTATGAGTACAACTTCCCTGACGCCGAGCCAATTACCTTCGGCAACTGGATAGTCGCTTCGGTACCGCAGATGGCCGCAAACTCTTTTATCCTGTGGCTATACCTGCGAGTCGCTTATTTGGGATACCTCAGACCACGCAGCAAGGATGCTGAGCTGGCGAGGATCGGCACGGAAGGCGAAGCAATCGCAAATCAAGTACATCTATTTTGAGAAAAATCCGCGCGAAATGTTTCTTCAAGCCTTTAAATCAACTAAATAAGTAGCGAAATGTTAAAAAATGTTTATTTAACAAGTTTGAAACAAATTTTAATAAAAGAAATATATTGTTTCTCGCAGGTAATAAGGCAGAATCTAAAAAATCTAGGCCCCATGTCGTTTCACGAAATCACCGTTGCAACGCTATTTCTTTTTTGCATATTCCTGTGGGTGTTTAGAGATCCCGGATTTGTGCTCGGATGGTCAAAAGCTTTGACGGACGTGTAAATATTTTCAAAAAATTCATATTAAATCATATTAAATTGAATTGCCTGAATTTAATTAAACTTAATTGTATAATATTATATCTTCGCCTTCATAATTGTTTGATCAATCTAAATAAATTGACTCCACATTTTTGATAGAGAAACAACTATTCTAAATTCTAATTCCTCGAAGACTTAAGACTCAAAGACGAAATATAATGGCGAAAGTGTACTTATATACATGATGTAAACACCTATTTGATTTTATATTGCATGACGATCTGCTTTTTTATCACAGATACTTGGGCGACTCGACGCCTGTGATCTTCGCGTGCGTCTTGATGTTTTTTATCCCGAAGGAGCCGGTATTCTTGCGCTTCTGCAGTAGAGATCGTAAGGATCCTCTTGACAATCACAAAGCCAACAGGAACTCGCAACTCGAGTAGCAAGTCTTACTTATCAAGTCTTTCTTGCAAGAAGCAAGTGAGCAACTTGCTCCTTGACTTACCTCTACCTGCTGGCTTCAGCGCGTTTCTCTCGTCTCAGTAATTCTGTTTTTCCAATTCTGTTCGTTAACGTTGCAGCATCTAAACGGCCGAGGCAATCATCCGAAGGCCTGATCACTTGGAAGGTCATCCGAATGAAGATGCCGTGGAGGCTGGTGTTCCTGTTGGGCAGCGGTTTCGCCATCTCGAAGGGCAGCAACGTCTCAGGACTCGCCATGCGAGTAGGAATGACTCTGGTACCCCTAAAAGAGCTGCCTCCCACATTAATGTTAGCCGTCGTCCTCCTATTCGTCGGCACGCTGACAGAGTTCACGTCGAACGTTGGCACGGCCAACATAATTCTGCCCGTCGTCGCTCACATGGTGAGAGCTTGCGCTAAAATATGCAAAAGATTGAAAGAAAGAAAGGTCATTGTTAAAGAGGAACACTTTTTTGCAAAAAGTTACGTTTGCAAGTGACGTCTTTCTTACTCTTTTAAAAGTAATACTCCAGTCTCGAATATTTTATTTATTACGTCATAATTATTTTTTCATATTAATTCCTTTTTATATTAATATATTTTTCTTAATAGCGATCCCTTTCGCGTGTCGAACGGTTCAAAAAATTTGGAATGATGATCAATGATTACTTTTAATATCTGAACATATCAGCGCTGTATCGTTAATTCTTGCACATTCGCTCTTTAAAGTGCGTGGCGATGAAGGTTCACCCGTTATACCTGATGATGCCAGTGACTCTGACGTGCTCGTATGCGTTTAGAATGCCAGTCGCAACGCCACCGAACGCGATCATAACCGTCGCAGGACACCTGCCAACTCGGATGCTGTTAGTGGCCGGATGCTTTCCTGCAATGTACAGTCTGATAGTGCAAGTTATCTTGTTCCCCACGTGGGGAACCTTCATCTACGGCATCGGCGAGTTTCCGGACTGGGCGCAACAGCAACATATGCAAAATTCGCGAACTTGAGTCGTGATTATCGCCGGTGTAGTTAAACGATATCTTCATCTACCATCACATGAAGTTACATCTATATTAAAGATAGAATTAATTATCTTCGGACAAAATAACCGAGAAATTAACAAGAAACTTTGCGTCCACAAATGACAACCTGATTTTTTGAGTAAGGAGAACATTAGCTAGCCGAGAATAACACTTCGTAAGAAGATGGACGATAAAGATTAGGGACAATCAGACGTAAGCTTCTTTGCAATCGTTCTGCGGATTGTAAAAGAACCCTTTCCTGCTGCTCGGAAGTAAATTATCTTCCTCATTGTGAATAGCTACTAACGAGCGATTCGCTACGAGTACATACGGCGATATATATACAAATCCAGCAAGATCTATATATACATATGAATACTGGAATCTTTAAACTATTTTGAAAGAAAGAGAATCCTTCTCTGGAGCAGAAATACATTTTCATTTTCGACAAACATTACTTTTTGTAAAACAAATTTATTAACAATTAAAAATTATAAAATGAAATCTAATGATGCTAATATGATTAACGCAAATTGTTTTAATCTCTTTAAATATTTTTGAGATTCTATATTCTGTCGCGCTGTGATATAATCGATACAAAAGGTTCATGCGAATTTTCGCACTTTTATTAAAACGAGAAATATCGGCATATCGACAAACAATATTTTCCGGTGGGCAAATTAACGCGGAAATCATTGTCACAAATTCGCGTTCTGCTCCTCGTAGGAACGAGCGGATTAATTTTTGTAAATAACGTTACCGACGCGCAATTAAATTCGAAGGCGTAATTAATCGCGACCAGAGTGACCGAGAATGTAAAACACGAGGAGAGCGACGTCCTTCCGTCGTTTCCCGATCCTTCGGCATTCTTGGACCATCTCATCCCAACTCATCGTGGACTCTTTGTCGCGGGGACAATTTCAGCGAGCCACCCTGTCTGGCACCAGGGTCGGATTTACATAGAAAGTAAGCAAACTGCAACTTAGGATCTCGCATTATGAAGAACTTCGAGAAACTTTGAAAAGTATCAATTAACTGTTTTTCCTATCCTAAATGTTTTCCAACATTTTTATTATTTTAATTTACTACTCAAGTATTGTTAAGCGTTTGCATGAATGCGTGTCCGAAAAATATTCGGCAAATTCGATATTAAATAATAGACGATATGCAATTAAATAAGTAATTGCGAATATTAAATTGTTGCTGTCTGCTGGGAAAAGCTTTACCTTGTTATAACTCGGAATCGCAAATCTCAAATATAAATGCACTGCTGTCTCTAACACCCCTATATAGCCACAAGGCAGCCCAACCCATCACCATGAGTTCTTTACCCTACGAATTTCGCCTTCCGGCTGCTGGAAGTCTCCGCGAGGGTGTGCCGTTTTGCTGTTGTTGTTTCTCATTCCTCCTAATTTGCTCGAGCCGGGAGCCTCCGGTGAATCACCCCGACGACGACGATTCACGGCAGGGATGTAACTACGAAAAAAGGGGAAAGAAATATTCCCCGACAATAAAAACAACCCTTGAATCACGAACTGGGATTTGCTAGGTATTATTTGTTCGATAACGAATAATGTTATCTTTCAACTAATTAAATTAAAATGTGGAATAACATTTCGCACCACTATATATATAAAGATTCCGCGATAGAAATCGCGCTATGATAGATCTATGGAATATCCTGTCCATGGAATATGCATTTATCGCACACATATCGCAAATTGAAATTGCGGCGATATGAATCATCGATTGATAAAAAGTTGACAAAGAATCGGACAGAAAGATGTTTTTTCGCGGATTAATTCAAGTTAATGTATCATGTTAAAGATATTTATTGATATTTGTTTTTTTAATATATAGATTTATATATAATTATATATAAGTCTATATAGCTTGCGCGAAAGATAAATCTCAAATAACATGGCCGAAGCAATCAGAGAAGAAAGGTTGGTGCCTGACAAAATATTTCATTCGAGTTCCTTAGGTCTCTAACCACGTGTAAAAAGTATTTATTTTGCTATAAAATGGAGTGAAATATACATATTAGTGCGATACTTGTATGAGCGTTCGTACGTGAATCTATTAAGCTCAAAGCTCGAAAGTTAAACTTACGCGTACCAATGTAATCGAGAAACTTAAGAAATTAAAGTTTGCGATTTACCCTGGAAAGGCAAGAAGAGCAGCATGAACCCATCGACTACCTGAGACTGACGGGACGTTTTCTCAAGATATACTGGAAGATCATCTTCGCAATCTTCTGGGCGCTCTTCCTGTTACCCTTCCTCATAGTCTACGACTGCCCGGTATTCTCTTTCCGCGCCCGTGTTATTTAATATTTTTAATTTCCACATTCAATTCCCTATGTAATCGAAATTTGGAGATTTTATTTAACAATCCTGCAAATCCCTCCCTCAAACGTATCGCGGCGTAAATCCCGAATTATAGTCCGTGATCTTGTCGACAAAAAAAAGGAAGGAGAGAAAGAGAGAAAAATAAAGACAGAGAGAAGAGGGAGGATGAAGTAAATGGAGTCTTAGTTTCCGTAACTTCGCGTAACTTCTCAGGAGGTCAGATGCGCGTACGTGGTGCTGATGATGGCCGGCTACTGGGTGACCGACGCCTTTCCCATGGCGGTGACATCCCTGATCCCGGTCGTGATGTTCCCTGCCTTGGGTATACTCAGCACGGCGGACACGTGTGCCTGTTACATGAATGACACCATAATGGTGTTCATCGGCGGTCTGGTCCTCGCTATCGCCATCGAGCACAGCAATCTGCACCTGAGGATCGCCCTCGGGGTCATGAAGACTGTCGGCTGCAGCCACGCGAAACTGCTCGGCGGTCTGTGCGTGGTGACGACTTTCATATCCATGTGGGTGTCAAATACCGCCGCCACTGCCATGATGGTGCCCATCATATTCGCCGTTCTGCGCGAATTGGAAGGGGTATCGATGAATATTTTTCTAATTTGTAATTTAATATTTGACGATACTTAATATGATGCGTAATTGTAAATGATATAGTTTGCAATGTGTACACACACGTATACATTATTTGGCATATTATTAAGTTTAGTTGATCGATCGATGGTTTCAAATATCCAAAACATAACAACAAATTTCTACATTATTGATATTTAGAACATTTACGTTGCGTAAATATGTATATAATAATTTACATTCTGAAATTAAACGAGTTAAAGCTGATCTTTTATTTCTCTCTTATTATTACTAAACTGAATAATTTATTTTTGTGTAGGCTGGATTGGGTGCGGTATTCAAGACTATAATAGTGGATCCAGAAAGGCCAGACATTGTGTAAATGAAATAATACAGAGTAATAATTAAACACAAATGAAAAGTTATTAAAATCATATAACAGAAAATTTGATAACATATAAAAGTCTTTATTCTCTCTCTCTCCTTCCCTCGGTCTCTTTTTTTCAAGTTTGCGAACAAAGTTCTTTTTGAAAAAAGAAAAAGGCAAACCTTTAAAGTTATTTGCTTCTAATAGCTTGAATATTTTATATGACATTACACGACGGTTTATTCAGCGAGCTGAGACCAACAAAACTAACAAAAGCATACATGTTGGCGGCGGCTTACTGTTCGACGTTCGGCGGAATTGGAACACTAGTGGGAACCGGAACAAACCTGACTTTCAAAGGAATCTATGAGAGCATTTTCCCTGAAGCTGAGGGAATTTCCTTTACGTCTTGGATGATCGCGTCCTTCCCGCAAATGGTCTGCAATTCTTTCCTGACGTGGTTGTACATACGTATCGCTTACATGGGCTATCTGAGACCGCAAAGCAAAGACGCTCAATTAGCTACGATCGGACCGGAAGGTGAAGCCGTAACAAATCAAGTAAAATAATGAAATGACGCAAATGATTCATAAAATTATGAAACTATAAAAAACATTTAAAAACAAATGCTGATTCTTCCAGGTCATACAAGAGAGATACAAAAATTTGGGCACGTTGACTTTTCACGAATTTGGAGTAATGACTTTATTCTTCATGTGCGTCTTTCTTTGGATATTCCGCAAACCTGGCTTTATAATAGGATGGTCGGAGTTGATCACTGATGTGTTAGTATTCTAACTTGATACGTTGACGAATACAAAATACTGGCATACATATAAAACACATTGTACGAAATAATAAATGTGCAGAGACCTCAGAGACTCGGTACCGGTAATATTCGCTTCTATCCTGATGTTCTTCATCCCGAAGGATCCCAGTTTCATCTACGCTTGCAGTCGAGATCGTAAGGGAGAAAAATATTATCAGTCCCCAGAATATAGCGTTCCTGATAATAATATCAAGAAATGTTGAATTATAATTTCAAAAATATTACAAAATTACAAACTTTAACAAATTCAATTCGAACAATTCAAGTAAAAGGCTTGTTAATTTTATTTTCTACTTAAAAAAAGTACATAGAAAATATCTTTTTTTTAATAAAGAGATCTAGCCCTTGTGTACGCACAAAATTGTAAAATCTACAGCTGCAAAAAGACCGAAGAGGTCGTCGGAAGGTCTGATGACGTGGAAAGCGATCGAGACCAAGATGCCGTGGAGTCTGATGTTCCTGCTGGGCGGTGGATTCGCTATCTCGAGGGGTAGCGTCGCGTCTTGCATGGCGAGAAGGGTCGGCGAAGCTTTGGTACCGCTTCGCTATTTACCACCCCTTTTAATACTGGCCGTAGTGTGCTTCTTCTGCGGCACCATAACAGAGTTTACGTCAAATGTGGGCATCGCAAATATCACTCTACCGGTGATAGCTCAGATGGTGAGCCCGCTTTCGTACTTATGTGCTCAAAGAGGGAAAGAAAAAAAGATAATGTAGATCTGATTTTTATTATTCCGTCCGCCAGTGCGTCGCGATGGAGATACACCCGTTGTACCTGATGGTACCAGCCGCGTTGATGTGCTCGTTCTCGTTTCGTCTACCGGTTGGAACGCCGCCGAACGCGATCATAACTATCGCAGGACACATCCCGACCAAGGGGTTGATCACCGGGGGCTGCATGCCCTCGATCTACAGTCTGATAATGCAGGTCATTTTCTTCCCAACGTGGGGCGTCTTCGTATGGGGGATCAGAGAATTTCCCGACTGGGCGAAACACGTCGAGGCAACGAACGACACGGATGCACGTTGCTGAGCGGAAGAGATCGTATCCGCGAAAATTGCGAGATTGTTACAGAGAAGAATTGGATATTAATAAGTTGAGCCGTTTGCCTTCCCTCGCGTTATTTTGTGTGTTACGTCATGATGTGTAGTAGTCTCTTATCACTAAAGCGCATTTCATGTGTAAAATAAAAAATAAATATATCGAATATTATGCGTATTCCGTACGTTATTTTTCAAAAATTGAGTAATACTGAACATCAATGTACGATACTTACAAATGATATGTATAGTTATAATAAAGCATAAGTTATTAAGTGAGCAATATCTTACAGAATTAATTGCTCGACATAAAACTGAACAGAAAAATAAAAATAATATAAAGCAAATTTGAATATTCACATTTGGATGTATAAATTATTAAATAATTATTTTTTAAAATAAGATCGTAACAAAATACTTACGAAAATTTCTGCTTTTAATATTTTACATCTATATCTACACATGTATATTTGTACATTGTGTTTGCAGCGTCGACAGAAACGCTTGAATCAATATCTGTTTAGAGATATGTTTCAGTTTTAGTCACTATCACTGCAGAGATTTAACGTAAAAAAATAACAGTGCCTGTCGCGGTATTCGTATCCTCACAGAGGACAAACCAAGAATACCCTCGAGCAAGTTAACATATATCTCGTTTTCTAATAGCACATATAGTTTCTAGCAGATATCTTTTATAGTGAATATAGTAGTCCTTTTTATAGCGTTCGTGCGTTCTAAGAGACTTTTATGACTTTGAATTAGATTTCTCACGCCATTTCGACGTTTCTGTGCAATCGCTTCGTCACATCAGCTTCGTTAAGTGGAAGGATGCGGCTTCAAACCGGGAGATTCGCTCTTCTTCGGACTGGAGTTGATCTCCTGTTGCTCCAGCCTACGGTGTCTCAGCATCGTCGACAATACACCGTTGAAACTGGCAGTCTTTTTCTTGGCGCTACCCTTCGGCGTGCTCTCACCGACTCTCCGCACTGGCAGCCGTGGTGATGACATCTCGTCCATAAAGTCAAAGTCAGATTTTTCCTCGGTCCTGTAAAAGGATTATCATTAGCAACACATAAAATTTAATAAGAGATTAATCAAGAATCGCCCTGAGAGCTCACTTGTACTCTTGCGAGCCAAGCTCTTGCTGTCGATTGTTTGAGGGAATGGGAGATGGCCCTCGTCTACCAGGACACTTCCACTCGAGCTCTAGAACACGATTGTTCGTCTCCAAACCTTCAATTAATGACAGTATATCCTCGGCCTTCATGTTCCATTCGTGCTGTGCAAACAAGGGAAGGTACAAGTGTCAGTTGAAAGTCCATGCGAAGCTCAAAGTACAAGTTTGAATTTAGGAAGCAGAATTAATAAAATATGCATGACAAAATACACAAAAAATCACATTTTATTTCACAAAATTTTCACAAAATCTAGATGAATAAATATTGACACAGAAGCGTTTGTCACCTTTGCGTCCACTTCATACTTCTCGTCATCGGAGCACTCCACTGACCACTCTTCTTCATTGTGTTCCATTTTTCATTAAACAGTCAAAAAAGTTAGCTTAGATTGCTCAAGAACACCATCGAGACACTCCCATTGACAAATGACACGAAGTTACGTCTCGTTCGAACGCGATCAGTTGGCTTCCAACTTACACACGAATTTCTCTTGAAAGTCTACATGCTTTCCGCGTGTCGAGGGCGATTGTCCCTCCGACAATGACTTTACGATTATTACGCGCGTTACGGTCGCGACGAACGCGAAAAATCATTGACAGCTCTTTAAACTTAGGTTAAGCCAAGTTAAATCCTCGCGTCCTTGTAGCATCACGGCGTGAAGTAAGAAAATTGCTTAGTAACGCCATCGAAACTTTTAAATTCCGTCTGACTTATCGTTCACTCGTGCTACCGCGAGGTACATTTATGTCTGACTTGCCGTCGACTTGTACTACTACCTCAACTCGGCGAGAGAGACAGTGGCGGCTCGTAGCGGAATGCATCGGAACTAAGTTTCGAAATAGGAATCTGGCGTTATCTACCAGAATTCGTGAGAGCTCAAAGTTTGCGCCTGTACTCTTGCAATCCGTTTAGCAAATTGACAATTATAGAATAATAATGATTGTGAAGTGAACGTATAACTGCAGGCGCTCAAATTTTTATGTATAATGTTTATCAGATTTAATGTGGAAAAAATCATAGGCTTTCACTGCTTTTAGTTGGAAAATGAATGCAAAACATAAAATTATATTGTCAATTAGGAGATGAATGTAAAATAAAAATTATAATAGACGTAAGTATAATAAATAATTATAATTATTAGTAAAATTAATACATTAAATCGAATATTCGAGGAAAGAACTTTTTAAATAACAATTCTCTTTCAATTTTCTTTGAAATATTACTTATAAAGCCACATGACGTTCAATATATCACGGACATTATTCACTCGCTTTCACCAGCAATAATAAACAGAGCAATTTTCTACGATCAAATTGATCTCTGGTGTACCCAACGTACGTACGTTTTCTTATCGCGGCATAAACAATCCTGCGTGCGAATAATGAAATTACAAATGCAGTATTTTGCACTTAAAAATTACTTTAAAAGTAACCTCTAATGCATTTTGTTTTCTATATAAATAAATAAGATATAATATTAAGAATTAGAAATTGTAATAATCAATTATTTCCTTTAATATTCCTTCTATATTTTAAATTTGTCATTCTTTAATTTTGTTTTGTGTAATCTTGAAAATAAAAGATTTGAGACAAATACATCAAATTACCAAAATTCATTCCACAATAATAGACTATTTTTCATTATCATTCTTTACTCGAACTATTCAAATTTTATAATTATCTTAAAACATTCCGATGTATCAATTTTTAGTTAAATTATCTATAACAATATCGAATGATCAAATTATATTACAGATTTATAAATGCGATAGTTTAAATATTTTATATGAGGAAATACAACTCATGCCAGATCGTTATTTACTTGGTGCTGAAGAGAAAAAAACTCTTTCATATCTAACACCTCTGCATAATTGTGGACATTTATCACAGTGCTCGATCTGGAGTGAGGAAAGTATAAGAATGATCGAAATTACGATCATGTTTGCACAAGGGTCTCCTTTCCACGAATAACTCTTCTTGTGCTAACACGACATCGGAACTTCGACTTTAATTTCGACAAGTATTCTTCAAACTATCATTGGATAGGTGCGACGTTAAAGTGGGAGAAAATAAAAAATTGTATTTCTATTATATTAGGAGAATCAAAAAGTATAAAGAGGACCACAAATGACAATGTTAGAAGCATATTTAAAAAACTTAATTTTCCTCTAGCTAAAACTTTCTGAAAGAAAGTTTCAAAAACTTTTCTGAGTACGTCCGTCACATGATGTATGATATATCGTTTGCGTGAACATTAAATTGACAATAACAGTCATCATCAAGAGCTCTCAATTGCCATTCTCGTCTAATACATGCCTAATAATGCGTTGCACACTGGAGGTAGCATAACTACGGAAATTGCTATTGATTTCGTCGCACAACATGAGGGAGAGCTTCCAGGATTCCACGTGTCGAAGAGTTTCCTCCTTCTGTCTTTGATGAGGACTTTGCACGGACGAAACCAGGATCTGCCCGAGACCGACTTTCCCTCTCAAGCCATCCCGAGGAAGAGCGTCCCCTCGTACGCGCGACGCTGAGGAAGTCCATTGCATCGTTCAGGCGAGCAAGTGTGTGTTTTCAAGGGATAAGCATCACGCCGAGAGCGTCCGATCGTCAACAACAATTATCCATCGTCGATCTGACGAGTATGAATGGACAGGTGCGAGCGTACAGAAAAAAATTGCACACGCATCCGCGCCGCGACCGCAGTCCGCAGTCCGCTAGCGCTCTTCGATCCGTCCCGACGTGCGATGTGAATTCGTGACGGTGCAATCTCGACGATGCAATCAGTGATGATGCTCGCGAGGTCCGTTTCGTGCGCGAAGAAATGAAGAAGTGACACTTCCACAACGGATTCCCTCGTGATTGCTCCTCGCCAAGTATGAACAAGTGGGATTTGTATCTTCGAACGGGAATCACTCTTCTTCTTCCTGTTCTCACTTTTCCGCGTCATCTTATGTTCCGTTTTAATGCTGGAACGTTGTGAAGATTCAGGAAGTTGTAAATTTCTCTGTTGTGTGATGTCATACAGGAGTCTAATGCAGTTCACGAATTATCTTGCGAGAGCGCCTGCAAACATCCTCGACGAAACCGCCCCGAAGCCTAGAAAAATGCACATGCGATGGAATAATTTCGACAAGCAGCAAGCGACTAACAGGGCAAACAGTAAGATAAGGCTTACTTAGCTTATTGTAATAATTTTAATCTTTAAGCAGACTCCTGCTTTGATATTTTCTTTTTGCAAATTTAATTTCTGGTTTAAGTTTAAGTGATTTCTTTTTTAACTTGAGAGAAATAACATAAAGAAGATATATTCAGAAATATATATATTAAAAAACACACTTTTACCTTGAAATAATAAATAAATTAAATAATCTCAGATTTTGTAAAATAAATAATAAATATAAAGATTAAAATGATTATTATCAAGAGTATAATCAAATAAGTGCAATTGGAAATTAGCAGAAATGAAACTTAGTGTCATGATTTGCAGAATTTTGACAATTATGCTGCGTAAAAAAACTCGTTATAATATTCTGAATTCGCTCTTGGCCGTTTGCCGTACTCGGCGTAGAGCGATTCCAATCGATAACGGAATAACGCGTAATCTAAATATGTGTAGACAAGTCCTCAAAGGTAGACGAATATGACATGAATTACGATGGTGCGAGTAACAAGTCGGTAAACAGCGATCTATACCAAGCGGTGTTCCCGATCTATCACCTCAGCAAACTGTCCGGTGTATTTCCAACGAGATTTGTCAAACTGGCATGTGGCAGATATCAAGGTCGATTGAGTGGTATCGACAGCGTTTACAGGTGACGATGAATAATAATAAAATTTTTCTTCATTTATGATAGGGATCAAGTGGAATTAATCTTTTTCAGAGATATTTTGTTTGTAATTTTACATATTTTCGAATTTGAGCAAATTCTAGCAAAATAATATCATTACTACATTAATATATTTTTTTCAAATTTCAAATGAAAGAAAACTAAACATTTCTCTTCGAATACTCAGAAATCAAATATTAGATGAAAAATGTATATAATGTTGGAAAAAAAATAGGTAAAAATAATTCTTACAAGTCTGCGAGCCAATTTATACAATGTGCAGCCTATTCCTGTTGATGTGTCTGATTATCGCCGGGATCTGGGGCTTCTGGCACGATCTGAGGGACGGATGGGAGCACAGCACCAGATTAAAGTCGCAGAACACGGTGATCGTCACCAGCAGTGATGTGGCGGGTGTGATGAGCCTCACCGCCGCTGCCATCGTCGGCTCAATCCTGCGCTGGAAGCAAGTGCAAACTATTATCGAGAAGCTGGTCGAGGTAAGTCATCATTTACCAACTGCATTGTAATTTTGCAATGAATTAAAAATTCGTATTTACTTCAATCGAATCTGGAAGTGCGATGAGAAGCTGGGAATCACCTCACTGGAAGACTGGAGGAAGACTCGTAGGCACACGATTCTTTTGACGCTGAGTAGCGTCTTCTACTCCATCACCATCTCCTCCCTGGACATTTACACGTGGCATTACGAAGTGAGGCTGAGCAAGAATCTGAACGATAAAGGCCCGATTAATTACCTGCCGCTGTATTTTATGTACATAGTCATCATGATGATGGAAGTCCAGTACGCCATCGCCGTGTACAATGTCAGCCAGAGATTCCTCAGGCTCAACACGAGCCTCGAGAACATCCTGAAGAGCGGCAGGATCACGGATCAGTTCAGGAAGGATCTTGGATTAGGTAGGTGCGGGCTCACGATAATAATGACAATCATCAACTGTTCTTTTGAATCCTAAAATTCACAAATCATTGATGATGTTAAAATGATTCTTCAGCTAACTATCTTCGAGATCAGGGGCAGCTCGTTGCATACATCCGACACACAGAATTGGGAAATGCTCGAATCCGGAAGTCGAAGGTCTTGGACTCCTCCGCTGCGAATGGTATGATTCATGATTGGTATATATCTTTCATTTCTTGCACTCGCTCATCATACTTGCAGAGCATCTGATAAAAATGCGTTCGAAAAGTTCGCTGAAGGCACATGAAAACAGTTTTAAAAAATCCAATAATTATACGCTATTTTAATGTAATGAATGGTTGATTGTGATTAAAGTTACTATCAATCCTCTTCTCCAGATGGCAAAAGCTTCACGGACAATATATCCCAATTGGTGACGGTGCACGCGCTGCTGTGCGATGCGGTAGCGCTCATAAATACCGCTTACGGCGTCGTTACCCTCGTAATTACCATCACCTGCCTGATACATCTGATCATTACGCCGTATTTTCTGATAATGGAAGCCGATGGAAGGCGTGAGCCGCTGTTCCTTGCGGTACAAGGTCTGTGGTGCATCTTTCACGTTTGGCGGTTGCTAATGATCGTGCAGCCCACGTATTCTGCTACGGCCCAGGTAACGGAAACTAATTTAGATAAATAAATGAACTATCGACAATTATCATTTACGATTTATGAGCTAAGAAAACGTGACGGAAATTCCAAAAGAAATTATTAAAAATTATTTAAAAAATTATCGAATTGTTATAAGAGTCCAATAATTTAAACGCATTATTTTTGGAAAAAGCAGAAAGTTTTAAATACTGTACATCACGTTACTATATTAAGGCAAAGAAGACGGCGGTTTTAGTCAGCCAGTTGCTGTCTGCAAATTACGACAAGGAGGAAGATAGGAAACAGTTGGAAATTTTTTCGTTTCAACTCTTGCACCAGCCGTTGGAGTTCTCAGCGTGCGGACTCTTCACCCTGGATCGAACCCTCGTGACTTCGGTAAGGGAGAAACCTCGCGGCTTCCCAATTTCCTGATTTCCGAGAGAAACGAATGAATTAACGAAAAAAAGATAACACGAATTTTTAGATCGCTGGCGCCGTCACGACGTATCTCGTGATACTCTTACAATTTCAGAGAGACGACGACACGAAAGGTAACTTTAATAATATCCTGAAGAACGCCACGCAGATACTGAGAAACGCGTCACTCACAACAGGAAAATTAGGCTTAAATTAGAAAAGAAAAACCTGTGCTTTTTCATAGATTTTCTTCTTTTCTGTTGATATTTTCGACCTCTCTCTCTCTCTCCTATAATAAAACTTTTTAAAAGTTAATACACGTCTCCGATTTATTTGTAAAATATCCATGATCGAAAGATTCGAGTCGAGACGAATGTCCAACCCTCCAATGTACAAAGATGCTGATTCGCGACATATCAGAGGGCTAAAAACGATAGAAACGAATAAAATCAAATAGAGAACACACAAATATTGTAACACGTTCGGTGCGAGAACCAATTCCTTAACTAAGTAAATAACATTTACAAGAAGAAGCTAATACAATTGTGAACATCTTTTCTTTACGGATATGTCTAATGCGTGTGTGTGATAATAAGAAAGGATCAGAGTGGGGTAAAATATGGGGGGGGGGGGGGTCCTGGATCATCAATCCGATATCGATACCAGACTAGACGCCTGCGATGCGATAATGACATTTAATATCCCAATTTCTCTCGTACATCGGCGGAGATATAAGAAACACGGCCCTCTCGTTCGTTTCTTTCAAATCGATCGCCATCGTCATCTCGTGATCATCAATTGACAATTAATTAGCGCTTTGCTTCGTAGTGTAGTCGTCTAGAAAGATTAGACGTCGATCACAGCCTGTCCGAAACTTGCCTCACCGCTCTTACCACCCTGCCCTGTTGTGCTAAGCGCGGAGGTACCTAGAAACGAATCGAACTCGAAGCATCTCCTCCCTCTACGTTTTTCAGAAGCCGGGAATTTTTGTTTAGCTCGAGTTACTCCTAAAATTATATACAACAACCTCGTATACTGACTCTCCGTTCACGTACCGCTTTTTTTCACCGTGCCCGCTCTATACACTTGTTCGTACAAATTATTAATCTAGCAATAAATATATTAGCTCGCTCACAGGAGAGCCTAAAACGCGTTAGTCCGCATGCCGTGTATGGTGTGTGTGTGTATGGGTGTGTGGGGGTGTGTGTGTGTGTGTGTATCCGTTACAAATTATGTATAAATCCGACGGCGACGGCAGACGCGTGCCGCCGCGGTGCCGGCCGACATTGATCGGCAATTGATCGATCGGCGGATCCGTCGCCATTCCCGGCCGGGCTGCTGCTTTCCTTCGTTCCCTTCGGCGGACTCGTTCCCTCAGTTGGCCGTGGCCGCCGCGACAGACGGCTGCGCCTTCTGATGAACCGCTTGCAGCAGGTTGTCGCAGCATGTGTCCTTCGTCGTGGTGGGCGGCAGCTTCTTCGGCCTCTGGCACGTCACCGGCACCACGGCCATCTCCGTGGGATTCGTCGTCTCGCTCTCCACTTTGGCGTTCTGATGACGAGCGTTGCTGCACTGACAGGTGTTCGTGTGATGATGATGCAGCCGCGCGTAGCAGTCGCTGCACACCCTCACGGGATTGTAGAGCTGTTCGCTAGGCAGGGGGGTGGAGTTCTCGGAGCAGTCGGCGCAGAAAATCTTGCCGCAGCATCTGGAACGCGCGAGATCACGCGTGAGACACACACACATCGTTCTCCCTCATCGTTCATCATTCTCTCCGCTCACTTCCTACCGTTAGCAGCGAAGAATTTAGCGTCTACCGCGTCTTCCGCCGCGCGAAATGCATACCTGCAGTGATGCTTACGTCTACCGAGCCAGAACTCCGTGTTGCATCCCATGCACCGAGTCACCGCGTGATCGGGCACCCAGAGGGTGGGCGCGGGACCCAGCTCTTCCACAGCCTCCCAGGACATGTCCGACGGCAGCGACTCCCCGTGCTCGCCGGCACTTCCCACCGAGTCCGGTAGCGAGCCCTGCGAGTCACCGGGTGAATTTTTTACCATGTTACATTGCTCGCACACTTGGTATGAGAACGCGGAGTTAGGCTATCACCGAGGTACTCACAATGTCGTCGATACGATCAGTATCCGCATTGTGATTGCAAACTTGTTTTATTAGTGCCAGCCTTGTCGTGTGCAGCTCCTTTCTCAGGGCTTCCTCCTTGAGCTGGAAGAACGATCGCTTTAGTAATTATTAATAGAAATTAAATGGCGAATTGTACTTATGCGCAATTATGGCGAGAATCGTTAGAGAGAATATCAGAGAGCCGAACAATGTCCGCCTTCCACTTTAATGCATCGTCGAAGACACTTTCGGGGAATGCCGGGGGGGGCACGAGATAAAAGATTAGTAATTGGCGTTCAAGTACCTTATGCTCTACGATAATTTGCTGTACTCGCATTTGGACGTCACAACATATGACAGGAAGACCGTCAACATCGTCCAGCCAGTCAGGATTATCTAGCATAACGTCCTGATGGGTTGGAGAAGCCGGACATATGCTACTGGGAGTTCTTGATATCAATGGGGCGCTAGTATCACTCACGTCACTACCCTCGTTGTGGTTGCGATTACACGATGAGCAAACGGCCCGGCCGGTGGTGCCGGTTTCGATCCACGGCGATACGATGTCGCGCGACGGGTTCGTCTGCGGTCTGCGAATTTCATGCCAAGTTCTCACAAATGGATCGCACGATGATGACGGATCCATCAATGTGCACAGACTGCCGCAAAGACATAACATAAAAGAGAAATGCGCTCACACTTCCTTCTCCCCGTTCACCGCGGGCACCACGGAGTCGTTGTTGGGTATCAGGGTGTCGGTAGAACTGTCCACCGACGGATTAGCCGGCGAGTCGCTCGACGTCTGATTCGCAGCGCATCGTTTCGGCCTGGTTTCCGTCTCCGACAGGCTCTCACTCGCGGCCTCGTTCTTGTTGTCGTCCACGTTCCTCGCGCTCTTTTGATCCGCGTCGTTCTCGAGCGCCAGGCTGTCAAATTTTCTGCAGAGACAGAGAAGGTGCGTGTAAGATTCACGTTCACGAGCTCGTTCAGTCAGTTGATAGATTTGCCATGCGTGGACCGATCGTGTACTTTTCTATGGAGATACTCGGATCGCTGCGTCTTCGGTGCAGGTAAGCCGCGTGGTCAGGAGCGTGCATGAGATCGCCGTACGACCTCGTTTTCGTCATCTGTCCCTGCGGCTCCTCGCTCTCGCCGCCCTCGATGTCGATCATCGCGACTCGTTGCTTGTCGTCCCTCATGCCGAGCGACGACTCCATCGAGCCTAGATACACTTCGGACCACAAGACAAGATCGCGTACATTGCAACTTGGCCATAATACCTTGAAATAAATAGCAAAGGTGATAAAATCGGAGTAACTTGGACCATACGCTTCGACTACAAATGTAAATCTATGTTAAATGGACGATTTGGAGACGTACTTGATTCTTCAACGGCGAGTACAGATGATTTACAAAGGCGGCCGAATTGAGGAAACGCCAGACGGAATACGTGCGCTCGCGTATTCTCAGTTGTAGCCTCTCCTGCCTGGTGTTGCACAAGAATGTACCGAACAGCTGTGAGTACGTATGCTGGGCCAGTTTTACCTGAGACGCGCGATTACATGAGCCACAGGAAGGCGAATAATTTATGACCTAATTAATATTAATATATTGACATATAGTACACTTACGAGGTACGCTGGCGACATTTGGAAACTACATTGAAACTGCAGGATAAGCTGATGGACGCAGTCGAGCCACTGGAGGAATACCGGGCAGCGCTCGTTTGGATCGTCGCAGCCGATCGTCTGGCCACACCGGTCCGCAAACTTGTGTCCGAAGTCTAACCATTCTCTCTCGACCAAAACTTGGAATCCCTAGGCACCAGGATAGAGAGCGATAAGCATACGAGAACCTCCCCTCCTCCTTCCTCTCAAAAGCATACCTCCATAGTGCGGTAGTACGGATCAAGTAGTATCTGTGCCAACGCGACAATCTGAGGCGTTCGATCCCAGCCGTCACTGCAGTGCACCAATACTGGTCGACCGTCCCTCTCGATCGCGGATGCCACGGTGACCGCTGCTCGCAACAGACCCGACATGTGCTGCAGCCATCGCGTCCCCTCCAGCAAACTTAGCCAACTGCAAAAGAAATTGGAATAATAAATATTTCGAATGACAATAATAATTAAAAATTCGGGTAAAAAGATTGGAATCAGTTTCAAATGTAAATTTCATCTCTAATAATCTGAGTACTCACTTCGGTTGATCAGCCTCCGACGCGCAAAGCTGCCTGACCGCGTGAAAGCTCTTTCGTATCGAGTGAATGTTTGGCAGATTCATAAACTGTATATCGCAACTCGGGTAATACTCGGGACATTCGCAGCCGCCGCCGCGCGCCCGATTCGCCACGGCCGTTGTATACGATCTGGCATCGACGATTAAAACTTTCTACAGAGTGAAAATATGTTTACCGTAGAGTGTAAACGTGAAGTTAGCATGCGAATTACAGTTCAATCTTACTTTTTAAATATAATTAATTTTTCGTTAATCGATAAGTGCGCTCACCTTGGCAGCGCTCGGTGTGATAGCGTCATCACCAGCGTCGGAATACGTAATGGGCGAATCTACCATCGTAGATTCGCCCTTATCATAACTGCACGCGTCTGCGAGAGCCTTCAGGAGGTCCTCATCCTCTGAACTTCTCCAACCGAGCCAGCCGACTTCCGGCTGGCTGCTGCGAGCTATCACGGCGCCGTTATTGACGTGTCTTAAAACAAGATATCGCGATGATAAGATAAATGTAAGTCAATCACATCGTACGTGCACGAAGAGGCGAAGAAGCCGTACGTACCTCCAAACGATAGCTGGAATTCGCCTAGAGCTTCTAAATTTGGCAACGAACTCGAGGATCTTGTCGGAAATGCAAGCAGGAACTAGGAGCTGCGGCGGGTAGGATGGACACATCCGGTAGTCCTTGTTTATCTGGCTTATGCGCCACGTGCCGTGTAAATTGAACTTTAATCGCTCAACCTGTCGCACAATTTCGTTCGTGACGTCGGATCATGATACACAGATATTAAATTCAGTATGACTGTCGAGAGCTTGAGTGATGCACTCACCTCTGAATTAAATGTAGTAATATAAGAACTATTATCTTTTCCGAGCCTAGGATAGTCCTTGCCCTCTTCTACGGACCAGGCATAGTACGCGAATGCAAATATATCCTCTATGCTCTTACGCGGGTAGGTCACTTTGTGTAATCGTTTGAACCACTCCAAACAGTGCTCGTTAGTGGTAAATGCGCAACTGAAATATATCAGAATTTCCATGTTTTTTTTCTCCATTGAAGCGTTTACGCACAAACGACGAATCCGATCTGCTATCTGATAATTGGGTGAACGAGAAACGTACCTTAAAGAACGTGCGTCTTTGCATCCAATGTGCAAGTAGAAAATCTCCTTGACCTCCAGTTGCTCGATGAGACCGAGAGGTATGTTGTAACAGGTCTGGCTCAGCTGCAGGTAGAGCCTGTAATTCGAGAGCGCCAGGACACCCTCCGTCGTCCGTCCCAGCGCGACGACCGATTCCCCGCTCAGCGGCGTGAACGGGATCGTCAGCGTCTCGTCCTCGCACTCGAAGTGCGTGTGCTTGGGGAACAGCTCCGAGGCGTGGAGGTGACATATGGACTGCAGGCTGGTCGGCTCGTCGGAACTCTCCATCTCTTCGCTCTTCAACATAGAAAATTTGCGTCCTTGACATTCGGTCACATGCGCGTGCCTATCTCGAGTAATCGAGATCAAGATCGCAGGAGCAGAACAACGGCTTCGAGATCGTTGTCTTATCTCTCTCTGTGTGTTGTGTTATTGTACGTCGTATCAGCGATTCCACGCAGAAGCAACTTACCTCGGAGGAAACTTTATCAGTGACTATCGGATGCTCCGAGATTAAGGTGTCCTGCCTCCTGCAACATATCATCAGCTGTCTGTAATGACACGTACATTCCAAACGTACACGTGCGTGTGGCGCATTAATGTTTACATTGTCAATAGTGTGCTCGGCTTGGCGCGGCGCTTTAAGAACAAAGATACCAATAACGTTCACTTATTCGTCTCCGCTGCGGAACGTGAACCTAAATAACACAAAGGCGGTTGTATATATGCATATATGAAAACACTGTTAAAATCATTGTCGCTTTTACAATAGACGCGCTCCGTTTAATTCATATTTAAATTTCAGGGTCAAGCGCGAGGTGCCGACTGAAATAACCGCGTTGGGCACACGTCCGGGACACAAAAGCATAAAGATGCCAAAGGCAATGCTCTCCTGCTTCTCTAGGAATAAACGTGCAGATAAACTCTTATCGCGGCTATTATCGGCGTTCAATTATCATAACTCAGTAGTAGTATCGGCACTATCGGCGCTATTAACTGTCACTTTTCGTTTAACGGCAAGTGCAATTCGCTCCGGGTATCTTCTCCACCCTTTGTTTCTCGTCTCAAAGTCCAACCACATATCCGTGTATGTGCATGTTAAATGCAGAAATCAACCGGATACGTCAGTGCAGCGCACATGCTTTATCGTACACGGCTTTTCCTCGCAATTATCTTCCTCCTCCGGCACGCCGTTTCCTCTTTCCTCGTTTTACTTCTCGCTGCCGATTCACCTACGACCACCTGGACGGTACACGCGCGCGGTTGCCGAACCATCCGCCGGACGCCTCGGCATCCTCGTGCCGCGACGCATCACACTTTAATCGCAATGTCATCGTGCAGGCGGCTCCTGAAACCGCGAGCGCGCAGGGAAAGCGGCTCTCGCGCTCGGGGCACCGACGTCGATTATCGCCAATTCCGGTCGACCGACTTTTTCGTTCCGTCCAGATCGCACGGAGGTGGGAACGCAACGTAGAAAGGGACAGCGACCGAGGATTTAATTAATTCCGACTCCGTCGGGGCTCGCGGTCGCCGTGCCACGCTCGGCGGCATGCATGCGCAAGCCCGACGGCCGCGTCTCTCTTTTCGCCGCTATCTCGCGCTTTAGAAGACGGATACCGATGCGACAGATTACGGAGAGAAACCGGAACGGGGGAAGAAGATACGGCACTTGGCAATTCGAGTTTCGATGTCGGGCAGGTCGAGACGACCTCGAGGGACAACGTCGCGAGGCTCGATGTCGGCGCCGAGACGAACGGGACTCGGCGCACGTCGGCACTCATTCGCGTCGGTCGCGCGATTCTCGGCACTCGGTTCCCGAGGCATTCCGCACGCGGCTAGTCTCACTTGGAACGCCAGCTACCGCTCCGGGAACGCCTTCGTCGCTTCGGTTAGATCGGTCCTTCGCGTCTCCGCGGGCCTTCTACTCGCGCTTCTCCCTCACCGACGACGCCCGAGCGGCGCGCGTTTATCGCGGCGAAACGCGCGACACACACACGGCGCGATCGCGGGATACACGGACCCATTATTGCGTCTCCCCCGTTTCAAAACGCAGCTGGCGACGCGGAACGGTGCAGCGCACGGCACGGCACGGCACGGCACGACGCGGCTTGGCTTGGCTTGGCGCCGCGCGAGTTATCCCGTGTTCCGCTCTATTCCGTTCCGCGTCTCTCAGCCCGGCCTCTCCTTCTTCGCTCTTATTATTATGCGGCGGCCGAGGGCCAGCTCGGCGACGTGTGTCAACCTTGAGACGCGCGTCGCGCATGGCGCGTAATTACTCGCGCGATTACTCGCTCTCTCGCTCTAGTTCTCTCTTTCTCCTTTTTTCTCTCTCGTTACCTTGAGGGAGAAAGAGAAGGAGAGAGCGCGCGTAACCGCACTCGCGGTGTCGCGCGAGCGCACGTAGACTCGCTTCTTACTCACTTCTAGACTGCGAGGTGTCCCACGCGATGGACGACGCACGTCGGTCTGTCGCCAAGACTTTTTCTCTCTCTCTCTCTATCTGTCTGTCTGTCTATCCTCTTCTCTATCTCTCTTCTTCCAGTCTGTACTCCTTCGCGCGGAATGCACGAACCAAACAACCGCTTCGAGACGGTGTGCTTGTCGTTGCCGATCGAGGGAGAGACGCCACGCACTATCGACGCTGCGCCGCGACGCGGGGCATCGTCCTCACGGGTCGCACCGCGACGACGGCGTAGGGACGCGGACGGGCGACGTGCGTGTGGGCTGAACGACGACGACCGTGAGAGCTCGATGGTGGTGGTGGCGGCGACGGTGACGGCGACGATCAGTTCTCATTACGGCGGCTGGTTCTCATCGAGAGCGCGTGCCCTGCGCGTGTTGTCTCGCCGACGGGTCCAACGGCGGCCAGGCGGGCGGGCGCGGAATCGCGGCGCGTAAACGGGATCCTCGTTACCGCAATAATGCGTAGCCGGAATTACGATACACTCGCGGATCCTAGGAGCCGTAAGCCTCGCGACCATGCACCGCCGACGTGAAAGCTGTTGTACTGACAGGTCGTTCTACGTACGGCATGAAGGCGGCTTTCCACGGAAGTTGTTCCTGCGACGTCGCGCCGTGAGAATCGACAAGCGCATTACCGTTGCTTTTGCCCTCTAACCTCTCCGCTGCTTGTCCGTTCTCTTTCCCTTCCTTTTGCAAGTTTGAGCGCCTTACGAGCGTTTCAGCGAGTCTGTTTGTTTTAGCTTTATTTACCTGTATATATTTCATATGTGAAGGGATAAAAGAGATCCGAGAGAAAAGAAGGAAGGAGATTGAGTGCAGAAGGTGTAGGTCTTCATGTAGGGCTTATTTTCAATGCACAGGTAAGTCCGATCTTGAGCGATGATTGGTGGATTTATTGAGGCTCGAGGATTGGCTACTCGTAATGTAACTTGAATGAAAATGTATGAAAGATTGAGAAATTAATCGAATTCCGAGGATTAATTTTGAAAATCCTGAAACTGATCTTTGATGTGAAGTTTTCGATTCACAAAACAGAGACTTACGTATCTCAGTATTTTATAACTCTAAATATTAATCTTCCAAGCAATCAACTCGTCCGAAATAGACATTCAGACAACTTTGAGGAAACTTTCCAGTGATAGTTTTCATAATTTAAATTTGAAAAAACTTTGTAAAATTTATAAAATGTTAGAATACGATAAATTCTGATAAAAAAAGTAAAAATAAAAATAGAGGCGAAATTGTAACGCATGTAATATCTTTATTAAATCGATACTCTTTTTAATCTCCCTTTAACAATAGCACTAAAAAATTAAGTGAGATGTTTCAAGTCATTCGAGACATATGAAGCAATTGTACGTCACGATGTACGTCAAATGTACATTTAAAGTGAAAAAACCTGACTTATAATTCAAGTAATATTTCATTCATCATCGATGACGACAGCCATAAATTTACATAATGCCTAGTCGTAGACAACGATGATTGCTTGCTCGATGAATAATTTTTTATTGAATTTAATGAAGCAAAATTGGCCGCAAAAATCAACCTGAATTTTTGATGAACGTTTTGACTGATCCGATATCGACAAAAGCTCTAAGGTTATATTACAGGTCTTATGTTACACGTCGTCCTCGTGATTACGACTTCCAAAAGTTTGGATTCTGCTGCAACCGCCTCTCGAACGTCTCGTACCAGTTTTGCAGCACGGACAGTGGTACGAAGTTCTCCGTGGGGTTTGGCGTCATTTGCGTCTGCGTCACCGTGAAACTCGACACGTAGTTCACGAAACTGGTCATCATCTTCTGCACGAACTCCATGAACGAATTATTCGTAGTCGCGGTCACCGCGGCCGTCTGTTGCCCGATCACCGTCAGCGGTTCTACGGACACTCCGATTTGCGCGACGTGCGAGATCTTGCCGACCCCGAATATGTCCACGTTGCCGTTCTCGAACTCGTTCTTCCTCTTCTTCGATATCTTGAAGATGGCCGATGGCTTGGTGTTGGAAATGTACCCCAAAAATTGCCAGTTGGGTGGTGCGTTTGCGTCTGGCCAGCTGAAGTACACTGTCAAGTACACAGTGCGCATAAATTTAATTTGAAATCACTGAATAATTTATGCGTAAGAGTAATGCTTGCCAGCTAGCTTTACCTGAACCTCCCGTGCCATCTGGAAAAGGTATGGTCCCCGTTAAAAAGACTACTATATGATTTATGTTGTCCGCTTCAGGCACAGTGAATAAAAACTGATTCTCTCCAACCTGTTGGAAGTCAGTTTGGGGCTGGAACAAGAAGATTTCATTCATGCGCACAGGTAACGCTGCATACACATGTTTCACTTATAATTATTGAATAAATAACACATTATATTTTTAAGTTTAGGTTAGGTTAAAATAACGTGACGAAAACACGACTGGAATAATCCGTTGCAAAAATCAACGAACGCTATACAATGCAACTGCGACGTAGTTGATACTCACGAGTCGTCCGGCCACGAGTACGCCCAGCATTTTCGTGATGCATGTAAGTCATTCCAATCTGTATTCCTCGGCATAATATACTCAAGTACGGTATATTACAAAAATACCAGATCATGGAAGTTGAGAGCAGTGTTCAGGCAGATCGTGAGACAAATCTTAAGCATGCGCAACCGTCGCTCATCCATAGAGCACATGAATAGGTAGAACGGTAACTACAGGTGTTAAAAAAGGTAGCAATTGCAATTGCAAACGCGTGGAAAATTCATGGAAAAGTAAGCATGAAGCAACGAGTCGAACATATTAATAATATTAATTTTATATATTTTTTAAAGTAACAATTCTGAAAACGAATAATAATATTATAAAAGAGAGAGATAATTCAAGTTAGAAAAAATTGTAACTTAATAGAACGTTCAAAAGGTACTATTTATTTATTATTAAATAATATATGTATAATGCTATTTAATTTTCTAAATTGCCAATATTAATATATTTTATCTCTCTGTCTCTCTCAATGTCTTTCGTATTATATCAGTTGCATTGTAAGAAAGGTTTCCGCGAGATGAGTTACACCTTTTTGCCATAAATTGATTTATGATTTATACGCGCCCACACATTCGCGAACGAACAACGTACTGCGCGCGGCGCGCGCGTGACGTAAAAACGACGTACGTACAGCTGGAAAGTGTAATGGAAATAACGATTATGTCACTTCGGATGATTTCCGCATTATCAATCGCGTTTGCTTCACTTCGATAATATTTTGCCGCGGAAAGAGAAAGGATCGCGCAAAGGAGGGAGACGGAGGAAAACGACAAATAAGGCAAATATAGACGATTGTATCATTACGCGTGAGCTCACGCGTAATGATACACTCGGCATCGTTTATGCCCACATCTCGAGTTAAACGTTTCCGCGTTCGAATCGCGGATTGCATCTAGATATTCGCGCATTGCATCTGGCAATTCTGGCAAAACCCTTCCTTCCCTTTTTTTACGTGTTCTTCAAAATTGCGTTTCATCTTTTGCGTTTCCGATGTGGCAAGTCGAGCTCGCGGCCGATCCGAAAGCCGCTTGAAAAAGGCGAAGGCGTGCGCAGCGCCGATTATAGCCGCGTGATTTTCGTCGCCAAGCGTCGCCGATTTCGCATCGATTTCGGATCGAACGTGCTCGCCTCGAGCGCGATTATGATCCTCACGTGGGTGGGCCGTGCCTAGGGCAGCCGGTGGGCAGCGGCGAGCGGCGAAATAGAGGCGAAAAAGAAACGGCAGAAATATAAGTAAGTGTATACCGCGCGCCGCTCCTTATCGCGTCCTCGTATCTGCCTCTCGTAAACACGCGGCGCGGCGGCGGTGGCGCGCGCGAATTCTCCGAGCGAGCGAGCGGCCGTCGCGTCGCGTCGTCGAGAGCGCGCCTCTAGCCAGCGCGAATGCGCGATGCCGTAGCCCGTTATTTCGCCGCTGCCGATCGCGCGAGCGATTCGCGCCTCCGCGATTTCCGCGATCCCACGACGGGAGAGTCGCCTCGATCCCCGAGATCGTCCTACCGTGAGTATCACTCCACGTTATCTGTTATAACAATTTCCATGTGCGCGCGTCGGGTTCGCGATTTCAATTTTCTCGGATGAGTTTTTTCGATCGACGAATTCATTTCCGTTTTCCTTTCCCGTACATTTGCATTCTTCTTGATAACACGAGAAAAACGAACGAGTTTCTCTCGTTCCGGCTGCCTTATTCCTTCTTCCGCACTTGGAATAATTAAGCGAGTGCCTAGTGTTTACGTTTCGAAAGGAGAAGAGAAGAACAGACTAGGATTCAGGAACTAACGAGTAAACTTTTACACGTGCTCTTCCGCCCGACGGCTAACGTCGTCACCATTGTCAATGCGGAACTTGCCGCCAACCCGGATTTGCGCACGCGAGTTATGCGATTTGCAAACAATCCTCGATCTTTTCCTCGTCGGCTTGAAAAACACCGTCTTCGATTATTGCATAATCCTCCATTAAAAAATAATAACCCGACAAAAATGTCAAAATAAAATGACTTACGATTACAATAATAATAATAATAATAAATAAAAGATATACTAACACGGCATTCATATATTTATTGCCATCGTCGATGGCTCAGCATCGTTCATTTCCATCACCTAACTCGGCAAGACGACTCGCAGCGCGTGCGATCGATTAGAAGAGAAACGCCCGCGAGTTCGCGCGCGGAACTTCGATTTTCGAGCGCGCTCGCTCGCTCGCGCCGCACTCCCATACCATATTTGATCAAAAACGTCGCGCGCCGTGGCCTGGCTCCCTTTTACTTCGCCCCGTGTGCGCGCACACGGCCGACACGTCCGTCGAAAGGTTGCCGCGCGCGCCCGGCAGCTTAGGCGATTTAGGCGCGGAGGAGAGGTGCCTTTAAGGACGACGGACACCCGGACCGGGGGACCGGACTGATGTCATCGACCGTTCTTAAGGCAACGATGCCGCCGGCGCGCATGAAATTCAAGCGATGACTTGCGATTTCGAATCTCTCGATCTCGAAAGCCCGCGAAAGCAAATAAGGCAAAGCGAAACGTAATATTATCGATCAATTGTGTATGGCAACTTTGCAATTGAGAGCCCCTGCGGGGCCCGAGACAGACGCTCGATAACGATTTCTATGGATTTACTAGAGTCGAACATTCATTAGATTTGTATACAGCGAGGTTTCCTACATTGGCAATACTTGCGTATCATTGACGCTAATTTCACACCGCCTGCATTTTCTCTACCTTGAAGTTGACTATATATATATATTGGCAAGAGCGTGACCTCTCGCGATTGCCGTATTATCTTGTAGCAATCATACATAAAATAATAAATACGCATCTACCCAGTAAGCAAAATGTGTGCAATCTGCCAGCGGATTGGCAACAGATTACTGCAGAAGTTGATAGCAAATTGGCATCCGTTATGTCCGCATTAGGATAGTGATCTGCCAGCAGAGCCTGCTAACAGACTCTGACAGCAGATTGGCGGCAGAAACCGAGCAGGATCTGTTAACATCTGACGGCAGATTGACAGCAGAAACCGAACAGAATCTGCAGCTTTTGGCCATTCATATTTACGATATATTAAAGCATGTGTTTACTTTTAACACTATAAATTGGCATTTTATATTACCATGTGTTAAAAGAACGCATTTCTTTGTTTGTTAAATTAAAGTACATTTGGCTTGATGTGTCTTTCAGACAGTTCGTTGCATAATCTCTCTCTTATTGTTAATTTATTCTAATCTGAAGTCCGAATTTTGCTTTCGAACTTGAGATTGCTCGTGGCGTGCGTGAACTACATGAACGTTGTCCATGGGAGCCTCTGTGCCGCAAGTGCAAAAATTTTCAGAAAAATTAATATTATCGTGCCAGGACGCGTATATTAACTTATATAACTGTTAGGCTAAATCTTAACATCGAGTAAGAACTCAACGTGTGCGCCGCATAGCGGTGTGGAGCGAAAACACATATTCATAGCCGTGTAAATTTGAATACTGTCAAAAGCTGCAGATCCTGTTCGGTTTCTGCTGTCAGATTCCGCGCGTGCAGATCTTGCTCGGTTTCTGCTGCCAATCTGTCGTTAGATTCCGCGTGCGCAAATTTTGCTCGGTTTCTGCCGCCAATTTGTTCTTAGATTTTGTGAGCAAGCTCTGTTACATTTCTGGCACCAATTTGTCGAATTAATCGTTAATAACAACTTCTGTATCAAATTTGTTGTCTTTTGGTTGGCAATAGTTGATAGCAGATAGTTAGCATCATCTGCTTTCGGCAGACTTGGCTATCTGGGTAACGTCAGAAAATGTGATACGATCATGTACTACTACACTTTCCCCTTTCTAAGCTTCCTTTAACCTCCTATCTAAGATATTTTTATCTACTATATCTTACTGCACATAACGCTTATATTTCTTAGAACAAAGTTTTCTCGAAATAATGAAAATAATTTAATATCGTTCTATCTTTCTCATTTTACTTCCGTTAGCGGAAAATCGAAGAACAAGATATCTTTCTCTAGCCTTCTCGACATTTTGTCACAGCTGACTCGCGCGAGCAGAATCCATAAACGCGTGTACGACATTAAAAGTCCGCGGAGACTCTCGCGTATGACGGTATCGATCGAAAATTACTCGTGATCGCATCGGACATGCGACTTTTATACACGCGGGAGTATTTTTTGAACCGTGGCGCGCGCGCGCGATCTCGATCTAGCAGCGAGCGCCGATGACGTCACCGCCATGTACATACATGCATACACGCGCAGCGCGAAGTTAGGCGCGAGTACCAGCGAGGCGCGTCGAGTCAACCACGAAATTCAAGGTCCTCGGAGGCGTGCGCGCGCGCGTGAGCGCACGGAGCGGCACGGTTCGGAGAGCCCGTGCGAACTTCACCGTGTGTGACATCACGCTTCATTGTTGGAGGTTTACGTCATTCCCCGAGTCCGCTTCGTGGAGCGCGGTGCGTGGAGAGACGTCGGACGGGTGCACGCACGCACGCATGCTCGCTCGCAAGCATGCACGCACGCACGCACGCAAAGACAACCTTCCTCTCGTCGTGGAAAAGACACGAGCGATAAAATGTCGCCCACCCCATCGTTGTTGACCTGAGTGAGATTGAATCGCCCGCTCGCTCATTGCAGTGTGCTCCGAGCGCGTAAAACGAGGAGGCGCGTCCGCGAAGGTGGTGCTCGCGTACGGAAATCGCGTCGGAAGGAACGCGCGCGAAACGACATCCGCGCGATTACCGCTCGGAGCAGTTCGGCCGCGGTGTTCTCGTTCTCGTGAAAACGGACTCGTTCCAGGGCGACGTCGTCGCATAACAGTGTGACACGGCGGTGATCGGGACTCGTTCCCGTCGTACTTTCGCTCGCCCGCTGAATATCCACGAGTGAAATCCGCGCGCAGTCTCCGTCACGGGTGTTTCGCGCGTTTCCGCGAGTCGCCACTTCGTCATCGGTAACAATCGGCAGCGAGCGTCGCTTGCTCGCGCACTGTCGACAGCGGGCAGTGCGGTGAAAATGTGATTGATCGGCCGTTGCTGTCGCCCTTCTTCTTCTCCTCCTCCTCCTCGGCTAGCAGTCAGTGTGCGCTCAACGACGACGCCGCCGCCGCTGCTGCTGCCGACGACGACGACAACGACACGGCCGCCGGCGCGCCTCTCTTTCATTTTAAATATAACGGTGTATAAATAAGTATGAGCAATAGCGGGAGTGCGCGAGGCTCCTCGCGCCGCCACCGCCGTTGATTTTTCTGCCGTCCGCGCGCGCGGGTACGCGTTGTTTATCCACGCGCTCTCCGCGTCAGAGGAAGACGGACGGACGAACGTAGATACAGGCAGACGGAAAGAAGGAGCGCGAAAGCGCGAGTGAGAAAGTGCGTGAGGGTGCGCATCGCCCCGTCGGATGCACTCGACGGCTTTTTTGCCAGCAAGCGCGAGCGGCGCTCTACGGCACTCTTTGTGCGTGGGCATGCGACACCATCGAGCACCATCAAGGTTAGTGCGCGCACTAACTAACTCCTGCCTCGGTTCTCCGCGCGCTTCGTCTCTGTCTTCGTCGACAAGGATGGCAGGACCGGGACGGCCGACCGGGGGGAAAACATATAACGGGTGGACGTCGAGCGGTGGAAACCACGAGGGGGAGAGTAGTGCGAGCGCGTATAGTGCGGTCCCGACGAGAGTCGCTGGCGCGACGTTGCGCGAGGGAGAGCACGGCTGGTTCCCGAACCGTCGTTCGTTTATCGACGTCCATACGAGTCGACAGCGATAATCGACTCCTCCGGCCTGTCCGCGTCCTGTCGCTGTCAGATAAGGGTTCCGTCCGCAGTTACGGACGAGCGATCTCGGTCGAGCGCGGTCAGTCCGTGCGGCATCGTTCGCTGTTGACAAATCCTAGAAACCTCGTCGTGGCATAAAGAGTCCCGGGTGTGTATCGCTGTGGTAGGAAACGCTCAGTGTGGTCGATAGGGAAGGAGAAAGAGAGACGCATCGGTAGTTCCATGTGGTACTTTCGCGAGGGGAAGCGATCAAAGACGTTCAAGACGCGACGCGACAAGGTGGTTGCGTGGTGCGCGCGCGGTGTGTGCGATGGTGTATGTGTGTGTGTGTGTGCGCGCAGGACGTCCGTCAAGTTGTGATCGGAAGAGCGGTGGCACGCGATTTGTTGTGCTTCGTTGCGAATTCCGTGATTTGTTGACGGAGCGCCTCGTGCCCGACTCTCGCACAAAGTGTCCTCCTGTCCCTGTGACACCAATAATGCTCTCTCTCTCCCATTAGGGGATTAATCTTGCAGATCGATCGCGCGATTTTCGATCAGCCGTATGTTATTAACACGCGGGGAATACGATCGCGTGACGGCGTGCGCGTTTCTCAGGAACGTCAATGAGTAATCGTGACATTACACCGTGACGAACGAAGTGAGACATCGGTCGTTCTCGTCCACAGAGTCATCCGTAACTTGGCTACATTTACAATTACACGCGTGGTCGAGGAGGGTCTTAAATATCTGGCGATCTCGGTGCAACCGTGTGCTATAAATTTTCTCTGTGTTTCATTTAGGTGCGCTTGAGACTGTCGCTTGAGTGGAAGGCACAGCAGTGTATACATCTGTACCATTGGTGGCAGGCATCTAGCTGGTGTGCTGGCATGTGCGACAAAAATGTCAACAGGGTTGGTAGGACGGCCTCACCTTCAAAGACAAGGAGAATCTGTTAATTTTCTAGTTACAAATTTCTTAGATAAATTTGACAAAATATTCAACTATAAAAATATATCAAACAACAGTTTAATTGACTTTGATCACTGGCATCTGTCTTATTGGTTCACCCTCTTTCAGGAAAACTTGGAGCTTTGGATTGAGAGGAACGTAGATACGTTTGTACTTCTGGAAGCAGGCATTTAGGTCGATCGTACAGGTTTAAATAATGAGGAATATTTATCACCAGACATCGATCAGGCATAAACTCAACGGTCACCCTGCGTATACCCTGCGTAAGTATGTGCACGTGTGAATCTTACCTGGCCTTCATTCGATCAGCAAGAACAGCGTAATAAGGGAGGCTCGCTTGACATTTCAGACACACGAAATATACGTGATGCTGTTGTTCCCAAACTGCTTGCAGCTGTGCAACAAGCTGCAGCACGACGCTGAAGACTGTCCGAATCATCACTCCACCGATGCCTGTATAATGTTAGAAGAATTTTGCATATTTGCCGCAGAACTGGCACGTCTGTGCGAGCGAGGGTAACATAAAAACTTTACAATATATCGACAGGTTCGACTCAGCTAGGTATTTCTCTCTCAGCACTATCGAAGACGCTACGTATATCTCCTCACGGCTTCCACGGCTTCTTGCAAATCAGATTTGATACCCGCACTAAACGCACACGATTTTTCTCTTCTTGCTCCACAAACAAACACACACACGCGCCACATCCTCAATCGATCACTGGGTAAATCTGTATGTTGCAGGCGAAAGTATTGAGCGTTTGATAATGATTACGGTGGGAGATGTTTTAGAGCGATGATGAAACGCAACGCGGTGATGTCGGTCGTTGCAAAATTATTTGATATTTGGAAGTACGTTTCTTCAGCTAAAACGATTTAATTTATGCGTGCCACTATCCAGTACACCCTGCTGTTACCACATTCTGATGAAATTCGTTTGCCAGTTACGTAATTGGTGACGTCTCCTCCCTGGTATACGCAGCGATATTCGTGCAACTTTATGATTCGGACTAAGCCTCGTCATGTTTGCTGGAAAATAATTAAGTTATTAAATATCTGTTACGTGGTTTCGATCGTGAATGTGCAAAAGATGGAACAAATATTTTATAGAGATGATATTCTTTAATTATTAAAATCCTCGCGATATGTTGCAATGATGCGTTTGACAGTTTCCACGTATAAGAATTACAAAACTCACTCTTAATAAAATTGGAAGCAACATAGCACGTACGTATGAATAATGTAAAAAGTATGAATGAAAAAAATGTATTCTTAATCATAAAGTATGATGACTCAGTCATATATATATATACACACAAGGGTACATATATGGCCGAGCGCACACGAGGAGGAACCACTCTTGAATATCGGGTCCTACTGCAAACATTGTATTAGTCGTTACGGTATCGAGTGTGATAATACGGGATCAGAATGTGGTTTCGGAGGCTAAGGTTGTGCTACATGTGTCTGCTCGTGTTTACTTCTAGAACAGCAGCTGTTCCTATGAACGCCCCTCGCTCATTACACGGTGATGGAAAGGACACTAATCACAAAACTGGCTCAAGTAAGTCAACAAACGATCAAATCGTTCGCGCGCGCGCGCGCGCATCGCGCACCCGTCCCCGATTGACCCGCGACCCTCTTTAATTAATTCGCTCACTTGTCGATCGTTTGCGCAGAGAGGATGGCATATGAGGTATTTTTGGGCGGTTCGTGTAATCCAACCACCTGGAGGTCAGATATAGCGATACCGACCCTTCAGAACCTCGGGATCACTTACTACAATCCTGTGAGTCGCGTTCGTACGCTCTCTCTCTCTTACCTTCGCAAGCGCACCCATGAGCCGTCCGATAATTGGGGTTCCCTGTCTGCGCTTGTTGCAGCAAGTGTCGCAATGGGGCCCAGAGTTGATAGCCCAGGAGTACGAGGCGAAGCAGACGGCGCGAATCCTGCTGTTCGTGATCGACAATCAGACGCGCAACAGCGCGGGCATCATCGAGGCAGCTCAATTGGCAGCTACGCGTGGCGAATCGTTGGTCCTCGTCATTTATCCGTACCGCCAAGGGCAGACTATACTCGGGGAAGCTGTCTCCACGCAGTACGTTGCCTCGCGAAGTAACACGTTCGCACTTCGGCTTTCTTTATATCATCAATACGCATTCTGTTTCTCAGAGAATATTACGACTTGATGAACGGGCTGCTAGTACTTCAGTACCTAATGGAGAGACAGAGGATACCGATATTCGAGAGCGTGTCGGTCGCTCTTCACTGTACGTCCAAGGTAACGAATCTAATTAACGGGCGAATGCAAGTCAAGATTCATGATTTATATACGCGTGTGTGTACACACAGATGTTGCGTGAGGAGATCAACGTGCAGGACTGCGCGGATTTGTACACCGAGGATGGCATCAGACCTATAAGAATCTCGCTTACTCAGAATGGAACGGACGCAGTGTAAGTCTCCATCCAGAAATATATTTTATATTTCTGGTATCTGCTAAATGTAGCAGTAGAGCGAAGAATAAGGCAACGTTGTGAGTAACGCAAAGAAATTCTGTTTATGTTGCAGAACGTTGCGGGAGATATTCAAGTCGTTGGACGCTAACGATAGCGGTACGGTAAAATTAGGGGAAGTACGTACGAAGTCGTCGCAACGAGATATCCTGAAAAATTTATATAGCTACGTCGCTAGTTTAATCACGACTCTTCTGTTTCCAGGCATGGCGGATGTTGCAGTCGAACACGATGTGCAATAACATGTCTGTCGCCGACCTGCTCAATACGGTGAATAAATCCGGTAAGGTTCACATTTTATGACTTGCGCGTTTTATCTGACTAAAAAAAAACAACAGTAATTGCAATTACGATGCGTCCGTTGCGCAGAGACCTGCAGTGCCCTGATAGACGAATTCCCGGCGAAGGGCGACCCGGCGGAACTGAGAATCAATTTCGAGCAGTTTTGCGCCCTAGCCAGCGAGTCGTCGTGGACGCGAACGAAGAGTAACGGCGTCTCTTGCGAAAGTGAGATACCTTCAGTATGGAATATATTATATAGGAAGGCCTCGAAATTCATGCGACGAGCTATCGTCCATCCCTTTAATCGTTTCCTAGGTATTTCTGATTTTCAAGAATTTCCCACGATCTTCAGCACTTTGCACTTGAATCCGCCTCTTCCTCCTCCCCTTGCTCCTCTAAATGACTCACGACTGAAGCTTCACTCGATCTCACGCTGATATCTCTCTAGAGTAGATCGTAGAGCGGGGTCGAGATTCATGCCCGAGGGACTGTTCTAATTCAGAATGACCCTTTCCAGGTTGGGCCAATTCCTTCGTACAGGAGTCCGAGAAGAGGGATATCTACGTCGGCGTAGTCAGTAAAGATCTGCTTTGGTTAGAATCGTCCGCAGTGCCGCTGATAGAGTGAGTACCGTCCGGTGGATCTGAACCGTCGACAAGTCCGTCGATTTCCGTCCTCTCATTCGTCGCGCTGCATTACAGGTCAATGAGACTGTCTCTGCACCGACCTAGCCTGAACGAGTACAACGTAAGGGTGTTGCCGCAGGAGTTGCAGAAGATGAAGAACTCGCGGCTGATCCTGTTAATAGTGCCGCAGCACTCGCGCGGCATCGCCATTATGGCGTTGGCAGCTCACTTGATCGGACTGCGCGCTAAGCTCGTCCTCTGTGTTCAAACTCTCCCCGAGGATTGTGTCGTGTCTGGCGAACAGGTAGGGGCATTGACGCGCATTATTCGCTAATCGATGTAGGACACATCGGAATACGTAGAATGCAGGAGATAAAAGTGAATTCTTAGAGATAACTCGATACGCACTCGGTCACGTGTGCACGTATTGCGGATCGCAGAGGCCTTCGGATAAATTAATCTTGAACAATATGACTTGTAATAATTAGAAAGAAAGATTAACAATGCATCGATATAAATAATCGTTGCTTTCTGTTCTGATTCAGCTGACTGAACAAGCCAGGAAGGACTACAACCGGGGGAGGATGTACCTGTCGGACTACGCGACGCGCGAAGGTGTACCTGTTTTTCAGAATATCGCTGATGCTCTGCAACACGCGATACAGTTAGTTCAAAGTCTCTGTTGACTTAATTGCTCTTTAATGTTTTTTTTTTCTATTTTTTTCGTACGAGTAAGCTCCTCGGTTCGACGACTAATTTATTTTTACTTTTAACAATGTCCAGCTACCGTTTGAGATCGTACGTGCGCGCGCGCGCTCGAACACACTCGATAGGCATGAGAATAGGCTAATGAGAGACACGCCGTATCGTCATTGTTAGTCCTGAAAAAAAGCAAACCGTGGCGGCGTTATCGCGTGACGAAATGCTTCTCCTCAGTGTATCTTATCGTTATCATTTCTCGTCGATAATCCCCGTGCTACTTACGCACACTTTACGTCGTTAACGATATATCGCTTATTTAGGTATTATTATTACTACTACTACTACACTACTACTACTACTACTACTACTACTACTACTATTACACTACTATTATTATTACTATTGTTTTTAAATTCTTGACATAGTTGAAATATGAACAGTCAAGATCTTTTATTTCCGTCACAAGGAGGGTATTCCATTATTGCTATTTATTACGTGCATATCGCATTTCACGTGCAATTATTTTTACTTTGTTGGCCAAACAACGGTTCTCCTTATTTTATCTTCGTTTTTTTTTTTCTCCCTTTTAAGCGTATAATACGTACATTATTTTATACTAGCTAATGCGTCGTGCAGCTAACAGTTTTACTACTATCTAGCCGTCTTTTATTATTGCGTTCTTTTTCTCTTATCGAATGACGTTGAACCCCCTTTATTTAACATAGATGAATAGAAAGGAAAAAAAGGAGAGCGGTCTCTCAGGGTAGGTGGACATGCATACTATTTTTTTCTCGTTTTTTTTTATAGTAACTTAACGTTCGCAACATTTTTTTGTAACCTTTTGGTAACTGTGGTTGAGGATTGATTTGATATACATGTGTACATAGAGCTCGTAGTTGTTTCTAATGATCTAATCGATTAACTTTTTGCAATTTGATCGGGAGAGAGGGAGGCGGAGGAGGAGGACATCGTGCGGGACTGGTGAACTCGCGTTCCGGACGCGTAACAGACGTGCGTGTGTGCGTGTCCCGGCCGCGCGTGTATCCCGTGACGATGTGTGCGCGACATCACGCGTTTTTTTTTCTCGATCAAGCGTGATGCACAAGCATGAAATTCTGTTGAAAACAGGAATTTCAAGCAAGATTGTGTCCTCATCTAGTTCGGTATACAACGGTGTAGAGAAAAAGGGAAAGAGAGAGAGAGAGAGAGAGAGAGAGAGAGTGAGAGTGAAAGAGAGCGAAATGTGTAAGCTATTTAATACCTGCGGATTGCTTGATGCTCATCGTTCAAATGAAACGAATAAGAAAAAAAGAAAGAAAGAAAGTGGCTCAAATCGTTTATTACATTTTCTTTATTGTGCGAATGTTTTCATATATGCACGCATACACACAGACACATACATACACGTCTCATCGAACATTTTCCTCTCCTCGAGCTATTGTCGCGCTTCTCACGCGTGTATCCTCCCGGCAGTTTCTCCTCGCGCGAGATCGTCGCGACGAAACTTTCGCGAGAAAACTTTTAGAATTATCTTCGTACTTAATGATTGTTAAGACGATCCCGTCTAACGGAATCAGCCTTGAATAACGCCTAAATTCGCGTGTTACGTATCAGTCGTGTTGAGCGATCGGATAATGGTTTTGACGTTTTACGCGTGAATGAAAAAACTCGAAGAGCTTTGCGATAAACCGGTCGATGCTATATATATATATATATATATATATATATTGCTACGAAATCTCGTCTGTATAAAAACGGTATGTAACGAATGTATGAAATTACACGCCTATTATTGCTGTATACTATCCTTCATCAAAATGATCTCGAACGAGCGATCGCACGATCGTAACACACTCGTGTAATCACCCTCATCGCCGATGAAATAAGTGCCTACCCGATCTTCGGCTCACTGTCCTCGTCATTCTCGCTTTCTGCGTGGCTCATCTTCCTCTTTGCGCTGCTGCCCTTCTCGGGGAAGTAGTACCTCCGTATATTTTTCAGCGATAAGAGCACCGGTATCATCGCCGGCAGGAACAGGGGGATGTACACGGCGTACCTGCAACACCGTAAAATTGTTAATGTAATTTAAAAGATACATACTTATCGACTCGTAATGTCACCTAATTAATTTTATATGAGTACGCGAAAATAAAACCTGAAAAAAAAGAGATGAAAGTGTAATCAACGTGCTTGAACATTCTTCACTCACTTCTGATCCTCGGGGAAGTAAAGGAGCGCCAGCAGCGTAGGATCGGAAAACGCCGCCTCGGCGGTGACGAAGGCCTCCTTGCTGAGGTTGAAGCTGCGCTCGAGGTCGCCGTGTCGCAAACGCTCGGCGGACTCGTGCACCAGCTCGAGCGCGGTTTTGATCCTATTGCCGACTACGTCCGTGATGACGATGTTGCTGATCTCCTTGAGCAGCTGCGCCAGTGATTGCAGAGTCAATTTGGCTGAGGTCAATTGCTCGACGGTGCGGAATCTAAGCAAGGAATCTATCTCCCAATCGCGTGACTTCAGTCCCACTAGCGGCACCGCTGTCACTCCGCTGATGGGTTTCTGAAATTGTTTGCGGTAGCAAGCCAATAATCTCTTACTCGGATTGTATTTTAGCCGACTAAACGAACGATTGCAGGATCACAGAGATGCTTGTACACGCCTCTCTAAGATTGCCCTTACCGTTTCCGGGATGCCCAGCAACAATCTGAGCTGTGCCAGGAACGTGCCTATCACGGCAGTTTCCTCAGGAACGATGGTGGCAATTCCTTCCTCGCCCACGTTCTCGCAGCTGTGCGCCGGTGGATTAAGCAGCACCACACCACCCCATCTACGATAATTAAGCAATAATTAGTTGAAATTTCTTCTAAAAAGATATTTATTTTTTAATAAAAAATATAATTCGATAATATTAAATTATTTGGCTAGAAACGCAAGCCGATTGGTCAATATTGAATTAGAATTCTTAACGTTCATAGTGAGATAAATAAATTTGAAAGTGGAGGATACCTCGGCGACAGGAAGGCTTCCACATTGCTGTCTGTCCGTGATCGGTGTCCGCTGCGGGTGTAAATGTGCAGAGGCGCGCTGTCGCACGGCACCGTGTAGAGGACGAGGTTGATGCACGGATGGAGACTAACCTGCGATGCTGAAATTGAGTCAGAGGTAGATGCGCGTACTTTTTGCGCGCGTTACGAACCTAGTTTCTTCTCCAACGGCGTCACCAGCTGTGGCAGGACGCTTTCACGTAGAGCGAAGTGACGACGACTCGGGCTGCTGTCGGGCACCCGTCTGGGATTAACGTCCAACGGTAACAGGTACAGCCACTGCGATTTGACGGAGAAGTTACTTAGAATGGACAACTCGTCTAGGAACGGCTGCATGTACTCTGCAATGAGGAATTAAATTTCAACACGTCTCAAATATGAATTAAACTTCGTTTTCTTTGACTGGAGACTTAGTGTATTTAATAATAACAAATGAATATTAATAAAACGATGGTGAAAAATTGATTAAAGTAAAATTATAGAGATTATGAAAATTAAATTATTAAAAAACCAGAATTTTGATTAAATGGAAAATTGTATTGCAGTGAACAATAGGAATTGTTATTGAATTTTACAATTCGGAAAAGTTTCTAAAAATTCCTGACAAATCTTGCACGTGGACGATCGAACGTGGACGAGTTACATGTAAATGTACCAGCTATCCTTTTTAGGTTCCATGTGACCTTTAGCTTCTCGGGATCGGGGTTAACTAGGGTGATTAGAACGTCATATGCCGGACTGGCTGGGAATCGTCTTCTATTCTCCTCGTCTAAACTATACACTGTGGGCTCGGCAAGTGCATTCTTCGTCAAAGCTAATGACTTGTCGTGCAGGATCCACTGTGACAATACTTGTATCAATTTAGCAGCACCTGAAAACATCGTGGTATTTTATATAGTAAAGAAAGTTAGTAACTTCTTTGGAATTTATATTTTTAAGCTTTATCAAGAAATATTCTCTTCTATACTATTATTCTCTTATTTATGATTAATACGCAATGCACTGGAAATACAAGCCATTGTTTTTCTCACGCTCCTACGTCAGAGCGCAGTGGCTTCGCGTTAATCACGCGTAAATCACGATATTGCATTTTCTAACATTCTTTCATCTTAAATGAAAATATTGTTGCGACACGTGCCAAGCCAATAAGCTGATCAGCGATTCTGACGCAGTTTTAGATCAAATCAAAAGACGCAATTGATTGTAGAGCTGCTCGACGGCGGGCTCGACTGTGGGCGCGGTGCTTGAATTGACCAGCTTACTTGTCTCGGTGGAGAAGTATAGCGTTCTGTTGGAGCCAACCAGAACAGCGTCATTCAGATTTGTTGCTTCCAGTAAGAGCAGATCGCCCACGTCCAGATCGAAGTTCGAGGCCACCTTCTCCAGCTCATGATATGTGAAAGCGGACGCGAGCAGATTGTTGGAGATCACCTGGTACTCCACATTCAACTCGTATATCTCTGAAAATTGCAAATCCAAAAGATTATAAGAAAAAAGTGCCAATCTGATTGAAAAAAAAAACATTCGACTGAGAAATAAAATATCATCCACGCGAAACGCATCAGAATTACACCATTAACCCATTGAATATAGACTTTATCATTACTCTTATCGATTCTTTAACAACTTATTTTTAATTATTTCTCGTTTGCTCCTTTTTTCATTTTTTTTCTTAAAGTTTCGTGCCTCATGGCACGTCGCATATATCGTATAAATGTAAGTGGCGATTATCTTTTCACCTTCGACGATACAATCGAAATCATCAATGCAGCCTTGCCGATCTTCAACCGATCTAATTCTTAATTCATAAGCTAGCATAGCGAGGGAGGAAGATCAAAGGTCCTCCAGTTATTTTTACAGTCACAATGCACGTTTCCGGGTCAATGTCAATGACTAAGAAACGTGCTCAATATTCGTAAAATACAAATTTTCTTGCGTCAAACAACTAGTCGTGCATAACAATGACATTACATAAATCCTTGAGAGCATTCTCGCCGTCAATATTTTGCATCGTGTTATCACGCTATCGTTTTCGTTTTCCTCTCGTTCACGTTATCAGCGGGCCGTTATCGAGTTTTCCGTCGCGGTTAAGCATTACTCACCAGCATTCGCAAACGCTCGCCTGATCTCGCGCGCGAGTAGCTCGGCGCGATCGCGCGAGAGCGCCGCGACCATGATCTTCGTGTTGATCCTGATGTCTAGCTGTGATAACTCGCTGATCCCGGTGTAAGGAAGCGCGACACGGGGCACCGCCGTGGTGTGCCACCAAAGGGGTACGCCGACCCCCAGTAATAGCACCGCGAACGATACGCTCGCGTATACCCTGTATTTTTCTGTAAAAGGATAAAATTATAGTATTAATATACTAATACATATATTTTATTAATAATTTTGTTCATACGTGTATATATGTTTTTTTATCGTTTTTATTTTATTGAATCGTCATACACGCCACATGTAATTTTCCTAATTTATTAACTCAGTTTTATTAATTTTTACAATCTCGTTTTATATTTACTATGCGGATTGCCCCAATATTTTCGGCAAATTGCAACTGATGGCATCGATTGCAGTAAATAATTAAAATAAATTGCTCGAATGGCCATCGCGCTTGCAAAGATCCACGTCGATTTCTATCTCGTCAGTAGAAGAGCAGTGGCGGCCGTTTTTCACCGCACTCTTGGCCTTCGGGATAAAATTGAGCCGGGTCCAATCTGGTCGTTCGTATTCCTGCTGCACGGGCGTGCCGAGACGTCAGTTCAATGTTAAGCTCATGGGCGCGCGACATCGTGACTGCGATTTTATCTAAACGCCGGGTTCACGGCCGCCGCAATCGCATACCGATTTCGACGATCGATGGCCATCGCGCCGATATCCAGTGAATTCGTCTGTTAATCGTGGTGTGCTCGTAAACAAATTGGGAGACGACGTAATGATGCGGCGACGTGCGATCCCAAACGATCGCACGAAATTATATAACAATTATTATGTACAATGACGAGGTGAAAAATGCAATCTCTCCCGATCACCGAGAGTTTTCCGGAAATTAACAATGACATTTTAATCCTTTCAGGGAGAAGTGTGGACAAATGTGCCGCAAAAGTAACGTAAAAGAATCATCCACGATACAAACTCCGAGGTTTGTCTTTAGAAAATATATGAGATGCACTAAATCGAACCGACATGATAGTTGACGTATACGTCTTTTAGGAATCAAACGATCTTCGTATATATATTGGATTATAATAAATATTCGTCTAGTCTGTTCAGTATTTTTAATAACGAAATATATATTACAACTGATATGTTATTAAAAATATTTAAAAAACGGGACCAATATATGTTGCAACCCAATATGTATAGCTCATGCGGTGTGCATCACGCGGATTCATATAACACGGAACGCATCGTCATCCGCTGCGTTATATTAAATACAGAAGCCTGCTGCATTATGTCAAATGAAATGCAGACTCTCGCAAAAAGTGCAGACTAATTGATAGGTGATAGGTGATTACATCTGTTCAGCTCGCATTCCGATCGCCGCGCGCAATACTTGGTAGTGATAGACACGCGCGTTGTTTGATCGATGACGGTGTATGCCATCGGCTAAAACAGACGCCCGATCACGCCGTGTGACACCGATGACGCTTAGGTATCATCACGTGCAAGCTATCAACAAATAGAAAAACTATGAAGTCCCGTTACACGGTTGTTCGATGACGAGGATGCTCATGGTCGGCGAAATCGTAAGCGCACTGGCTTTGTATATTAATTATAAATTGCGGCAAGCGTACTGTAAAAAACGTGTAATATGCATTCCAAGCTAGAGAGAGCTATTATGTTTTGTGGATACATGTATGCATGTCGTGTGTGTGTGTTTGTATTTAGTACGTGCTTTTACAAATTATCGTTGCGAAACGCTCTAACGGGTTAAACAAACTGACATGAGACGCACACATGCACGTGGCATTCGATAGCACTTCAATTTCAGATGAATTAATCTTCGTTGTGGCAAATCTTAGAAACATATCCTATTTATTTGTTATTTGACGCGAGAAACAAATTCTGCGCAAAGTGTAATTTTCCTAAAGCACACATGTTTCTCAAAGTGAAAAGCGCGTGCAGTTTTCACGACCATGCAAACACGTGACAAATTTATTATATGTTTTTTATGAGAACAGATATATTAGGAATTCTATGCATATTTTATCAATTTTATTGACCAATTTCATTTATTTTATCTTAAATGTTTCACTACGTTATATTCGCAAGCCTAATTTTCTCCTATTCTTGAGTAAGATTAAGAAGTCGTAAAATCGTATGTAGAAGGCATGCAGGCGAGCACTCCTTCTGTGCGAGGAATAATTAATCACCTTAATTTCGCACCGTTTTTCAAGTAATTAAGGAAATCACATACTAGTCGTCCACCGAGCAATGTGTAATTAAAACGTCACGCATCACGATTCTCCAGCCACACAAATAAGCCTTATTATATTCATTATATCATTATTTCATAAACCAGCGTTATTCCGCTGGTGGCATTCAAAGAAATGACACATAAAAGTGTAAATTATGTAATGCCGAAGATGAGTTTTTTTTTTAACCAATTAATCGAAACGCAGCTCGAGCTGACATTCGAGCGTGAATCCAAACGCGATTACTTCAATTGGACGCATCATTGACATGCCAATTTCTCTAATTCCGTGACTCATGAGTATTTTACGAGACTGACGCTTCGTTGCTGTAAACTTATCTCGTAGCATTAACTCTTAAGTGCGCGTTAATCTTTGATTTAATGGTTACGTAGAAACACCGGATATATCTCGAATTAACCGCAAACGGCGGAATCGTGCGGAGAGGAAATGTAAAAAAAAACACGCTATCTGAAAACAGATGAATACATGAATACACGATTTCCGTTTCTATCCATAAAAAGATTTATTGATTTGCGTCTATCTGATGGTTCATCTTAAATTCTATCAATCCGTATTTTATTTTTATGTATCGACATACATGCTTACATATATATATATTTTTTTGATAGACATATTTTCGATAGTCTACATGTGTTCATGAACTTATCACATCGCAGGTTTATGAACAACATTATGGACTTAACTATCGGGATCTACGCGCGCACGTGGAAAAGATTGATATTGACGCAATGATTCGTCGTTAAAGTTTTATTGCATTTTAATCTGTCACTCGTATCATTCGCAAGTTGTATGATAAACTATGTTACAAACAGAAGGCTTACCGTCGAAACGATAAAAATAGAAATTTGAAAATCTGATATCATTTGTATATTAACATCAATCAATTGCTGCGAGCAAAATGTATTCTAAAATATTATTAATTAATTCTTCATTAATATGGCGATTTTTGTTTATTCTATTCTGAATTCTATTGAAATGTGCATAATCGACAAGCAAGCAAGATCGGTCGTTATTCTCCCGCGATCAATTTGCAACATTCATTTTAGGTCTGCTTACAAAGCGCGTAATCGTATCTACATTACGTGAAACGAGACAAATACGGGATGTACTAACGGCTTCACAATTAGAGCTTGACATTGTCTTCCTGGACGTTTACCTAAATTAGCGTCATTCCGCTTGTGGCATACGGTAAAAAAAAGGAGTTCCGCGCTTGTTCGTTGATCTTCTTAAGTACGCGCAACGAGGCTATTACGTAACGATTAATCTAGTGCATCAATGTATGGTATTATATTATTGTAACGGCAGACCGAGCATTCTCCTCGCACAATCACAAAATTGCACGGTAAAGATGCGATGAGTATATAGAGCTAAGAGTGCCACAGATTCTGAAAGTGTACGTTTTACCGTTTTACTGAGAAATGAAAATTAAGTTCGAAGAATCGTAAGATTACTTCAATTCGCAACGCTTTGCGGTGCAGAAGAAAAACAGACACATAAAATTGCGCAAACCGTAGCGCTCGAAAACTATTTAAATTATTTAAAAGCTAAAAAATGAGAATGTTATTGTAATTGTATTGTGATTAAAGTATTTTCGAGTAGTAAAGTAGTTTCCTTCTTTGTGACTGATTATAAGAGAATAGCGATGCATTCTTTAGGAAACTAAAACTTGAAATGAGCGTGAGTGACAACAGATTGAGACGTGCCGCTTATAAAGTGTTATAAATAGTTGGCGACGAGCAGTTGCTTGTCAATATTAATGAACCTGGGCAATAAACCATTAGAGAGACAATGGGAGTCAATTCAGTTTGATCGTGTATCAGTCGAGTGTATCAGAGTACACTTCCAGAATTGACAAAAAGATGATTTTTGCACTTGAGATTTCTTTATTTCACACGTTACTCCTGACAAATCAGAATTCGACGCAAAATAGCAACGTTATAAATTACTAGCTGTTAAAGAAACACATAAATCTTAAAAAAAATACATAATTTTTAAAGCCGCGGTTGTTCCATGGAGAAAGAACGGCGACATAAATTAACGGGGCATAAATTAACGCAACACGAACAGGATGACATTATTTACATTCGCAGTCTACGTTTTACAGAGAGAAACGGAGATAAACGCTTCGCGAAACGTCATGAACTTATATCTATTATGTCTTGAAATATTTTGAAATACGCAACAGTCGTATTATCGCAATGTTGTTTGTATTATTGTTGTAGTCGACAGACAATTTCCGCGATATTCCAGAAAATCAAAAATATGCAACGTGCGTAATATCTGTGGACTTCAGATTCTCAAAAATTCACAGAAAGATGATAAGAAAATTATACGTATTGACGATATAAATAAAATAGTACAATTATCATTATGATTTCTTGCATGAACATTTAATATGAATTACCTCAAGAAAACGTAAACAGCACCAGCAGTATCAATATAATCCTTATTTATTAAACGACCAGGCTGGCAATGCAATTATAAAACTACACAACGTTTCGACCACATAAATTTTGGGTCCTTTTCAAGTGTGAAAATAAAATGTCACTTCTTCCAAAAAGTTCAAGTTACAGTTTTGTTTGAACTATACGGTACTGAGGTTGGACGAGTCGTCCAGTCCTTTGTCAGAATTTTTATTATTTTATTGTTGGATGTCGCTTTTTGGAACAAGTGACATCTTATTTTCACACTTGAAAAGGACCCAAAATTTATGTGGTCGAAACGTTGTGTAGTTGTATAATTGCATTGCCAGCCTGGTCGTTTAATAAATAAGGATTATAATATGAATTAATTTCTTGAACGTGTTACACGTGTGCTAAATGCAAACTCGACGTTCCTGCTTCGCTTTGTAAGTTTCAGTTGACTTCGCAAAAGTAAAACAACGTAAGACAACGTGTATGGAATCAATAATGCTGAACTAAAAATAAAGAACGTTTCCAACAAATCATGATTCGATCGAACGATACAATGATCGAACACCAACTGCGATACCAACTGCAATCAAAGTTCATCACAAAAGGAATGATTCGCTAACTATTCCATAAATTAATGTGATGTGAAGGAAATAATTGACGAATCTTCCGTAATTTTTAATTGTTATTTATTCGAATTCACTGAACTCACTGAACATGCCTAATATCCGCGCCAAGTCACTTCTTTCTTCTAAATAAATAAATTTATAATAATTTACACAGCTTATTTAGAGGACCATTAATTTATAGAGCTGATTCGTCATATTCTATTTTAAAGACCTGCTTGACGAATGACATTGTTTCGTCTGGCAAAAATGGTAGAATAATTTATTATCGATGTCCTCTCTGGAGACATCCTGCTGGTTTACATATAACCGAGTCTCTGCCCCTTCCTTGCAGTAGCACGCTGCCGATTGGGGGACGAAGGAATGTAGATTTTCTTGTTGCTGCCTCAGCACAAGTCTCCCTGTTGACCAAGCAAGGTGCAACTACGAACCCGGCTTTCTCAACCATTTGCCTGTACATGTATGCGATGCATTCATTGACATTCGACGAGTTTGCGTCGCCAAGAACAACGAATAGAGCTTTGTCCCGACACGGAATAGTAAAAACTCTCCATTAAAATAATCGACAAGATGAATTTATTAACATAGTGATGGTGATAGGGTAAAATTATGATAATGATAGTAATAGCGATAAAATTTAATACGTTAATATTCAACCAAGCTAAACGGACAAGTTAGAACCTTGACACGGTTAATGGTGCGTAATTTCTTAATGACTTATTAAGTGCAAATATGTACAATATCCATAAAATACGCAAACATTTTGATCTTTTTTTGTGTGTTTTTCTCAGGATAATAATGACAATGATGGCCGATAACAGATTTTTCATTTAAAGACCACCATCAAAAATCACTACGGCAGTCACTGAAGATCCGAAATAGAGTTGAAACGTTTGTATATTTAAAGAAAGCAAAGGTTTAAATTGACTAACTGGCAATCGTTTATTGAAACAACGCTACGTTTCGTCCGTGATTCCGGTCTTTTTCAAGCGTCTACTCTTACATCGGTTTTAACATATTATTCAATTTTGTATATTTTTGTATATTTTATGGATATTGTACATTTAATAAATAATTACGCATCATTAAGCGTCAAGGTTTTAACCTGCCCACAGTTAGCTTTAAAAATAGCACTTGTAATTAATAATAATATTCAAGGATTTAGGAAAGAGATACGAGAGAGGAATCGTAAGGAGTTCTAAAGAGTTTGTTACTTAAGCTGGAAGTAAGGATATCGAAATATTCAAATAATATTATTCCGGTTCTGATTTTCTAATACCGATTTTTTTAGATAAGAGAACTAGCTCTTCCAGTTTCTCGGCAAAGTTTATCTTCTTTATTTTATAACGTTTATTTTATATCGTCATCAGCATATTGGCAAAACTTGTTGTTAAAAACATATTAAAATACGAATTAATTAAAACCTCATTAATGTTTTTAAGAGAAATAAAAATAAAAAGTCTGAAAGGATTAGCATATTCGTAATGAATAAATTAATCACAAAGTCCAGATCGAAATACGTAATGTAAAAGAGCGCGAGTAAGATATATAATTTGATTTTAAAATTTCATCACCATCGTATTATCGTATCGACCTTTAATAACATCCGAATTTCAATATTTCTAATAAGAACTAATAAGTTTTTATTAATGATAAAGTTTAGAATCTCGGCCTTTTCTTACCAAGAAGAATTATCTCATTTTCCTTTATATATTATCCGATGTAACGATTAGCGCATTTCGAAAGAAATCGGGGAATCACTGTCGATCGCTCGTTAACAGGTCAGAACCCTCAAAGGCCCCGCTGTACCAAAGAAAGTATAACAACCTCTCCCAGAAACGAATAAGCGAACAAAGGCAGAGAGAGAAAAAGAGAGAGGCAGGGAAGGAGAGGATGCGCCAAAGAGGAGCAGAGAAGGGATGAGGCCTGAATTGCAGACCTTAACTCCGCGTGCTTTCGGCCTGGACGGTCAGTGCGTACAGAACGCAACGCCGAAAAGCTCCGCCGGAAAACGTCACGGAATAGAACATCTCGAGGATAGGCGAGTCGGCGAGCGACGTGAAATCGCTAGGGAAAACCTCGTGGTATGAGTTATCGCGACGCCTATTTTTGGCATTCACACGAGATTCCGTCCAACGAATTCTCGTATTGCTGGTGACGATGTGATCATTAGACTTCCTCGTGTTCTCGTCGTGCGAGCAATTGCGTTTATCACGTGTGATCGCGGTACCGTTTATGCGCCCGAGGATTCTGCAAAGTGTGCATTATTTTTCGAAGGGGGTGGACCTGAGTGGATCACGTTGCCGAGGGTATCTGAAGAAGCGCGCGATAAATTGGAGATAGGTGTGTACTCATGGCCGATTACATGCGGCGAATTGTTCGTTTAATATATTTTCATTCTTTGAATCTCGCTCATTAGAGCCTTTCTATTTCCACTCTTATTTCTATTCTTAATTTAAACTTATTATTCCATCTATATCTATATCTAAATCTCTAGGAAAAGCGAAAGCGTGAATGATTATTGTTCCAAAGATGACATCTGATGAATGTAAGATCCCACTTTTCGAATTCACGAACAAAGTTTCGAACTTGGATTTTATTTTCATAACCGTTTATCAATTCTGAGATGATTGTGGCGTGTTGATTTTTGTAGAATAAGAACATGTGAAATACCCGGTATAAGTTCACACAAAATTTTGTACAAGTTGAAATACACGTACATAAATTGCAGAAGCCTGGAATGAGATTCGGTTCGAAATATCTGAGAAATCTGAGAATTATCCTCGCCGGCCGAGTTAAACCAGGTCAGCTTATCAAAAAATGCGCGCCGCCGTATTGTAATTCGCTCTAATCGCAGCTATAAATATATGTATATTTTTTTCGTGACCTCGTTGTGATCGCAAGAGCCTTCCCATCAGATCACGGTGTTAAGTTTCGCATAGAGTTTCGTGCGCGAAGAAAAAGGAGAAGAAAAAGAACGAGTCGAAGTCGAATAGCTTTTATCTTCTATTTCTGACGCGGCGGCAGTGGCGACAACGCTCCTCTCTTTCAATTCTACTTGCAAGCCTCGACGCCAACGAGAAGAATTTAACCCCAGCTGATCCTTCGAGATTAATACTCGACACGTAACGGTACATCGTGCGCATCGTTGATGGACGTATCAATGGGAATGACGGATGCAAGACTCGAAGAAACGCAATGATTCGCATTTCGATCGAGCGCATTTGCGATAGATCTCGCGAATCAGAATGCGATGTCGGGAACACGCACGATAAATGTTATATTGCGAATCGATCACGTAGAAAAATCTCTGCCGCGTTCGTTCAATGGAAAAGACAGCAAATAGATTTGCTAAACTGGAAAAGTACTTGGCTGGAAAAGTATTGGCAAATAAATTTGTTGATACAGATAGTTATTTCTGCTTAAAAATATTTTAATAATTTTGTGAACTCGCTGCGACACGTTTAATATGCAGTCGAGATTATTTCATAAAGATAATTATTTCTGCTGAAAAGTATAATAATTTTTCATTATTCTGCTTTATCGAGATAATCAGATTTTTCCCTGCGAGAAAACTTTCTCTAACAAATCATTAAGATAAACAATGGCACATGGAATACACACAACATTGCGTGAAACGAATGCAACAAAAGAACCTTGCGCGATTTCACCGCCGCTGATTTAATTTTTATCGCCCTTTCCTACGATCCTACGTTCTATATTTAACACATCTTAAACCAACAGCGAAAAGTCGGTCGGCGTGCAACGCGTGATAGCATGCATCAGTTCGAAAAAAATCACGCTCTTCGAGATGCGCCGATATTCTTATCACGGAAATGATATCTCAGTTGTGATTTACTGATTCAATACAACGATGCGACCGATAACGCGCAATTTTGCCGCAATATACGTTGCTTGCTATCATAATTATCTAACGCTGACGCGAAAACGCCAATGAATGAATGCGATCCTCTTCTATCTTCCTCAAAACATTACGGTTAAATGTTACATGCGTAATTACATTAATTGACCATTCTGCTTATCGCGAGGTTTTTCACCAATCGAAGACGTCTCGGCAAATATCGCGATTTTTCATTCGTATGACATGGAATTACGCAGTTGAGCGTTCTTCGTGAAACTTGAGAGAAAAAGTACTCAAGACGAGACTGCGGATAGGAAGGGTAAATGACGCGATTATGTGTGCCAATTAATTCCAGAGTAAGAACCAGCTAGAACTGGTTGTGAAAATCCCGGAGGTTCTCTTAATTCTTTCGCCCACAAGTCAGTACTTGCTTGTTGCGTCAACTTATTTCGTTGATTTATTATATATTCTCGTATTCATCTTTCATTTCACTATTATTATTTCGCTATATTAACGTATTCATAGATGCAGCCTCGAAGGGAATAAAAACGTTGACATCGCATTTGCAACCGCTTAAATGTCGAAGGAACAATGGAAGGAGAACAAGCAGAAGCGTTCATATTTGAATATAATGCATAAATTCATAATGACAAGCAAGAATGGATCGTGACAGGCCCCGCAGCAACTCGCTGAAATATCTATCGCATAACATTAATCAAAGCAGCCGCCTCATTGATAGTAAAATCACTGGGCACGTGCGACACGATGGAGGATCAGTGCACCGACTTCACTGATAATAGCGGAAACGCGGTACGCGGTATAAACCGCCGGCGAAATCTATTTTCATCATGTACTTCAGAAACGTTTCGCTGCGTCTGCTTCATGAGAATAATGCGAATTTAGCTTCGACTGTACACCCGCACTGCACACATACACAAAGATCTCCGTGGATCATTTACCAAGCATAAAGCCTGAGATTGAGCTCTTAAAGATGCCTAATTGAATCTGCAGAATGTCCTGCATTATTTGTTGCTGCACACTAATGCATCTCTGAATCCCCTAACACGTATATACACAGACGATAAACGAACAAAATTCGAGTCTGAAAAATTCACAAATATGATTAACAGTAAAGTAATTAATTGTTACTTATCAATTCCGTCTTTTCATATAGAAATCGTCTATAAAATCCTTATTTTTAACTCCCTTTAGTTCTGTCATTAGTTAAGCATGCATGGTACGCCTCAGATGATTCACAAATCATTCGCTATTAATTATTATAAAATTAATAAATTTCAATTGCTTCGGAAAGCGTTGCGTCAGATTGTTATCGATCAATTCATGATTTATTAAGATAATCTGCTGCAACCTCATCTGATTGCACTTTTGCAAGATTAATGGTTCATAAATGAAATGTACAAAAGCGATCCGTTGTCCTTTAGCAATTGCGGCTAATGTGATTAACGTCGCGTTTTCGTAATACCGCTATCGATCATCAATTCCTTGTCATTGTTTGTCAAGATAACGCAACAAGTGACGTTTGGCAATTTCACATAAAAATCTGGTACGAAAAATATCATGTGACAAATATTCTTATAAATAATGTAAGTTAAACACGAAATCATCATGTAGAATATATTGCCGTAAATTCGACACGTCTTGCAAGTTATAAAAATTGTCGAATGTCTTTGGAATTATCAATAATTTGATTTCCCTTAACGTAGCAAGAATCGTGCGAGATATTGCAGTCCACTATAGCACGCAAATTTTCTGCTGAGAGTGTTCATAATCTCACGTCGACTCTGTGTTGAGCAAGTGTTTAGCATGCATCACATTACACGTGTGCTTTCGATGCCCCGCAAAATACGTCCGAACATTCGATTTTGCGCACGATAATTCCGCCGTAAAACACTCGCCCCGGAACAATGAGTCCGATGCATTGTTATTGATGTAAATGGCGCAGGGTTAAACGACCATGAGAGACCCCAGATAGACGGCGATGTCACCTCGATTAAACGGCGGGTTAAGCGGCATGAAGCGGGAGAAAAACGAACGAGAGAAAAAGAGGACGACCAATTGTATACGCGTATGCCCCTGCACGAGGGGGGGCGCATAACCGGTGTCACATAAACGGAAACGACGATGTTGCATATGCATACATGCAAAAATTGCGAAGGTCATGAGAGAACAATACCGCGAGATCCTCGATCCGATTCGGGGCTTTTGTGCCTGAGTTTTATTAAGGTCGATATACCGCGATAAGGGCCTCATAATTACCCGCAATTAATTGAAACAATTATCGAGTAAACAATTAAGAAAGAAAATAATAAATTGTATGAGGTGAGATTGATGGATGAGAGTGAAAGTGAAAAAATATAGTTTAAATCGAATAAATTAAATAAGTTGAATTTTTAAGATAATTAAAGGGAAATAAATATCCTTAAAATCTGTGCTCACGCGAATTCTTAGTCTCGAAAATTAATATCCTAACGTGTTCACACACAATTCTTGATTTCAGTAAAGAACAATGGCCACGAGATCCGAGGATCCGTATCCGGAAATTGCTGAATCCGCGGAAATAGGGTAAGCATATCATTCTCTCAATTCGTAACGCGCATCTTTATCGTTATTTCTTCATAATTTCAGGAATGTCGGGTTCTGCAGATTGCTACTAAGGTTCCTCAGAGTTTACTGGCAATCATTTGTCGTGGTATTATGGCCGTTAATTCTGATCCCGATACTGACGATCGAGAGCGATAAGGTACAATTACGACAGCGTTCACATTCAATTTTAAATGAATGGTATACGCGAAACATTAGAAATTGAAAAAGAAATTGGAACATAAAGTAAATAATAAATAAATTAGATTCAGATCGAAATAATCAGGTTCATTTTTTTCTGAACGCAGCCACTCGCAATGAAATGTCTGTACATAGTCGCGTTGATGGCGATGTTCTGGGTAACCGAAGTCCTACCGTTGCCCATCACGGGCATGATTCCGGTAGTCTTGTACCCGCTGCTGGGTATCATGTCCACCAACGAAACCTGCTTGTGTTATATGAACGACACTACGATGATGTTCCTGGGCAGCCTGGTGATCGCGGTAGTCATTGAGAATTCCGGTTTGCATATGCGAGTCGCATTGCTCATTATCAAGACCATCGGCTGCAGTCATCGAAGGTGCCTTTTTTTATTCAATATTCTTCACGTGTGTCTCAGTTTTCAAAGTCTTACTCGTGTCTCTCACGAGACTCGCTTCCTGATGACATCCATCATTATATAAAATATTCTATTAAATATTTTATTGAATAAGGATTTATTGAATAACAAATTTATTAATAATACTTGATTTTTGACAATGAAATATTTTTTGAATTGAATATAAGATGAACTTTCACACAATTTCTTGTTTCTAGGCTGACGTTAGGCCTGTTCTTCGTGACGATGTTCCTCTCAATGTGGATCTCAAACACTGCTGCGACTGCCATGATGATACCCATAATGGAAACCGTCCTCATGGAACTTGAAGCGGTAAGTTTCCATCTTTTCCGGAGAAATCGTCGTTCACTATCCGCGATAAAACACGAAGGAGAATAATGTTCTAAATTCTTCAGCAAGGACTCGGGAACATGTTCATCCAAGATGAGGCAGCGGTCGAAGAGGAAGGCGGTGAAACGTAAGTATCTCTTGTTACTCATTACCTTTTCTCCTGTTCTTGATTTCTTTGATCTCCATATCAGTATCTGAATAATGTTGTTTGATTAAATTCACTTTTATTTTTAATATCTACTGCCACTATTAGAAATTATTATCTAGATGCGTCCACCTTTTTTAGGAATAAAAGACCGACAAACAGCACCTTGGTGTACTATCTCGTCGCAGCTTATGCGTCCAGTCTCGGTGGTATCGGCACTATCGTCGGGAGTGGCACCAATCTAACGTTGAAAGGCTTCTTTGAGAAGTACGTGCAAACAGTAAATAGTATAAGTTTCGCAATCGGACTATTTTTAGTGTCGCTGTCGACGTATGCCTCGCGATATTTATAACTTCAGAGAAAATTGTACGTCGATAATTTTCTTGATTGTTTCAAGGTCCTGTTAACATTCTTTCAAGAGACTCATGTTTCTTTCAAGATTCTTACAAAGAATCTAAGAGGTTTTTTCTAAGAGATATCGTATCTATAATTTACGTTCACTTTCAGACGCTTTCCCGATAGTCCCGGCATAAATTTTGCTTCCTGGATGCTCTATTCAGTGCCACCCATGTTGCTGATGGGCTTCCTCACGTGGTTGTGGCTGCAGATAATGTACATGGGTCTCTTCAGACCGAAAAGCAAGGATGCTCGAGCAATAGATATCGGGCAGCAAGGCGAACGAGTCGCGGCAGCGGTTATCGAGAAAAGATATAAGGAGCTCGGACCGATCTCATGGCATGAGTCCTCCGTGGGAGTTTTGTTCATTCTCGTGGTGATTCTGTGGTTCTTCAGAAGTCCCGGATTTATGCAGGGTTGGCCCACTTATATTACGGACTTGTGAGTATCTGACATAAAACAGATATCGATCCTAATAATAGACATGAACAGAAAGTGGAAAATAATTTAGATTTCGAAATTTGCAGGCCTGTCAAAGACTCGACAGCAGCTGCGGCCGTAACGATACTTTTCTTCATCATTCCGGCGAAGCTGGACTTCCTGCATGCGTTCGACAAGGATCCGCGCAAGCGACCTACCAAACCATCGCTTGGTCTGATAACATGGAAGATGATACATCAGAAGATGCACTGGAGTCTGATATTTGTATTGGGCGGCGGATTCGCCATTTCGGCAGGTAGCACCTCGTCAGGACTGTCGGGTATACTCGGTCAATCCCTGATAGGTCTGCAGAAAATCGACGTGGTAGCAATTCTGCTGATTGTCTGCTTTTTTGCCGAGAACGTGACAGAACTGACCGCCAATGTGGCCGTCGCGAATATTATTCTGCCAGTATTAGCAGAGATGGTGAGTAAACGTCGAACGTCGTGTGAATGATACTTCTTAAATTTAAAAACTCAATTTTCACAGACTAATTGTTCTTTCTTTCTTTTAGTGTGTAGCCATTAAGATACATCCTCTATACTTGATGCTGCCAGCGGCACTCTGCTGTTCGTTTTCGTTCCACTTGCCGGTCGGCACCCCGCCGAACGCGATCGCCAGTGCTGCGGGACACATAAGGACGAAGGACTTTATAATCGCTGGCATCGGACCCAGCATCATCACGCTCGTCATCACCGCCGCGGCGTTCTCCACGTGGGGCACATACGTGTTCAGCCTATCGGAATTCCCTGCGTGGGCCACATAGCACTTCGCGTGCGATCTCTCTCCTTCTCTTCTTCTTGTTTCATACTCTCTATTTATTTATTCACCGTTCCACCAAAGTGGGGAATGCTTTCGTAATGAGAAGAGTATTCTTCACACGTACACCAACATCCTCATTTCGTCAGCACGCGAATCATCATTCTATCGACATTTCTCATGCAAATTCCAAAGATACGCAACGCTTTAAAGAGACAGACTCGTCTCCTGAATGCGAACGAGCTCTCGTGACGAGAAAAAACGCATCAAAAGACTACGGACTTCTTAGCGAACTGTTTGTTAGCGATGCTATCGATAAAACAATACTTGTAACATATCGAAGCGATGACAAGTGTATATCATTAGACTAGTCTCGCAGGGTGATACGTTCTCCATGAAATATTTTATATATCTAATATATCTGGATGTCAGATGTCTTCCACTCTTGTACTTTGTCTCACTCATTGACAATACTAATGTAATATATTACATGCCAATAAAAAGATTCAGAAATGTGTCATTACTTTTACGTATTGAGAGATTACATTTAAGGAAAATGTATTAAATAAGTAGCAGTGGGCAATCATGTGACAATAATGTATCAATCTAATCATCAATCATTTGTCTGTAAATAACTGTCCTTTCAAACTTTTCTGATTATCATTTATGATAGTTATATAATTCGCTCACAACGATGACAAACTCTATCGTCCTAATTTGTAAAATTAAAAAGAAAACAAGACAAGGTAAAATAAATATCAAATAGCGAAATAATGTTATTAAATTTTACAATCGGTCTGTTAAAAATTAATGAAGGACTTGTACATGAAATACAACACATATAATGACACTAAAATTGCAATAATCTACATACGACTGCACGTATAATAATTTCACTTACCATCCGCGCTGGAGTCATGATTGACATTTTCCATCTCTTCCGTCATTTTCCGCCGCTGACCACGATGACCCGTGATTGGAAGCAAAAGACACAAATCACTTGACAAAAATGCTAATGGCACTTGCACGAAAAGAATCGAAAACATCCACGAAACCGCCGAAAGATAAACACGGTAGACATAACGAATCTAACCTATAATGAACCGCGTTCAGTCGTGAAAAATCGTGTAGTAGTGCGCGTATCATAAGAACACGTAGCGCTGATAAAACGTGACATCTCTCGCGATTATTTTGCTATAAATAACATTAATAAACTTAAAATACTTTCAGTAATTTAATCACGATATGAATGGATACGAACACACACTCTTATCAATTATCACTAACGTTCAAACCGGATCCAAAGAGCGGAAACTCAAGCGAAAAGATCCGAATCTATTTTAGTTATTTCCTCTTCGGAAGATGGCGGTACAAGCGTTTTCTCAAATAAATTAATCATGAACTAATAACAATGAAGAGCGTTACACGCAGCGGTAATCCTTGTTCTCGACGCTGATTGGCGCGCGGCTAATTTTGTATTATTTTTTATCGCTATCCGCGTTTCCTTCAAATTCAGAATTATATCTTACAACATTTTCTATACAAAGATTCCTTATTTTTAAATATTGCAGAATTAGCAGTAATATTATACAATAATTCAACACTTTAGGGCGATATTTATTTATATGTTTAGATAATCGTATACTTTATTATAGGGTGCTTAAGTAAAAACATTCTGCGCGCACAATATTCTATAATAAATCTTACAATATATATAACATACTATAAGAGATCTTATAGTATATATAAACATATATATACAAAACAGTCCTTGATATAATTCAAAGAGTCTTACTTTGATATACGAATCAGAAGAGTCATAAAACTACCCTGCTTTTTCGAAAAATAAATTTGAGCGAGTAAAATTAATGCTAAAATTGAGCGCTTACTTTTATCATCATGTCGATGTTGTTTCTAATAATAATTTATCATTTTCCTTAACAGCTGGAGACGCCACCTTCTCGTCCAATTTTGTCACCTAAATATAGACAATAAAATTATAGAAAATGAAACATGACTGTGCGTTATTGAGATAAAAGAGATTTGATGAAAAATAATAATAATTCGATTGAATTAGAAATAATAAAACCTTAATTTGATGAAGTTCTTCGGGCTTAACATCCTTGTTCGAGGATTTCAAGTATTTCCTCACGAAAGGTGCTACTAGCATCGGATCTAATTTTTCAATATCTTGAGAAGTAACTAAAGTCACGATAAGACCAACGCAAATAGTCACTAAGGCGCCAGTCGTAGTGTACCAGAGATAACTGAGCCGATATAATGCCCATGGTTCGCTGTGAAATTAAAATTAACATATCAAGTGTTTAAAATAAATCGATTTCTTTGTAATAATCTAAAATGATTTTTATATTACTTATTTACGCGTTCAATTGAAATTAAAATTTTTAGCTTACTCTCCACTGGCATCATCCATAATAGAATCCGGTGGTACAGACAACAGCAAGTTTTCTACTTGCGGGAACGAGTACGTGCAGCCTTCCGTGGTGACTGGTTTCGTATCGAATCTGCAAAGACATCAACATAATTTTATCACAAAAAGCGAAACGGAAGTAACAATAGATAGAATAATTTCAACACTAACGTAATTTTTCCGCTGGAGATGGCCGCTTCGGCGGAAAGACCGAGCCAACCCATGAAGCTCAAGCCTGCTACCCCTCCGACCAGAGCACCCTGTTCACATTTCAAACGGAACGAAATTTATTCTCTTCGCGTATTATATAAATATTATTTTCAGCTCAGAATTAATTGAAATTAAATTAATTGCACATGCCTTGGCGTTAATCCATGGTAACAGTATTCCCATGCTGAAGATACCGAAAGTCGGCCCGCTAGTGATGGAGCCCAAACTTATGGACAGCTGAAATATTTATTTATTTATTTTATTTATAAATATATTTATTTTCGTACACGCGTACTGCGTATTTACCTGCAACATGTGAGTGCCTGCTTGCTCGACGACGAAAACCAAAGCAACGCAGATCGCTCCTAAAATAACGACCGTAAGTTTCATGAAAATGTCAGCGGCTTTCGGTGTGAACGGAGTCTTGATAAAAGATTTGACGAAGTCCTCTAGCACCACGGCCGCCATGGAGTTCAAACCGGTCGACAACGAACTGGAAGATGAGCCGATTTTTAAAATAATTAATAAAAATAATCTTAAAAATCAAGAAATCTTCTTCCAGATAAATTTTTTGAAATCTCTTTTACTCGTACGACAAACGTACCTAAGTGCTGCGCTAAACACGCCAGCCACAAAGAGACCAGGCAGTCCCGGAAATTCGCCGAGAACATTCATGACCAACAGCGGCAGCAATTGATCCTTAGCACGAGCAAGCTATACAGCACGCATATGCCATTAGTCGATCTCAATTCTATCATTAAACGCCGGAGAATATAAATAAATCTTACCTTGGTCGTGAGTGGATCGCATTCGTGATACCAGGCGTAGATTAGTAGACCGGCATATCCGCACATACTGACCAAAATCACAACTCCGACATTAAAACACCAGAGCGCCCTAAAGTGATAACATGATTATGATTGAGTAACGATTGAATAAAGTCGATTATTTGATACAACGCGACTAAGTTTAGAAATAGATTGACACAATTGGCAAGTCATTTATTTTTATTTATTTTAATTTAATATTATTCATTATAAAAAACAGTTACACGCTATATGTATGTAAAATAAATTTTTTTTCTAAAGACGTTGGAAATTGCGAAAGAATTTGTCACTATTAATAATTATTTTAAATTAATAAATAAAATACTTAATAATTATTTTTACTAAGTTGGTTGTTAATAATTATTATTAAAAATAGATGCGTTGTTTTTTTATAAAAAAATGTATATTATGAAAATGTAATACCTTCTAGCTGATTGTAAACTAGGGAGCGACAAATACCGTTGAATCATATTTTGATTAATGGCGGAAATTTGCAACCAATGTATGAAACCGCCTATCGTGAGTGCCCAAATTGTATGCCTCGTTAAAGGACTCCAGTCTGTCCTATTAAACAAGATAAACAACAAGTTTTAAATCTATCTTAAAAATTCTATAATCCGTTTCTTCTTTTGTTATACTTCTTTGATCTTAAAATCGACGAATTCAATATATTTAATATTTAATGCACGCACGTAGGAAATTCCAGCCTTCCGGATTCCAGATTTCTCCGAATCACCAAGGATAATCCACCGACGTCGGCCGTACCCTTAATTATAATTAACAACATGGAGCCGAACATGATGAAAGTCTGAATGAAATCCGTCCACACCACCGCTTTGAGACCGCCCTGCAGAATGCAATAATAAAATTTTTTCTTTTCAACAGAATTTTATAAAAGTAAAAAAAATTAGCTTTATTAAGTTATTTCGTGAGTGCAACATTAAATAGATTTATTATTTCGATTTATCCCATTGATTGTTTTATCTGATTTAAATCATCTCAATCGCAATCCCCCAAATACCTTCTCAAAGAAAAGAAGAAAGTCAACTTATGGATTAAAGAATCTAAATGCCATGACGTATATAAAACCAAAAGTAGATAAAAGTGAGAAAATATTTGCTTTGCCTCGATCTGACGGTTTTTTTTTCGTTGCATTATCTGCGTTATATTTTATGCATTCTTCTTTTTTTAGACTAATTATCTTACCACACAAGTGTAGAATATGCAAACGATGCACACGAAGGGTGTCACTATGTGCACGTTCACACCGGTGACTAAAAATAAAATCATCCAGTTATTGTTACGTTGTGCACAACGCTGAGCAACAATTCTTGCTTTCACGCTGTATGTTCCGACAAACTTTTATTTAACTTTTTTTCTACCAAGAGCTATACCTTGATTGAAGGCCAAGGCGGGCACGTAGATGACAATTGGAAGCCAAGTCATCTGAAGAAATATTGTATTTATGTCGTATCGATTAAAATGTAACTACAGAAGAATTTATGCGAATGTTATTAATGTGCTTTACTTACGATACCGATAGAAAAGAGGATGGAGCCCAACAATCTCAGCTTTTTATCGAAACGCTTCTCGAGGTACTCGTAAGTGCTAGTAAGCTTGAGATCGTGGAAAACCGGTAGGTACACGGTGGACAGGACGATGGTCACGGCGACGACCGCACAACAAATGAAAAGGTAACTTGTGCCGTGCACGTAAATCTCCGTTGGCGTACCCAGCAATGAAATTCCTAATGTTGCAAAATATTCGAATATAAAATTTAACAAAAGGTTTTTAATGTATCTCTATTTAAATCAAGTCCATTATTTGTCTGAGAATTACGAGAATTTGTGCGAATGAATTTTTATGAGAAATTCTCAGGTAAAAATAATCGGAATTCGTTAATTTGTTATTTTTCGCGATTATTCAAATACTACATGTATACTGCGAAGAAAACGCACATGTTTACATCGCTCGCATCGCATGTTGCAGAGTATTCATGCAATCAGTTTCCCTATTATACATTTGAAGCGTGTGCAAATGCCAGAATATTTATGGCTTAATTACCCGCTTATCTAATCTAATAGTTTGCCATCTAGAAATATCAGAAGCACGTGACGTTCTGATAGAAAGATGATGACAGAAATATGGAAATTTTCCATAAGATATATATAGTAACAAACAGATATTGTACATATATATAAAATAAAATTCGCATGACCTGAATTTAAATTATTCCCCAAACGTTGATAAATAACTGAAGGAGACGTATTAATTACATTAGTGTGTATTAACTTTTTTTACCCGATATAAAGCTGGCTATCAGACTGAGGCTGACCGGAAACGTCTTCATGTTTCTGCCGCCGACCAGGTACTCGTCCTCGCCCGAGGACTTCTTCACGAAACCGAAGTAAACGCCGACGCCGCCGCACGCGATCAGCATCGCGGCGAACACGATGTAGTCCGGCATGCTGAAATTCTGCATCGACTTGCTGATCTCCTGGACGGTGGGCATTTCTGGCTGCCAGTTGGCCAGGCCCAGGTCGTCCGAGGTGCCCTCCGAGGTCATGCTGTTGCACAACGGAATTTCGAGTAGGGCACGCCGCAAAGGCGTATCTTTCTCGCTCTCGAGGTCTCGAGGAACGAAACGTATTTCAATCAGGTATCGCCTTAATTCAACCTTAATGGTGTTCTCCTTAACGTTGCAAAAGTGGTAGCGAATTGGTCACGCTATTGTCTACCATGAAGAATGTACGGAGTGATTAGAACATCATTCTTCATTTTTATCATGCGGTTTTCCAAATATTAATAATAATAATATATGATGTACAAATGAAATACGAATTAATGCATGAGCTTAGAAAGAGCATTTTTATAGTAGCAGATTGCTCAAGAACGTTATCGTTATCGTTATTACGTTCACACGCACGATAAAAAACGAAACTAGTACAAACTATAAAACTACTAACCCAATTAAGATGTTGCATGAATATATTTACAGAAAAAAATATATCTCTTATAAAAAATCTCTTAAAGAATATATTTTACTTACATAGATGTTGAAACTTTGTTCTACCTGAACGGAATCACCCTTAAATTTCTTGCGTTCAATTATTCGAGATCATCTCAGCGCGTAGATCGTAACGGCGAATCATCGAAAGGGCTGACATCGATGCCGCGTCTCGTGATACAGAATTGCGGAATGTACGATGCGAAATCAATTGATGGTGGTTCATCGGTTTAAGTACGCGCGATGATTACCGCTGAAGATTCGAACGTTGAATGGCAAAAAAGTTTTCGTTTTCCGGGCCGATCGGTTGGTCGGGCACCATCGGTTAACGTACGTGATTAGCTTGAATCACGCGCAGGAGGTGACGAGTCTATCGCGGAAGCCGGAATGTGACTACCTTGACGGATCACGGCGAGGCCCGGTGGTAGCGAGGACCGGAGCGTCGTGCTGCGATTACATACATCACGATAGTGTCATTGTGACAATCTTCTAATTAAGCCGACAATGGATGTAAAGTACGGAGTGCGCAACGACCGACCGACCGACCAACTGACAAGTATAGCGGCAAGAGAATCGCAAGTGGATAATACGACCTAAATTTAGTAGTGGCGGTACGGATACGTGTTTGGTCAAATTGAGGGCCGCGATTCCAGCACGAGTCTTCCTGCACTCGTGAAATTTTGTACCGAGCGAGAGCTCGCCCGTGCGCCTGAAAAGAGCCAGATTAGTCATCGTTTTCTAACAGTCAAGATTTCTGATTGAATTCTTCGCAGTGTGAACTAACAAATCAATTGAACGCCAATTGGCATCTTATCGTTCGTTACATTTTCAGGATGGGATACTTATCGCACGAATTTCAGGATATAAGTTCAGAAAATGGAGAAACATTGGATCGTGGTACTTCCTTTAATTTTAATTAGCAAATGCGACGTGTGTCCCGCGCAGGTTTCTAGAAATATGTATCTTATATTAAACGTATCGCGACGAGCAGCCTTAGTTGCGACGGTAACATTCATCCCTCGTAGAAGCGGGGCAGTTCGTTGCCCAGTATGACCTTCCTCTCGATTCCCTTGTCCGTAATCACGCCAGTCCGTATGACACCACCGCTGCTGCCGTCACGAGCCATGGCCAATGCGAGTGCTGAAAGAGACAAAGTTTTAGTTGAATTATCACTGTGCAAAGGAGCGGATGATCTTCTGCAACAATGTGTCCTCAGACACGTACTGTTCTCCACCAACTTCAGGCACTCGTCCTTCGACATGGTGGTCTTGTACTGCGCGTCCACGTAACCGTACACGTACGTCGAGCCGGAACCGCCGATCGAAATCGGTTGTCTGACACACATGCCGCCTATGGGGATGCTGTAGACTTGGCCGCCCTTCTGCTTGTCCCAACCCGCCACCAGTATCCCGGCCATCAGCGAGTCCCGATAATTGTAGCATATCTCGCGGAATATATTTGCGGCGGTTTCCACCAAGGGCTGCATTCCGAGCTCCATCCTGAAAAAAAATAATGCCGACTCTTATCGCTGATACAGAAGTGTGACGAATTTATGAGTATTTTTTTATGTCTTACGAGTGCAATCCCAAGTGATAAGCTACTACGTCAGCGATCGCTTGGGTATCCGCCGCCGAGCCGGAACGGCAACAATAAATGTTATCCGACACTTTTGTCAGCTTGTCGGCGAAACGGTTGGAAACGTACGCCCTGAAAGAATTTACATGGACATTTTAAAATAGATGAAACTTGCAGGCAAACATCTCGCTCTTCGCTGAATAATTATTTACCCGGTTGTTCCTCGAGAGTCAGCGCCTATTACTACACCGCCATCGAATTCGCATGCCATAATTGACGTCTGCAAATACATCGCAAGATGTAAATTCAAACAATGCTTCATCAGCTTCGCACAAGAAAGCTCAATTACAAGGTCGTAAATCAAGATAAGGCAACAAATCCACAAAGTAATAAATCTACGATTCTTTCTGTAGCTCTTTGAATATAATTTTGTAACTGAGATAGAAGAGCAGGTGAATATAGCAGTGAATCTTATCTGCGCCTTTTAAGCGCACAAAAGTTAATCTTGCAGCCTTCTTCGGAGCTATTGCATGTTCCTTTCACTTTTATTTTTCAAATACATCATTAATATCTTTAAATAGATTATTGTGCAATATATAAAAGTACGAAGTATAATCAGAGTATACAAGCATTCATTTGAATTTTAATGTATTTAAATATAAATGAAATATGAATAAATAAAACAATAGTAACTTCACTATACAAAAATTAAATCTGTAATATTTAAGGTTTGTTAGCAATAAAATAATTATTGACAATTTTATTACATAATGTTTGCAGATAAACTTAAATTGTTACACTAAAATATTTTACGGAATTTAGAATAAATTGCAAGCATAATATATTCAGAAAATGTACACTTTATTCTAAATTATATTTAGCAAAAAAAGAAGATGAGTTCAAGTTCAAAGCAATGAAACAGATATCTTCTTTTTAATTAATTAATAACACATTTATCCAGTAAAGTCACGTAGTTTTCCGCAAAGAAGTAGTTTGTTCATTAAACATCTCTACTTTGCAGTGTCATTATAACCTAAAAGCGCATTATCATCAGCCAAAATACTCACTCCAGTGCTCTGTTCCGAAGTGAGCCAGTCCGGCATCATGTGTTCCGACATATTAGCTGCGTGAGGCTGAACGATATTATCCACGAAAGCCATTTTCTTTTTCAATTTCTCACAAATTTAACTGTCAAACCCTCAATTCACAACTCGACTCTTGCAGCTCTTGCTGTCACCAAAATTACACGCTTGAAGCTAGTCAGAAGTCGCCATGTCGTGGCAATAGCCAACTTAACGGCTCATCATTCCTCTACTTGCTTCAACTGTCACTCAGAAGGGAACTAACACAACTGTCCCTCACCGATTTTGATGGGCTTTGGATATGTGTAGAGCATCGAAAAATATTAGACCCCTATTTTTTTTAGCTGCGTATCTCAACGTTTAGGGGTTGAAACAGCCCCTCGAAGATAATGAATTTTTTCATTTTTAGCGAATATCTTTGAAAATATAAGATATATGAAAAAATGTTTTATACAAAAGTTTTATAGTATTTTATACTCTTTACAACGGTGTATTCACATTTTTCGAAAATGTCAAATTTTTTAATTTACCCCTATCTTCGAGGGGCTGTTTCAACCCCTAAACGTTGAGATACGCAGCTAAAAAAATAGGGGTCTAATATTTTTCGATGCTCTACACATATCCAAAGCCCATCAAAATCGGTGAGGGACAGTTGTGTTAGTTCCCTTGTCAGATTAAAACTAGCCGCCATCATCTCGCGACGACCAATCATGTCCGCCGGCAAAAAGCCGTGCGCGCATGCGATTCGCACTCGCGGAGCTTCAAACTACGCTTTCACGAATCACGAAGCTCGCTGTTGCTTCTCCCTTTCCTTTGCGGACGCGAGGACGGCGAACGGCGCAACGCGTGGCGCGTCCGCTCGCCTGCGTTCGCCAGCCGGGCATGCGGAGCGCGAAAGCGGAGCGGCGAAAGCGCGTGCCGCGGAATTCCGGCTTCAATTGTCGTCCCGTGATCGTCGTTGTTATCGAGTCGCCGTTACCGCCACTCGGAACGGCAGCGGATATTACCGTCATCGGATCACCGTCGGCAATCTCCGTCGGCCTGATGTGACGAGCATTCCGCTCCGAAATCCGGCGCGCGACGTTCGTCGATAGGCACTGCTCTCGGCACTCGTGTGCGCACGCACGCACGTTTGCACGTACGCACGGTATGCATGCACGCACTCGTGCTTCGTGCTCGCTCGCCCGTACGTTCGCTCGTTCGTCCGATGCTTCCGCTCGCGGCCGAGAATGACATATCGCGACGCGTGGCCGACGCGCGACGACCACGCACGCACCGGGAGCAGCGTCGTCAGGCAGAAGCAGCGTGACTGTGACGGCTGAGCAAGCCTGACTCTCACGGGAGGAAGAGATTAAGGGAGAAGCGGATCGAGAGATCGCCGAACCGACCGGATCGACCAGCTGGCCACGGCGTGGCACGACGCGCCGCCGGACAATGGCAATCTCGAGCTGGATGTTCTGGGGTAGGAGCCTACGCACCGGCCGATCTCACCGAAGTGCGTGCAAAATTACAATTTGAAAATGCGCTCGTGCGTCGCCTCGCACTTTACGCCTGCTCTCCTCGCCTCTCTTTCTGATTGCAGGCCGCCAAGACACCGAGGACAATTGCGTGCAGCTCGATCTGTCAAGAGGTTAGTAACCTAACCTACCGCAGCGGCCGCGGATCGGTTCCCTCCCACCTCCTCGGCGTAGTTGACGACGTTTAGCCCGCTTCGCACTTTCGTGTGTTTATTTACCTTTCGCTTGGCGAGCACGGCGTTGCGCAACGCTCGCGTTCGGTCTCTCGCCGCACCGGCGACCGGTTTACCGCATGCTTGAACGATGAAAAATCTGGGATACCTTTCAGTCGAACGATACGAATCTCTTGCCATTCGAACGCTCGAAAGATATCTTTTTACGCAGGACGACCTGAAAGATAGGAGCAGACATGTGCAGATTTTTTTCCTCTTTTTTTTTTATATCATAGAGAATGTCGTAATGTCCTTGATTTCAGTCTCTCTCTCTTTCTCTCTCTCTCTCATTTTACTACTTTCTGTTTGAGACTGCATGAGAGATGTTTCCATCATTCTTCTTCCTTTACTATAAATTATTCCTGAGCAGTCAAAGGAGAAATTTATTTGCTTTGTAGGATTAAAGGAGAATGTCAAGGAGATCTTAACTAACCTTTGCCAGCGTCACAATGTTCCAAGCGTAAAGAAGCTAGCGTATCTTAATGCTATTGTTAAGTTGATTAGCGAAAACGATTCCCAGGATTATGGATACTCTGCAGAAGATTTGTTCTGCTGGTAAGGATCTCCTCAGTTATTACATCTAGCGTCTATCGATCTAGCAATAGGGATGAATGTCGCATGAGAGATGTCTCGTCGTTAATTACAAACTTGTGCGCTACTTTTATAGCTTGCGCGTGGTGTTGGTCCACGAGGCGACCCAGGTGCGCGCCGCTGCGTTGCGAGCGGTGCGCTACATGCTCAAGAAGGAGCAGGACGTCATCGCGATCAACAAGCTCCAGTACCCGTATTTCCTGGCGCGTAGCATGGACGTTAATCTGCGAAACGAGATGGAGAGGATGCAGGCTCTTCGACTCGTTAGGAGGATCCTAGTATTAGCTCCCAAGCATTTCAGTCCCGCTCTAGCGAGATCGCTGGTCAGCCTGACGAATGGCGGGATCGAGGAGAGGGATCGTGCATTTAGAACATTTTTAGCAACCTTGTGCGAATTAGGTGTTCTGAACTCGAACCTGCTGATAAGCTGCGGTGGCGTCGGCGCGCTGTCCAGGGCCGCGATGACTGGACAGAGTGCCACCACGGTCGAATCCATTGTGGGAGTACTCCTGCGACTGCTGAACAACCCGGATACTCGTAACAGTGTCTCCCTACTGTGCTTTGCCGCACCCTACTGCGAACTTCACTCCTTGAGCATGGAGAGGACCAAGGAGGAGCGCGAGCGGAGGTTCGCCGCGAGCAAGCTGGCCCTACTGAGTATCCTGCGCTCGTATCCGGGTATCCTACACTTCTGCCGGCCGGACAATAACTCGGGTCTCAAGGCTATCGCGGATATCTTGTACGTGGAGCAGCTGGAAGTGCGCGGAGCCGTGCTGGAATTGCTGTACGAGCTGCTGGACCTGCCGTTGCCCACGTGGACCGATGAGCCAGACGTCGCCCTGGCCGCGGTGGATCCTAGCAGGTCGAGGGACTCGTGGAAGCTGTCCGAGGGCTTCGTTGCCGCCGAGGGGAAATTTATACTGCCATCCTTGTCGTCGCATTGCCCGAACATCACGGAAATACACTCGGCGCTGCTGGTCTACGTTCTCTTGGAGTGCGGCCTGCATCGCGCCCTCGCAGAGACTATTGTCTCCAGCGACACGTTTATCTCCGTACGCGCGGCAGTATTGCTGGGCGCGTTGCTGCACCTCGCGCACTCGCTCTTACCGTCCGAGCTCTGCGACCTCACGCCGCCCTTGCCGAACCTACTGGAGCATGCGAGTACCGGCAAGCACCAGGCACTGGCAGCCGTCACCATACTCGAGCGAATGCACACTATGATGCGACGGCGGCCGACCCCGGCGAGTCTCTTCCTCGATCGAATTCTTCAGGCAGGTACCTGGTTACGTCCGACCGTCCCGCGTCGCCAACGACCATCCGGCAGACACTGGCTACGGATCGGCAGGGAGTCGCCGATCTCGCCGTTGCTGAAAGACGCGCAAGTGCTGAGCTCGAAGGACGCGCTCGCCTGGAACTGGCCGGTGGTACGCGCGATCTTGCGATCGCGCGAGGACACGACGCGGATCCTGCACGACTCCGATCACCGTTTGTTCATGAAACGCCTGGTGCGCTACTTCAAACCGTCGTGGAACGGTTACAGCAGAGTCGAGCTGGGCACGAACGCGACGTTGGCGCGCGAGGCGACTCTCGCCGGGTGCGATCTACTCAATTGCTTGTTGGAGTTACACGAACCAGAGGGTGCGCGACTGCTGAACGAGCTGATCGGCGACATTGCCGAGCAGATTGGCAACATCTTCACCGCCGAGACCGCGCACGATTGTTTGTTCTCGCCGCGTCACATGTCCACTACGTGCTGCCAAAAGTACTTTCTGTTTTTGGGCCAGCTCAGTCACTCGGCTAAGGGTACGGTGATCCTCAAGAGCTTCAATTTACTGGAAAAACTGCAGGATCTCGCGTTAGCCACCAACCACGACTGCTACGTTAAGCTGATCGTCTCTAGCTTGGATTATACGCGAGAGGGTCCCAACAGGAAGATGCTGAACAAGATCATTTCCGAGGCGTCGTTGTGGAGCACGCGCCTATACGCCACGCAATTTCTCAGATTGATACTCCGTGCGCGAATGACGGACGCGGTGCATTGGGCGATGGCGTTACTCGCGGATAGACTGTCCGATTCCTCCACTGCTGTGGCGTTGGCGGCACTCGAGGCGTTGCACGAGGCCTGCGAGGAGACCGAATACCTGAAAGTGTTCCTGCAACAAGGCGGACAACAATCGCGCGACTGGGACAAATGGTTGGAGCATCTGGGCGACAAGGGATACTTGTTGAAGATTCGACTTTACTCCCTGCAGCAGGGCTTTGCCAGTCTCGCAGCACCATCGGAGGAACTGGAGAAGTGGATCGGACCCGGCGGCTTTGCCGAGAGGTATGTCGGTCTCATCGAAGAGGAGATACACGACGCGCTGACGCGTCGTCAGCGCGATGAGACCGGGAGCTACCAGAGGAGGACCACCAACATACCTATGGTGCCACGTGACATCTTCGTGCCGCCTCATCTGATCGGCCAACTAGCGCAGCACGATCTGGGAATACAGTTATTGCTGCGCCGCAATGTAATACAACGTTTCGCCCGAGTGCTTCAACGGTTCAAGCTGGAATTTGGCGGCCGCGACTCGGAATCCAACTCGCGGTGTACCAGGGCGAGCCGTCTGACCGCGGCGGCTGTCACGGCGTCCTCTACCACCGCCGAGGATGCATACGTGGCGTCGGAAGAGTCGGGCACCGAGGGCGAAGCCGTAGAGCAATACAGTCGCCTCGAGACAATTCTCGATGCCGAGATCATCGAGGGCGAGATCCGCGGTGACGCGCCGTGCCAGCTGCGGGCCGAGTCGCTGATGGAAATCCGTCGCAAGACCAGCGTGGACGATTCCAGACACACCACGCCGGAGCGCAGCTGGAGGATGGAAACCGCTGATTTGTCACGCGACGATTACTCGATGGGCCCGAACGGCGGCATTCTCAAAGTCAAGTCGGCCCTGTGGGCGCTCGGCCACGCCGGCACGTCCGTCGCGGGTGTGGAGCACCTCAACCACTTGGGCATCATCGAGATGATCACGTCCATGGCGGAGACATGTCCATATTACTCGGTCCGCGCCACCGCGATGTATGCTCTCAATCTGATCGCCACCACCCGTGCCGGCGCTGACGCGTTGATAAACTTCAATTGGCCATGCGTGAGACATCGTCGTGGCGATAACTGGCCCGTAGTACCACCCTCGGCCAGATATCCCGTACCGAGTCCAGTCCCCGTGCAACGGCATCATCGTAGTCTGAGCGACGGCAAGCCGGAACTACCCGAGCCGATCGCGCGCCGAACCAGAAATCGATCCGAGAGTGCAGCTACGGATCTCGAAGCGCGGCGATACGTTCTTCCGTGAGTAGAGCAATTAAAGACAAAAACTTGCGAGGAAAAAATTTGAATCTCAGAGTATCTTTTTTTAAGAATATATTAATAATTATTAATGATTATTATCCTCTTGTTTTTCAGAGAAAGAGGTGAAACTCCAAGTCCCGTTTCGAGTATACAAAGACTAAGCCAACAAGACGCTGAAGGATACGCGCGACTACGTAGTTTGCAACGTCATCGCAGGCCGAGTTACTCGCAAAGTAGTTTAGAAGTACGTAAACGATTCTTGAAATTAATTTAGTGGATTTAAAAAAATTTCTAATGAATCAGCACGACATCGAACTACGGCCTTTGCCCTCTTTTTGCAGATGTACAGTTTAGATGGCCGTCTCTCCTTGCAAAGCTTGTCGGAGTACGATTCGTCCCGCAGCTGGTTTGCGGAGAACGTGATCCTCACTCCGACGCCACCCCCACCGGAGAAAGACAATGAGAATTTATTCTATATAGGTATTTGCCTGCCGAGGCGGTTACTCGCGATCTTTCCTGAGCCACCTCAGCCAGCACAGCCAAGTATTCTCGAAGATATCATCAGGGCTGAGTTAGAAACGACGGAGATTGACGAGGAGTCCAGCTCGGAGTACGATGCGGATACCGAGCACTGCCGCGCTTGTCTAGTTTGTTATCACGGCAAGAGTAAAGATTCCGGCACCGAGCAGGACATGAAACTGCGAAGGTAATGAATATAATTACTCGAATAATTACTGAAAGAATATTTTAGCATTTATATAAAGGCGTGTGCGAAATCGTCGAGTTTTTTAATTTAATATAATTTTTTAAATTTAATTTGAAGAGAGGCAACAATAACAAATCTCATTGTCTTTCTGTAGAGACATACTTAGGTACACCCAACGGCTTGCAAATCCGGTGTGGTATCGTCACAGTCGTCAGGCGTTACTCAGACTACGGCAGCGGTATCCTGAGAGGTTTCAGGTATTTCGTCTTTTTTTTTTACATATCTTGTCAATGCGATATTTATTCTAATATTTCTGTCGCTTTCCGTTCGCAGGATACCTGTCTATTTTCAGATGTGGCTGCTCGCCTGAGCAGCTGCACGTACAGAATGCCGGCACGGCGCTTTCTACAAGAGTTGTTTCTAGATTCCCCGTTCGAAGCAGTAAGTTCACCCGGTAGACCGCGAGTAATTACCGCGACCTCCCGTGATGTCGGTGTCCGCGTCAGCGTTATTTCATAGACGTTGACGTGATATATGCGCGCGGAGCGGACGGAAGAAACTTCTGAAAATAAAAACTTAGACGCGCAGTCATTCGCGCGACGAGATTCATATCTATATTTAAACAGAGTGACTTTGCTTTTGATGCTATGTCAAGATCAACAACTATCTAGGCGCCTGTATTATCAATTTCCCGTTCGCGTTTTACGCTCGTCGTGCAGTCACGACTGATCGTGCATATTTTTCTAACTCATAGTTGGTACATAATATTTTTTTATTAAGCAAGTATTTTTTACCGTGAGACAATTCAATGCCACATTTTGCAGCTTTACACAGAACCGGTCCATATACTGAAAATACCGATCGGCACGGAGGAGATCCCCTTGCAATCACCTGTTCCTAGCTCCGAGGCGAGTTCTCGACAGCAGCCCGCCAGCCCCGCGGAGGGCAAGATTAACGGAAGACTTACTCTGACTGAGATACAAACGGCGCAGTTGGCATCGGTCGCTGAAGAGAGCACCGCTAGCGGCAACTCGTGCAACACGGCGCACCAGTGTAAAAAGAAGCCTCAGGAGGCCCTGCGGTCGGCGCAGGAGCGGCGCAGCGACGAGAAGATCATAGCCGAGATCTTGAAGCCGGAAGAGCGGATACGTTTGTCAAAGAGTTCCGATAGGTCGTTAAAAGTATCAGGTACAAACACTGCCATCAGCCTTGATTCGTAGTTTTGAACTTTCGATCGCTAATGTGTACATATTTTGTAACAAGAGATATATCCAATATATATATAAAAATAAAATTACCAACGTACACTGCCGAAAACAGATGTGTCCTTGTGTGTGTCTCTCGTTTCCTTCGTTCTTTCGCGTTGATTCAGGAGTGTTTAAATAAGACAGTATATGATTTAAAAAAGCAGGAAGCCTCAACAACGTAATCGAACGTACGTTTTACGCGAGGTCCCTTTCAGTTCGTCTCGTTCCCGATTCCTGACGAGAGCGCTGCATTATCGACGCTGTCCACGGAGTCACGATGAGATTTCTGGCGCCAGGCGGCGCGGCGGATCCCCGAGAGTCCCCGCCACGGATGTCACCGATCATTCGCGTCATTGCGCGTCGTGTCCGTGGTTATTTATTGAGGCGGCTGTAACGATACGAGTCCAGCGGCGCGAATTATCGCGATGACGATGACGGCGAGCGCCAAGCAGAGTTCCAAACGATCGAAATGGGCGTTAGATTTCGCCCACAAGTACGTAACCTATCGGCGACGGTTCTTGCGAGCGGGACACGTGTCGGCGGGACACGTATCTCGTTCACTGACGTTGACCAACTATTCGTATCCGTGCATTAAACATTTAGATCTAACGTCTGCCCGTTTCAGCTGCACTCTCTGCACTATTCCGCGATCTACATTTCTCATTTCCATGTATATAATAGTACGCGCGTCGCGTCACTTCAAATGCAGCAGAGCGCAGCGAGAAGGCCAGAAACTTGCTTGACGGATCATTGTTCTGAGCGAACTCTGATTGATTTGTCTCTCTTGCAGAACGAAACAAGACAAAAACGTGGAGATACCGTCTCCACCAGGATACACGCCCACCGGCTCCCTCTTTCACAACGTGGAGTACATGAGGGAGTCCGACTCCAATCATCTGATAATAAAAAAGTCCTGGGACCTGGCGTTAGGACCTCTCAAACAAGTGCCCATGAATCTGTTCATTATGTACATGGCTGGCAATTCCATCTCGATCTTTCCCATTATGATGGTCGGTATGCTCATCATCAGGCCGGTCAAGGCGTTGTTCACGCTTCAGCAGAGTGAGTATTCAAGCGAGAGACACGTGACACACCCTGACCACCTGATATAACCTGACGCACCTCTTCTCTTCTGTTCAGCGTTCAAAGTGATCGAGGGAACGCACGCGTTTGGACAAAAGTTCGTGTACTTCTTAGGACAGTTAGTGAATATCGCGTTAGCTCTGTACAAGTGCCAGTCGATGGGTCTGCTGCCGACCCACGCGTCCGACTGGCTGGCGTTCGTCGAGCCCCAGGCGAGGGTGGAGTACTCGGGCGGTGGTTTCATGTACATTTGATGCGAGGAGATCGGCAGTCAGTTGGCATCGTAAGTACTCGGCGCTTGACGATGGGCGATATCGTGGATAATCTAGCTAAGTTATGTGTTGCGTGTCACATTTAAATATTGTTTATTAAAATAAAAGTCTGGAAAAATAAGCGGCTTTCTCTTTGTACATTGAGTATGAATACCTATATGTATATGTATGTATATGTATATACATATATATGTACACAGGACGTTCCGTCGGGACACACTAAATCTCTTGCAACTGCATCGCACCATTAGTGGCATATATCATTTCTCTTCTGGTATCAGAAGCGATTAAAGGCGATCGGGGGAAGCGCATGATCGCGTTATGGTTTCTTCTTGTTTTCTTCCAGAAATTGCATCACTCGGTCGTATAGTTTTGCTGGCTCGTCCACTCGTGGTATCTGCAAAGGAAATCAGCTTCTATGAACCGCAAAGTATTCTCTAATTTAATTTATGTCGTATATGTATATATATGTGTGACTTTGAATTTCTTTTGAGCAAGTTGAGGAAAAGGAGCATTCGGCTATGACAGACAGCTACTGAATTATCAGTCTTTTTTTTTAATCAATCTATCTTATCAATTTCGTAGCGCGTACCTCGTAGTTCTGGGCCATGAATATTCCGACGTACACACCAATACCAAAAGTAACCTGCAAATTATACAGCGTTACGCATCTGCAAAAATTGCAAGTTATCTTACGTGTGGGTTTACGTACTAAAGAGCGGAACATATTGAGAAAATTTTGCGAAGCAATTTTCGTTGATGACGTTATGACGCTCACTGCCGATTGACATTCAGACAAAGTATAACGAAATCATATCCGTGGCTTGATACAGGGCATGAAATACGTGAAACTGTGACGGGAAAATAGGAGTCGATAGGTAGGGGATTGGTTACTTTCGTGATCACAAGTCCAACTAGGTCTAGTGATTTTGTAGATTGACGGCTTTCGTGTTCGTTCAGGAGAGCGAGGAACGCATATCTTATTTTTTTATATTTTTCGCTTTATTTTTCATTCATTGCTAACATTAAAAAAACTAAACTCTAGTAAGGTATTACGTAGTCGCATACAAGAAATAATATATTGTAAAATCGCTATTTATTAGTATATCTATTACTGCGCAAAACTTGGATAGTTATGAACGTGGAGCAATAATAAAAATTGAAAGTAGTTGCATATAACCGTAGTGAATTTTATTTATTACGTACAATTTGCCTTCAAAATATATGTTAAACATTAAGTCGAGTGTTAACGTAATCGTATCAAGACGAATAGAATCCTTATACACCGAGTGTTCGTTCTAATATAATAAATTCATACGATTCATATAGAGATAGTACACGTACATCTACTTCTTAAAGGATGAAATTATTTCTATCTCGCAAGAGAGATTTCGTTAAGAGACATTCAAAAATCGACGGGACTTAACGAACTACGAAAGCAAGTCTTCCATCATCTACAAAAAACCTTTACATACTGCGAGTGACTGACAAAACACAGAAATTCTAAAGTGAATATCCAAGAGAGAGAGAGAGAACAGTTTGATTACCTTGTTAACTTGAAAATCAGAGTAATACACGAAGTGTTACCGAGTTACGTAATAGTTGAGAACAAACAAGCGCGCCCACAAGCTCGCCACGTACGACTAAAGAAAATTGAGACGTGACTCGTAGAGATTGCGTACATGTATCTTCGATAAGTTCATTTGCTTATCGAGCGGACATTAAATCACGAGACTTAATACGCGTCCTCGTCGTCCTCATCCATAGCGTAATCGCTACCAACTCCGGAATCGGGCACGTACAGCGGACTGTGGAGCAAACAAATACAAACGATATTAGCACGGGGACAAAGAGAGATAACGGAACGACGCGTCCTCTGCCGGAGGAGATAGCGGCTTACTTGATCGCCCTGCATGTGAAAAATACGATGCGTTTCAGCTTCTTATTGTACATGAAATAATTGAACGACCACAAGCATCCGTCCTCTCCGAATGGGTCTGACGCGAAATCCGGATTGTAACTGCAAGGAAAAAATTATATGATGTATAATCTGCCTAATATTACAGAATGCGGATTTAACGTGTTATTATTTATTGTTTAAATTATATAGTACCTGTAAATATCACATTCGTCCAACGTTATTTCATCGTTGATTGCCGCCCACAGGCTCGAACGCAGCGTGCGATAGTGATCGCCCGCGGTAGCGCTGAGATTACCGTCCACGGCGTTCCTCATCCAAGTCGAACTCGGTTCTTTGCTAAACTCGTGGCTCTTGGCGTTCGAGAAATCATAATCCGAAAAGGCAGAGTTCAACGTTGCGATCAAATAAAACAATGTCTTCCTGCTGATCGTGTCACACAACGGACCGTCCTCGTCGCCGGAGATGCTGCGGCTGTGGAGGGAAAAACGTGTCAATACAAGCGTCAAATGAACTGAATGCTGCCGCAAATTTTGAGGCCTGCATTTCTTTGTGAGATACCTCAAGTATCCCTGAGCCGGAGACGTTCCCAGGGATGTCTGCGGCGGTGACAGAGCTTGTAAATCGTGTGGCGTGACTCCCTCTTCCGCGTTGAACCGTTTATAGTGCTGTTTCTCGATACCCGTCATTTTGCAAGAGTAACTCTCGATCCTGTAACGGTCGAAGATACAAATAACGAGAATGAAATAACGATGGAATTAATGCGAGGTAAGATGTCTGCCTCACCTGCCAATGATCTTGCTATCTCCTGTCTTGATGGACAAGGCAGTGTTTATGGCTTCCAAACGCGTGCTCTCCAACAGCTTCATCGTGATAACAATAACGGGTCTCTCTCTCCAAGTGTGCAAAAGAAATTCTGAGGCTTGGAGCTGTTGCTGAAACCGTTTGCGTTGACTCCCTCTTGGCCTGCCTTCTTCGCCTTACAATGTTGACATTCCACGGCCTCTGGAGCCCTTTATCGTTGCTCGCTGTTCAAAGCGAATCCCCGAATCTGTTTCCTTGAAAGTTTACGCTCGGGTCGTTCAGTACAAGCGAAACGTCAGAAAGCTTCTTCGACTTCGAAGACTTATCAGGTCGTTGGGCATCTCTTTTATGTGTATGAAAATTCCTTTCCTTTTCGAGTGCACGAGATTAATCGTCGACGTAGTGGTTTTCCCGGTTTCCTTACTGTACTTGCACATTACAGACGGCTAGTGAAGGATTTGAGGGAAGGTGATCGAGTTCTGACGACTCGTCGAGCGCGAGATTAGGCTCTCACCACCAGGGGAGATTCGCGGGCTTGTTTTCGTTTGCACTGACGCGATAGAGCGAGAGAGACGGACGAGAGCACACAGCGGGGGGGAGGGGACGAGAGAGAGAGAGAGAGGAAAACACACACACAGGCGTCGCGATAAAGAGACCCTACCTCGAGAAACAAAAGCGGGCCGCCGCTCTTGCCCTGCGCGACTCGGCTCAAAAATGATCGTCTCTCCGGCGAAGGCCGCGCGAAAAACGCACACACGTTTTATTCGAAGGACGACGGCGGGTTTCGCGATGATCGACAAAGGTCGAAGGACAGAGAGACCGACGGACGAACAGAGAGCGAGAGAGAGATAGAGAGAGGGGGAGAGACGTTGACTCTCGGTGGGAAGGTACGGGCTTCGTACACACGGAAGACGGCGAGGAAAAGCTTCTCACACGTAGCACCCGCTACTGACGAAAACAATCCATAATCACGGACATTGTTGTTCGCCGATCACTGTTAAATCACGTATATCAATTCAATCGCTGTCTGATCGGCGGCTCGTGCCTCTTCGATTCTCGTCGAACTCGTCTTCACGTCGAACGTCGCACCTCGATCTTACTCGCGCACGGGCCTGACCAGTTTACCAACTAACTGCGACTCGACTCAACCCGCATTCACGCGCACACGTACGTGTGTATGTATGCACTGGTCTCACACACACCACGCGGTCGGCTGTACGGTGTCGTATACAAGCGTCCTACGTGACAGAAATAGCGACGAGAGTACGAGAGACTCCGCTGCTGTCTCGCTCGCACGCTCGCTCGCGTCGATCCTCCGTCTCGCTCACTCGCTCGCCGTGGGAACACGAGCGCGCAGCCAATAGCGTTACGTCAGCGACGCGCGAGTGTGCGTGACGCGTCACGGCGCGCGCGAGCCCCGCGTACGTGTGTATGAGACCGTGACCGAGAGTTTTTTTCGTCCGAAACGAAAAACATTCGGTCTGGCGTCCGTCAAAACTGTAGCCTATTATATTACGCTTTTACTTACGCTTGAAATGAGATGATTGATGTTCGAAAGGAACATTAACTAAAATTAGCGCAGTGCTCTTATAAATATACGAGAGAATAATTGAGAACATTAGAAATTTAATAATAATAACAATTAATGCTTTTTCTTACTATCGACAATTATCATACTATTTTAAACAAGTTACATATACATGTTAATATGTATATATGTATGTACGCGTAACGAATCTGACGTCTGAAGTTGCAGCAATTTTGAATGTCGCAATGTGTGCCAGGTTGCTCAATACGTAAAACAGTTTGACCGTCAATTGTAAGTTGAATTTTCGTTCTTGTATAATACCTTGAACTTTTTGTTCAAGATTATACTTTTATTAAAATCAAAAATATTATTCTAGATATTTATTAGCCAATCAGATAAATAAGACTATCTCGCTAGAATGAAGAATGGACTACTAATATCGCTTGTAGTCAATGTAGTCTTCTACATTACCGACTGCCACAAGACTGATGGCGCGGACCGCGGAGTGATTTTCGGAGCTTGAGTTAACCTACTTACTTATGTTGTGATTTGAATGCAGTTTATATGCCAGTGTATGTAGGCAGAGATCGGCGGAGTGCGATTCCAATCTCGATTTGTGCAAGTGACAGGAATGTTAGAAGTTTGTTTTCACAATGTCTAAGCGAAACAGCGACTATGTGGTTACGGAGCACCGGGATTTACAGGTTAGTTGGAAAAATGTGATCACTCTTCACGTAACAATGCATTGTTCTCACAGAGAGTATAAAGCGTTAATAGAATGTTTACATGTACTTTTCTATGTCGTATTCAGGCTAACACCATGGCTATGGACGCGACCGGCAACTACGTTCTGTTAGCCGGGTAAGTGACTAATTGACGTGTGAAATTATTTAATTACTTGCCATTATTAATTCTCTATAGCGTAATAAATATTACTTGGAAGCTTGCATCACGAAACTGTCATGCACTATTCCTTTCAGGCGTAGATGCTTTGCGGTGAAACAACTGGACGAAGACGTTAACACGGTGAAGAAGTTCCAGCGGCAGAGTAAATACGAAGTTAGCTCTGCAGAATGGAATCCATCTGACCTGAACTGCCATTTGTGCGCAATTTCTGTAAGATATATCAAGTTGTGGATGTGATTACGCTGCTAGATGCATCCTGCTCTAGAATGACGTTTCCTTTTAGAGCAATACACGAATCGAGATACTGGATCTCAATGGGGCGGGAGGGTACGAGGTACAAACTATCCAGAGCCTGAAGGCACACACGCGCGTGGTCAGTGATCTAAACTGGCACCCCAAGGAGCCTGATATCCTTGCCTCTTGCAGTATCGACACGTTTATACATATCTGGGACATACGGGATCAGAGGAAGCCGTGTTTGTCTCTGTCCGCAGTTGGTAAGACGAGATACATATTCAGATAGTCATACTTGCTTATCAAGCAAGTAAGAAAAATATTGACTTGCACGTGTGCGTGTTCCCACAGCAGGATCGTCCCAAGTACGTTGGAATCCGTTGTTATCTCACACTTTGGCCACTGCGCATGACGGTGATATCAAGATATGGGACCAGCGGAAGGCGAACAGTCCTGTGCAATACATAACAGCTCACTTGACGAAAGTGTGTAGCTTTGTTACATCCTTTCAATAGCTTTGAAAGACTGACCATGTCAATAATTTTAGATACACGGCTTAGACTGGTGTCCGTTTCAACAAAATCAACTGGCAACATCGAGCCAGGACTGCACCGTCAAGATCTTCGACATCGTCAATCCGCGCAGGGCTGAGAATATCTTGACGACAAATTCGCCTGTGTGGAGAGCGAGATACACGGTAAATGAGCGAAGACAATTATTTGTTGTAAATATATAAATTAATATTTATTATAAATTTTTTCAGCCTTTTGGAGAAGGTTTGGTGACGATAGTAGTGCCGCAATTGCGACGGGGGGAGAACAGTCTTCTGCTGTGGAACACATCAAACCTGAGCGCTCCAATATACACATTCGTGGGGCATACGGATGTCGTGCTCGAGTTTCAGTGGCGACATCAGAAACTAGGTACACGTCGTCAAACTGTGCTAAGAAATTCCTCGTAGTACTATATTATAAAGCACGATATCGTAATCTTGTGATCTTGTCTTTACAGAGAATAGCGAATTTGAACTCGTCACATGGTCCAAGGATCAGTGTCTAAGGATATTTAAAATCAACCCTTTTATAAAAAAGGTGAGAATTCTATTTTGATGATTTTATAAGAAATATCGTACAAAAATAATAAAAAATTCTCTTCACTTTCCAGTTGTGCAGTAATGGCATGGAAGATGGCCTATCGGTTTATAGCCAGTACTCAGAAGAAAGCAATTTAAGTATGTGTAGTCGTTAAAAACGTATTGCAATATAATAAAATTATATCTAACTTTTAACTAATGTTGATGTGAATTTTTTCGCAGGAACTCTGCAGTCCGTTCAGGAGCTGCAACTCAACAGTTCGCAAAACGAGCCCGAGATCAATTACATAACGACCAAAGTGGACGAGCCAGTGCCGCAAGTTGAGGTTGCCAACCAACCGGATAACTCCAAGAAGGTCTCGTCACCCACTCAACCAAAGAGTCTGCAGCAGGAATTCTCCCTGATAAACATGAACATACCAAATATAGAGGTAACGATATCGCTTCGCGCGGGACGCAAGATGAATTAACGACGATCAAATGATAATTTGAAATCGATTTTTTCGATCTAGGTGAACGCGATGGACGCGGCGGAGAGGAGTTGCACGATAACTGCGTGCACGAAAAATTACAATGTGATACTGAAGGTGAATTTCCCTGTAAATTATCCGTACAGCGCGCAGCCGACATTCCAGTTCTGCCAGGGCACGTCGATCGACAACGCGACGATGAACAAACTGCTGAAGGTCCTCACGCAAACCGCTCAGCATCGCGTCAGGAAGAACAGGTCATGCTTGGAGCCGTGTCTCAGGCAGTTGATCATAACTTTAGAGCAAGCAAGTTTCGAGTTTTCGATTAACGAATTAACGTGATGCTGCAGCAAGAGTCTAATGTCTTCGTGTTCCGCAGACCTGCAAGAAGGACGAAGACGAGAACAGTCACTTGGTGTATCACATGCAGAACAATGGCGACTTCCTCAGCTCGCCCACCATCTGTGCAAATTATCAGGACTCCTATATACCATTTCCCAGAACGTCCGGCGCGAAATTTTGTTCCGTGGGTGCGTACACGTTCAACACGATCTTTTGACACTTAATAGATTTTTCTAATCGTCCAAGTGTCTTGGTGTCAGGTATCCTCGTTTGTTTCGGCCGTCCCTCGTACGCGAGAAAATCGTTGATGAAACCGGGAGACGCGACGCCCAGGGCACTGTCCGCCCTAGACAACAGCATCGGCAACGGCGAATCCTTCATGCACATGTATCGAAGTCCCTACGTGCCGAGCAACGACAACATCTCTATCAGCTCGTACTACTTCCCAGATCGTGTAAGTTGACATGTACACTCGGGTTAATCAACAGAACAAGAGTGATATAAATTAGAATTACAATTAATTTGTCAGTTTCTGTAGAATTCGAAATGAATCTTCGTTTTGAAGTAGATTTTATTTAAACACGATTTTTAAATCAGCAGAAAAACCTCCGACGCAGTATGCACGGCACGAATAGAACGCACGACCGATCGTACTTCAAGAATTCTCACCCGATGGTCATGATATACGATGTCTCGTCGTTATTCTTCGTCAACAAGGAGCTCGCCGAGAAGTACACGTAAGAGCGATGCTATATTTATTATATATTACTCGAGCGTCGTTTTGAAAATTAAAAATCCTACGAATATATTTTATTTTCTTCTGTAGAATCAACACCGCCGACATCACGACGATGTGTCAACATAACGCAAACGTAGCTGCCACGTTGGAACGGTCCGACCTGGTCCAGACGTGGTGTCTAGCTGGCCTGATAATTTCCCAGACGCTTCCCAGTAGCGAGCAGAACTCGTACCAGTCAGGTCAATCTGCCGACATCGACGCACCTTGGCCCCTGCATCCGTGGGGGCAAAACTTAATTCATTCCTTGTAAGCAACGTGTTCTTTCTGGCTTATTATCTTAATCGATCGATTGACGAAAATCGTGATGCATTAATTGCTCATTTCATTATTCCTTCAGAATACAGCATTACGCTAATCAGTCCGACGTTCAAATGGCCGGTATGCTGAGCTGCGCGCTTAGCCACCGGTCGGAGAATACGGAGGCGGTGCAAACCAGACTGAGCAACAGCAAATCGGTGAACGTCAGTGTACGTATAAAATTCTTACGAGACAGCAATACGAGAAGCGCGTCGAGCCGCGTCGTGCGCCAATCGAGAATTTCTCCTGGCATGGCGTGGCTAGCACCCACCCGCTGCAAAGTCGACGGGAGAAATAACGTAGATGATAAGCAGCAACGGTCACACTCTCGTCTTCTGCGACACGAATACGAGTATTTACAGTATATTTGGGTTATAAGGATGGAGACCTTTATGCACAGCACGTATCTCTTTCTTCCGATGCACGAGGGAATTACGCTTAGCGTTTTCACTTAGCGGTGTCTGATGCAAATCTGTGTAATGTGTGATAGTCGCAAGTACGACGGTATGGTATGCGCATAGATTGATACCGTAATCGATATTCAGCAGTGTGATCGATTATTATCGATCACACGATCGGCGCTCACAGGAGAATCTTAAGAACCACGCTCGACAAGCTTTTGAGTTTAATTTTTAATTTCGTCTGCGTTATATGTAGCAAATTAAAATACTATACCGGCGTATCTCTCTCTCTCTCATTTTTTATGTCACTTAACTGCGCATACATACATACACACACAGCTAACGATGCAATGTTACGTTTGTTATAGAGGCTTTCCACAGGAAAATGGTGGTTGAAGGTAAGACCGAGTCGGTACTAAAACGAAGCATTTTGGATTTGTATCTGGTTCTTAGGACTCTCTTTTATGTTGTCGATAACGTGCATTCGCCTCTCAGCATCGGACTGGAAGCATCGCTATGCCACCAAGTGTGCAGATTTGTTCGCCGATCCGTCCGATTAGGATGTCGATACGCAAATCTTGCATTAATCGCTTGATCAGTCGATTGATAAGAAAAGCAAAAACGTAAAAACGATTGTTGCCCGCAACAAATCGCAGTTGGTGGTGCGATATGTGCTGTTTGTTGTGATTAATTACATACATACTGTCTCATACTGACAAACACAACTACGTGATCTGTGATGGTATTATTCATAAACAATATGAAGGTTTATATCTATACTACTAATATTCATCCTCTGCAGTCGATAGCCGTTTAAGTATGTATCCTTCATTGATCGAAATTAATTTCTCGTAAGTAGATAATGTACGTCTAATTTTTTCGAAAAAGTTCATGAAATTAATTTTATTTAAATGAATTTTTGCATCAATAAGAAAGATAATGTCTTCAGTTATATTTTATTATATTTTGTTTTATAATTTTCTTTAATAACATCCGATTGGCATCTTTCTTGAACTTTTTTTTGTTAAAACGGATTAAATATTCTTTACTGCTATAGCTTTCATTTCATCGAAATATAAGTTTGTTAATCAATTTCTTTCCACATAAGCCAATCACGTAACCAATCTGCAATAATTCCATAAAATTAATCCAATCATGTTACGTAAAGGAATAGCCTGTTTTAATAGTTAATAATAATTTTAAACTCCTTATCGAGAATATTCTGGCATCCAAACGCAACGGTAAAATTGCCGGGAATATTCTAGCTTCGGCGAGCGCAAAGATTGCAATGATAAAAAAATAATGTAGATTAATAATACAGATTGTTGTTTCTTTGCAGCCTGGTGGTTCACCTTATCACACGATACACTTAGCGGACACCACGCTGGAAGGATGGAATTTTCAGAATCTCAAGCAGCACCGATCTAACTCGTGGTCGGAGTCGCTCGACGACTTGAAAATCATTCAAGACTCGTTTGGGGACTCGGCGAAGAACATTAAGTACGTTGCGACAATCCAATGCTCGAAAACCACGCGTAAAGAAAACTGAAAAATGTTTCGATGACTTTTGAGTTTTCGCGTTCCGAAAATCTAGAATACGATATCATTGAAAATGATCTGTGCAGGTTGCTCGACGAGAAGCACACGGCGCTGTACGACGGTTACAAGAAAGCGTATGCCGAGGCGTTGCACAGGTGGGAGCTGTTGGATGATCGAGCTCAAGTACTGAAACATTTAAGCGCCTCGTTGTGCGACCTGCAGAAGGGCGCCGTTGAGCTGCAATGCGAGTGCCGAGTCTGCGGCAAGATCAGCCGAAGTCCGCAGTGCACGAATTGCAAGGGATTGAGTTTCCAATGTATAATTTGCCATATCACAGTCAGAGGTTGTAGTTTTTTTTATCATGATCAGATGTCTTTTATATCTTCAGAGAAGCTAAAAAAATTCCTTTGTTAAATCTAGGTCCAAGCAACTCGTGCATATTCTGCGGCCATGGTGGACACATTCAACATCTGGCAGCATGGTTCGCCAAGGAGACAGTATGTCCGACGGGCTGCGGTTGTCACTGCCTGCAAGAGAACTCGGTGCTGTTTAAGATATAAATAGCGTAAATAAAATTATAGATAATTATGGTCTGTGATAGTTGTTATTGGAAGAGAAGTAAAATCTTTTTTGCTCTACATATGCCTTGATAGTTTTCTGTCACATCACTCGAAGAAACGACGGTTGAAAAGAATTTGAAGAATTAGATGCAGGTTTTTCTTTAACCGAGCTAGCTAATTATTTGATGTGTTAATAACACGTACAACGTCATCTAGAAGAAAGACTTTAATGTTGTCCCATTCCAATATAAAAGCTCGTTGTGATCACAACAGGAACACGATTCGTCATTGTACAATGATCTACCGCGAGGCTTCGCACGCGAGTAAGCGCCAACGATCGACTAGTATCGGTAATGATCGGGCTTGTAAGGTCCGTCCACGGGCACGTCTAAGTACTTGGCTTGCTCCGCCGTCAACGTCGTCAGTTTCACGCCCAGATGATTCAAGTGCAACGCCGCGACCTCCTCGTCCAATTTTTTCGGCAGCATGTGCACGTCGACCGAGTACTGATCCGACTTCGTCCAGAGCTCGATCTGCGCGAGCACCTGGTTCGTGAACGAGTTGCTCATGACGAAGCTCGAGTGGCCCATCGCACAGCCCAGGTTCACTAAACGACCCTCCGCCAGCAGAATGATGTGCCTGAAACGACGATATGATTCACTCATCACGTGATACTCGACTCGCCTCAGGTTTCGGTCAGGTTTTCCACGCGTGTACGTACCTGCCGTTCTCCAATCGGTATCTGTCCACTTGTGGCTTTATGTTGATCTTCTCCACGGCGTTCTTCTCCAGCCACGTGACGGCGATCTCGCAATCGAAGTGTCCTATGTTGCAGACGATGGCGTCGTTCGGCATGCTCATGAAGTGCCGGCCCATTATGATGTCTTTGCATCCCGTGGTGGTCACGTAGATCTGGCCCTTCGTGGACGCCTCCTCCATTGTCGTCACCTAAACATTACGTTAAACGATTAGCAAACGATGATTTCAAGATATAATTTGACATAATTTTACGATCGGATTTCTTTATCGATGATACCGACCTCGTATCCTTCCATGGCCGCTTGAAGTGCGTTAATAGGATCGATTTCCGTGATGATCACGCGACCTCCGAGGGCTCTCAGGCTCTGTGCGCATCCTTTGCCAACGTCCCCGTATCCAGCCACCACGCACACCTTGCCGGCGATCATGATGTCGGTCGCTCTCTTGATGCCGTCTATCAGCGATTCCCTGCATCCGTACAAGTTGTCGAATTTGCTCTATTGGAAAAAAATGTGCATAAATTAAATTAAGAATAAAGTTATTTCTTCGACGTTGCGATCCAATTAAATCTCGAATGCTTTAGAACACTTTCTATCTTTTTTCTTCTCTGAAATATTATAGAAAGACGGAAAGAAATTGTCCTAAATCTATCAATTGTCGAAAAAATGAATCTCAGAGGCCAACACATGACGATATACTTGTGATTTGCTCATTCCTCGTATCTTTATTTCATCACTCATGACTTATCTATTTTCTCGTTTTTTACTTACTTAAGATAAAGTGATTGCGTTAATATATATGCAATCTACGCGTATATTAACGCAATCAATGTATGTCTCAAGTAATAATACGAATAATAATTATTTAAATAAAATAAAATAATATATAATTGTTATAGTTCGAAAATATTTTTTCTACAAAATATAAAATTTAGCGATAAGTTCTACTTTAAGCTCGCTTATTTAGAACTTTGCTCACGAGCATAAACGAACCTTTGTTACGGAATCGTTGACGTTAATCGCCGGCACCTTGAGCGTACCCTCCTTCATCATGCGGTAGAGATTGTGCACACCAGTAGTGGTCTCCTCTGATAATCCGCGACATTCTTGGAGATATTGTGGGTACTTGGTGTGCACGAGATTTGTCAGATCGCCGCCGTCGTCGAGAATCAAGTTGAGCGGCTTACCGTCCTGGAAAACGAGGGTCTGCTCGATGCACCAGATGTACTCTTCATCTGTCTCCCCCTTCCAAGCATATACTGGTACTCCACTCTTCGCTATTGCCGCCGCCGCGTGATCCTGCGTGCTAAATATATTGCAGGACGACCATTGCACCTGTAATAAAATTTTATTACAAGCCTGTTTTTCGAAAATTCGATTTTCCTGAGCAACAATATTTTAGAATACTGATTGGTAATTTTTTTAGATAGTGTTTACGACGTGTTTGCGTGAGGAGAACGTTGATAAAGAGAATATTGTTGCGCAAGTGCATTATCTTGTATTATCACACGTATAATTCTTCAGAATATTTGTGACACATTTACTCGAATATTTTCTAAAATATTAAAAAAAAACAATTAATTCTTGTGATTAAAATAGAAATAATCTACATAGTTCTACTCTTTATGTATATATTTAGTCCATCACTTTTGATAAATGGTATTCGCGTAAAATTAAATTTGCATATTGATTTATATGCCAGAAGGAAATTTAAAATATAAAGAACCGACTTTTACATAAATTATCTTCTTATTGAAAAATTCTCAGTAAAGTTTTCCAAGTCAATGAGACCGCTTTTTGTATAAAAAAAACTTCTTATGTAATACTTCTTTTCCATATTACATATTAACTCCGTTGTCAAGTGCCACGATATATAAAAGTCTATTATCATATGTCATTACGATTGGGATCTTGCACGTCACTAAAAAAACCTCTTTCGATACACGGCTAAATATGCATTAACTTATTTACAAAAAGATTACGACATTTACATAGGTCAGAGTCATCGGTGATAACATTCACAGAGGTTTTATCTTCACAGGCCTCTTTACCAATATGCACAAATGGTAGCGCAAGGTTTCATTGTTGTGAACAGTTACTATTTGTTATTAGATATTAACATATTGCGGAAGGAGATATCTTGCATTTCATATTATGCACATAATTTTAAAATAATTGTTGAAAATAAGTATTTAACATGACAATGATTTTTTAACTATTAACAACTCAAATAATTTAAAGAAAAAAGAAAAAAATTTTTAGAAAAAGAAGCTGGCTGTTGTTGGATATAGTTAGCAATATAGAAAAATGTCTAGTCTGCAATGTGTTAAGTGATAAATTATTGTATATATAATTATATAAATTAGATCATGCGATATTCACCTCCGCGCCGAGCTCCAGCAGAGTCTCGATCAGCACTGCAGTTTGCACGGTCATGTGAAGGCAGCCAGCGATCCGTGCACCTTTCAGCACCTTTGATGGTCCATATTTTTTCCTGATAGCCATGAGACCTGGCATCTCGTTTTCTGCCAGAGTGATCGCCTTGCGACCCCATTCTGCCAGGGACAGATCAGCTGTGGACAATAAAAAGATTTCCTCCCGATTATCAATTCGATGTTTGTCTTTTGCAAGTCAAGTTAAGCAAAAATCGGAAAATTTAAGTTTACATAATTTTCTAGTTTAACACGTGAGCATTTTGTCATCCACTACATGCGACAATCTGTCACAGATTATCTGTGGAGAAAATATCGACATTTCAAAACGGCCGGCACTTGACGCTGTCGAAACGAGCACGTGTGTCGATAGTCGCGTTATTCTGAAAAGGAGCTATCGTTCGGTCGTTCTTCCGCGCGTTTCTCTGGCTCGATACTTACCGACTTTGTATGTGGGTTTCATGGTTGTGCTGCGTTGTGCTTAGACTGGCGCGTGCGAAGCAAATGGAAGCGAGCTGGCACAAACGGCATATAATAACCAACAATAACCTATGCGCGGATACGCCGGCACTGCCGTTGCTGGAAAGGTTAGAAGGAACGTGGAGCCAATATGGGTGAACGCGTCATCTCACATCGACCTATCGATTCGAGATTCGATTATCGCGCATTCGATGTTGATGAACGATCGTTTGAATTCGCTACAGTTACTGAACTTCCTCGCGCGAGAGTGTCACGGATCCGGAGCGGCCGCAAAAATATCGTTTGCAGGTACGTTTACGTATTCGTTTGATGTTTGTAACAAGCGATATCAGTGCTGGTATAAACGCTAAATATAATTTGCTCCATCTTATATTCGCTTGCGTCGTATATTTGCGGTTATATCGTGGTTTTGGCGTTGGACGAGATTTCTCAATCAAGTCGCCATGATACATTAGGAGGCAATAGCAGAGGCAATATTATGCAGTTTATTATTTAAAATCCATCTCTTGTTGCGATTCAGAATAAAATGTGATGATGTGAGGATCTTTTTTTGTATTTTATTTCTCACGTTATAAGGTCTTTAATTTAATTCTACTTTAATTAAGAAATTTTAGAACGGGATGCATATGAAATCAGTGATAGTAGTTGTAATGACAAAATGGCGCTTTGCAATTATGTCATAAAAATGAATAATATTTTTTACAAATTATTAATATTTTTAATAAGCCTATTAATAATACGTTTATTTATATGTAATTTAATAATTTAATAATACTATTAATACTTATTATTGCTAATTTAGTAAACACGACTTAACATGATTTATTTTTCAAGTAATTTATTATTTGTTTTCTAACAATAATTTCACACTTCATGGCGCTTGACATAATATTAGCCGTGCAAATTAATTAATTCAGTGATTTCATTTCTCTGTATATGCATGTAAAATGATATATATTGTTTTACAGTGAGATGGCGCTATTTGTCTATGTATGTATTTAAAATACTACATAGCTTCATAGTGAGATGGCATTACTAGTCCTTGCAAGGGCCTAAAGGGCTACAAGGTAATGCATAAATATCTTCTCAATTCAAGATTCTACAAGATAGATATATAAAATTTTAGGAATAATTTAGCTTAAGGGAAACAAAAATTTTAAAAATAACATCGATGTAATTGAAAATCATAAAAATAAATAATCTTGATATCAAAGGTTAAATAAAACACAGACAAGTATATTTTATGCTATGTGTTATGTTATATGATAGTTTTCCATTTTTTACGCATGAATTACCGGAGAAAGTTTCAGTTTAATATACGAATATAAATCACACGAGTGCTGTAAAATCGCGAAGATATCCCATCAATGTCAGATCCTTCTAACGAGTCCTCACGCATCTAGATTCCTGCCACCGGACCCGCTGGGTGTCCTCCGCAATCCGTTGCTTCCGGTGCATGATTTCTCGGAGCTTCTTCAGCAGGATGAAATTATCCCTGAGAATTCGCGTCTGCCGTTCGCGCTCCAGCTGCGACCTCTTCGCATTGAATAACACGTGAGGTCTGCCCTGTGGAGGGTGTACATCCACTGCTGGCCTGGCCGTCTTCACCTGTGGGCAAAACGAGGTAATCACTGTGAAATATACCCTAACACGGCATTGCAGAGCGTGACGAACATGACCATTCTATAGAAAATAGTACTTAACTAGTTGAACAAGTGTTGACCCAACTCTCATGTCATAAAATTGTCTAGTACAATTATTTTCTTTTTAATATATATTTTTAAATCTTTTATATATATTTATATATATTTATATAAATTTGACATACTTTAATTTTCTATAAAAAAATATAACTATAAGTGACAAGATTTCCTTTACTCTTACGAAATATTAAGCATTACGAACATTAAGCTTCCGCTAAATTTTTAGAGCTTTCTGACGAAAAAAAATTGAGCGATAAAATATTAATCGCAATTACATCAAAAACTAAATTTATAATTTACGAGTACTCACTCGAGAACGATGATGCTCGTACGCTCTGCGTCGCCAGGAAGATTCATCCTCGCTTCGTATCTCTCGTCGGGTCGACATCCTGCATATTTGATCGCATGAGTTTTGCGCGTGTTTACACGATATAGCCTGAATTACAAGTTTCTCTGGCAACGGAGACGTTCGCGACGCGTCACGATATTGATCTCCGTCGCTTTTCGACACGCAGAAAATCTGGCGCGAAGAGTCAACCGAATATAATTTCTGCAATTGAAAATATCCGAACAACATCAATTGTCAGACTTGAGAGAGAGAGAGAGAGAGAGAGAAAGACATTACACTTATTAAATTATAAAACTAATAAAGTTATTTTACATAATAATGATGGAGTTATAGGTAAATGTCAGTATGTTGAAAAAGTCTTCCAAGTAACTTTTCCAATATGGATCAAGTTTTTAATATTGTAATTCCAGGTAGAAATAAATAAATCTAGAATAATTTTGATTTTTTGAAATCAGAGAGTTTTAGAACTAAGAATAAAAGAAGAGATAATATTCCTGAAAGATATGATATTCTCTTTTGGGTGGAAATACGAGATACGGGAGAAAATATTTTATGAATATTCTTGCAATGTGTACATATTACACATACACTATCTGCAAAATGAATGAAGAGTTAATCTCTCGAGACGACATAGGAAAACGAATCCGCATTAAGCCATGTTCTTTGCTCTTCTTGCTCGAGCAACGTTTTATACACATATTCAACAATGCGTTATACGCACGCACGTGCGCACGTGTGCATAATGCGTGCACTTCCTCCCTTCGAGTAGAGTAGTCCTTCTAGGAAGCTGCGATTGGCGAGACTGCTGGACCAATAGTGCGCGACGAGAGGCGGAGATTTGCTCTGCTCGATCGGGACGCGCGCGTGAAATTCCTTTTGCTACGCTTGATATTCATGTGAAAGATATTCATGCAAAAGATTTGCGTATTTTTGTTCGAAAAGATCTATATTTTGTTCTTTTTCCGATTAGTTCTGTGCTATTTATATTGTTATTTGACATATTGCCTAGAGTTCTCGATGATTTAAAATTCGTTAAATCAATAAATGAAAAAGTTCTAACCATTAAAATTTTTTTCTTTTTCCGAGGAGTTCTGTGCTATTTATATTGTTATTTGGCATATTGCCTAGAGTTCTCGATGATTTAAAATTTGTTAAAACAATAAATGAAAAAGTTCTAGCTATTAAAATTTTTTTCTTTTTCCGAGGAGTTCTGGGATATTTACATTGTTACCAGAGTACAACACAGGCGCGCGCTATTTTATTTTTCAATATTAATAATGTTTTCGAATAATAATATTCATCTATTATTTATTATATGCACAATTATCACACTCTACCAAATTGTTAACCTCCACGCGAAGACAGACGCGCGATGGTAATCTAAACTGAACATAACGCACAACGCGAATCGAGATAACTAATCAGCGTCGCGGAAAAGAGGCAACAATGATTTCGATTTGATTTAACACGGCTTTTTTAAGAGTGGAATAATAATTATTATTATATAATATTTTGAATGTCTATTTTGTGCACACTGTACCACATTACTTGCAACGGAAAAACGACGAAATTCTTCTTTTTACGACGTAAAAGAGAAAGTAGGGATTCTTGTCTTGTCTTGTTTTCAAAAAAGCCATAAAGCAAGGCATAGAATTACTACCTGAAAGAATGAAAAGATTTAGAAAACTGCGTAATTTAATGGTCGAGAATTTGTCGTACTATTTACAACAAAAAAAATACTTTTTGTAGTTTCTCAACTTTTTAGTTATTCTTTGGTATTTTCTTTTTTATTGCGCGACTTTTCGTGAACTGAAAAAGTCGATAAAACGTGTTCTGCTATAAAGAATAATTACAATTAGTAAACTGTGAATTATATAGTTTAATTTCGCTGATCGCTTCATCGGTTTTCTAGTTTTACAATACAAGGAAACATATTTATTTATTTAGAACGTCAGAACGTTAAGATTTATTGACATCACGTGTTAATCGCGAGGAAAATGACAGAACGGCAAAATTAATGGCAAATAATTGATGTTGTACGCGTACAATCGTTGATGCTCAGCGTCAGAGAAGAGTCGCGACATAAAAAGGGCCAAAGGGGGGGGGTTATAAATGTGTGTGCAAGTATTCGTGGCTGGTAAGGATATGAATCGCGCGCTCGCCGGCGCGTTAGGCCGTTGATCGTTGATCTTAATCGCGCGGGGATCCTCGACAATGATCCTCTCAAACGGATGAGCACCACCACTCGAGAAAGAGAGACTCGATGAAGATCTCTGCCCTCGAGGGGATACATGCGTTACACTACCTAAATAGGGATCTCCGGGCCGAAATAGATGGGTACCCTTCGCCTCATTCTGCACGTACGTTCTGTGCTTCTCTATGTCGAAGGACACCGTGCCGACTAATCCTCACATATACTGATATACCGTTATTATTATCGATGACACTACTCTGTATACCTTTGTTCAAGATTCTTGTGTCCAAATGATTTTATGGCTGTTTTCGAATGGGACACGGTGAACCTAATGGCTAAATGGGAGGTTTGACCTTTCCGCACAAAACTATCAAAACACCCGAAAATTCCTGAAAATAATAAAAGTTTCTAATTTCCTTAAGTTTCCTTTTTTCAAGGAAATCGTTAGAGACTCAAATAAATAACAAAAAGAGATGAAAAATATATATAATCATTTTTTGCACATTTATCGTGAATGGACGTTCCCGAAAATTCATGAAGTATCATTGAATATCCGAGACGCTTTTTGTTCGCGTCTTTTATTAAGGATCTCGTATGATTTCTCTTTTTTCCACTCATTTCGTCGATTTTAGTCGAGATTGCAGAAAAATAAGAGACGCGCTGAATCCAAATGCACGAAGCCTTTTTTCTCGTCTCCATTTATAAAATCAGCTTGTCGGACGAGCTTTCACCCTTGGGCGTGCAATCTCTCGTCGCTTCGGGTACCAGCTTCGGAGGGTTGAATCAAGAACCAGGCCGGCTGGCTGGCTGATCGGCCACCGTGGAAGCCCGTGATTCACCGGCAAGGGGGAGAGCGGCAGAATGGAGGGGCGGTCCGGAGGCGTGTCCAGGTTTTCAGGCATCCGTATAGGGGGGCTCCGCACGTTTTTCGAGCTTCAGTCTCCACTGAGACGTGACACTGCACGGTTAGTTGTCGCGAGTGAAAGATCCGAGGAAGATTCCTGTTCAGGCGAGATTTTCTCGAGGAGCGATCTTCCTCTCTCGAGACAATCGATCTCGTGTAATCCGCGAGTACAGTGGTGAACAGTAGTGTCGTCCACGTGACGGACAGGTGTCTTCGTTTTCGGATAGAAAACGGAGGATAGGAAAGAAATTCGGATAATCTGCAATTGTCAGAATGATGCATGCTATGAGCGAGCACGGCGTCGGTGTGCTGCCGTTCGATGGGATAGGGTTGTATGAACAGCCACGACCACCCCGGTTGGTGTTCAAGATGCCACGTGTTGTTCCTGATCAGAAGGCCAAGTTCGAGAGCGAAGAGCTTTTCAGGCGATTGAGCCGCGAGAGTGAGGTGAGAGAAGCTCAAGTTTCAAGCGTGAAAAATGTCTCGATGATCTATTATTTATATTAGATCAAAATTTTCGTTGGTTGTTTGATTTCCTTGGATATCAGTGTATGAATGTCAAGCTCGAGATCGCAGCAAAACAGGTCTTGCTGGCAAATATTTGTATTTTCTTGGAACTTTTCGGTCATCAGGAGAATTTGATAGTCGACGATCTCGTGGAATTATAATAATTTTCAGATCTACGCGATTTATCGGATCCTATAATTTTGTAGCAATTTTGTGGTAATTTAATCCGAGCGAATTCACGTTACCCAGCTCCTTCAAATGCAATCGGCTTTATTTCTAATGTCTACATTATCTCCTAGTTGATTATTTTAATCAATGCTTTGATTTGGTAAATTCGTTTATATATTGGAAAATCCGAAATTACTTATTATAAAATCCAATATTTATTTCTAGTAATGCGACGGAAATAATCAGAAAAAATGATGATTTTCTAGAGAATCCCATGCGATATTCATTATACTCATTCTTACGTTCGTGTAATACCGCAATGACTCTATCAATTAATTATAATGAATGGTTACATTGTCATCAGTTTCTTTTTTTTACCGCTTTTTGCTAATTATCTTATTGGACACTGTGAGAAATGTGTCTCGACTTACGTGGCGCAATACGTAGTGAGAAATTTTAAAGTGATAGTAAAACATTCCTCAGAGTTGTTGCGCTGACCCGAAATATCATGCCATAGGAATGTCGTTTCTTCTTCGAATTTGTGTAGCCTTCGAATCACTCTGGAGCGACGAATTAATATTCTACATCCGTTTCGACTTTTAATAATGGTACTTCTGCGAATCTGGAAGTTTGGGGGAGGAGAGAGAGAAAGGGAATCATGGAAAAAGTTTTAAATTCAAGATAGTCGAGAATCCCGTGATCCTATGACAATGATTGCTGCTATTGTATCGTTTAAATGCAGTTATCCAAAAATGATAAATTTTATTCTATTTATTATAAAATTGTTAAAAAATAACGATACTAATGACTTTATCGTTAAGAAAAGAATCCTCACACTAAATCTACTCCAGCATTACGACGTTTACGATAGAGTAGTTGATACCGAAGATAGCGCTTTTCAAAGCACATTTTATTCATATAAAACCGCCTGCTCTCGAAGGATATTAACACAAAATCTAGAGAATTATGTAGAAACGAAATATAAGAAGCGTTAAAATTTATATATTACTTAAAATACTTTGATGCCTTAATACTGGAAAATTTCCCTGTTTGTTATCTTCTATGTATTATATAAGTCTTTGTACATACATTGATGGTGAAAGTACAATTTGTTTTTTTCCTTTTGCAGGTGAGATACACAGGATACAGAGACCGGCCGCTTGATGAACGGCAAGTACGATTTCAGAATGGTTGTCGAGAGGGCCATACTGAGATCGCATTTGCTGCGACTGGCACCAACCTTCAGCTGGTTTTCGGTAGCGCATCCGGGAACTACTCCGTCGACCCATGCGATTGCGACTTTGACAAGGAACACGGCAAGGTAAGTTACACCTTTCTTTTGTCAATCGTGATCGTTATAAATCTTCTCTACTCATCACAGTGAACCACAAATGATCCTCATTATCCGGTTTAAGAGCTTAAATCTCTTGCCATCCCTTCTTTTTCTCTCCCTTACATTTACACAAAATTAAACTAAATTAATGAATGAAATGGAATTTACAACGCGGGAAGATTACGAAGAAGAGATTCGTAAAAAAAACTGCTAATTTAGAACTTTACGTGGAAATAAGTAAAGTCTTATTTTTTTTCTCAAAATGCAATTTCAGAAATTAAAAGAACTCTTGTCGCAAATTTATGAATATTGCAAAGTCGTGGAAAATCGTGCGTGCGTAGAATTACCGTGATCTTTGTTAGCTCGTTTCAACGTGAAAGTTGGACGACCGTATAAATTCGGGAACTAGCGCTTTTTCAACGAAGCAATCATAATTGGACCGTATCAGACAGCAAATTGGGGTCCGCTAGGTATGGTCTGGCCCTAACAACGTTTATTTTCCACGTGTGTGTCCGCAATTTGGCATTGGTTGGTCTACTGGCACTTCTTGGACAATGCCGTCGGCATGTCACCCCCGCATCCGGTTTTCAGGAAATTCCGGGCCTCTCTCTGCGGGGGATCTATTCCTGTTTGAACCACCATGAGTTAAACCAATTTATCTTCGGTCCAAGCGAGCAAATTTGCCGTTTGACTATTGAAAGCAACAATTTGATAAGGTTTAAATGTTGCGCAATAGGAATTTTCGAAGGGCTGAACATGACGCAAATCGAAAAATATTAATGATTAAAGTTAACGAATGCAAAGTGTTGGAAAAGTATTTACTTTTAGCATTTTATTTTAAAACTGTGAGCGCTATGGCGTTCCTCTTCTTCCGACTCGCCGACGGCTCAAATCTCATACGCCGGCGCCGCGGCCGACGCCTCTCGGCGTCGCCATCGCGATCGATAGCGGCGTCGTCGCGACGCCATTTTGCACGCAGTGTGCGCGCTTTGACCCCTTTGCGAGAATCTTCCCTTCTGTATTTCTTTATATATACTCTTTTTCACTTATATTCTGTTTCTTTATTTAATTTGCAAGAAAGCAAATTAAATTTTCGATCGCGCATTATTTAATAACCATTCGCACGTATTTTCTTTAATCAGGATTTTCTAAATCTGAGGAAAACTTGATCTTAATTACAAGGAATCCGTTCCTTATATTTTGGGATATAATATATCGTTATTTATTGTATTCACTCTATATTTTTGTATATGAGTGTAATATAACACAATATACTAGCTAATATAAATATCGCGACGAATTACGGGTGAAAATATAAAATAAACGTCGCGTTTCCGTTTCGCATGTCCTGCAACATCGGTGTCCTTTCGCATCACTTCGCCAGACTGTGAACATTGAGAAAGTAAAAGCCGCATTCCTATTAGTAGGTATCAGCGGCAATTAGCGCTCTCTCGAAATCCGTCAAACGATCTCCGCCAGATGCTTCGAGACCGCTCCGCCAGTTATCCGGTGTATAATGGCTCGTAAATCTCCCGTCACTTGCGAAGGGCAATGAAAGTCCTAGTATACTGCCCTTCTTGTGCTTTTCCAGATTGTTGAGGTTCATATTACAAAAGTATTTTTTCCTTAAATTATTCCTTTAAGTAATTTAAAAGAAGTAAAACGTTGCCAAGAAAACTCAATTTTTTATAAACTTGAATTTTCGCAATATTCTCTTCAGTAAATTAAATTAATTTTTATCACGTATCATCTTTAAAAATATTTATTTTATATATTTTTTCTCTAAACATGATGATAATAATGATGATAATGTTCTAAATACTTTATTAGTTATTTCATATTTTTGAATCACGTCTCTTTTCGAATTATTGTTATTTCCTATTTCAAAATTTTCCCCGGGCCACTTTTGGTACTTGCAGCTCTCATATTCAGCTTCCTTTCGCGAACGAGAGACGAAATGGATCGGAAACGATTCATTAGATTCTGCGAGCGGAGCGTGGCGCGTTGTTTACGGGACGACCCGCGGCCTCCTTTTGTTTTAATCGACAATGAGCGAAGGAATAAAGAGTGGCGCGCGACCACACGTGTCCGCGTGCATTGTGCCCCTACGTGCCCCGTTGCGCGACGCAATAATTAAGGGAGAGATTCGCGCGATCGAGATAGAGCGCGCGATAAAGAGCGCGTGCGGTGCCCAGTAATGACGAGACCTCCAACCCTTCAAGTGATAGATTCGCGAGCTGGTAAAGCGGATGCATCATCGATGCAGCATTTTAGCATCAGATTACAAAAAAGAATCTTATTAAAAATATCAAAACTTTGATTTTAATCCCAGAACAAAACACGTAATTTTTTAAATTATGATATGAATTATATTTATAAATTATAATTATGGAGAACTTATGCGATAATTGTTCGAGAACTTTTGTGCCTTCCATAGAATTACAACGTGACATGTAACGATCGCACGTCCCCTTCCGCGTCCGCTCATGGCTCCCTTAGAAATCACAAAATTTATAGTTCAGGAACTGGATCGCCGCGCGCATCCCTCTGGCGTCGTTAAAAATTAAACGTGCAGGACCGGACCTCGGGGAGAGACAAAGGACGATGCGGCCATGATGACCCTGCGTGCCCTTCGCCCGCCGTTGTTTATTCGGTCGAAATATCGTTGACGAATGTTCCGGAGCATGTACAGGGTGCCAGCGTAGTGGACCCGGCGCAAAAAGGCGCCGGCGGTGACGCCCATCGAAAAACAAAAGGGCCGATCGAAATAGCCGGTCGTTTGTCCCGTGGCATTTAGGAGTCCTTCGCCCGCCCGCTCGCCCTTGCCGCCGACTTTTCACCCCTTTCCTCGCGGCGCTTACTCGCCTTTTTCCTATTTCCCTTTTTTTATCTCTCTACTTTTTTCGCTCGCCGATGCAAATCAGAAAGGGTTGCGCCGCGCGCGTTACAGTTTAAATATAGTCGGCTATTATGCGACGATAATGGCAGTCACGCCTCGTGCACGGAGAGACGGAAGGAGCGGTGAGAGAAACAAATGTTATCCTACTGTTCTTTCCTCGTGAGAACGAGGAAGGCGACGACGATGACTAATGACGACGTCGACTCGCTCTTCTGGCCGACGACTTCCTCTTTTTGCGAGTCTCGTCGCCCGGAATGTACATGTCCCGGCGATTCGTCTCGCGATGTCGTGGATACATTGCGCATATTGTATATATTATTGTAATTATATATTATTATCGTGAGATTCCAGTATTTATTTAATGTCATTTTAATATTATAAATATTTAATATTACATTTGAAAGAGAAGAGATTTGTAATGTCGTGATTCTACATTGATAAGGATCGCCGAGACAACTTGCCATGCTTCTACCAGGAAACATATAAGGAAACGAGAAGGACACATATGTGTGTCGTGAATATAATCGTGTGTCGAAATACTCGACGTGTTTTCCCGCTGCGTTTCATACTTATGTTAATATGCACTCCGCGTAAGATCGAGCCTATAGTAATTTCGCGTCTCCTTATAGCTGGAAGCATATTAATATGTATGGAATTGCGCGAAAGCGGGACTTTCCGTTCGCTTTTATTGCCTCGCGATAAAATATCGATAAAGATCTTCTCCTCGTCTAAAGAAACTGATTGTAATGGCAAATTGCAAACAAGTTTCTGCTCGCGTTTTTATTCGATCGATTAGTTTTTTCCTGCGAACTAAGGTAAAACGTTACGTTATTCGTTTTAATGATACGACGATACACAGTAGAAGAGGTACAAACTTTTCGGAAGGTCGAAATCTCAATCGGAGCCCTTCGAGGGCAAAGGCCGCGAGCGATTCGATTATCGAAACGTTTAAAGCCCTGCCACCCCGCGTTGTCGCACCCCGCGGCTCGATTATTATTGCATAAAAATGCGTCCTGCGGCGCATTGTCGACGAGCACAGCTGTAAGCTGCGACGCAAGAGAATGTAACGAGATGTAACGTCAATTTTCCCCTGTCGGTGGGGCGTTCGTTTACACGCGAGTCTTATACCGAACTAATTGCATTACAAACGGAGTCTCGCCAATACGTTGCATCGTTAAAAAAATTGGACACTCCAGCACAACGTAAAACTCGAACGTTTTCAATCAATTTGAGATCTTATTTTAACATTTGTCCAACTTTTCTGAAAGAGCTTGATGAAATACGTATTTATTCGTTTTATAAAGAAATATTAAGGAGCATCGATTGTTACATAAATATTAAATTGTATGTTACAAATTCTTGGAGCCAGAAAATTGAAAATAGCATAGACAAAGCGATCATTTTTAAGTAATTCACAGTGTTGATTGTGTGTCGCCGTTCGTTACATCAACATCACGAAACGCAGCCTCGACTGGTTTTCCCCGAGCGTTCTTGACCTCGTAATAATATCTGGGCTCGGTGGCGGGACCGGAAGTCGGGTCGTTTGCCAGAAAATAAAATAACACCGTGTTGCACCGCCGGCGCAGAACCCGGTAATCGTTCATCTCTAGCATTTCGAGAGCCGCTCATTAGACTTTCCTCGGAAAACACCGGCCGGCAATTCTCTCGGAGATCAATTAGTAGTCGTAAATAAAATTGAGAAAATAATGCAGTGATAAATTACAGAGATGATTTTAGAACAAGAAACCAATTTTAGCAGTTCTATAATTTAGTGCACTTTTTAAATTTATGATTTACTTTTTTATATGGTAAGTGAATTTCAAGCTATTTTGAGTAAATATTATTCGTAATTCTATATTATTACGTAGTTATCAAACATTATTTTTAACTTTAAAAAAACAAAGAAAATTCGTCGAAACAATCATGACAAATTTTTGATTATTATTACATATTATACAGGTGTACGCTTAAACGAGAGAGCATTAAACTAAGAAGGACATTTATAATCAAACGCACAACGATACGTTAAGTGGAACTGCTGCAGTAATTTCGTCATGGACAATCTTTAAGATACTTCACGCTTAGCCGACCGGTTAGCACGATTTTCTAATCTCCTATAAAGATTGCAACGAGCCAAGATACGCGGGAGATGATAGCCCGCTGCACGCGGCGGGATTTTACGACAAGGATTGCGCAAGCGAAAGTTGGTTCTGCTCGTAATTGATTTCTTACGAGAGGGACGGGCACGCAGGGGCGGCCCCACAGCCTCTCGTTCTCTCAATCTCATCTCTCCTTCCATCCCGAGATGGACCGCGAAGGCTCGTACCTTCCAATCTGCGTAATCGTTCTTCGGAAATAAGAGGCGCGTGTTCGCCGTTGTCGGACAAGAGAGGGTGGGAACGGGGGAAAACGGGGGATATGATTGAGACTTGCGGGTCGTGACTTGTAATGGACCTGTGTAGTCCACGCCACGAATTTCGAAAAAAGGAAGACTACGAGAAGTTGTTGTAATCGAGAGATTAGAGAGAGAGAGAGAGAGAGAGAGAGAGAGAGAGAGAGCCGACCGATAACAGTTTCAAGAGAAAATGACGCGTCTCTGTGATTTTCTCCGGCGTATAAATCTAAGAAAGGAACGATGCGTCAGCATTGCTGTTTGGTTGAGACAAAAGCAATGACGTAAATTTTAATATCATTTTTATTAGCGAGAAATACTGAAGTTTACCAGTTATAAATAGGATTACATTATTGAAAAGTTGACTGTTATGCAATGTTCTCATCATAATCTCGATCCTATCTTAATCCAATGTTTCCACGAGTTCAATGAAAGACATGCACGACGTGAAATCTCATTTGCAATCTTTTCAATGCTCGGATTGAGCCAAAATCTCAACCCGTTCTCCATCCATCGTTCTCCAACACGCTATCACATCAGAATATTCCAACATTATCTGATCATCATTCTAACGTCACCGAGTGTTCCAATCAAGACCTGTCTCGTCGTATCCCGATTTTCCATCAAGATCCAACATCTCATTGCATCCTAATTTTCCATCAAGACTCTCTTTGCAACCCTCGAAGCAACCAATCTCACGTACGTAAAGCAACACGAATCAACGCATAGGTCGTAGAGGGAAAACAGAGAAAAGATTTCATTTGTGCGAAATGTTCTGTTTTCAGGTGCATCTGCGCTCACATCTGATCATGAACGGCGTATGCGTGAGGTGGCGCGGTTGGATCGACCTGGATCGACTGGATGGTGTCGGGTGTCTCGAGTACGACGAGGAGCACGCTACTGAAGAGGATACGCTGCTTCGCGAGCAGATTGAACGCTACAACCAAAGGTTGCGCGAGTTCGAAGAGAAACAACGGGTGTACCGTAGTGGTCCGGCCGCAACAGCGGTGGGACAACCGCCCCATTTGAACCATCACTACCATCACGACACGCATCACGCCACCAGTCACCATCACCACCATCACGGCCACCATAGCCGGCACGTGGGCGCGGGGGTCACTGGCGCCACGGCGACCGGCATCGAGCCTCATCTGCCACACCGTCAGGATCCCGAAATGGAAGTCCGACTGCGTGCTTACTGAAGCACTTGCCAGTTCTAACATAGCTCCATTCGCTTACGAAGAAATGCCGCCGTGATGCGCGATCAAACTCACTTCCTGTGTATGTCCTGAATTCGCGTTTCTTTTCAGTATGTTTCATCGTACGCACGTCGACGTGATGACCGCAGGCAATCTGGAGATGGAATTTGGAGTTGCGTACGAGTAAGCATATCTTTAGTTAAAGATGACACAGACTATTCTTTAAATCTAACATATTTCTCAAATTTCACAAACTGAAAGAAATTCAACGAATTAATTTATCGCGGTAATAAAATTTGTTAGTAATAAATCTGATGCATCAACGCGATTACTTGAAAATTAATGCGCAGCCGTTATCATATGGACATTACATGCTAATAACGTAAATTTAATGTAATTTTTTAATTCGTTCGTTCCGTGAAACAATGATAACGTCGTTGACTTACGACGGTAAACGTTGTAGAACAGGTCGTTGCGTGCATCAGAAAACGCGGCTGTTTTGTGTCTTTTTATGAAGAATATTTTATATTTTACAATATTTAATATTTTTTAAATTATTTTTATATGGCATTTTTGAACATTTTTAAAATGAATACGATTAGCATGTCCATGCTATTTAATTCAGCTTTATACGATTTGATTTTACTTTATACGATTTATATTAAATATTTTTTTAAATTGAATAATAATTTTCCTCATTTAATTTCCTTGTTAATCTTTTAATCGACAAGACTCAAGATCGCCGCGTCTCCTTTCGTGATCCTCGCATATAAATCGCAAGCAGAGTCACAGCGGCATCACGATGATGATTACGTAACGAACGGCGGCGCGTCATTGATGAAATGCATGAATCACGGCGATTCTCAGCATTTGGTTAGCGAGTATGATGAGTCACTGATGGGTCGTTGCGTCCACTGCATTTTATTTTTAAGTTTAATGCGTGATTGTCGTAAAATAACTCTTTCGTTACATTGTACATATTTGTAAAGAATTTCTAGATTAAAAGTATCATTTGCGATGGATTTTCTGCTTGTTTCGTCCTTCCCCTGCGCCACAGCGAAATATCTTGTGCAACTGTAGAGAACATATTGTCATTATACGGCGCACAATTTATTAATATGTTCCGATCGTATCGATAGATATTATTCCATCTATTATATTTTATCATATTAAGCGACACGAAGTGATAACGTTAATTCTAATGTTTCCAGTGATATAGGAATTCGTGATATGTATTATAATTAACGCAAATAATACCAACATTTTTAAGGAGAGACTTAATTATTTAATGACCACTTTATTTATTCCTACATTTGTTTTTGTTTGACACTGTTACACAGATGAATATTTCACCAAGATCTCTTACGAGAGACAACATAATGTTTGATTCACGAATAAAGTTTTGAGAAATATTATATTTATGAGCAGTTATCGAAAAGTTCCTGCTTTTACAAGGAACGACAAACGCTTCTCCAATTCGCTCTGTCAGCCAATGACCCGTGAAAAAGTGACGGAACACTTTCCCTGCGTGTCCATTATCCTGTCGTTGTATTGTGAACTACGGTAGCTACTGTGACGTGAAACGAGCACGCCTTTGTATCATTTTTGGAAGGCTTTGAGTCACGCGAGGAGGATCGCCCTGAACCTTGAAGGAAGGCACGATGTTCGCAAGAGTGAAAACGATGGTAGATGCTATTAATCATCTCGCGTCCTTCTCCTTCACGAAGGAAATCCAACGAGCCCACTCGAAGTGTGACCAAGAATTTTGGGAATCCCGATGAAACGATCCAATCCCCAGAAAGCGAAATCATTGTTGATCTTATCATCGAAGCGTGAACTACCTACGAACATAATGATCATGAATGAAACGATCCTAATATCTATTCTATTCGTACATTCTGATTTTCTGGCAAGCCAAGTTGTAATCCTGAGTTATTCTCGACAACGATTTGGCACACAGTATTATTTAAAAATTCTAAATTAAGATCCTAAAAAGTCCTAATTTTGTAATTTAAGAAGGAAGACAATATAATCCAAAGAAACACAGTATACCAAAATATTATTTCTTTGAGAATATCGGAGATGAACTTTTGACACAGAAGATGTTTAAAAATGTGATAACTTATCTTGGACGTAATTCAATTTGATAAAAGCGATTTGTGACTATTGGACGCTCACGACGATTAGATTGAAACACGATTGAAGCGCAGGAGACGATCATTGCTATTACAGCTAATGTACCTTAATCCTGCGCGTATTTGCGCAACGTGACGGGTTCCCTTCCTCGCAGGAGCAACGCCGTGGGCGTCGAAGCGTGGCGCAATTCAGGAGCATTATCCTGATCCCGGCAAATCGGATCTGCCATCCCCCCGTCGGGGAATCGGCTTTATTGTTTTAAACGATATGCGATCTCGCACACGAAGTTCAGAGGGCGAGTATCGAGACGATTTAAGGAGGAGTAACCGGTCCGACGAGAGAAAACGAGACGCAGGAATCGCGCGAAACTCGTAACACGATAACGTGCGCGTTCGGCGCGAAGGAATTCTTATAAGAAGCCCTACGAAGGAGCTCTGGGGACCTTCAGCGAGGATGACGATGACGACGACAACTCGTTTGTATCGAGTGACCCTGGAAAGGGTGCAACCGTTCACAATTATACGATACGAAAGACGAATGATTTCGATCGAAGATGAAGAAAGGATAAGAACGAAATTGATAATGAATATATTTGCATTAAACTGAACTGACGGAAAGTTAGAAAATCGAGGAAAAGAAAATTTAGAACATTTATAAAATCAAGAATAATTCAACGAATGATATGTATTGATTGAAAAATTATATTATACATCCCGCAAATGCATATTTGATATTTTTAATATAATTATAACATTCTTAAAAAGGATTCTTTTTGAGACATAGCTTTTCATTGTCATTAGATAAATCAGTACTTTAGCGACAGAGCTTAACGCATTAAACCGGCGACATTCTCACGTCTCGCAGGGCTTCGCGAAGAATTTTTATCGTTAGGCCTACTATCAGCTTCCTGTGGTCTACCGATAAAAGAGCTCTATCAAGTACCTCGTTATTTAACTAACACCGAATGACCGATTATTCTTTATTAAGCTGTCGAAGTAACGACACAGGAACCACGCTCGCCAGATAAGGCTCGGCTGATAATTCAGCCGTCTCCTTGCAATTAATGTAGCGTGAACTCGGAAACACGTGTCGGAAACAGGCTTCTCGATGAATTGTTGGATAAATCAACCGTGTAGAGATTAATTAATTAGGACACAGTGCTTTTTTGAAAGTGCTCGAGATTATATAGTCGTGTCGTTGCCCCGAGGGCGTCGCGATAAAACGGGGACAAATCGAGAAGCTCGCGCATTCGCGAGGGTGACGATCGCGTGCAGGTTCGTGTATCGTTTTGTATTTGCCGAAAACAGTCGTATTGTCTGCGGGGGGTTGCGAGGGGCGAGAAATCGGTCACCCGTCGCGATGGGCCCTGCGGGCGATCGTCGCATCTGCCTTCGATTTATTTCCAATCGTAATTGATGACTCTCTCGCCCTTCCCGGGACCTTTTCGTGGGCCCGATGAGAGATGCCGGCCGTTTCTCTCGAGTGGACGCAGCGTTGTTGTTGTGATTTTGCATAATGGGGGGCACACGGTCGCGCTCTCGACGATAAATTACGGCGACACCGATCGGCCTGTCCATCGAACTGTAATAATCGAATATGTCGTCTTGATCCAGGAATTCGGAAGCTGATGTATCTTTCACGAGACGATTTACTCTGAAATTAAATAACGAAACAGTGAGATAAAAAATTTATTACTTTAATTCATTTAGTTGGAAAATAATTAAGCTTACATATGACAGTTTTGCATCGAACTCTATGGTTGAATTTAGCAAAATTGAGACTACTAATTTTGGATTGACGATTGAGGATTAAACAAACTAAACGTCTGTCTAAAAACATTGGATGGATACGGAAAAGATGATGAATATCGTGAACCGTTCCTCGTAATACAACGAATCTAATTCCTCTCGCTTTAGGGAGTGGAGAAGCACGCGTCGCTCGATAAATTACGTCTCTCAGCGCGAAGGAGACACTTGAGCTCTCCTCTTTTCATTGTTCGCGCTCTCCTCTCTTTCTTTCTCGCGTCGTTTTCTATAAACGTATACCACCTATAAACGTCGTCCATGTTTTGACAGAACAAGTTGAGAATGGAGGGCAACATCTGCTGCCGACTCTGTTTCCTCTCCACTCCACGACTCGGTCTCATTGTCGAATTCTGAAGGATCGCCTTCGAGAAGAGCTCATGAGGGGGACTTCGAGTGGAATTTGATCTCTTTGCCGGCGAATAGATAGAGAGAGGGAGGTCACAGGAGCGCAGCCTCCACGTGAAGAACACGCCCGATGATCCGTAATTCTCTAATGATACAACGCAGGTCGCAGATTATGCGAGTAGTTCCTATTAACTCGCATCAAACGGTAGAAAACAGCGCAAACAGAAGAGAATAAACTGCATCTGCGAGGCAATACGATTTTTTCGATTTTAATCGGCTTTAATCGATTGATGGAGAATCGAGACGTAAGCTGATGTGCAAATCGATGTGCGCTTCACATCGGCCGCTCATCATAACAATTTCTTTTCATTTTCTACATTTAATCTCATCCTATTTTTTACAATATAAATATAAGTATTGTTAATTGGCATATTGCCAAGATTTCTCGACTATTGCAAATCCTTTAGATTTAGAAGTGAAAAAGTTATCGAGCTTAAAAGATTTTTCTTTTCCGAGGGATTCTGTGATATTTATATTGTTAGTTGGCATATTGCCTAGAGGCCTCGACTATTGAAAATCCTTTAAACACGCAAATGAAAAAGTTCTACCTCTTAGAAATTTTTTCTTTTTCCGAGTAGTTCTGAGACTTTTATAAGTACTGCAAATTCATCGTGACTCTTTGCTGATTGATGTTCAGCGACTTTGGAAAAGTAACTTCTGAAATCTCGATAATTGTCAACGCGCACTTCGCACGCACTTGCACGCGACTGCGTTCGCACGCACGCACAATGCCAGGGTGCCAGGGCTCGTCGAGCTCTGTGTACCAACAAGTTAAATGCGTTTTACAGACGACCGCCTCCGCTCAATGCGGCATTACTGTCGCTGGTGCGATTCGCCGCGCGCGCTCTTATGCGGGCCCTACGACGCGAGGCCCTATCGCGGGCCCCGGTGTATCGTTTTAATAAGGACCTCCAAGAGTTTGTGCTACTCTCGAAGGATAAAAATGTAATCGCTTCGAAAACTTGAAACACGCGTGAATTTGATAATTAATTATTATATTCATTTAATGTCTTAATGTTATGAATGGAAATTTGTGAAGAATTTTTAAGAAACAAAAGCCATTGAAGGATTTATAAATGCAATTTTTAAAAAATAAATTAAATCATACTGTTGCATGGAGACTCTCATTTATAAAGCCAAGGATTAATGCTCGCGATACCTCGATTTGAAGGGTGGTTCAGACTCGCATGGACGAACACTCGCTCGCGGGTTAAAGGAATCGTTTAGCGACAGATTTACGCGTGTCATCGCGGGAACAAGGGACGCCGCTACGAAGGAACGATTAATGGCAGCCGAGATTTTCGAATCTGCGATCTCACGCGGTGCCGGCTAGGTGACGAGACCTTTTTTTCTACCCGGTGTATTGTGCCGTTCCTGCACCCTGGACTCGAGTTACAAGGGAAAAAAACTGTCGTCGCGCGCATTGTACCGACACTGCATTACATTTAATGAACACGATCGCGTTAGCTTTCTCTTTGACAAAACCATTTTTTTTTAGTTAAAGACTTCTCATTTGTTGACGGGAAATTTAACGGCGAGTTTGAATGCGACAAGAAGATAATTGCGTGAAGAGTGCATTCACCCCCGCGGACACGTGGGATGATTAGTTATTCGCTGAAAAATCACGGACAGTTTATCAGTTCCTCACACGTTGCCCTTTCTCGTTTCCCTAGATCGATGGTGGTCCCGACCAGGGAGGATTGACGAAGGAGGAATGTAATATTCCGGCGCGTTGATTGTTCAGGGCATGCAAACTATTCCATTAACCCTCGGCAATAAAATAAAAGAAACGCGCCCTGCGCGGAGGGGCACATCTGTGCGGCGGGTCTCGCTGGCGGGGCGTACAAACACATTCACGGAACATTACACACTCACATACATACACAGCCGAGGGTCGTTTTATTAATTCACTCCCCTGTCGATTTCAACGAGCACACGACGTAGCGAAACGCGCGAAGATGGGGTGAGCACGGGGGGTGGCTGGCCCGCTGACTGGGTGTTCCAACTATTTATTACCTAATTGTCGAGCCTCCATTTCCATGAGTTATTCCGTCAGGCCCGCAGGTGCTTTCAGGATCAGCGTATCCTCTTACGCTAGGCTCTTCTTTCTCCTTTAATGGAATAACAGAATGCCATGTGTAATTGCACTATAAAAATTGATACAAGATCGTGTGTATTTTATATTATGATCATGAAATATAATTATATTATAATTCACTCGTTAAATGTTCCAAAATGATGGAAATTTAATGATAATACGAAGCAGAGAAAAAAGGGTTATTTTTTAAATTGTGATATGGAGTTCGGCCTTCCTCGGTAACACATGCAAAACTCATTTGGATCGCATATCTGGTTACTTTAATCCCTTGTCTCTGCGCTGTTGGCGCGTTGCAGGGTGTTAATAGTTTTCCTAGTCGGTTTTGCGCGCGAGAGAGGGTGCACGTGCGCCCTTTATCGTGATTTATGGTTTTTCGCGGCCTGCACGCCCGAAGCAGCCCGCACGTTTTGTTTTGCATTTAACGGGGGCGGGATCGTGCGCAAATTTGAATACGCGCGAATGGAAATCGCCGCGCGACATGTGTAACACGTGTTGAAAAAGGAGGAACGAAGCAGGGTGAAATGCCAGACAGGTGAACAAAATGAGTTGAGGGTGAAATTGAATTGCTTCGTAGATCCGCTCTATATTATTAGTAATTGAGAATATTTTCTTCTTAAACAATAGATTAATTATAATTTTGCTTCCGTTAAGCAGCATTTGTTGCTAATTATTTTATGTACATAATTATAATAGTTGTTTGAATTATTGCATTACTTTTTTCATTTTTTGCATTTGGACGTTTTCATCATCTCGCCATGGGAAGCCGATAGATTTGTTGTTTCCCAGGCACAATCAGGTAGAACGAACAATGATGCGCATCCTTTTTTTACAGTTCGCGAGTAAAAACCGGCCCCATTAACGGGAACGAGCAACGAGAACAGAATGGATGCGAATACATCCGTTAAGAGATCCGTTATTATCATCTGGATGTTGACTCTTAAAAGTAAGTTTTTTATGTATGTGTATATACATGAGAAAAGAGTTAAATAATAAAAATACTTATCGAAATAATAATTATTGAATCCGACAGTTAGCGATTTATAAGTGATTATCGCAATAAACGATTTTTAATATATTTAAATAATAATATGTAATTCAAATAATTATAATAGCATTTGGTACTGCCTCGATAAAAGTAAACTTATAATGTAAGTAAGAAATTTCGTTACGAAATTATGGAAAAGAATTAAATCAACAACTTACCGTTATATTATAATGGATAAAGGACTCCTTAGTCACTCGACAAAGGGTTGAAGTAAAAGTTCAGAAGAGCCCGCGATTCGGTCTGCGGACTGAAACGTTTGTTCCCGAAAAAAATCGAGATCGGTCACGCTTCGTGTGGAAAAATCGATTCTTCCTCTCGATGAACTCGCGCGGGCATAATCGAGGGGCGCGAGCGTTAGTCGTAAAGGCGAATTTTTCCGACCGACTGCTCAACCCTTTTGCGTTACCGAACATGACCAGGTGACACGTTTTGGGCGTTACGTGTCATCGTGGAGAAAAGCTCGGCCACCCTCGAACGCAAAGGCCAGCTTTCTGCACGATTGCGCACCAATTGGATCGATATCGATTGCATTCCGACACGATCTATAAGCTTGTCTATAGGCCTGTCGATTCAAGATAGAAAGATCTTGGAAACCATTATAATTAGAAAACATCATGGAAATGTTTTTAATCCTTTAACTGCTATCGATGTCTGTAATATAGCTCGATATTAACCGCTTGCTATATATTATCTCAATGCTTTCAAACGTTTTATTTTGTTCTTAACAGTGACTTAAAGATAATCTTAACAATATCAAAAACATGTTTTGATTATTATATAATTCATACTACGACGATCTGTCATTTCAGCCGTCCACAACGGGTTTCCTTTCTAATTTTTATTTAAACAGAAATTCAGTGTGAGTAATATATAGAATAAATAACGGTAATTGTAAAAATTGCTACGATTTATGATCGTGCAAGGTGTAGTGCGCTTCGAAAACAGGTTTCCCTGATGCAAAGAAAGAGGAAGGGGATACAACCGATTATTCATTCGCGCGTATATCGCTAGACGTGATTAGCATGTCACTTAATTCGCCGTATCTGGCACGGCTCGCCGACGGACATTTATTTAAATTTTACGCTCTTCCCTAGCGCCGCAGATGCGCGAATTATATGAGCGCCCTTTGCCACGACGAAGACCCGTGAAATCACACGCGCCCTTTCAGCGATAGAAAAGGACGACGCCGCATACATCGTCTGCGCTAATTGGAGCTAGCTTGATCGATAATTAATGAAGAGAGCTTTAATATAAAAGGCTTTAATATAAAAGATGCTAGGCAAAATAGCTTTAAATGCAGAAAATATACACATGTGTGATAAGAAGGCGAAAGATGATCGTATTTTGCGACTAGTCCTCCAAGCCAGGGCAACCCTGATCGTATAGGGTGTTTGAGCGAGCTCTCGCTCGCATACTCAGGTGTTCGCTCTCACGAACCCGGGATGTGTGTCTGAGTGTTTGGCGTTCGCATTACAGCGAAAACCACTCGTTGTCCTTAACGCACGTACGTGCATGCACAAAGCGGAATCCGCGCATTTCAGACGCGTGACGAACGGGCATTCTCCGGAGTCCGAGCAGGTTTGCCCAACATCCCTCCGAATGATGAAATGCAAATAGGGAAGGAACTGGGAAAATAAAGGTTCATTGAATCGCATTCTCTAGCGCTCGAGCATAATGGGAAGTTGCATTAAAAGAAATACAGCCAAAGAATATCGAAGACGTTCAATTTTATCTTCTCGAAAAGTCAATATGGAACTGTGTGGATAGTAAGTATAAATACTATTATAAATATATTTTTATGTTATAGGAATGTAACAGATGAATTTAACCTTTCCCTCTTTTGTTAAGTAATTAGATGTTATTATAATTATTACAGAAAAATACATTATTTAGAAAATTTCTCGACAATATCTTGGTTTTATATACACTAGTACAACACAGGCGCGCGCAACAAACAAAAAACAACAAATGAAAAAGTTCTAGCCATTAAAATTTTTTCTTTTCCGAGGAGTTCTGTGCTATTTATATTGTTATTTGGCATATTGCCTAGAGTTCTCTGCTATTAAAAATACTACAAACTCAGAAATGAGAAAGTTCTAGCCCTTAGAAATTTTTTCTTTTTCCGAGCAGTTCTGAGTTGTTGATATCATTATTTTTTATATTGCCTAGAGTTCTCTGCTATTGATCGCCACAAATTGATCGTTAGGATTCGACGCGGCCAAAGTGCGACAACCAATTTTTCGAATTGCGTATCAATTTACTGCTCAACGCAACGTATGTATTGATTAAGTGACTCGTCGGGGATCAGGGGATGAATTTGTCCCGTAAAGTAACGGTGGCGCGTCGAAAAAAAATACATCAAGAAAAGAGAGAGAGAGAGATTCTCGTGCCCCTCCTAGAAAATCCACGCCGGGCTTATCCCGGCTTATTCCGGCTTATCCCAATCATTGCTGTCCCGCTCGGCTCCTTCCTGGTGCCAATTACGTCAAATCAACGTCACGACACAATGGTACACAGCCGTGCGTGTGTGCACATCGAGAATATCGCTCGGCACGCAATATCGAAGGCACGAGGCGGTGTACTGCAAGGGACCTTCCCGGCTATTCAGTTTTTAATTTCCTGCCCTGACCCCGAGATTAAAGGGCCGAGTGCCCTGTTAGGTCTATCCTCCGCGAAATCTCCGAATCGCGATCTCTGCGACGGCAGAAGATCATGCAAGTGCCGCGAATGCCACGTTTTTCTACAAAACGTAACGAAGAGTCGCGATAAATTATACTGAACTTCTCGGATTTAATTATATCAACTATATTTAACACTGCAATTTAATCTAGGGTCAAATCTTTATAGATTTGTGTATTACAAAATTATAATTTTAGAATTCTTTGCATAATTTATGAGTTTAGATGATTTTAGAAACAGTTTGAACAGCCAAATCTTTTAGATGAAAAAATTGGTATTCTCATATTACATATTTGTATAGAGAATAAATTCGCATTGAATTCTAATTACGTTCTCACGTTTTCTCTGTTTCACATTAAAATTGTATTATTTGCAGAACTTCGGGAATCGCTATTGCATCGGGTCGATCGCCACTAAAGCACACTCGTACATATGAAATGTACATGCGGCACATTCGTTCTCGGTCTCGTTTTCAGTCCTAATGACCGGCTGTCAATGCCTCCACGGGCATACGGATGAATGGGACGCTTTGGCAGTTCGTTTGCGGGGGTGGCGCGCGCCATTGTGGCCCCCGCGTTCTTTCCTGTCGTTCCAGCCGGTAGGGTCAATATTGTGCGAGTGATGGAGCGTATCCCGTATTTCTGTTTGCATTTGTACGCTACACAGAAGAGAGCAGGTCCGCGAAATTAGCGCCAATTAGATTCGTATGGCGTTGCGCCGCCCTTCGCAAGGTGCGGGGCGCGCCTTTTGGCAAACGATACACCCTCTCTACGCCTTCTCGAGAATCGTAAAACGAAATCGAACCATTTGCGCGAAAAAAAATAGAAGCAATCAGAGCGAGAAATTGCATGAGAATTACTTTTCCCATACATATTTTATTTTATTGAATATCGAATATTGATGTCTAAAAAAATATTTAGAGGATTATCTCCAATTATATTAACAATCGAAATGGTTCATTATTGAGCAGCTTCCGCATGAAATTAAATGAGAAATTAAAGTCACGTGCCTATCGGGATAATTGCGTAATGCCGGATCAGAAGATCAATCGGTCAGCAATCGCATCGCGAGACGTATGTCGTTTCGCACCGACTGAGCCCGTTCACCGATCACGATATCGTCGCGACAGATCGCTGTAATCTAATCCGATCAATCGCGCGTGATCCATTACCGTAATCCACTTTGCGCAGCGTTCTTTATAATGCAGATGTTCCTTTCGTCGTCGCCGCCGGCGTAAAGGGTCGTGACGTTGCGATATGCAAATCGCAGGATCCTTGCGATTGCCTCCTATCTCGACGTTGACGCGACACCGATAGCTTCCGAATAGCTTCGACGTTTTTTAGTTGCACCCTCGACTCGATTCTACCATCCAAAATTCGAATTCTGGATTAACAAAATGTGTCATGCATTCTAACTTGCGTGTTTGTATGTTGTGTTGTGTACTTGCTGTACACTTGTACACGCAATTTAAGCTTCTCTTAAGTGAGAAGCGCCGGAAGATGCAAGGAATAATTTTCTTCTCCGTAAGACCCCGATCCTCCCCTTCGCTTGGCGCGTCGCGCTTACGTTACGACGGCGATCACGTTTTACGGCCTCGGCGTGCAACGCAGGCGGAATAAAATCGGCGGGATGTGGTCGGAATACCGCGGCGGTGCCTTATTTTGCGGCTGGCGAAAAACCGCAGAGACAATCGCGCGCGAGAGATGCCTCGCCGACGTTCGTCCAGTGCGTTTCACGAAACGCGCCTCCGCGAACGTTGACTGGTGCAAATTTACTGCGGCGACATGCCTTTCAAGTACGGTACAGCCAGGTGAATAGAATCAGAAAAATTCGTAAAGTTCACGAAAGTTTAGAGAGAGAAATTTTAGAAAGTTTAGAAAATTACGAAAGAAGAGAGGAAAGAGGTATTACTTACATATATAATTACTTGATTTGAAATTTACGCGACTGTTTGATAATTCTTTTGATGATTGCGCAAATGAAAATTAACTGTATTAAAACTTTAGAGCTAGATATCTTTTATCTCTTCGAACAAACAAGCGAGCGGAAAATGTCCGCAAAGAAGAGCATGCAAACGTAAGTCACACGGGGGACTAAGTGAAAATGTATGCTATTTATGGTGTATTTTGTCGACTTTTGCGCCGGCCGATCAACGGTCCCCCGGTTTCGGGGGAGACCCTCGTAACGCGATACACCGATTTACCTGAGCTGTCGGACCCGCCTGTCCGCGTCCATCCGTCTGTCGTCGAGAGAGCTCCAACGTCGGCTTTTCGACTTTCGACTTTGATTGACGGCCGAATCGGTTCAATCGCTACCGAGGCTATCGCCCGCGTTTTTATTCGGTGCGCTCGATTGGAACCCGTCGCATCTGGCGGAGAGAGACGTCCGATACGCCGTAATTACGTGCTATCCGCTTGCATTATGCCGGCATCCCCATTAATATGGCAGCAAGAGATGCGATCGTGCAGAAAGAAAAGAAAATGACGCGAAATTCATTTCTGCCGCTAGTAGAAATCTCTCACATAATCGATGTAATTGATATAATTTGGATTACTATGTAAAATGGACTTTTGCAGATTATTTATCATGATTATCATCATTACTATTTGTATTAGTCAAAATGTTCATTCATGACTAATACAAATTCACATAAATTTCAGGAATTTATATTTTTATATTCCTTTCAAGATATGTTTTCTAAAATATTTATGTATTTTTAAATATTTTAGAGATTTCTCTAACACACATTTCAGATTTAGTAATGTGTGTTCGTGACTACGCACACGTTGACGTTGGAGTCGTTAGCGTTCCTCTCAGCAGTTTCAACTAGAGATCTCCGGAGCAGAGAGGATATCCAGCAATCGGTAGCGGCGACACCCCCGTGCACTATAATAGAGATGCTCGCGTACGTGACGTGTAATTAAATGTTGTCGCGACGATTCTGTGCGCGATCAGTATTTGTGATCGTGATCCCTCGTGATGCCGGCAATTACTGGGAGCTTAGGGCGCCAGGCCCAGAATAACGGTGGTGCTCAAAGGTCGGCCCACCCCCTGACTCCGTCGCGATGAGAGGGACACGTGTCACGTGCCTGGAAATATTCATATCCCCTTGAACATGCAGTGAGAAAGCTCGGAATCTCGGCCGTAGATGAGAATGAGTTTCACATTGGCGAAATCTATCAACGAGTGAAAATAATGATGCATCCAAAAGAAGAAACTACGTCAGTATGCTATTTAATTTAAATTAACCATTAGTCATTATTATATTTTTAATATTATCTTTTATGTTTATTTTCATATTTTACTTATGAAATAAATTTTATATAAGATATACAGTGACATTCGTAACGAGATAAATGTGACGATGAGAAATCCTGGGCCAGCTTGCACCACCTTCGGGAAAAGGCGGGGCGCTGATCGTGAGGGTAATACGACTCAATCGAACTTGAGTCGCTTTCCACGCGAACCGCGAACCCCGAACAAATCCCGATATAATGCTCACGTCCGGGAGCGTTTCAATCGAAAACGACACCGAGAGAACGGCGAATCCGACCGGCGACGGCGCCGGCATTAATCCGGGGACGCGTGTTTGCGCATGTTTTACATCGGCGCCCCGTCTGTTTGCAGACAGTAAATTATGTCGCACAATGCCCGGCCGAGAGAGAACCCCTTTCGCTCGCGGATTATAAAACGGGGAAAAACGGAAAGAGACCGGATGCCCTTTTGCCGGTTCCGGGGCCTCATCGCCTCTTTGTCATCGAGATCATTGACACCTCGATCTTCATTCGACTAACCGTCTTCATCTTCACGACTTCGGAAGAAGAAATGTCAAAAGGAAAAGGGTAGCTTTTGCATTTTCTAATTATAAAATTTTTTATAATTATAAAAAAGAGCTGTTTTCCCATTTCTGGCTTTGGTTCCTGGTGATTTAATTAACGGAGCGTTTTAGGGATATGTTAAGGGTGGCAAAATATGTCATAAATACCGATACAATAAAAAATGCTGTATTTCACGGAAAATAATTTTACGGAGCGACGAGGTCGGCGACGACGACGGCGTTGGCATCGTATCGATCGCCAACCGACGGCGACGTCTCCTCCTCATCTCCTCCTGGTATCCATGGCTACATCGCGATGGCCGCCGGGGACGTCGCGGCGCCTGCGTCCGCAGTAATTGGATTCCTCGTCGCGATAAAAGCGTTGTCCCGCGGAATTTTGGCGCGTCCCCTATAAAGGGGGACGCCTACTTTAGGCGAGCGCGAACGCGATCGAAGAGCCTTCGTCGTGAATCTGTCCCACGGAATTTCGGGAATTAGTGAATCTCTGGTATTCTAAAGTAAACACACTTGCTGACGTGATTAATTTTATATTATTTTTCGTGCAATCTATCATTTTCGCATTGAACTTTGCAGTGCGCGCAAGTTTTATTAATAAAAATCAATATCATGGAAGTCGCATCATCGATATCGATACATCGATATAAAGATTCTCTCCTTCGAGAGTTTCTTCTGAGGTGTTTAAAAGTTTTCCAGACCATTCGGGAAATTTAATATCACCGAAATCGAAGCAACCAGCTTCAGAAGAATCACTTTCCTCTTCTTTCTCTCTCTCTCTCTCTCTTCATTAATATCTCCAGTTAGGAATCTCGATAAAGCAGTCTGCGCCAAAGGCTTGCATCGAGCGGTCGAGAAGAAAAGGCTGAGAAGGGGGGCTTGCCGTGGAGCGTGTTCGCGCACATTAATAAAAATTTCACCGGTCGATGCTTCCGCACCATAAAGAGATCTCTCCGCGTGCGCGAATGCGTGTGCGACCCACCGGGAGGAAAGAGCCTCGTAATAGACGAGTCTTCCGGCAGGTAACTCTTTCGACGTGGGCCCCCTGATTTTTTCCAGACCGTCGCGCAGCGGAGCTCTTTCTCTCTCCGTTTCTCTGTACGTGCCTCCTCCCCTTTATTTTGATTTATTCGACGTTGGCTCGCTCCGACGCCCTTTGCTAGCTCGCGCCCCCCTGGTGCCCCCTTGAACGGATTGTGACTTGTGACGCCGGTGGGACTTCAGTGGGATAGAAAAATTTCTCTATTAATTTATTTATAAATAATCTATATGTATTTAATGGGCAATTTGAAACAAACGACTAATTGTTTTTGCAATCTTTAACTATTACTATTTAATTATTATTCTTGCTATTTTTCTCATTCATCGAGCACATTGTCCATAATATCAAGAAGAGGAACCAAGTGTTTGGTCCAAAATAACGCGATTCGTAATGTGTCGCGTCCGATGACTTCGTGAAAGGGAGCCATCGTAATTTTTTTCCCGATAAAGATGGAAATTCGCACATTACCCCATCGCCATTACGGGGTGACGCGACGAACGGGTAACACATGTCGGTGAATACGGGCGCGAAGGGCGACAGGGGGCAGCGATGGGGTTAGATTCGCTCGCTTTTTACCCCAAAAGCGGAGTTTAGTGTCGCTGGCCCCCGGGGTCGTAAATCAAGCGGCGTAAAATCAATTACCACTTATCGCCCTGCACGATCCCCGGGAAAAAATCGCTCTGCGAACCTGTCGCTTCGTTTCTTTTTTTCAACTTTTCGCGATCGAACCAGATGTCGCAAAGATACTTTGCCTCATTTCTGCTGATTACGGAAAAGCGTGAGCAGAAAGTTTTAGTTTTATTTCTTTATACAATTTTTACATTTTAATGGAATAATTACATGGAGTAAATAACACAAAATTAGATTTAGTATATAATATTAATACACCTCAGTTACAATTTCTGAAAATTCATTAATAAGGTAGATATATATTTATTATATACACATTTATTATATACAAGGTAGATATATATTTATGATATACACATTAGAAAATACGAATAAACAATATATGAAAAATATAGAACAACGCCTAATAAACGAAGCGAAATAGAATCCACTTCGTAAAGATTGCCGACAATTTTAGCGCCGATGTTGTGCATCACAGGAGATAGATCAGGATGCATCCTCTTCAAAGGATGCCGAAATAAGAGCTCTCGTGAGGACAATCAGGTCTATGATCGAGGCTGTCTCATCTCCGCGACGATCATTGATGTTATCGAGGTGCAATGGATACCTTCTTCTCTCCTTTCTTTTTCAAGAGGTCTCGTTCTCGAGAGACTCGTCCTTCCGGCATCAGGGAAAGGAAAAGAAAGGCCGACGATAAGTGAAACGTACACGACAGTAGCGCTCGCAGCTTTGGCAGATTTCTCGCGCCGTAAGACATGAGTCTTCTCGCTGTCCTGCGAGCAGGACCTGTCCGAGGCATTCCGGGATATAAAAGATATTGTGCTGGAAGAGAGATCCTTCAAAGATGGCAAAGAAGAGAAAGAGAGAGAAAGAAAAATATGGGAAAAAAGATATAGAAATAATTAAGAAAATATAGAATACATATTTAACATTAAGAAGAAAATAAAATAAAAATTCAAGAAAGCGACAAGAAGCGCAAATTTAATAAAAATTTAATAAAAAATAATAACTGTTTTAAATATTTATATTTTACGTACAATCGTATTTTTTCAAAGAAAATAGTTTATATATTAAGATTATTTTTCTTATATATATAATAGAATATATAATAGAAGCACAATTCTCAGACTTGTTTGAATAAGAAGCTGTTTGCCAACCGTGGTTTTCCGGCCATTATTGGTCACCAATGGCCGTTATTGGTGGCCTCAGCACCACCAGTCCTATTTACCTTTCCCAGATATACGCATAATCTGCTGATTTTCCCGGCGTTTTCGCGCCATCGCATTGTCGTGGAACGGGTAAATAAGGAGGGCGGAATCCTTCGCCGGAATCCGCTTAAGTGCCCTATTTTCAACCGCTGACGTTTTGACGTTTATTAGACAACTTTGCGAAAGGGTGAGCCGGACCATTGCCGTTTCCCAAGGATGCATTTCAACACCCTTTCCGAAACATGCATTTAACTTTCAGATAATTTATTTCTCATTACTACTAATAAATTAATGTGTACACGACTAAGCTATTATGAAAATTAATTATACATGCACGTGACTGACAAGAACTCATCGTTCTAAAATCACAGGACAGAGAAATACTACAGTGGATATAATAATATTCACTAGTATCCGGTCAAACACAATAATTCTGTACAAAACATTCTACATTATTATTGCAGATATCTTGCAAATATAAAAACTCGCTAACACTATCAATACACGTATCACGCAAACATTATCGATCCAAAGCTTCGATTTCACAAAAACATGCCCTCTGGGCCCCGAAAGAACCACCCTCCCCGTGTTGATCGAAATCTCATATCGTGCATACAGGAGACTCGCGCAAAAAAAAAGAAAAAAAAAGCTATTTGTAAACACGCTCCGCACGAAGGAGCGGATTAGCTTTCTCTCGATCGCGCTCGCCTTTCAAACCCTGCATGGCTCCGCTCTGGTCCAGGAGGAGCAGGACGCGGAGGAGCGTCCTGGTAGGACTTGGAAGCGCGCCGGGATGCATTCATCTCGCTTAATCCGCTGATTCCGCTCTCGACGCATGACGACGTTGCGCGTCCCCGGCTCCGATTCGATGCCATTCTCTCCGCGCGCTCCTTTTCTGCGCGCTCCTTCCTCCTCGACGTTACGAGCCATTCAATTCGAATACCGGGATCCCTTTCAGGGAATTTGTAACGCTATCCCTGTTTGCCGACAGGACCCGCCTTGGCCAGCGTTCGTTCACCGGACGCCCTCGGGCGCGGAGATACCCACGCTGTCCCTCTACTTTTGTGCGCGTAATTGTCGATTAATTTTTCGATATATCACGGAGGATCATGTTTTAATAAATTTTATTTTCAAAGTAATTTGAATTTGCGAATATTATTCTCAAGAATCAAACATTTTGATTTAAATGGCTTTCTTATGAAAAACATCTTAAAATTTTATAAAAATCATATCTCTTTTCACATATTTTCAAAGAAGAGATCATGTGCAGAACTTCCGCATACGGGAAAAAGGGGGATAAATTTTTTACTCCGAATGGAGCAGTCAGTTTGATACGCGAACAATAATTTCGTCGATTCTCGACGGATGAGGATATCAATTACGGATGTCTACATTTCGGACAGGCACTCGGGCATGCCGAGTGGAGTAACGTGACGGGGATGTATCGATATTGATACACGGCGGTAGCAGCCAGTGATCGATAGGCATTCGTCGCCTCTGATCCGTGTAATTCGCGCGCATGAGAGGATACCGAGCGGACGCATTGTCCGACTGTCGGCTCCTGCGCTCGCGTTTTGCGGATCTCTGACGGATATCGCTTGCGCATTTTTGGAAATCTGACGGGAGAGGTGGATGGGGATAGCTACCTGCGCGGACCTTTTTTGACCGAAACCACCACCCGTCCCCGTTTGGTTCCGCTTCCGTCACGCGCCTCGGACACGAAAGCGTTTGCGCTCGATCGCGCCGAATCGCGATTTTACGCGAGTGCTTCAGAAATAAGAGAGGAAGAAAGGCGAACGGGGGAAAAGAAAGGAAAGTTTTCGTTCCCGGAAGGAGAGGAAGAACGTTTTCTTAAGCAAATTTGACCACAGGTATTTCTCGAAAAAGCTACTCATGGGTTAGTTTATGTTAGGATTTTGCTATAAGCAACAGCTTATACTATATAATTTATATAAGGAGATTATTATTTATTTACATAATATAATTGTCATAATATAATACATATAAAGAAGTCCTTTAACGACTCAATTTTCGACTTTTCGACTTTTGGATGCACGTTTCATAAAAAATCACATTGCAGGAAAGGAATGAATTAATTTCGAGCTTCTCCAAGGGAGTTTCTCACGATTCTCTCTTTCGTACTGTTGAAAAGGCGAAGGAGGCGAAGGAAAAGGCCGTTCTGCTCCAAAAGTGTCGTGGATCCCGGGGCACGTATCGATCTCGATGAGATGATTGAGAGCGGAATTCGCGGAGAGGAAGGGCCTCGTTGACACACGAGAATGAGAGAAAAAAGGAGAAGACCGAAAGGGAGAGCGAGAGCGATGCAATCCCCGGAAGGTGACTAAGGTGCAACGCGTAGGTGCAACGACGCTCGTTGTTCATCGCGAGCTGAATGGCTGGATGCGTCAACGTTACATTTCAATTCGAGCGAGAAAGGAAGAAAGGTGCGAGGAGGGCCAAGAGTGCGTCCGGCAGGTAGCGAGCGTCCGCCTTTAATGGCTTTAACGGCGTTTCGTGCCATTTACACCTCCGAAAGCGTCGCCGACGACGACAGGGGGTTGCAGCGTCGTCCACGGCGCATTGTCGGGCCCGCTATGCCCTTATACGGTGGCCATTGACGAAACGACTTCCCGTCACGCCAACTGCCCGCTCTTTCCCACTCTCTCGTCCTTTTGCTCTTTCTCTTTTCTCGATCTGCACTGTCGCGTGTAAAACGCCATCCTGGCATCTCGGAGCGACCTACATATTTCCACTCTCGAAGGAGGCTGTATTCGTAAAAAGATAACTGAATGAAAAGTTATTTGAAAACATTTGTGACAATTGGCACGTGAGATAGATAAAAGTTAATTTTAATAGATAACAAAATAAGGAAGCTGCCTTTCTGATTACTTTTACTAATTTTTTTATATCTGAAAGATCGCTGCAAATTTTTTTTGAGAATATTGTTTAACATTCGAATATCGTGTAGGAACTTGTTACTTAACAAGTAATTAAGTTCTTATTGCATTTATTTTACCGACCGTTCTTAATTTATAGCCACAAAGCAATATCCCGGTATCTCGAGTCGCTTACATTGTAAAAGAACTCGGGAAGAACGTCCAAAGGGGCGCCTTCCCGGCAGGGAGGATTTCGGGACCCGAAGAGGACTCCAAAAGGCCGAGAGTGGACTTCGCGCGAAATTTAGCACCTAGAAGACAGTTACGAGGCGCATCGCGCCGCGAGCGAGCGAGGAACGCTAATTTCACAGTCGTTTAAACGGCGATAACTCAACGAGATTTACAACACGCGCCGTAGAATTTCCAGCGTGTCTAACGTCTGCGAGACGGGCTTGACATCATATTCCATTAGAACCGAAACCGGCCGCGGTTCTCCGCCATGATTTTACGAGCGACTCGTCGTCGAGATAGGTAGAAGCCCGTACCCCTTTACATAATACTATAAACGTTGCATCTATTTTTGTACACATACTTGCGATGATGAGCCGAGCTCGCTACAATCTTTTGCACTCGTTCTATTAGATTAGCAGAACATAATCATGCACGAATAATTATTTTCTTCCATTTTCACTTGACTTCTATAGAAAATCTGTGAAAACGTATTTAAATGTTGATACCGGAGAACTGACTAATTATTTAAGAAATCTGTCTTTATTTTATTTGGACTATACAGTGTTCTCCGTCATGATGAGTTCCAAGATACGAGCGATTGAAAGCAAACTTCATACTTTAATTACAAAATTTGTATGTAAATTACATGCAAATTATACGGTAACGTTACAATTTAATCGTGTGCATCATACATTGCACAGTTTAACATAGATTTATAGATTAGACTTGATTACAAATTCCGCTAGATCAAGGAAAACTGGTATTAATTAAACAAGGGTGACGCACAATCCGGATTGCGACTTGCGAGTATCTTTGTTGGCGGCGTCGTCGTCGTCGTCGGCACTCGTCAAAGCGCTTTATTTTACGTTCACAGAGTCGCTCGTCGTGTGTGCAAGCCCGCCCGGGTTAGTCCAAACAGCCCTCGTCAATAAAATTGTCGTTTTCGTCGATAATAAAAGCCGCGAGAGGCGCGTATGGCGCGCTGTTTATTTGGACGGCGCCGCGCCTGAGTCCGCTCGTTAAACGACGCCGACGACGTCGTCGTCGGCGGCGGCGCGGTTCCCCAGGGACTTCCTTCCGCCTGCGAGAAAGCCCGGGCCTTTTCCGCGACATCGGCCACGTGTCCCGAGAATCCGTGCGACCTAGATCGAACGCGCGATCGCGAAGTCGTTCTTTGACTCTTTGACGGCGAGCTGAAGCTGAACTTTTCTTTTAAGAGGATTCTTCTATTTCTGAACAGTTCACGCCGCCGAGCACAGTTCAGAAGAGGTATTTGATGTGCAATGCACGACATTCTTTTTCCTTTTGCTACTTAATTTACAATTTACAATTACTCAATTTACAACTGCTGACAGATCATAACGTGTAATTGTTTTTTCACTTAGGGCAAATTTCAATTATTCTTTCACTAGTTTACAGTTTGATATTTTTATAAAGCTCGAGCATTCATCTTTCTTCTTAGGTTTCGATGTAGTTGTGCAGATATTGCTGGAGTTTCGACGAAAAGCAGAAAAGGTATTCGCTGCTAATCGGACTTAAGTAGCTTCAGATTAGGCGCACAAATAAGAGGCATGTAAAATATCTGCGCTAAAGAGAAGCGAGATTATACCCTTTCAGGATCTCCCGTGGTGGACAATGTCCACCGTGAAAACTGGACGGTGTCCACCTCTCGCAATTGCCGCGATAACGAAAATTGGCGGTGCATAGTCCACAGTCGGATGGGCGTCGATCGGTCTCGCCCAGATTTCACCCTCTGCTCTCCCCGTCACTCCCTCACCTTCACCCTCCTTCTGTCGTCCGGAATCGCGTGAAATCCGCTTCCTTTTTTTTCTTTTTCTCTCAGAGCGCAAAGACGCAGCTGCGTCGCAGCTTTTAGAGGCGCCGTAGGACTTAATTGATGGAACGGGGCCTCGCCACGGGGCAACCTTGTATCCACCTTCCGCGCCACCACCCTCCCCGTCTCGTCCCCTCTATAATTCGATCAAGCACCCCGTTGACGGGCCTACCGCCAGCACACTGTTGACATTTGGTTATTTTGACGTCACGCTGCGAGACGTCGTCCCGGTTCAACGAGGAATAGCTGGAGAGACGACAAGGACCTTCCTTTCGGCGAAACAACCCTTCTGCGGGCCCTCGTTTCGGGGACCACCCGCTGACCGAGCTACCGTGTCGGTCCATAAACGCGGAGAGAAAGCGCCCTGAAATTAACGGATCCCAGAGAGTCAAGTTTGTATTCTCCAAGAATGTTTACTCGCTCTCGTTTTGGCATCCTCGGTTCGCCAAGCTCGTTTAGGAACCGTTCAGGGATCAATAGGAGACCATTGAGAAGGTAACGGCTTGTGACACTGTTAAATATTTCTTGACTCTGTGACCATAAATAACGTTTAGAAATGTTTTACGTTACAAACAGGTACATTCTGAACACAAACGACGTGCGAAGTTTTAAAAATTACTGAAATATTTGCGACATTTCCATGTTTATTTGCAAAAAATATTTATTTTTATAATTATATAATTATGTTAAAATTATATAATTAACACATAATAATTCCGCATAATATTATTAGTTATATTAGTTCAGATTATATTTAAACTGTTAAATTTGAGATAAAGATATGAATTTTTGCGATTTTTTTGTAAAATAGCTACGAAGGTGAACAGTGGTACTTTTAGAAAATATTTAAAGAAGATATTCAGGAAATTGTAATATTAATATGACACTTCTTTCTCAAATATTCTTTCTCGACTGACGTGAAAATCTCATGAGTTTACTGTCTAGAACTCTAGAAGACGAATTGTTCACATCGTGAAGAATAACGCGAAGTTGCAGTCCTGCGTTTCGGAAATACGGATGATGCAGAGATGTGCGGACGATGACGTCGATCTTTCTCATGAACCCGCCCATAGCGAGACGAATGCGAGACGATTAAACTGCCGGCACGAGTCATCACGCGCACAAAAACTCGCCGGTAGCTTTTCCGTCGAACTTAGCTGGGTCCACACCCTTCAACTTTGTACAAAAGACAGAACGAGATCTGGAACCTATAACGCGGCACTGAGATACTTTTTAACTGATTGTGAATCCAGTAACCGTCACAAATTGCGTAATTGGAGAAAAGGGTGGCAATCACTTCTATGGAATTTAGGATATCTTAGACAGATGTCAATCCTTCAGTTTTCAATCATTAAAGTAGCCTTTCTGTTATAATCTGCAACCATTTATAAAATAAAAGACCACAGATTGTGCCGATTGTGGTCTTCGGAGGAAAAGGAAAAGAAATGACGCTTTTCCTAGACGCATCCGTGAGTGACGCATTTAACATAGCGAGACGGTGCATCACCTGGTGGGACCATCTATCATGCGTCTGGAAAAAGAGAAGAAGGGCATTGGCGAGGGTGAGAGCGAGGGAGGCTGAGCGAAAGGGATGCGTCCGCAATTTGTCCTCGTCACGTTTCGCGCTCGCGCTCTTCGACAGCCCTGAAAGGGGTTGCAGCTCGTAACCTCGTTATACATCGACTATATATTACATCGACTATCCTTGACTGTGCGAGGCAACGCGCGCCTGTCCATTAACTCCTCGTCGCAGGATATTAACGTTTTGTATATCGTGCTGAGCGGAAGGGGGGCGGAGGGTACCGGCGATGCAGTTGAACTCGTAAAGCACACCCGGCGTACAACCGCCCACGTGGATCTTCTTCTCCGTTACGCAAGCCTTGCACCATCAAATAAAGGGTTCGGTAAAATAATTTCAATCGCTTTTTTTAAAAAACTCTGCAGGGAAAATCAGTGACAAAATAGAGAAAATTAGATCTAGATTAATAATTTTAGTTCTAAAGTTTCATTTGCATTTGAATTATGATTCAAAAATGTATCATATACAGGGTGAGGCATCTAAAACAGGCCACCTGACTATCTCGGCTGTTATTGGTGATAGAAAAAAATGTGTCAGACCAAACGGGTCAAAATCATTCAAAATCACTGAAGGCTAAAATTTCTAAGTGCTAGAACTTTTTCATTTCTGAGTTTACGGTATTTTCAATAACAGAGAACTCTAGGCAATATAAAGTAAATTATTTTCTCGTGCAATTGGCCTTCAGTGACCTTGAATGATTTTGACCCGTAGATCAATATGCGCATCTTCAAACGCTCTACTAGAGGGTACGTAAAAAACATATCATACCATTTAAAAAAACGAAGTTGACCTTCATATGACCTCTACACGTCCACCTAATAAAAAACTATTTAGAACAAATTATGTGTCCCTCGAAACCATGCAAGTTTGGTCTGACACATTTTTTTCTATCACCAATAACAGCCGAGATATTCAGGTGGCCTGTTTTAGGTGCCTCATGCCCTGTATATTAAAATATTTAGTAATTATACACAAATATAATTTATATTCGTTTACATTAAACTAATTTGATACTAACAATTTAGGCAATATCTATAAGCAACAGTTTATTTTGTCGTGGTTTATTAAAGTTTATTTATTACATACGAAGCATAATTGCATCGTCTTACTTTACGTCAACCTTCATCTTTGGCCTCTCTTAACGGGGTGACGCGAAACGCGCTGCCACTTGGACGTTTTAATGCGGACGTTATTGCAGGACGCGTAAGGGCTGATTACAGAACACAAAAGGGGCCACACCATTCGCGCGGCACAAAAGTGCGGCGAAGACAATGGCAGGCGACAAAGCCGACAGTGATTAAAGTGAGAATTAGGAAATTAATACGGGCGCACCCTTATCGCCACCTTATCGGCCTTATGGTAGTTTGCGCTGTCTGAAGTGTCAGTCTTCATCACGGATTTCTGAATAGCCAGTCAACGGCGAGACTTCGTCTCGCTGGCTTGAATGTTTTGCGTCTCGGCATAAAAGCATTTCCCTAAATCTCTGTTATACTGTTTCCGCGAGTAAACACGAAGAAGGTTCCCCTCGCCGAGAGGATCGACTGATCGATCGATCATCCGCGTCTTGTCGAGCGTGTGCCGCGCCGGAAATAGAAAACCGTCTCGTGCCGGCTCAGTCTCGATCGTGTTTGTACAAGCTGACCCTCGAAGACCTCTTACGTAGCGGAGGTCCTCGAAAGGTCCTGTTCGAGAGCTCCTCGACAGGAATCGAGGATGCAGATGCTTATTTTGACGCGTCGGCCCCGCGACTTCTCGAGTGCGTAAACGCATCCCTCGCCGTGTCACGGATTCGTCGACAATCAAAGGTATTCGTATTGTCGGATATCAAGCGGCAGGAAAATAATTGGAAAATGTATTCTCTGTATATCTACAACATTCTTTCAAATTTTTTATTTATTTGATATTTGATATTAATATATATTTAATACATAAATTGATATAATATCAATGTATGAAAACTCGCAAAACTGGCCTGTAAAAAATTTTGTTAAAACATCACATTGAAGCATTAAAATCGTTGTAAGGGGTGGATCGAGACCACCAAGACAAGATTCTAGCGAGGCTCTCCTGCAAACATGGTCCATGGACTCGTCTCAGATCCCGGAGTCGATCTCAGACGTAACGGCCGAGCAAATTCGTGCGAGGGCAGGAGGGAAGGACGGGAGGAACACGATGTTGGGCGAGGAAAAAAGAGGGAAGCTGGAGAGGAAGCCGTGGAGATGAGGGACGTGGTGAGGAAGCCGTTGAGGCGCGATCGGCGATGTTCTCTTTGTGCGGTTTCGCTCGCCGTCGCGGATCGACATGCGCAAGAAAGACAGAAGGAGAGAAAGAAAGAGAAAAGAAAGCGTCTTCCAGCAAGGAAGAGCGTTCACCATTGACGAAGCCAAAGTAACCGTGTAATCAAGACCGGCCACGGCGCAGTTTCTGGGCCTTTTCTCTCTCGTTTCGTCTTTTTTCTTTGCCAGCGCTTCCTGCCGCCGCGGGATTCGCGTTCCCAGCACGGCCGATTTTGCACGATCGGCGAATAATGCGCGAGAAGAATTTTCCAGCTTGCAAAAAGGAAAAAAACAAACTCCTCTCCAATTTATTTGCGAGCTGAAACTTTATATGAATACTGTTCTACAGAATTGCAAAATTATATTTAGCCACAAGGAGTTTCTAAAGTCACCAACGCGACACTGATGCAGGAGAATCTGCAATTCAATATCAACAATTAATCTAATCAGAGCTTGTAACGCGTCTGTTTAACAGATATCGACTTAGGAAGTCAGCGTAACGTCCGAGCTGGTTCCCTCTTTTTTTCTTCTTTTTTACACGATATCAATTCAAGACGGCGTATAATTCGATATCGACACCGCAACCCGATATCTTGCAGTCAAGTTGCTCGCCGACCACGCGCGTCGTCCGTTCCCTGTATAACGTTTCTATGCTCTTCTAGCTGTAACGGTACGGCTTGTCCGAGCCGATTAGACTGATGTGGATTAGCTGATCCTTAACGCCTATCTTCATATAACGTCAGTATACACATCTTAATTATTATATCACATCAAAGGACATGTACTATAGAATATCTTATCAATAAAAATTATAATAATTAATCTTTTTAATATTTTCAATTCATTTGTAATTATACTGGTTCAGATGCCATCGGTTCAAAATCAATTCAATGTCTTCAAATTTAAGAATCTGTCATCAAAATCAAGAATTCAAGAATTATATGGGATACAAAATCAATTAATTTAAATCGCAACGATAGATTAATCCATGAATTATTCATCACGACGAGAGTTCTTGAAGGAACTTTCCTCGTTGTTTCGCGATGCTACGTTGGATTCTTGAAAACGTTCTGGCAAAACAGCAGTTTGACAGGAGTCCTGTCGAAGGAGCACGTGCTCGTCGTTCTCGCTTGTACGCGCGCGCTTGCCAGCTGCAAGCTGCAAATATCCGAAGGAGTGCACGCGTGCACGGAGAGAGTCAAGAAAAAGAAAGAGAGAAAGAGAAGTCCACGCGGCCCATCTGGCGCGTGCGTGACCTCCTTGAATTATCCTGATGACTTTCGCTGTGTCCAGCCTCCGCACGTATCCTTGCGCGGTCTTTTCGCTCTGGACGAAAGCGAGACTAAACGGACTGGAGGCCTCAAGTTTCGACCTGATCGATATCCCAGGTCAGGATACGTTTCTAGAAACGTGTACTCTCTCACTACAATAATTTTTGTAAGTACTATAAATTTGAAAATATTTCCAAATGCAGCACAAATACGATGCGTAATTTAAGCGACTCTTTTAACGACCTAAATCAAAAAGAGTAATTGTTGAAATAATCGCTTGATGTTACCTATTTTTATTATATTATCCGATTAATGATCTTTATCTTTGATTAACAGAATTTAAGATACTCTGCGTAAATCTGTGACAATAAACTAAGCAAGGCGAACATACATACAGCTGCTAATTTCCTTTGCATTTTGAAAAATGAGAACATTCGCAAGTCGGTTGAATTTTCTTGCAACGAGAATTTACCCCTCTCTTGCTGCGAAACGAGACTCTATCGATTAACCGTGCCCTAGGCAGCCGGTTCCGCCCTTCCGCCCCGTTCGCCTCTCCCCCGAGGAACCTTTCCATCCTCCAGCACCCCTTCTCGTTGTCCTCCTTCACGACCACCCGTCAAAGAGCGGCGAAAAGAGACAGAAACATCCCCCGGATGTCGCAAAAATAGAGACAGGGGGTAGCTGCCACCCTTCGATGGCATCGGCCAATCCGCGCCGCGAGCACGCCCAGTGACGTCAGCCCCGTGCCCCGGTCTCCGTACCCTCGTAATTAGCCAATCCGATCGCAGGGGTGAATCGAACTCACCCCTTGGCCCGATTACGTTTACGAGCCAATGATTTTTGCAGCGCGATCTCGTGTGCGTGCGTGCACGCGTGTGTCCAGATTGCAGGCAGAGAGACAGGAAGGGCACAATGGTCGCCACCCTTCGTGCTCCCTTCCTCGTCCCTCCTCCCTTTTCTTCTTGTTACGCGAAACTCTTTGTCCCTCGCGTTCTCTATTTTCGCCCATTCCTGCCTTTTTACTTCGGTGGAACAACCCTCCCTCCTCTCTCGACTACTTCTCCTTCTGCCCACTTTTGGGCCCCTTTTCGTTCCTCGATGCGTCTCGTAGATTATTATTTACATGACAAATGGTCGAGCGTTGTCAGAAATGTACCGGCGATATCGCGTGCACTGCGTGCATCGCGTGCACGCTCGATCATTGACGAAGGATACGTCAGTCTTCGGAGCTGCCTTCAAAGACGTCATTCAAAACGGAATTTCGAAGGCAGAGAGAAACGATTCATCAGGAGGTGTGCCGCGTTACTACTCGAGAAGGCTGAAGATTCTAACGCAACGTTACTCTGTTACTCTTTAATGACCGACCAGCAAGTTTACTAAAAATCTCGATGAAGCACAGCGAGTCCAACTGTGGTGACGTCCGGCGAAGCTTGATTCAGGCTCAGCTCAGATTCTGAACTAATGTTTATTTTTAAAAAACCTAAGGAACGTATATCTTATCTTTGGGACATCTTTACGATTTATATTGCCTGGCCTACATTCGTGAATGTTTGCACAGTAAACTGCACTTGCGTCTGCAATGGCACCAAACCGAGATAAATCAAAGGAAACCACCGTCGAAGGAAATCTCCGTCGAATGGATCGTAATCTGTAGAAAAGTGTGAAATTAAATGCCCAATAAAAATGTGTGTGTGTATTCCACGCATCGCATTCCTCAACAGAACGAGGAAGCAGGTTCCCTCCTGAGAAGATGAAGATCCCAACGAGATAGCCATTACGCGACGCGGCATCGGGGACGCAATGAAGAACGGTGGCTGATTGTGAGGAGCTCAGATCCGCCGCGTTTTCATCGACAAGATCTCTCTTGTCGCGAGAAATCAAAGACCAGAGGATCGCTTTCAAGATCAGAAAGAAAGAGAGAGAGAGGGACACAATGCCGTGGTCGCGGAAGCTGCGTGGTCCACGTGCGTGCGCGTCCACACGGATGTGTGTATCGGTATCGCTTTCCGCCGGTCGGGATAATCCGCTTATGCAGGTTCGGCCCTTCGCTGCGTCCTCTTCTCTTCGGGTAACGGCGGCTTTGTTGCCCGAGTATTGTGAGAAAACAGCATTTTCGACGCTCGAGGTGATGGCAAGAAGAGGGACTTAAACTCATCATCGTAACACTCGCGTGGGAGGACACCGCCGATGCACCTGACACACGCGGGTCGCATGTGCTTGCAACAAGGGGTTTCCTGTGCGCAGTCCGCAATTTCGCGCGTGTACGGATGGATAATCTCGAGAAATTGCTGGTTTTGCGAAACGGAGGCGGTATCGACGAGACTTCTTGCCGCCTTCCGTGTTACGTGATTTTACGTGATTGCTGAACAAAGGAGTTCAGTGTAATTGAAATATTGATGATTATCATTGCACCATGATTCCTGACAATTATGTCTTACAATATAATCATCTTATATAATTATGAATGGTATAAATAAATACATAGTAATATCCATGACACATTTTGCACATTTATGAAATTAGCGTAATGAAATCCTACACATATAGTATAATTGCATAAATATAATTGAAGAATACAATTAGGTGTAATTAAAAAATTAATTTCCTTTCTTTCTGAAAGCGATATCTACATCGCTTTGATGCAATATAATATTTTTAATGTGTTTCTCTTCATTTCGCACAAGTACGCGGTGTATAACGTTATAAAAAATTTCGCGACTTGATTTTTATGAATCAATTCTCGCAGTGAAGATCAGATCTCGATATCGTTGAGTCGGATATCTCGATGAAGGGTTGTCGGTTGGCGTGGGCACCCTCTCCCAGGAAGGGCACGCATAATCCTATGAATACATAATCCAGATGCAAACAGCCGCCACGCGTGCCTCGATTTAAACGGTCACGATATTTCACGGATTAGAACACGAATATTTGCACTATTTTTCACGGTGTCGCCCCGAGAGCCCGAGATGCTGCTCGAGTAACGGCATTCTCATTTTGAGATGACAGCCCTTTCGTTCCCACAGTATTTCTAGAGTCTTGAAAAAATGCATATATTATTTTAACAATATCAGTAGACACTGTGTACCAATTTCTTATTTTCTAAAATTATCTTTAATTAATAGATATCCTCTTATATTCCTAAATTTTTTTTAGATCTCAAGAAAATCATGTTGCAATGCTCACAGTCATAGAAATGTGTCTTATTCAAGAAAAGATTTACGGTAATTCATATAATTTTGTATTATTAGTATCCTTACCTGTTTTTAAAAATTTTATAACGCACATTACATAAACAAAGATATTTATATATAAAATACATATTTTTTAAATATTTAATAACACTTGTATGATATTATTATATTCTCAGCATAGAAGATCGATTGACAAGGATTGTACTTTAAAGGGCAGTGCTGATCGCTCAGATGCAAATACAGATAGTTAGAATCGATGATCTTTTTTTTATGAGATAAGAGAATGTAATAAAAACCTGGCGTTGATGGATGGTACTTGATAGACCGGATTACCGATATTTTCAAGTCATAAAAAAATCTCTCCACAGATATCGCGAATATCCTTCATAATGGAACAGTAGCGTAAGACCAGTAATGATCCAAAAAGACAATATTAGGACAATATTAGGAAGAAAAAAAACCTATCGAACTTGTTTTATTCTTTCGTTCGGAAATTCCAGATATTAATCAGGAGAGGGTAAAATAACTGGCATGGATTTTTGTCAAAGGATATTATTATTATTATCAACCTGATCGCATATACGCAAACAGGAGGCGGCGGGCTTAAAGTTAATTTAATTATTACACGCATTCGCGCTGCGTGAACGCAAAAATCGGCACAGATAATAAAAATATCTCCCCCCTCAGAATTGTTGTTAAGGCAGTTGTGAGGTTTGACAAATCGTCTTGAGACAGTTGGCAGACAGACAGACTTTGCTGGTCCACCGACATATCATTATAAATTACGAGGTAATTAATAGCGAACTAATCTGAATTAATTAGGTCGCGGTTACGATGGAATCTCGTTATATACATCGTACGTTCGAAGCAGTCGTAAATATCAAAGCGTTGCTCGAAAGGAGAATGAGGAGCGAGTACAGCTGTGCAGATTTAAGAGTTCTCGCATGATCCTTCCTCATCGACCCTCTCTGTGTGCTCTAATTTACAAAATTTACATTTACAATCGCGCTGCGTATTTGTCCCATTTTTCGTCAAGCAGAAATCTGTTTAGGTGAATATCTATTTAGAATATATCGATACTTAATCGCCGTCGGATCGGCGATTATGATATGAACAAAACTCCCGTGTCGCCTAAGCGATAATACACGAGATAATAAAGTGTTAATATTACATTACGTTGCAATAATATCGCAATACCTACGTAGAGTCGCACGAGTACAAAATAGAATCTTGGAATGTGAAATATATATTTATACAACGTCGATATCAAAAGTGCTCAATCCTCGCTTAAAATCGCTTCCGAAAATTAGACTAATTAGTGCCGCGGCTCCTACCGTAAAATGGACAAATGTATAATTTTAATAACGTAACATCCCCGACGCTCATACTTTGCGAACGTCGTAAAACAAATTCGCGTTCACGTGTACTTGATACTGAGAATTATACAGAGTTGAGTTACACGGTGCAACTCTATCATGCATAATGGATCACTCTACTTCGGTTGAAATTCACAGGAAACAGGAAACACCAACACAGAAGAATAAATAATGCGATTTATTATTTATTTATCCCGCTCAGATAACATATTCGGCGGAAACAAAAATCGAAATGTTAAAATGAAATAACGCAGTAAATAATTAATTACGCATCGATTAAAACAGTATAATAAAATTTGTTATCCGGTAAAAGTAACGTATAAAATACTCCATTGAAATACCGGAACGCGAGATACGAGCTCCGCGAGTTCTGGATCGCCTAAACGTGGAACTCGTGCCTCGCACTCGCAAAGCAAAGTTATATACTTAACTAATTCTCACTGCATCGGCATCATAAACCGCGATCGATACCAACGCAACGTATGAGCGTGAGCTTAAGTTAAAATTCTGTCCTCGCTGTTTGAACGTGTACCGATCGGAGCGATAAATTACAAGACGTTACAGAAGCATTCAAAAGACACACACTCTCTCTCTCTCTCGTATTTTTCTCACTCTTTCTTTCTCCCTTTCTCACTCCCTTACAAAAATACATTGGACGGAACCGAACGAGTATCCTCGTAATTTTCTCTCCCCCTGTTTCGAAGGCGATTAGGCTATACGATTGGAGGCTTGAGCGAACGTTTCTCTTTTTCTTTCTCTCTCTTTTTGCCATTCCACAAGAGTTCGATGACTGTACTTTGCGAGAAATAATACATGGTCATTCGCTAAAATAGCTCTAAAATAATTTTGAGTCCCGACTAATGACGGATATAATGACTAATAATAGAATGATACGAAGATCTCGAGAAAAAAAAAAGAAAAGTGGTATAAAAAAGAAAAATTTCATCGAACATGTGGTCACGGAAAATGGAAAACAAAATTCTGTGAAATTTTAATATTTTCCTTGAATTTTTCTAGACTTTCATAAGACCAGAGTTTTTCGTAAATATATTTTTTCGATATAATTTAATAAAATTTGAGCGATTCAAAAAGATCTTTTTGGTAGAGCTATTTCTGTTATAATAATTTCTCAACATAAAGGAATGGAGAAAAATATTGTTTAAGGTAATTTTCATGTTAAATAAAAAAAAGAAAAACACGTACAATGTAAAATTAACGAAAGTATTGTACGCTTTATTGCATAATACTACGAGGCAGCGTATTAAAAATTCTAATATCGTTTTTCATCTTTTCGCTCTTCCATTTCTTCAACGCACTTTTCTATCTTTCGGGAACGAGAAAATACTATAGGTTTTTTTGTTTTTCGTGGAGGGCGATCGATGATCATACAAATATATTGCACACTATATGTAATATCGTTATAAGTAATAATCCTCTCTTGGCAGAAATCAGGATCGCCTCCCGTTTCGATGGAAGGGAAAGTCGAACGAAATCGCAATCGCAGAAGACGTAATGAACTTCGTATAATTTAAATAATACATTCTAGGATAAAATCACTAATAAAAAGTTTATCTATTACGATGACAAATGAAGAACGCAGGCGAAGAATCTTCCAAGCAATATTTACTTGCATCCATCTTTTTTATAATTTACTTTCATCATAAGCATGGTTGTACACATAACAATTACGGCGTCCTATTTTACCAAAACACTTCGCTGCGCAAAACATTTATAATTTAGATAACATTCGGCAAAAGTCAGAATATCTCAGAAAATTGAGACGTTCTTCGCTAACGATCTTCAAATATTATTGACGCATCGTAATCGTAAATTATCACCCATTTTCTCTGAATGAATCAGCTGACGTGACATGATCACTGGAACACAATTTCGAAAAAAGAAACACAGTATAAATAGCGGAAAATTGCCGTGACGAGGTAAAAGGCGGTGTAAGTGGCATTAATTCGAATGCATGCTGCATACCTAACTGTAAACGAATTCCCATGTCATCGGGTTAGGCACTCAAGATTCGGCGTGAGAGAGCCGTGTTAGGCGCTCCGAATAAACAGTAAAACGGGAATAACATGAGCGTGAGAGAAATACTTCGGCGATGAATGAATAGTACTTCAGATAATACTGATTCGATTTACGCTACATAAATATACGCGCGAAGTGTGATACACAGTCGTTACCGTGCATCCAAGATAATGATAATGATGATGATGTGACGAGAGCGAGATGCTTAAATTGATCCTGTCCGTCCGGCCACAATCACCGCCTTTCAACTCGTTGCAACAAAATGACATAAAACAACAGAACACCAAGAACAGAACAAAAAAGTGAATCTCACAAAACAGAATACTATCTCCAAGTCGTGTTCATTCCATTCTTCAGCACTCTCTTTCCCCTCTCGCACGACAATGCTAATTAAACACGTTCGACTATTTCGAGTACAAAAGACTTCGGGGTGTCTTCAAAAGCGTACCGTCGCAGAGCGTGTGAACGTCAACCACGGTCCCTTATTTTTTCCCTTTATTCGCATTCATTAAATAGTCGCGCTATTAGTGGAACGGTCGCTAAAGCTTAGCGCGATTTCATGGAAACACTTTCGTGTATAAAAAAATAATTTGAACGCGTATAAAAGCAATCGTTCATCGACACGCTCTCTCCACTTGCGATCCTTTCATCTTCTCGCGAAGTACGAGTTCACTCTTGAGCTCTCCTACAAATCGCACCTACGATTTGTCTCCAGGGGTCAAGGGTATTATATACGCCTACGGTTAGGGTAGTTTATTAGTTAGACCGGCATAGATACTTGTTGCAAAAATACAATTTCTCTCGTACGCTAGGAAAGGTGTCTCTGTGTGTGTTACTCGCTATTTATTTACACGTTATTCCTCGCTTATCGAGTCGGACATCATCGCGCTTGTCACCTGCAAGATTAATTAAGGCCGATACGCTCGAGTCACTCGACACGGTAGTGCGTGATCTTGTTGGCAAGAATGGTGCAGAACGTTGGCCAGAATAGCTTGCGCGAGTATCGTGTCGAGTGAATCGATGCTCTCATTAGAAAAGACTTCACCATCGAGTCTTTGTATTGCCGAATATCTCGAGATCGATATACGATATACCGACGCACCGGGATCTAGCGGGCCTGTTCTTCCGCTGTTGTTTCGCTTACGATGATATTAACGATTTTCTTATGTTCATAAGGATGAAAAATCCTTTCGTTAAAAAAATCAATTTAATTTTTACGTTTCTCTAATCGACATTCTATCGGATTAAATTGTTCTTTCAAACCCCTCAATGTGGAATTACGTTCCTATTTATTGCTTAAAAAATATGTCAGTTGGATTTATGTATTGCAGACTCGAGACTTCTAAAGAACAATTTAATTGATGTGTATTTAAATCAATTAGAAAGAGAACAATGTTAGGAAACTTCACGAGACTCTATATACTTCTAGAATTATTTTTCTTGGTCTCGATGTTTCAGTACGTTAAATAAACGACGATGATATTTCTCGCTTTCGCTCACCAATTATTTAATTTCGCGCACGTATTTTTCTCTTCCCTGCTTCTTATTAATATTTTCTCTTTTCTTATTTTTTTTACGATAATAAATCGCGTAAATTTGTCTCACAGTTTTGCCATTTTCTTCAAAAATTGACGGTTATGGAGATGACAATGACGAGAAAGAGGAAGAGGAGGCAATCGATATGCGAATCGACCGGCGACAGCGGAAGAAAAAAGCAGCAAAAAAAGTTTCACAGACGATGCGAGACGGACTGCAATCTCGTTGCTGCTTCCCGACGAAATTTGTTTCGCGTTGTCGCGACAGCCAGGACCCGGCCAGGATTCTCTTCTGCTTCCTGATGAGCCTCGTCATCATAAGCAAGCCGATTTGGCGGTCGAATTCACGAGGGCCTCAGATGGCGTGGCTCCGGTCACTCGAGACTCCTGATGAGTACTGCTAGCTCACGGAACGAGGCGCCGAGCTTACCGGACGTATTCGACGATTGCTTCTTCAGCAAAACCGGCCGTATTGCTGATAGCTTCTCGTAGCAGGAGAGACACTTGTGGTACCTGGAGAAACGAGAAAGCAAACGGCTCGTGAAACTTCTAAATCGTAGATTTTCCATGTCAAAAACGGAATAATGCACAATATAACAATATCGTGTGTTATATTTGAAGAATTATTTTATAGCATATGATAGTTTAATGATTCAAAGTTGCTGAAAACTCGATGGAAGAAATTCAAACAAAAATATTAGGATACAATTGATAGCAGGACTCACCGTTCCTCCCGCGACACATCGACACCGATAGTGTGGAGGGGCGCTTCCACGTTGGACTTTATTACCGGAGCGAAGTTACGAAGAATAAGTCTCAACGCCGAACATGCTACCGTTATGTACCTGAAACAAAAATCCGGAAATTCGGCAAAGGTAAATGATAATGTATCGTACCAATTAATCTAAACAATCATATACATAAAGCAGACGCCAAAAATAAAAAATAACTTATGTTATAAATAATTTAAACTATATTACATAAAGTATACTGCTCTCTTAATGAATATAAGAGGTCTTCAGGAAAAAAAATAAGCAAGTAATATTATTCATGTGATTATTTAGACATTTATTTTACAAGACTGCTCTTTCATCTAAAAATCGGATATTTCAAAGACAGGATGGGAATAGTAGGAACCACAGTAGCATCGCGACGCCCACCGGTCCGGTCACGCCTGGTCCGTCTGGTGAAACGGGCGTTATTAGGCTCACTAATGATGCCAATAAATAACGAAAGGCACGAAAGGCTTGCCTTCGCGATTCAACACGCTCTCGCTTTCGGACGGACGGACGATAAAGGGTTCGGCGCCGTGCTCCCGTTGAAATCGGCGAGACGAATCGCGAGCGGTCTCATGAATGCACCGCGTGCGACGTCGATCGATGCACCCTCGTCTGTATCAAATGCACCGCCACGATCCAAATTTCATGCGGCTTGCTATAAAATGGGAAAAGCAACCGAGCTGTACGTACGACTTTGGAAAAGTTAAAGCGACTTTTCATAAAGATTTTGGGTAAAATAACTGAGGAAAGTAATAATTTTGAAGATTAATAAAAAATAATATAATGAAAAATAATAATTTTAGAATATATTTTTATAGACAATTTTTAATACATTTGAAAAAATTATTTTTTTTCTTTCCATGTCCAATGGAGATCTACCGGCAGATCGACTGTAAAGGGAAAGAAGACAGGGATGCGAGAAGCGATCACGAAATTGGAAAACGATCGGGCGGGGCACGAACCCTCCCTCGTGTCACGCGTCAGGATATTCTGACCAGCGATCTCTTTTTTTTCTCACGACGCGCTGGGTCCAGGACGAAAGGCCATGACGAACAAGCCGTGAAAACGACAAGCGAGCTATATGCAAACTGCCACTACATAATATGCCATCCGAGATGTGTATATTTGCCCGTCCAGCATGCTGCCATTGCGAAATCGGGATACAATGGGCACCGCTCTTTGGAAAACACAAATTGAGTACATAAATTCATGGGATATTTCGAATAAAGCCAATCAGTAAAGAAATGCTAAATCTTTTAAAATAAATATTAGCTTAAATTTTAATTTAAATGACTTTATTGTCTAAGTATTTTTATTTTTGTTAAAAAACAGATTTTTGTTAAAAAACAATTAAAAATAAGATGACACATATAATGATTTTAATAATCTAATAAAGTTATATAAATTTATTAACACGCAACGGCTCGTTATTACGAATGACTGAACGGCGACAGCTGCCTAGCGCACGATGGCTAATTAGTTTGAATTTTAATACTTTTACGGTATTAAGCGTATATACTCTTGAAGAATGCTAATATGAGACTGAATTAACTGCTTGACTAAATTTATTTCAGGCAAACAACAGTTAATAGCATAAATAGTCTAATTAAAAGGATAGTTCTTAAGATATAAGTTTGAATACAGGTATTGTTTATTCTAATATTTTTTAATATTTTTAATTCAGTTTGAAAATAAAATAAAATCTTATATCAAGACAAATTTTATTCAAAATATTGAAACAAACAGCTTGCTTTTATTTAAAAAAATATAATTTTGAATTCTAGTGGAGAAATTAATTAAAATTATAGAAGTCCATAGAAACACAATGCCGGTAAACGTATGTAAAAAGAATTTTTTTTTAATTAGACCACCCTGCAGATGTATACGCATATTACGGATCTCGTCGCTACACGTGTGGGGTACTAAATACTCGGTGAGAGCGAAAAAGAGGCCCGAATAATGATAGAGAAGAAACGGGAAGCTTGTTAGGTCATTAAGTGCGCGTGATGCTCGATGGAAGGCTAATTTTGGGGCCAACCCTCATAACGCTAACGGAAGTTATACGGTCAGGTTGATGCTAGATACGATTAATTAATCACCAAATCGATATCGAAATGATTCCTATCTAATCGGACGGAGATTGAAAATATAGAAAATAATATAGAAAATAATTAATTAATTTTAATTCTGATATTTTATGCAATATGCACTAATTAAATAGCGAATCTCTGGTAATAACAAATTGGAATATTTACATCCTCGTACATAAAACTTGACATTTCGAAATGTAAATTAAAATAAAATTATAATCAAAATTTCTGAAATCCACATAGGTTCCACATGGATTATTATATCGAATTGTAATTTAACAGACGGAGGAAGTCGCGGCGATACTTGCAGCGGCAACACGTGGGCGAAGACCGAGAACGAGTAAATGGTAGTTTGCAATGAAACACGGAAGGAAACAGTCATTCCTCGTCACGACAGAGCAACAGCTTGGAACTGAGGGCAGTCGGTTAATCGCCCACTTTCATACGTCAAACGGACATAAAAGACAAGTTCCCTCCTCCTCTCGGATTTATAGCCGAACGCCCAGGAAGTGGTGCGTGTCTGACGAGAAAACGGTTTAATTCAGCGCACACAAACACGATTATAGGATAATTTAAATGAGGCAATTTGAAATTTTATTTTAAATATTAAGCAATTATTAGGCATTAGAAAAAAAATTTCGGGAGTTTAAACCTTTTGCATTTTTAGATTCATTCTCTCAACATTATTCTCGATGCAACGTACGACTCTCAACGAATTTACATTCGCGATCAATAACGGCCGTTTAGCATTGAAGATGATACTCGATCGCCTGTCCGTTCACCATCATCACTCCGCTTCGGCATATGCGTGCGTGCGGTACTTCAGATTTCAATTTGTTCTGCGAACAATGCGATTCGGCGCGCAGGAGGAATCCGCGCGACTCATCGCATTTGCATCTGCCGTTATCTCCCATTGTTTCGGCTAATTTCGCGAACCGCCCCAATGCTCGTGGGTTTCCCCGCTCTGCCAAATTAGCTATTCCCATGCTGCGGCTTTGCGCCCTGGCTCGTTCGAACACGGGGGTGACAAAAATGCAGCCCTTTTCGAAAGGGGTGTCTCGATTTTCTATGTACAACACCGGGCGCGGCGTTTCACCGTTGAAGGTAATCTTAGACGATAATAGATGCAAAGCGTGGAACGATGATTATTCACGTGTCATCTCTAAATATACACGCGTGCGTGATGCGACAATGAGATGCGAGTGCGTATTACAATCCGACGCAAACATGACAGTAAAACGAATCAATCTCGAAACACGACAAGTTTGAAAGCGATGTTTCAATAAAAGAATAAGGACACAAAATTGCACTTGAAATAACGATATACATCATTTACGAAAAGTTAAAAATATATAAACTTAACTATTTAATGTAATATTATTTATGAGCAGTATATGTATATCTTTTTAGAAAAATATGAACCTTTAAAAGCCAAACTGATAAAAGCTCCGTTTACTAAATTTCTTTATTTTAATTCCAGAGTATGTATAATTAGTCAAATATTAAGAAACTGGGAAATTTTTTTTCAGAAAGCAGAGCTAATCAGCTCGACTTCTGAGAGAGGTTTACACAAATATAAATAGAAAAATGAAGAGATCTAACTGAATACTCACATTTCGTATTTACTTTGTAGGAGATCGCTGATAGGACCGAGTAGGGAATTGCAGAGGTCCAAGTTCCACATCGTTCTGGGAACAGAGTGATTAAAATTTGGTTTTAAAAACGAACGAATTTCGTGATTAGAAGCGAACGAGTGACTTATTAATCAAAATTGCTGGATCGAGAAAGCTACGTACGGTTTTAACGTGAGGATACTCAAGAGATCGACGATGACCGCCAGGTCGTTCATTGCGACTGCGGACTCTACTGCTGCCTGAAATCAATGTCGCTCGTGTTTCTCGATTGTCGACTCCAATCGCGTCTCTCAACGCGGGATTCAACAGATGGATAGCTACCTTGAGATCTTTGTTGTGCCAGAGGGAGTATATGATTTGCAATGAGCGATGCCGACTCTTAAGTACCGCCATCATTGAGTCGTGGCTGCGCATCATACTGTTCAACACCTCGGCTTCCGACATTTCCGTCAATACGCTCATCTGCGGGTAGCCTAGCGTCGTCGAACCGGTATAACTGTGCTGTAACACAAATATTTCATAAAAGAATGTAAGAATCCTTTTCTTGTGAAAACAGGTTTTATATTATTAATTTTACAATTATAGTTCATAATTTTATTGTCTTTTTTAGATTGCTCACCGGTAAGAAATTCTCCACGTCCAAGCCATAGGGCTTGTCGGCGCTCATCGGCACCAGTTCCTCCCGCTCCGCGTCCTCGACGGTACTTCTTATTTGCGGGACACGTATGTCGACCTTGGGATTCGGCGGGACTTGCGCCTTGTTCGGCAGCTTCCTCGTGGACGACGACGACGACGTGGTCGTGGAGGCATTGCGCGCCGATAGCGCAGTTGAGGTAGCGAAGTTTCGGTTGAGCGACGTCGACCTCGATTGCGCGGTGTTCGGCCTGTTCAGCGCAGGATCCGAAGGACTGTGTCTTATATTATTAATTCTGCAATAGCAATCACACAAAGTTCTCTCGTTGATTCGAGTTAAGTACTGCTCGTGTACTCCAAATTACGATACAATTTTCATTGTTAGAGAATTTTCTTGCTTCAGTGTTACGTAATTAATTACTCACTGTACAGGATAATCGCTGTCGTATCCATGCTCGCCGTCCCTGCTGCTCTGTCTTCTTAGATAGTGCTTCGGGGAGTCCGGGCTGGGTACCCTGTTCTTCAGTTTACCGTCATCCATCACGGGTATCACTGCAGCCATCGGCGCGACGCGCGGTGTCAGAGTCGAGTTCGATCTTTGCGGACCCAACGGCTGAGGCGGTGGCACTACTTGATCATTGGTGCCTACTCTCTTGCCCGGCAGCGGCGTGATGCTCTGCCTCAACGGCGGTATGGACGCGAAGGTCTTGGATGCCCGTTGATTCAGACCATTGTTCGCCTGGAGATTTGCTCTGATCTGGCTCGTCGATGTGATCGAGTTCCTCTGAGCCGGCGGCGAAGACTTGATCGGCTGGACGCGCACCGGCACTGGCTTCGCCAAGGGTAACGTGGGCGCCGGCGGAGGCGGTGAGGAGGGCGACGGCAACGGGGGCACCTCCTCGCGTTCCGTTGTGCTTAGATTCGACATTGAGGTAGAGAGAGTTTGCAGTATCTGCGGCTGTGCTGGATCTAAAATATATCCAGAAGCTCAGTTAAGTTACATTGAATTTTTTAGGAAAACTTGCTTGAGAACTTCAAAAGTGAAATAACATTGGCGACTATTTATAAAATGAAATAAATCCTTATTATTTTTAGATTAATTAAATTTATGGAATAAAAGAGAATGATTATATTTGTGTTACTCCACTTCGAAGTTCTTTTCTATTTCTACGGATTGTATTAGGTTGTTATTTCTTTTATTTTCGAACGAACTTCTCCATCGTATCAAGTCTCACGAAAAAAGCGCTGTTAAAAAGTGAGAATTTCGTTCCACCGAAGCTCACATCACAATTTAGTAAATTGCAATCCGTGCGAAGGTTACAGCACAATACTCACCTATGTCGTGAGGCTCCTCGAAAGCCTCGGGAGGTTCAGCAGGTGGTGTGCGAGACACTGAAACATACCATGCGCGGCATGCTCATTCACAACTATATACAGCACTGCATTCACGTTCGACGCATCGCGTATACGCTGTTGCTCGTGTATGTGTGCGTGTGTGTGTGTTAGTCGTGTACTCGCTAAACGATCGCGGAGGACAGGATCAAACGTTAGAACGGAAGGGGAATTTTTCCGCGTCGCAAACTCTCGGCAAACAATGAGACATCGCAAGACATGTGGCGAGGTACTTACACGCCCTGCTCGGCTGAAAAACGTCCCTGTACTCGGTCACGTTCGGTATGTCCGCGTAGGTGGTCTCATCCTCCGGATCCGTACCGGATTTGTCCGCTTCTTCGATCGTTCGTACGTCCAATCTGCAAGCGTACCAAGAATTAATCAATATGTCGCGCCGAAATTTCAAATCGGACCTCGAACTGTGTGAAACCCACGTGTGCTTCTTCAGTCCGACCGGTCGTTCCCTGGAGAAGCTCTTCCTCAAGGAATTTCCATGACTGAACGGCGAACTCACAGCAGACATCCCGCCGAGTGGTGCGATCTTCTTCAAATCGCACACGTACAACGTGACGGTCGCGGTGTGAAAACTCGCACCGATCTGAAAAGTTTCACGCATTAGCGAAAGCCGAAAGGTGAACCGAGGCATAGGATAGCACTGCGATGCTACGCTGAACGGCTGAAATAATTTTATCTCCATCTCGCGTGTCGTACCAATTGATTTTGAGCCACGGCTATGTCCTGGACCTTTCCCCAACCGGTCGGTATCGAGTCCAAGGTTCTGCCCGGTTCCCAGCCGTAAACCTTCAAGACGTCGTGGCTACCGGCGAACAGGCATTCCCCGCCTTGACTAAAGTACAGGCAGCTGCAGCGGCAAGACAAAGAAACTCAGTACGACGATCAAACTCGATCATGCTCGTTCGTTAGTCGATCGACTTACCGGATGGCCGAGGAGTGACCCTGTTCTGTGGAAGATACCAGCTGAAATGACTCCAGGTCCCAGAAGTGGACCGTTCTGTCGGCGCTGCCGCTGGCTAAAAGGAATTCGTGCGGATGGAACTCGACGGTCGTGGCCGGGCCTCGGTGTTCTGAAAATTCCCTTAGTTGTCTACCGGCCTTTAGGTCCCACAGCTAATTTAAAAGTAACACAAACGTCAATGTCTTTTCCCTAGCATATGTATAACGTGCATAACAAGGAAGATAAGAAACAAGATAAAAAGATGATGCAAAGCTTAGATAAGAAAATATAAAAATAATATATCTTTCTCTTATATCTTAATATATTCAAAAAAATCATCTGATTTACCTTGACCATTCCTTCCTCCCCAGCACTCGCGATCCATTGTCCGTCAGGACTGAACTTCAAGCTGTTCACGGTCCTGTTGTGCCCCTTGTACGTGAAGATGCAGCCTTTTCTGCGAATGTCCCACAACTTGATTGCTGTGTCCAAACTCCCCGACGCTAGCAGCTCTCCGTAAGGATGGAAGTCCATGCAACGTATTCCGGATTTATGTCCCGTCAGGGTGCGCGCCAGCTTGGCGTGCTCCAAATCCCAAATCTTCAATGCACCAGTCTGTGAGCCAGCGCACACGAGATCTTCCGTTTGGCCGAAGCGCACGCATTCTATGGGAGTGGTGTGGCCACTCAGGCTCTAAAAGACATGAGTGGTAAATCGATAACACAGTCTCGTATCAATGTTAAAATACAGAATCGAAATTGCAATAGAGCAGAGGACGAGAAAAATTATTGAAAGATAATAATTACCATAATACAATTTTGCTTTCCAACCGCCCATAGGTTTACTTTTTTGTCATCGCCGCCAGTGACCAAAACACGACCCGATTTATGGCCCAAAGCCAGACAGTTGACATTGGGCGTGTGGGCGACAAATTCCTCTGTGACAGAAGAGGAAATACATTCATCATTATTCACATACATTTTATATATACATGCTGATTCATTTTTATAATAACAATAACTAAGTGCAGCAAATTAGAAATAATTTTACAAAGCAATCACTTATAAACAGGCCTATGCAACTTTCTTCTCTCTACCCATACTTCTCAGAAATGCAGGACTAGCACGTTTCTTCCATAAATAAAAATTATCCATTATTCAAAATAATGAGAACTCCAGAATTCACTGTCATCGAGTCAAGGAGTCAGCGCTGACACGATTCCAGCTCCCGACCTCCGTGCGAGGGACAACGTCTCTGATTCTCGCCGCGGGACAAATCCTTGACGAGCCATAACCGAGTTATAACCATAATTGGGAAAAAAGCGCGGAGAAGGCAGCGGCCCAGGTGGGCTCGCGCGCGCAAGGTAACGACCGTCTACCCGCGGGGAGAGACTGAGAAGCAGGATGCTCTCGCGCGAGGAGGGAGAAGGAGGACGAACACTCCGCGCGCCGGGACACTCGCTGCCCCGTGGACGACGGATCTTACGGAGCTTCCAGGATCTCCTCGTGGATGTGGCCATATTCGTGCCGCGCGCGCGGACTTATTTGGCAGCGACGGCACTCCGGGATTTCGGTTGGCGCACGACGATTGGCGATCTCCTCTCGCTGCTGCCGTCGCGCGAACGTAACATGTTTACCAGCAGCAGCAGTAGCAGCAACAGTAGCGCAGCCTCTCCGTCTCCCACTGCCCACGGCGACTCTTCTCTCTCGTCTATCGCGAGACGGACCGGGCACCGCGGCGCGTCGCGTCGCGCCGTTCCCGTGGGAACGTGAAAAAAAAAGGGACAGACGTGACGTGCACGTCGCGCGAAAAACGATCGCCCGTCTCGATCAAGAGACTGCTCGTGCCACCTCCTCGTTGCTGTCGTATCTCATCTCTTGAAATCTCGCTCTCTCTTTGTCCCTCCGCCGGTGCCCTTCGCTCTCTCTCTTTCGCTCTACTTGACGGTTGTACCTGTACGCGTGTAGGCAGCGAAGTGACGTCGTAAATGGCGAGGCGCTTGGTAGATTCGCTGGTAGATGGCAGTGGCGAAATGATTCTTTACCAACCAAACAAAGCGGCACTTTTATCGATAGCAACGGCTGTGGTTCAGTTGACCTTTCCAATTCTTCAGAACATTTCCTAAGTTTTGTCCTGTGGCGGCATCTAAGGAGTACAAGACAGAACTAGCCCGACCAATGAGAGGGCAGCACGAAACCGAGATGGAGAGCCTTGGAAGGAATCAGAGAACAAAGAGAAGCTAATTGCTCGCGCTTTAAGTCACACGTGCATTAAGTAATCAGTTCTAGTCTGTATTAAATAAAGTCAGCATCTTTATATATTTTCACCTAAACCGAAATGTTGTAATAGTTCCTCGTGCGTTAAAACTGCCTTAAATGTAGCATAATAATCAAATAAATAATACGCTCGCTACAGTCCAACAGCAGTAGAGACTCGTAGCGGAATTTTTTGGAAGTTTTATATAGACGCGCGCGCGCGCGCTCTCTCTCTCTCTCTCTTATAATTCTGATAGATGGCGCCGAGGTTTTCTGTTGATGGTGCAATATTTGGCTGTAAAAATGATTAATCGCAATTTGTAAGCGATAATTTTATTTCTCTTTAGTAGATATCGTAGTTAAATATTATAAAAAGTTGCTAATTACTTATCTACGTTTGCACTTTTTTAAATTTCAGTTGCAGCGGTAAATTCTATCTTAATTCCAAGTCCTAGATCACATGTGAGATATATGTCGTTACTAAATTGATATTTATTAAGATGACGTCGATGCTCTGCATGCGTGTTGGCTTGGTGGCAAGCCGAACACTTCTCTCGTCTAAAACTTTCGAGAGAAACTATGTGACATATATACAGGGTCAATCTCCTCAGCCTCGTATACGGGAGTACTTTTACTACATCGATCACCAAGGCATGGTATTTTTCATTTTGTTGATTGGACCACAGAATTACCATCAATAGTCGAAAACATTTTGCAAATAGTTTTAGTAGTAACAATATTTTATTGACCTTTCTTGGCTGAGAAGCTGAAATGCACTATTTGATTGATTGATAATACTTTATTGCTTTTTTTTTATAGTTGTTCCTGGATGATGTTCGCATAAGGAACTTTACTTCATGTTTCAAAGGTATGCAATGATATTATTATATCAAAAAGTTCTACAAATATTCACGCATGTCACAAACTGTTGTAGACAAGAAATTCTTGGCATTTTTCTTCAAACATTTGAAGAAGAATAATACTGATCGTTACATGGATGACTTTCCATTCCTGTCAATCTGCGGTGTGGAAAGAAACTTTGTAAGATGTGACGACTTGCCAGTAGTATTTACAAAAGTGATTCAAAAACAGAATGCAGAAACTGGTGCAGAGGAAGATTGGTTTAGTTACGCACATGCGGATAACTTATTGATGGTAATTATTTTCAGAATAGATATGTAATAATAAATAATAAGTTTTTATCTTATTAGTTATCGAATCTTTTATAGGTACCATTCGAGCCACAAAGATTATTTATGAATGTCAATACAGGAAGGGTATACCATCCTGCGTTGGAAAAGGCTGGAGGCATCGGTCTGGTGAGGTCTAATCTGGCCATCGAATTTAGCGCTTCTTTCAGCTTTAGAAATGGCGAGCAAAATCCACCAACGCATTTTACGTGGAAGGACAAACGATACGAGCTCGATACGACATGGTTCAAAGACAAACTCACAGGAAGTTAAAAAACCAAAGATTTGTTTATAATTTATAAAGAACTTTTGTAAATATATGCAAGTAATAGTGCAACATTTGTCTCGCATTATGTTACTGGTATGGACGAAATGTCGAAAATTCTGGCGGTGGAATCGTCGGAAACGGTCAAGGCCTTCTTCTCGTCCCTGAAAAAAAATATATTTAAATATTGCAATATTGTTTAAAATATAAATTTGCTTGCAATTTTCTTTTCCCGTCAATATTATACGTTCTTTTTTTATAACACGCTTTAAATTTGTATTTCTTTTGTGACTAACGCGCATAAATTAACAAGATCACGAACGACTTACCGAGATATGTACAGATCCAGTATGACTCCTTTGTGGCCCGAGAACGATCTGAGGCAACTACCTGCTCTCGCGTCGAAAGATCGTAAGACACCATCCAAACCGGTCGTAAATAATATTGACGTGCTGGTCCAAGCTAGTCTTGTGACGCCCCCCTCTTGGAAAATCTCTTGTCTAAGGACCTGAAAGGAGCCCGCACTTAAAATCGCCTTGTCTTGTACAGAAAGGAAAACTTGCACGTGGATATTAAAAATAATACCTGTCTCGGGATATCCCAGATATATACTTTTCCGCTTGAATTCTCGATTGTGCCAGTCGCAGCGACGGGGAACGTAGGATCTTTGCAGAAAGCTGCAACTTCTACGCTGAAATTGTTCAGTTCGGGGTTGCTTATTCCTTTGTTAGCATTCAGATCTTGAAGTATGGAAATTACCTGCAAAATATGTATTATTATTTAATTATATTATTTAATATTATTATTATTGAAGCAAATTATCTTCACCTTCCCGTTATTCGCTGAGCTCAACATGGTTTTGCCGTTCACCGACGTAGAGATTAACAGATTATTATCCGTATAACAGTCGAGACTGGTGATGCAATTCGAGTGTCTGTGCAATCCAGTCGGATCTTTCTCCACAGTGGACAATGCAGTACCCGTTCTCAAGTCTAACACACGTATCATGCCACTGAGGTACCCCAACGCGATGCGCTTACCTGCAACAGCATTTCATTTGTGTATAAAGCACTCTTTCTTTCTAAATAAGTTCAGAGATTGTCGTTGTCTCATACCATCTGGAAGAATCACGCCGGTCTGTGCCCGATCGCCATGTACTTGCGGGAAAACTCTACACGTGCCCTCTGGCATTTTGAACATGTACACCTCTCCAGTCTGCACAGCTGCTAACAACACATTTGCAGAATCGTGCCATTTCATCCACTGAACAGCAGGAAAATGATGATTGAGGAGCAATTGTTGCGGGCAAGTGCGCAGGAAGTTTTTTATTTCTGAGAATACTCACATCGATGTCGTCCAGGCTGGTGTCCCAGATGCAGGCTTTGTCTCTTACTTGCCACAACTTTATTGTACCAGCCATGTCGGCGCTTGCCAGATACGTGTCATTAAAATTGAATCCAACAAATATGACACTGTCCTTGTGACCGGTGCACTCGAAGAGAATTTCACCAGAGACGGTGTTCCAAACTAACGCCTTGTCCTCTTCGCTTCCTGTTGCCGCAAGCTCATTGTTCTTGCTCAATGAGCAGCAGAACACCGAGGATTCTGAAAGTGTTTATTCTGCTAATTGTTTTCATTCGAGCACAGATGTTGATATTTTATTGTGCATTTTTATGAATTGCATTACTGGAAGATAGGAAGATTCCTTACTGTCATTGTGACCGCGGAAAATGTACGCAGCATCTTCGTCCTGCGTAGAATTCCCCATTGGCACATCTGTGTCGTTTTCATTGTCTGATAAATCTTCAATTTCACCGCCCGCTTCGTCTACGTCGATAACTTCATATGCATAGTCTTCCATCAGCATTTCATCGTCCGAAGAATCGGACGATAGCGGTGGAGTATCGTCGTGCAACATCTGTCGAAAAATGATAATTAATCAATAAATAAATTGAAATAGTTTAAAAAGTCAGTAGTAAATTTAATAGTACCATGTCAAAAGAGTTATTTCACAATACATAATTTAAAATATCACACGTGGAAATAGCACGTGTAGAAAAACGGTGAAAATAAGATTCACACGTAGCACAGGTTACTTACTTTCTTGTCTAATTTTTTCCTTAGTAAAATTCTTGCATCAACGTACCTTTTACACTAAAATATTAAATGGAGAAATGGAGAAAGTTAAAATCTTCTATATTACATTTCTATATTGCATTCGCATTTCGGAGTATACTGCAACACGTGATACTACGCTCATTGGAGAAACTGTCATAGATCATACGCACATCAGACAGTTTTGAAAAATATATGTTCCTAGTAATTTTAGCGAAGCGTGGTGGCGATAGTTATTACCAGAACCATAGAATATAAAAGTTACATAGAAGTCTCACAATCTATTTTTAAAAAATATCCGAAATAAAATTTACCTAATAATACAGTAGTAAAAGAAAAAAAAAGCTATGCATTAATGATCAGCTTTTATTCAATTATTAACTTTTATTCAATTGCTAACTGTAACGTTAAGCTTGTTTTGTACATTTGAATCTCCGTGTAATTACACATGGCACATTCCATTTCATAATATGCAATATTCTATTAATCAATGATACAGTGTACTATATAACTATCCGACATATAAATGAAACTCGATAAATATGAGAGAACATGAGACACGTATTTAAAAATATTACACAACGCGCAACAAAATATTTACAAATCCTCTGTCGCTTCTAGTTCAGAATCGGGACTCGATCGAGGTAACACACGTCAGGCGGATTTTCTACGCAGTAGAAGCCATCTAATCGGAACTGTCTTGGCTATGAACCGCGAAATACTTTTCCTCTCTTAAACATCTAAGTCTTATTCCGTTACACCGCCTTCTTCTTTTCTTTCCTCTTGATAGGATTCTTCTTGCAGTCACTGTAAATATTATTGAGATCGAACGCAGCCTTCACGTTGTCCTGAAAAATTGTGGAAGATGAAGAACGGACAGAATCAGTAAATTATACAAAGGATAGATTTTCAGATTACGATAAGAGTAACACGCACCAGTGAGAAGAGAAATTTCACGAGCTTTCCTTTGTTACTCGCGTATGGCCGTCGGTCCACTTCCTTGCCGTCCTTGAACAGTATCAGCGTCGGTAACTGCTTGCTCGTGCTGGCATCGCTGATGTGATACTTGGCTGCTGCATCCGGATACCTTCCCACGTCCACTTTACCCAACTTGAAGTTCTCCAATGCGTATCTGGCAGATAATTGATTATTCAACGTAATGCAATTCATGGATACATTTTTTTCGCAACTAGTGAAGAAGTTACTCTTACTCCGCGGAGAGCTCGGAGAATACCGGCGCGAAGGTCACGCAGGCTGGATTCCATGCGGTGTAGAATGCTACCAGCCAGATCACCCGGGTGTCGCGTTGCAGCTCGTCCTGCAGTCCATTGGCCCCATGCAGGTAGATCACGTTCTCAGGCCCCTGATATGTTGGTTCTGGCAATATCAGCGCGCACACTACACACAAACGCAGCGTGTTATTGTATTAATCGTCACGCGGTCGTGCAATAATTTATGAAATAGTCTCACGAATCTTCTCTCACGTATGAAAATGAATGCAAACAGACTGCCCATCCGCACGTCCGCGTAAAACCAGAGGATCAAGTTCGCCACTTTTGTGTAGACGAAGCTAGACGTCAGATAATTTATCATGGTCACGCTGCCAGTCTTTCTCGTCCTTATCATGATGACGATCATGAGGAAGAAAAGAATCTCTGTTTCTCTCTGAAAAATATAGATATTTATTAGCAAAATGATTGTTGTTTAGCTTATAATAATAATATAATAATAATATAATTATAATAATAATATAAATTAGCATTCTCACCCCATCGAGCTCGCAGTCGTCTTGAGCAAAGACATAATTGCATATCATAGAAATGCGCTTCGAGAGTATGTAGGAGACGCTGAGCAGGATATTTATCAAGTAATACGGCTTCACGAGCAGCCTCAGGTCCTTCTTGAAAGACATCTTCGCGCGATCGCAACTGACTGGAATCGAGACTCTCGGATCCGATGCGCAAGTTCCACTTTTCACGTGGCGATCGAGTTCAGCGTCAAATTTCGTCAAATATCGCAGCGGCAGATCAGCGTGACGGATCGCTCGTCCTGTCGCCGATAATTCCTGGAAGCGACTCGGTATTCCGCACGTGCATAGCAGGCGAGGTGCCGTCAGCTGTTTCGTCCTGCACGTCGCGACTTATGCATGGAGCGAACGGGGAGGTCGCCGTAACGTAACGGGGCTTGCGAGATCGCGACCACGAGCAACGATGCACGCCTAATTTCTGTGTATTACTCAGCTGTGCGCATGGACGAGAGCGTTACACAACGTGACCGCGACGCCGCACGATCCGCTCATCGCCATGCGGTGTCACACGCAACCATGTCATATGTCATTACGCTAGTTACACCACCTCCAAAAAGCACGAGGCTCTTTAACCTCGAGTCGCGACGAAAGCGGGTTCCACGATGAGAATTTAAAACGTAAGTTTCGAGCTTGAAGCTGCAAGTGATTGACCAATGTGAAAAAGGAAATCGACTGTGATCGGTCAATTTCTTATTACGTAAAACTTCAGCTTCAACAAGCGCTTTAAGTTTGATAAATTCTTATATAAATTCTCGTTACAGAATTAACTCGCGCGAGCTTTTCAGCTGAATATTTTTTGCTGCAACTGTACTATATACAGAGTGTCGCAGAAAAGCGGCATACGAGTAACGTTAGTCCAATGTTGCCTTGGTTCATTGCACTCCTTGCAGAACTTGTTTTATGAATCATTATCAACATGACACTATTATGATCTAGGTATAAATATCTGAAGGCAATATAAGGGATACTCCCAACATGGAAAATTCACAGTTCTTGGTTATCGGTTGGCAAGAAATTATTAAAGCAAGATAACGTTCCGTATCTATGATAAAATATGTACACTCTGCTTATCATCTCTCCTTTTCTTATAAGAGATATTTTCTCCTTCTACCACTCGTACAAAGTCCATATCATGTCATTAAGCGTTCTGTGCTTCCAGAAGTTGCAGGCAGGATGAAGCTCTTTGCGGCTGCCTTGCTGCTTTTCGAGGCTTGTTTGTTCATTGATGTAGCAAGGGCGGATCAACAAAATGTTGATGCTTCCAACAGCAGCCTTCTAATAGTGATCACCTGGGACTACGAATCCGCAACGAAGAAAGGTAGATTTTGATCGCCTAGAAATATTGCTTGATAAGATGCACTACAAAGTCTGTGATAGAAGTTCCAAAGTTTTCTAACAGTTTAAAGATGTCGAATTATTATTGAAGCATGGGACGTTGTATACAATCAGAAGAGGAGTGCTCTGGACGCAATAGAGGAAAGTTGCTCCTTATGTGAGGAACAGCGGTGCAGGAAGACAGTGGGATTTGGTGGCAGTCCAGATGAATCCGGAGAAACCACGCTGGATGCTTTGATCATGGACGGGTAATGTAGCACGACAAGAGATTTTGTTGGTTTTTTTTTAATTAAAATCAATAAAAAAAAATAATATTCTTCAACAGAGTGACGATGGATGTAGGTGGTGTAGGAGGATTGAGGGACGTTAAGAGCGCCATTTCGGTCGCTCGCAAGGTACTGGAGAACACGAAGCATTCCCTGCTGGGTGGCAGTTTGGCTACGGACTTTGCGGTGAAGATGGGATTTAAGAAGGAGTCCCTGCAGACGAACGAGTCTGAGGAGATGTGGAAGAAGTGGAAGGCAGACAACTGCCAACCCAATTTCTGGAAGGTACAGTTATCGAAAGACGCTAAGTCTGATCTCTTTTTTATTTTACTTAACTGATCATTATTTTTAGAACGTTGTGCCAGATCCGCGAACCAGCTGCGGACCATATCACGCGGCCGACACAGAGAGCGGTGAAGACGAGCACACATCATTCGTCAGCGAGGAAAATCATGATACGATCGGTGTGCTCGCGATAGACTCACAAGGGCGTACGGCAGCCGGCACTTCCACGAACGGTGCCAGGAACAAGATACCCGGCCGCATTGGTGATTCTCCTATTCCAGGCGCTGGTGCGTATGCCGATCAGGACGTGGGCGCGGCAGCCGGTACCGGCGAGGGAGATATCATGATGCGGTTCCTGCCAAGGTACCCTGCTTGTACAATTGTTACCTTTTTTTCCTGTAGATTTAATAAAATAGAATTACTTATTAAAATTTAATTATTTAATTTTCTGTAGCTTTCTGGCAGTGGAGGAGATGCGTTACGGAGCAACGCCGAGTATGGCTGCCAGGGCCGCGATCGACAGAATCGCCCAGCACTACCCCACATTCTCCGGTGGAGTAATTGTACTGAACAAAAAGGGAGAATATGGAGCCGCGTGCAATGGAATGGCTGCATTCCCGTATTATATCGCCAATCCAATTTTGGGACCCAAGCTCCTTTCGGTCCCATGCAGCAATTACAATGAGCAGTGTCAGAAAGATGGGAAAATTTGTTGATTCACTTCGAGATAATACGAAAGTACACGTATAGTGTACAAATCATTCCCAATTATACATAAATGTTATTTTTACATTACACACAACTTTCCAAATATATAAGGTACGATTTCGTATTAAAAAAATCATAACTGTGCAAGTTAATCTTAAGCAATGATTAAAGTATATATAATAAGACAATATGTACATATATGTTGCAATTGTTAATATGCAAATAAAATTTAACTTCATTATTAAATTTAAAATATTATAAATATGTTTCATTTCCGGGCAAATTATATTTGATAAGTTCTTTTCTTTTAAATATATGGTACGGGAATTTTAATCAAGATGGAATAAGGTTTTACATTGTATTATGAAATACATAAAATATATCTTTTTTATATGTACAAATTTACAATATTATCTCCATGAAATTTTATATTCAGTTTGCGTTACATTGTTTCTCCACGTAATCAGCAGCCATTTGTTGTACATGACTCACAGTCTCGGGCGTACCATATTTCTCCTCAAAACTCATGAACTTTTTGAAGAGAGTTTTCATCTTTCTAGCTGGAAGGGTCTGGACACACGCTCGTTCCAATACTCTCCTGCAAATGTGTGAATATATGTATTGTATGAAAATAAAATGTTTAATATATATAATTAATTCACGGCTGAAATGTGTCGCACGATTTATACCTGGCTATATCAATATCCTCAGATCTTGTCAAGCAATCCACGTAACACGACCACACGTCGACGCGCTTAGGATAAGAGGTCAAAATCTTCTCGAACAATGTTTGTGCCCGTTCCTTGTCTCCAAACTTGTTCTCCAAATTTGCGAATCTCACCAGCAAATTTACGTCTGTAAATGAAAAAACACATTTAGAAAAATAAAGACTGCGATTTCCGCGATTAATCAAGTATCATCACAAGTCGTGAACTTACGGTGAGACTCAGGCAAGGATTGTAGTGCCCGTTGCATAATGTGGCGAGACTTTTCTTTCAGACCAGTCTTCAGTAACGCCGTACCGCATTCTACCCACGTTTGCAGATCCTGTTTGAACTTGCCGATCATAGTGCCGATCAGTTTCTCCAACTCCGCTTGTCTGCCAGCATCAGCGTGCACAGTTAACATGTGCGTGTAGACCTTGAACGCATCGTTTGTCCTTAAGGCTTCCTGTAACACGTCGTTTAGAGATTCGGTGTTGCCGTATCTCGACTCGAGATTCAGCCACGCGTTCCACACGTTCACCCGCTCGTTCTCCTCCCTGAAATTGATCGTCTTGATGGCCCGTCTTGCGATCGCTCTCGCTTTATCGATTTCCGTGGCTTGCAAATGATACGTCATGTACTGCAGCCACACCAGCGAGCTGTCGGGACTAGATAACACCAATCTGTCGAATTGATCGATCGAATTGGGCATTCGATTACTTGCTAAAGCTTCTTCACGTTGACGGATTTCGCGTTCCCTCTGCCGTTCCTGCTCACGACGCTCGGCTGCGCTCAATTTCTTTTTCTTCTTCTTTTTGAGTGCTTCTTCCGGTTCCTCCTCCTCGTCGCTGGATGTCTCGACATTCTCACGCGCGGCCTGATTTGGTTTACTGTCCCAAGAAAACCCACACTCCGGAATTTGGAATTTTTCCATGAACAGCTTACCTTCTTCTACTTCGCTTGCATCAGAAAAATCCAGCTCGTTTATATCTTTTATTCTATTTTCTTTTTTCATGTCTGTATCTTGATCTTTGCTCGTTTTAGTCTCTATTTTGGATTTTTGCCTCTTAGTACCGCTGTCACACTTTGCTTCCTTCGTTTTACTCAATTTTTTCTCGTTTTCGTTAGTTTGTTTGCTCTTACTGGCGATCACATCATCTCTGCGCTCAAGTTTGGATTTTTTTGCTACTAGATTTATATCTTCAGATAAATCTTTCCTTTTTAAAGTTTCGGTTTTTGTGGTTGACTGCATTATTACTGCATTTTTTGAAACTTCAAACGCTGATTTTAGCATGCAGATCGGTACGACGTCAGTCTTATCTCCATTTACTACGACATACACTCTGATCTTGGCGTGAATCTTGTAAGATGACAAATCGGGAGAAACGTCATTTATGTGTCTGCGAACGGGCAATACTGCCAGATATCCCACACCATTGCGTTTTATCAGAACGAGTATGAACCATTTAGAAATCATCAGAATTTCTGCTCTCAGCACAACTCCGGTGGGAAGCTGTGGCAATGTTTTCTGTTTCGAACTGATACCATTTACTATTCGCGGCAGGATCGATACATCAACGAGGTCGTGAATGTAATTCTTCCACAAAATCGTTCCGTACACTTTGTCACCAACTTTCAATTTAATGCCGGAATAATGTTCCATGCGTACCGTGCCCGTCAAGTGATTGTCCAGTCGAAGTATCAGACCATGCTTGGTAATCTTATCAACGGTGCCGCTAACTTTCTGCCCTAAAATTGCGGAAGAAATGGGCTTGCCTTTGTAAACTGCCTGGTTCGCCAATTCTGACAACTTGCTGAGATACAGACTTAAGACATCCACCGCCGTCATCATCTTAACTTCATGATCAGGTAAATTGTCCCATACATCTTTCAGCGACATCGTCAGAGCTAAATGTTTCTCGCGTTTGTTTATGGCTATGATCTTAACAAACTGTATCTGGTTAACTTGCAGCAGCTCGAAATTACTAATATTCTTATACGGTACAAATCCAAACTTGGAGTAATTCTCGACAGGCAAAATAACTCGTACACCGTCTGCCGATATGTCTCTGATCGTGCATGGAATGCAATCGCCCACTTTCAGCGCATCGAAGCTCCTATACTGTTCCTGCGTAACGAAAGTCCGTGAGAATGTCAGACTGGGCTCTCTCGAGAAAACGAGAGCCGAGATCTCGTCTCCGGCAGCGTACCTCGCCGACAGTAAACTGCCGACCTCGATACACGGGGCCATGTGACTCGCCGGTAAGAAACCTGTTACAACTTTACCTTCTTTGTTTATTCTCAATTGTACTCCATTGACGGAGGATTCCGTGATCGTTCCTTCCACCATTTCCCCGATCGACAGGTCAGCAGGTCGTTCCTCCTGTCTTTCAGAGACGATTTTCAACTTCATTTTACCTTCTTCTTTTTCTACGTGCTCGACGCACACTGTGACCGTTTGACCTAATGAATAATTCCAGCTCATACCGTAGTTAGCACGTGGCACCCACCCTTTCACATCCCCGTAGAATCTCACCAGCATACCGGTTTTGCTGATTTTCGTGACCGTGCCGTGGTACTTCGAGCCACATCGTGCCTCGTGAATATCATGCAAGACTGGCAGCTTACTCTTTATCAGCGACTGCTTCAGCGTGAATTTTACCTTATCGTTATCCAGCACTCTCGCCTCTACGCCGTCTCCGACTTTCAGTTTGCTCGATGCACTTGAGCCGACATCGGACACGTGTTCCGGCGGAACGGCTCCCCAAATCTTGCCCACTTGCACCTGCACGAAGCCAGACTTCGTGTCAACGTTCACGACCGTTACGTTGAGCGTGTCACCGAGCTTGAGGTCGGAAGCCGAGAAGTATTTCCGTTTCAGAAGGTCGTGCTCCATCGTGCAGACGTAAAGATGCTCCGTCCAATTGTACGAGAGTACCCTGCACCTGTGCGCAGAACCCTCTTTGAACTCTGCTGGAATCTTGGCGGGAGGGACGTCGGTTCTCCGTAGAGAGACGAATCCGCGTAGTCCGGACATGGACAATCTGAAGACTATCCCTTTAGCCTCTCTGAACAGAACTCTGGCCTTCTGGATGACATCACCCACCTTCAACCTCTCTCTCTCCGACGTGTCGGTCAACAAACTGAAGTAGGCTAGTTTCACAGTCGGCAACACGTACAACAGCGTGCCGGTTAGCTTCGTGTTCTCTGTGTACGCAGGATTGTCCAGGTAGACTTGGTTCACGTATCCAACATTTCTATTTCCAAACGTGATTTGCAGGCCGTTAGAGAGTACTTTGGTTACGCGAAGCTGCAATTTCGTTCCGGGCGTTAAGGCGTCCAAGGACGGCGTGTCGTGTGTGCTGACGTTGTTGATCTTTCTCTTCTTGGCTGACAATTTGATGACAGAGGTGCGATCCACGGTTTCGATTTCTTTAACGACGCAAAACAGTTGATTGCCTGGAACTAATAATTATAATTTGTGATATTACCAAATTGTTTCAACGATATAAATTCGTTCCACATTACTAGTTATACTTACAATATTGCTTTCCTTTGTCGACGTCCTCGGTGGCAAGAAATGCCCTAACGTTAGCTACACCTGTGTCGACTACGTAACCGTGATCCTCTACGCTCTTGATGCCGCAGGCGATTTTCGTGTCCGTTACAAGGTGGCTGTTGTAAATATTTCGGTTGACCAACTGTGGTTCCAAGGATAAATTGTACAACCACTTTCCTTCAGCGTTTGCACTCTTGACGTAGCATACTACGTAATCACCAGCGCTGTACAAGTCTGATAAAGGCTTAAATTCGTCCAAATGGGTGTCATTCGAGCTTATTATACTTTGCAACAGGTTCGTGTAGGATTCACTGATGTTTGTGACTTCCACACGACCCAAGAGTCCACCTGGTATGGACACGATCAAGTCGTACTCGGATATTTCGGAAATTCGACCAAGAATTACCATTCCTTCACACAGCGTCACACGGGATAAACGGTCCGCAGTAGTGGCGATAAGATTTGTGTCCTCGGTTATATCATTGTCCACTTTCTTCGCTTGAGTTTTACGCTTCTTCTTTGACTTACGTTCTTCCTCAATGGGCTAACACAAAAATGCTACGTCTTATTAATTGTACCCACATTTCTTAATTATAGACACAGAATTCAGTGAGATACGACAGAAAGAGACTTAACATAAATAAAATTATATACATACCACCTCGAATGATCTCTTTTTAATTTCGAACTTCTCTCCTCCCCTTGGAAAACTTTTCAGTGTCATCTGAAAGTATTTTAAATAATAAATGATAAGTAATTGATGAGAAACATTTAAAGAATGAAAGTAGGGTTAAGTAGCGATATAGGTTAATTCGTTCTGAAATGTAAAATTTAATGATCATGAATTAAAACAGGTTTTAAAAATATCTTGTTGCAATCGTGTGCCACATACTTTGACGATTCAAATAAAATAACTATCTTTGCAGTGAGAGCTATATATATAGTTATATAACTCGAACACGTGTTTAAATCACGCGGATGCGATGATTTACTTGGTTCTCGTATTTTAGCTGTATATCAATTTTAGTCTAAAACGTGACGACGATTATTAACCGCTATTGCTTTCCTCGTTGCAAATAAAAGTAGCTGAATTATAAGAATTCAAAAATTAATGAATTTTATATAAACCACGCCGCTCAACGTAAATCTTATCTAGTCGACCGAGTCGACCGACAGTCGACTGCTCGCGTTGAGGTTGAGGTGGGTCAGGCGAGCGCGTTTTTCGCACATGCGCAGCAAAATGGCCACTAAGCAATTCGATCACATGAAATAATGAAAGTTTCGTGAACCAGTCATATAATTTATTAATATTTGCATAATATACATACAATAATACGTATTTTCCTTTCCTTGAAGAGAAGCAAGTTGATAAAAATCGTTATAAAAGTAATAACATGTATAGTCATAGTGAAGAAATTCTACTTGTAAAACGAGAGGTTGCCTTACGTAGCCCGATTTATTTGCGAAACATGTACAAAGTATACAAATAACGCATTATTAATGTATATTCGCTTCATATATATTAAATATATAGCATCCCTAATATATATCACACATGAATCGAAAAATTAATTGTATTTAGAATTATTACCTCACTTATTTTACTTATATCTAATAAAATAAGTAACAAGAGAATTACAGGGACGCATAAATACAATAAATCATATAAATAAAATTAAGTATCCTTATGTAACGAATAATAACATGTCTGAACGATGTATATATATACATTTGTCACATTAACAATAAAAAATGAAATTAATGTACCTGAAATACTTAAATATTTATTCTTTACATATTTATAGGATGTACCTAGAAAATATTATATTATCCCACACATAATATAATGTTTATTTTTTATTTTTTTATTATTTATTTTAAGAAGCCATCTCTTCCAGGAACATCCTATACATATGTGTTTGTATATATATACACTCACACATAAACTAAACATAAAGTAAAAGATCAATATATATATTTTAAATTAATAACCTTAAATAATTCTCACATTTATTTTTAAAATAAAGCAGTTGGATGAGAAAAAAAAATTAAAATTTATAACAAAAAACCATATTATAATAGAAAACTTCAAAAGTCAGAATTAAAGCATTCTCCGTTATCGAGAAGTTCTCGTTATACAAACTTTTGTTCCACTGTAATATATCGTTGACTATCTGTGTTCGTCGTGTATTTAAGATGGTTCTTTAAAGCTTTATAATGTATTTAACGGTGACTACATTACTGTAGGATGAAAAAGCTTTTACAGATGGCTATAATGGACAATACTGCTACAGTGGAAAAAGCGTTCGATACGTGGAAACTGACTGATGTACCTGTAGCAGCAGCAGACTGCGCTTTCAGTAATTTCTCACACGGCGTTACTTTCTTTATATAATTAAGTATAGAGTCCATTATATTCGCGGGCGTTGAGTCCTTGCATTTCTCCAATTCTGTCACCATGCAATTTTGGAGATTGGTTATGTCCCTGCGCAACAGACAAAGTCAGTATAAATTATATTTCTTTCAAAAATTATAATGGAAGGAAATAAGACATGAATTTTAAATTCATTAAATTCCAGACAGGTAAACATATGTATCTTAAAATGTGATGCGTTAAGATCGCTGAAAACATTAACATGAAATAATTATAACTCACATGCATTCCTTGGTCTCAAAATTCAGCGTCGGTAGACTCTCCAAGCCTATGAAACCAGAGGCATCACTTTTCGGTAGGTAGCTACTGAACGTTTTATTGGCACAGTCTTGAAGCTCTTGCTGCTTCTCTTGGAAGCATTCGGGTCCTCCGGTTGATATAAAAACTGTAAAATTAAATTGCCCAAGTTACTAACATTGGCAGCGCAAAAATAACACGAGATTCCAAAACGTAACTATGATGCATCCGCAGGAACTCCATTTTGAATCGGAAACTCTTAAAAGACTTGAAAAATATCGCGTATGAAATTAGCGATTCGTTACGTACGAGCAATGCGATCTCCCTGCTTGAAGCAAGCGAATTCCAATAGTGAGTCGGTGATGTTCATCACGATCTTCTTGTTCTCTTTCTCTCTCTCATCCAGACAGTGCTCCATCGTGTTCGTAAAGTTGTACACGCAGGCTCGCAAAGTAGTGCGCTTGTCGCAGTAATTCTTAAAAACGATATCGAGATCGCCGGTCGGTTTGTACTTCTCCATCTCCGCCTCGAGCTCCGTGATATTAATGAGTGTACGAATACAATCTGTCATTTCCACCTGGGCCCTTTGGGCATTCTCAAACGCGTCTGGTCCACCGTTCTTAGTGCACTTCTCCTTAAAGAGATTTCTCGCCTGTTCGACGCTGGGTATTGCAGATGTATTTAAGTTCTTCAATTCCGGTATGTCACCCACTATACCGCTAACCTGTTGGAGAACGTCGTCGGCGGACGGTAGATTTTCTTGTGAATGCGTACATCTAAAGAGGCCTGCAACAAGGAAATTAGACTTTATTTTAATTAATTTGTTTATTAAAATTATACTTTACACATGAAATATATTTTGATACGATAATTCCTAAATTGGGAATTATTTCCTAAGAAAGATGACTAGAAAGTTGACTAGAAAGTTGCTTTTTTATTTCGTCAAGATGAAGGAGTAATTTTATTTCCACTTCAGATGTCGTTCCACGACAAACTTATTTTAAGTCACTGATGACTTCCTGTCGCGAGTAAAGTATTAATAATGCTTAGATTTATTTAGAAAAATTGCAACTGGATATTTGATTGACAAACTGAATTTCTTATAATTTGCTGAGAACCAGAATTATACCATGAATCAACAATTCATCGAAGTTATTATAAATGCGACCGATGAAGTTTTTCTCGGTAATTTAATTTGTCCGATTAGCCCAATTAGCAACCTATGAGTTCTGCGTCATTTCTATCGTGACATTTAAATGCCAGTTATTCCGAAAATATTACCTAAGAAGAGCGCGTGCTAATAAATTCTAATGTGATAGAAAATTCATGAGGAAGGATGAGACCCGAGAAGAAATGCTTTGTCATACAAAGTTAAGCAGCATTAGTAATATCAATAAGTTTTAACATAAGAAGAGTCCATATTTTTCTAAAGAATTTAAATTTGAAATTGAGACTATATTTTTCTAAGGACTTTAAATGTGAAATTGAAAAATCTTCAATGGGGGCAAACTTCTTTGTTGGTGAGATCGAAATACATAATCTACAGACTTTGTATTTCGCGTCAATCAACTTCTAATCGGTATATTTTATCTTTCTTTGTGGTGAGTGTTTCCAGAAAACACTCGGATCATTTGTGACGGAATGTCGAGGTAAAGTACTACGTCGACCTCGAATCTCTTCCTTGACATTTAGAATGAATAACTTGACTCACCGATTATCATGTTAACATTAGTTCCAATTACCGTCCTTCTTATCATCAATATAGAAGATTTTTAAATCACTTCATACGAGTAATGCAGTTTTTCCAATTAAATTTGGAGATTAATATTATTGCAGTTTTAAAAATACAAAAAAACGCATCATGAATCATAACTGAAAAATTATTTTTATTGTCGAATGACTGTTACATGATCAAGATAAGGCAAAGGTATTTATACGCATGTATAATTGTATTACAGTTTTTTACGAGCTAATTGACCTAGAATGTCTTTTTTCTTAATCCGTTTCTTACAAAAAGTACGGATAAACACTCTCATTTATCAGATCTCATAGTTATTATCTTATTATCTCCATAAATATATTTTACTAAAAAATATACATCTTTTTCTTTTACTTCTTTTTTCTTTCATAATATTAATTGTAGATTCATATTAAATAACGCGGATATTTTTCGTTTTACTTCGCATTCCGAATCACACGTTATCAGTCTCACTGAGGGATTATCTAACTAATGATAACAAATTAACAGTCTGTAATTTATTCTGATTCTTTTTCATGTGTATTCCGCAATAGCTGGTGATAAAAATAAGCCAATAAAAGTATGAATTATGCAATATTTCGGATAAGCTATAATAGAAAATTTACATCAATATATTATCGTGCGGAAGTATATCGGAGTGAGCCTTCATTTCTTTGCGTGTGCGTATGTTTCACGCAGTGACTTTCCTAGAATAATAATAAGTATCATTAATACTTTACTCGCGACAGGAAGTCATCAGTGACTTAAAATAAGCTTGTCGTGGAACGACATCTGAAGTGGAAATAAAATTACTCCTTCATCCTGACGAAATAAAAAAGCAACTTTCCATTTATATAATTAATTCCAATTATTCGAATCTTAGTTTACGTACTTTCACAAAATCTACGATTTCTATCAGAATAGCCAAGCAGGGGTTTAATAAATCGAATTGTTCTGGTGGTCTCACTGGCTCTTTTTTGAAGTCGGAGTTTTAAATTACTTCATTTGATAGACTACTGTTACATCATAATCATCGTATCGGTTGACGTATCTACAACGATAAAATGCAAGTCCGAGTGCTTTATTACGGCCGATGGCTCGATGGCAAGGTTCGAGCGCTACATTTAAATGCATAATTGCGGAGCAAAGTGCAGCTGATGCGTACGACATCGTGTAAAAACCCGTCAATCAAGAATCAAGCGGTATCAGTAGCAGCGCGGACATGATACGTGAATCTAAGGATGATAAATATTCATACTACATTCTTGTATTAAGATCGTCTTAAATAAGATCTTAAGATATTTGTTAGCCTATCAGATAACTGTATTAATATTAAAAATTATCTAAACAATTATTATCTAAATAATTTAATTATCTAAAAAAGGTATGCTTAAAATTATCTCATTATGAGAATCGACTGTGAATACTGCCCTGAAAATTGCCTCGCACGATTAATCCGGTTAACAACAGCAATTCAACGTAGTGCACATTATGGCAATTATAATTAATGCCAGGAATTGCAATGAAAATGTCTATTCGACCAGCGAACAAGCGAATGTAACGCATCATTAATCGCGATTGCAAACGTGCGATTTTGAACGTTGCGTGCTAATTACATAATCATCGATATTACACGCGTCATTGCCGGCCTGACATATTAGTAAAAGAAAAAGAAATTACCTGTCTAGCACGCAGTGTACTTTGTAATCTACTTGATTACGCGTGATGTTTGTTCGATGTACCTATCTTGGGAAACATCTGTAAAACTCCAGTCCAGTGACGACCCGCATTTATCGAATACTTTAAATTTCTGATAACATCTATACTTTAAATTGATTAAAACAGCATTTTTTCTACCTAGGTTATACCTGATTAGGTCTAATCAGGTGAAGTGAGTCACGAGTGAGAATTGACGAGTCTTTGACACGCGTCAAGTCCAATAGGAGTTAAAAAGTTACTATATGGATGATATAATCGTTCAAAAAATTTCTATGTTTTTAGATAATACTTCTATTTTATTTTCCTATTGTTTTATCCGTCTCAGGCGGTTTTCACGTAAAATTCTTCCCTAGCAACGTGATTTAAAACATTAGTGAGGTACAAACAGCATTAGAAGCGCAGAGTACACCGACCTTTCTCTACATTCTCTCGTAACAATTCACCCAGAATTTCTCTAGATAACGAGTTTATTTATTCGTATCGTATACCCAGATATACGATACGAAAACCCGGAATTTTTCTTATCATTATCTCGAGCGGAGAGATGTCAGTATTCGCTATTTTTACGTTTTAATTACAGGGTTCAAGCAACTTTGCCTTGCTTTAATAAATCTCTTGATCCAGTCGAGCAAAACTACCGGATTAACAGCTAATCTAGCGGTACCGCTATTCGTGGTTCTTCAATATGGCAAGCTTTCAAAGCTTCTCAAAATTTTATGTTGGACACATTTTTTTGTTGGATACATTTTTCAAATTCAAATTCAAATAAAATTCAAATATTTCGATATTTTTCCCCTAGAATGTGCCATATTGATGAACAAAGATAACACTGTGTCAAAAACAGCTAACTTCAGGAGACTTGACGTCGCTAGCATCAATCGTAATTAAATTATACATTGCTGCGTTGCATTGTGATACTCAGGAAAAACAAAGATCTCGTTAACTCGCAACGGAAGCCGAGCCGCGTCAAGAGAATTACTCGAAATACGTACCAAGAAGTACGGCAAACGCTACGGCAGTGAACGTGATGCACTTCATGTTGACTTCACGGGGCAGGATGGCAAATCGAAGAAGGTATCGCGATGACTACACAGCGTGTTCGCGTACGACAGACACGTATGTACATAAACCGTGAACAATACAAACCGAACGCACCGAACGCGTGCACGTCACGCACCACAATGAACAACACTACACAGCAACAACCATTCCCGGAGCCAGCCCGCCCGCTTCTTGTCGCCAATCCTTTATTACGGGCGGGCGCGATGCGTCACGATTAGTTAGTAACAACGGCGAAGGGAGGGGAAAACTGAAAGGAGGAGGAAGTGAGGAGAGATAAAGAGAATGAGAAGGAACGGACGCCAGAGAAAGAAGGAAACAAGATAAAGAGATCCACACACAACCCCCTCTTGCCATCGGTCGCTGTCACTAGTGAGCACGTTCGGCGCACGCGCTGGCTTCATGTGCGCGCGCAGCACTCCGCGTCCATGTGCGGCGTTCTAAATTTTACGCGGTTTATGACGAACTTTTTACCACATCACCGTAGAAATTTCTCACGAACGACTGCACGAAGTAAGTCACGTGAGTTGATATAAGTACGAGGTAATTTGTCTAATTTTTGAGACGCGAATATCTAATTCTCTCACTACTTTGCTACATGAGACGGAAAAGTTGAGATTACACTTGTAGATTATAATAGATATTTTTGTTTGTTATTTTTTGAGATATAACAGCATTAGATAGAAGTGAGGCATAAGTAGACTCTCTTAGTTTGATATATTTAAACAAATTTATTTCGATAGATAGATTTATAAACTTTTACTACACGTAACCTAATCTTGTGTTCTGGAAGTAAGAAAGTCTTCAACGTAGTCCTCGGTAGTATAGTGGTCAGTATCCCCGCCTGTCACGCGGGAGACCGGGGTTCGATTCCCCGCCGGGGAGTTTTTTTTTTATACGACAGTTAAATAATTTTTTAATGTATATTTGTAAAATTAGAATATTATATGTACTTTCTTTTATTTTAATTCTTTATTTATAAAACTAGATATTCAAATTTCACCTGAAAGTGAGCTTCAACTTCAAGAAGAACAGTTAAGTAATATTTTAAAAAAAGGTAGAAAATTATTAAAATGTAATGATTGAAAAATTTTTATAGATTTTTGTAAAATTTGGAAATGTAGTTCATATAGCAGGTTCTTAAATATTTTAAATAAGTGAGACCATCGAGCATCGGTGGTTCAGTGGTAGAATGCTCGCCTGCCACGCGGGCGGCCCGGGTTCGATTCCCGGCCGATGCAACTTTATTTTGTTTAAATTTATTAAATAAAAATGTAAAGTTATTTAAATTTTTGCATTTTTACATTATTCATTATATTATGTAAAACAAAAAGTAGAGTTATGATATAATGAATTAATGATATAAATCCTACAAAAATGTAAACATGAATTAAGTAATGCTTTTTGAGTTTCACTAATTAATAATGATTACACCATTGCATAGCAGTCATCAAATTTCCGGACTATTTATCGTTGCTGATATCGTAAAAATTCTAAAAATAAATTCTGTTTTATGATACAATTTTACTGGAACTTTGAATGCAGGCATATAACATTTTAATCATCAATTAATTTATACAAGGTAGCATCCAAAAAATCTTGTTTTTGATCAATAACAGGATGTATTAATAATAAAGCGTCATAATTATTTATGTGCTTATATTACGCAAAAGTTTTACCACGAATATTGCTTTTGCGCTGACCTCTAGCAACGGTTGCACAATTTCGCAAATGTGATGTGACAATGTCGCGGAAGTGTCGTTCCCATTCCCGGGAGAACGTCGAACTTATCTACTTTATTAATTGCAGGCTCTATTTATGCGAGTCTAATCTTGTTTTTGATACACTACTACGTTCTTCCGATACGATAATCGCTCGCTCTTCATGTCCCGATTGGGTTGTGCCTCGCTTAACAAATGCGATTATTCTCCTTTTATGAAAGAGCGCATTGCATATTAATCATTACACGATTAGTCATGGAACTCGACACATTTTTATTTTTATCTTTCCATCCTCTGTATCACAGGGAAAGCTGATCAGGAAATTACGACAAAGCAACATCGCGAAAGAGGATGTGTAGTTATTATCCGTTCCCGCGATTTTCCTCGTCGTTTGTCATTTGATTCATTTGCGGTGATCTATTGGCGAAGTTTTTGCAGCCATAAACTGTCCTGACACTCATGTAACCAGAAAATAAATATTTATTTTGCAGAAGAATAAACGTACAATTACAGGGGAAACGCTTGTGAGAAGCACGAATATACGTGTTGCATAATTGGCACGCGACTCGTGCTCTATAAAATTGGTCGCTATAAGCAACTTCCTTATGAATACCTAATAAAACGCTGAACAAGAAGAGAGGGGAAGAAAAAAATAATCCAAACATCGATCCACTTTTCGTTTCTATTTTACTCACAAGTTTGTCAAACACTTTCATTGTCAGTTTTGTAGGAAAATGTCAGTACACATTAGCTGCACGTGGGACGGAATTCAGATTTTTCAGGACATCGTTATGGATGGCAGCAAAGTTCGAGGACAGCGATATTACGCTGATTCACGTATGATTCAAATGGTCAGAATCATATCATCAGCAACGTACGCACAGCGACGTCAGTCTTATCCGCAAATGACTACATGAAATTTTACAGCTCCCGCAACTCATATTTTATCTTTATTTGTACACGTGTGGCATTGGCATAAATGTTATATAAATGTTTTTTTTTCGAACTTAGCTATCCAGACCGAGAATGCTATTGGCATCTCTGGTCAGGCAGAATAGACGCAATTTTTCGGTCTGTGATGACGCATAGAGCTCGTTGGGCTTTATTAATTATCTTCTGTGATAAACTCTGAGATTTCAGACCGAACATCGCTGGAAAAAAAACGTCAGCCAGGTCACGTGAGGAGTGTGAATCAACTGCGACACGCGGAAAAAGTACCAATTTTAAAAAATTTACAAATGACTAAAAGTAATTAAAATTCTGATCAAAAGCGCACACAATATCCTTTTGAAACCTCAATTTTGCTAGTAGCGACAATGTTAGCTTTTTGTCATACGCACAGAAATAGTAAAAGGTGGATTATTGATCAATTGTTTCTCTGTTAATTCATTACTTGATAATGGAGTAACGCCAGCTTTCCAACCGAATTGCTGATGCACAGGTATTTTATCGCTCATCAGTTTTAATCTTTAAAAATTGTAAATATTTAAATAATCAATATTCTCTAGCATTATGTGGGTGATAAAGCGATAATTCACGTACGCTACGAATAATATTGATGATATCGGTCGGCATTTTTCTGCATGATGCATGCATACAGTACAAAGTACAAGTATCTCATCGTAGTGATATCAACCTTGTATTTCAGTTGTGTGTGGAAAAGCCTGTCATTTGGTAACCAGAACATCAACGCAAATATTTACGCTATCCACGAAAATAGTCAAGCATGTTATTTACGTCGGAAATAATAAGATCTGAATAAGATGGAATTTTAATAGCAATTTCTTTCAACAATGTTAATCACGCAATAATGCTTCACAAGAAAATTTGCGTTATTAACATAATGAATTTTTGATAAAATATTGAATAAGTGTAAGATCTAATTTCAAACGTACGGATAATCAAAATAAATTATTAATCTGTTGCAGAAGATGTACAATAATCTGATGAAATCATATGATATGGGAGTCTTCACTTGTAGTTATAATAACTTAATTATTCTACTTTAATATGTAATGTGCACAATCTATTTTGAAATTGTAGCGTAATAATATATTAGTATTAATACTTTAATTTTGATTTTTAGCTGCTTACAGGTTTCGTATTTATCAACTGTCCACTGAAGATTTCCTATTGCAAGCAATCTGTCGTTGATTCGCCGCGTATATCGCGTCATTCCGCGGCAATTCCGTGACAGTTATTGGAAAACAGCAGAAATTTATTTTGTCGACGAGCGGTTCGCCAGTTCGTTAATTTGATATTTCTTCTTGCTAACTCGTTACTTGCTAACTAATTTGATCCGTATGTTATGTTAGGATTTTTGAAAAAATATCGTAACAAGTGCGAGAAAATTATGTAGATTTATTTAAAAAAGTATAAAAAGTTTTGTCTGTTACAGAGAAAGAATGTTTAAATATTAACGGCGAATTGTCGATCAGAATAAAAATTAATCAGATTACGCTGTTAGTAATTTTTCACACGGCGTTATTTTCTGAACATAACGGAGTGTGGAGAACACTATATTTGCAGCGGTTGGGTCCTCGCATTTCTCCAATTCTTCCACCGTACAAGTTTGGAAGTTGCTTATGTCCCTGTGAAATAAACAAAGCCAGATAGACAATGTCTTAAAATGTGAGTATTAAGATAATTGCTGAGAACATTTACACGAAACAGTTTATTCGCGTGACTTACATGCATCCATTGCGATCAAACTTCAGCTTCAATAGATTATCCAACCCTACGAGATTAGAGGAAATATCCGGTATGTAGCTACCGAACGTTTTATTGGCACACTTTTGAATCTCTTGCGCCTTCTTTTGAAAGCATTTGGGTCCATCAGTTAACATAAAAACTGTAAAGATAAGATGACTTGATGAGTTACTAACATGGGCATTTTTTTATAAAACTAATACGAGATTTCAAAAGATAACTGCAATGCCATCCAGACACTCGATTTTTAATTAAGCCTTCAAAGACTTGAAAGATATCGTATATGAAATTATCGATTCATTTTACGTACGGCCAATGCGATCTCCGTTTTTGTGGCAAAGGAACTCCAACAGTGACGCGGTGACATTCATTATAATTTTCTTGGTTTCTTTCTCTTTCTCATCCATGCAGAGCTCCATCGTGTTCATGTACTTGGTCATGCAGCCTTGCAGAGTCGAGCGCCTGTTGCAGTACTTCTCAAACACTACATCCAGTTCGCCGGTCGGTTTGTATTTTTCTATTTCCGCCGTAAGCTCCTTGACATTAACTAATGAATTAACACAATCTGTCATCTCCACATGGGTTGTTAGGATAGCTTGGAACGCGTTCGCTTGGCCATTCTCAACGCACTTCGTCAAAAGATCGCTCGCCTTTTTAATAGCGAATATTACGGATGTATTAAAGTTCTTCAATTCCGGCATTTTATTCACTGCGCCGGCAAGCTGCTTGAGAATATCGTTGGTGGATGATAGATTTTCGACAGGAAGTGAATATGCAGATGTACAGAGGACTGAAATAAGAAAATTATGCTTTATAGAATTTTACAAGGTGATATGTACTTTGATACACGATAATTCCTAAATTGAGGAATTTATTTCCTAAGAAAGATGACTTTCTAAATTGCAACTGAATATTTGATTGACGAGCTAACTTTCTTAGAATTTGCAGAGAATCAGAATTATGAATCAACAATTCGTCGAAATTTTTATACATAGTAAATGCGACTGATTAAGTTTTTCTGGGCAACATAATTCGTCCGATTAGCACAATTAATAGATAAATGTGTGAACTCCTCGAGATTTCATGGCAATATGTAGCCCATATTGCTTTTCTCATAGCTTTGAACGAATCAGGGATGTTGGTGTATAGCTAAGCCATAGTAATTTAAGGGGTCCTTCATTGATTTATTTCTTAACTGTGCTTTTTTATTATGTAAAGACAAAACTTTCACCAAGGGATTCTACGAATAATTGCAATAGATATAGAGGCGAGTCAGGTACTGGGGATTCGGAACTGCAGGCTCGTAGTCCGCAGGGTGTTTTTGGCCGGAAAGCACGTATCCCTTTGTGAAAGTTGTATGCTTACACGATAAAACAAGCTCAAGACAAAAAGTAAAAAAGGGACAACACCGAAGAAAGGTATAATTAAGTAATAAATCAAGGATCCCTTATATATTAGGTAGTGGAAATTGGCGTTTCAACGTTTCAGCGTGTATCTTTCACGATTTTTAAAATAATAGACGTTATGGACATTAAAATTGACGAGACATCCCTACATAAATGTACTAGTTTTGCGTTGAAAAAACATTAAAAAAATTAATTTTAATACTTTTTATATTGTTTCATATTCTTTATAGGTAGCTTAAGTCACAAAAAATTTTATACTGTTGGATTTTGAATTTACTAAAAAAAATTCCCGAAAGTTGCTCAACTTTTTAACCGTCACATTGGAATGACTTTACAGACGAGTAAAATTTAATACGAATTAAAAAGTTATTACATGGAAAAAATCCTCAAAGAGAAATTTTAATTTTTTTAGATAACATATTTCTATTTTACATTGGGTACGATCAAAGTCACGCTTCGAAGCGCTTCCAGACACTCTCCATCCTTCTTCTCATTTGACAGAAGGAAAAGGATAGAAAGTGTCTAGAAGCGCCTCGCAGCGTGACTTTGACCGTATCTATTATTTCGAACAGTGTTCTCACGCGTAAAACTTTCCCAGTGATTTGCAGCATTTTATCGGGGTGAAAAGAGTATTACGCAGAGTAGAAACGCATGAGTCAGGACCTTTCTCCACATTATTCTTTCGTAACAATTTTCGTACATCGAAGACATTCCACAATTTCTCTAGATTACGCTTATCGTTATTTCGAGCTGAGAGATCTTCATTTCTCGATTTTCACTATTTTTACGTGATAATTACATGGTTTAACCAACTTTGCGTTGCTTTAATAAATCTCTTGATTGAGTCGTACAAAAATACCGGCGATTAACAACACAGTGAATCTACCACTGTTCGTGGTTTTTTAATGCGGCAAGCTTTCACAGTTTTTTTCAAATTTTATGTTGGAAATAGATTTTTCAAATTTAAATTCAAATAAAATTCAAATATTTGAATATTTTTTATTAGAATATGAACAAAGATAACACCGTGTCAAGAACAGCTAACTTCAGAGGACTTAATAACGTCGTTTATCAATTAAATTAATAATAATCGATTAAATTGTACATTGTTGTAATAATTAGCATTGCGATACTCAGGAAAGACGAAGATCTCGTTAATCATTACTGAATCAGGTCAAGAGAATTAGTCGAAATACGTACCAAGAAGTAACACTGCGGTAGTGATGGACTTCATGTTGACTCCACAGGGCAGAAAGGCAAATCGAAGGAGATATTGCGATGACTATCAGCGTACTTCGCGTACAATAAACACGTCTGTAGACTCTCAGCAGTGTACACCGTACGAGCGCAATACAATAAATGATACCACAAAACGGATAGCTGCGATGCAACTGCCGCTTTTTTTGGCGCATGCGCAGCAAAACGGCCCTTAACCAATACCGTACGATGTAAGATAGATTGGGGGTACGGCCCCCTAGTCTTGGCGGGGGCTCAATGTCTAACGTAACATCTTTTTCCTCATTTTGATACTTCTGTAGAGATGGAAGGGAGAAAGAGAGAGAGAATGTGGAAAAAAATATTCTAGAGAAAGAAGACAAGATAAAGGGATGCATATACAACCCCCTTTCTCGCATCACCACTGAGCACGTTCGGCGAACGCGCTGGCTTCATGTGCGCGCGCAGCACTTTTGCGACACATGCGGCGTTCTAAATTTTACGAACGTTCGGTTATGACGAATGTTTCACCACATCACCGTAGAAATTTCTTACAAATGACTGCACGAAGTAAGTCACGTGAGTTGATATAAGAACGAGGTAAAATTTGTCTAATTTTTGAGACGCGAATATCTAATTCTCTCACTACTTTGCTACATGAGACGGAAAAGTTGAGATTACACTTGTAGATTATAATAGATATTTTTGTTTGTTATTTTTTGAGATATAACAGCATTAGATAGAAGTGAGGCATAAGTAGACTCTCTTAGTTTGATATATTTAAACAAATTTATTTCGATAGATAGATTTATAAACTTTTACTACACGTAACCTAATCTTGTGTTCTGGAAGTAAGAAAGTCTTCAACGTAGTCCTCGGTAGTATAGTGGTCAGTATCCCCGCCTGTCACGCGGGAGACCGGGGTTCGATTCCCCGCCGGGGAGTTTTTTTTTTATACGACAGTTAAATAATTTTTTAATGTATATTTGTAAAATTAGAATATTATATGTACTTTCTTTTATTTTAATTCTTTATTTATAAAACTAGATATTCAAATTTCATCTGAAAGTGAGCTTCAACTTCAAGAAGAACAGTTAAGTAATATTTTAAAAAAAGGTAGAAAATTATTAAAATGTAATGATTGAAAAATTTTTATAGATTTTTGTAAAATTTGGAAATGTAGTTCATATAGCAGGTTCTTAAATATTTTAAATAAGTGAGACCATCGAGCATCGGTGGTTCAGTGGTAGAATGCTCGCCTGCCACGCGGGCGGCCCGGGTTCGATTCCCGGCCGATGCAACTTTATTTTGTTTAAATTTATTAAATAAAAATGTAAAGTTATTTAAATTTTTGCAGTTTTATACCGCATTATTAATTATGTAACAAAAACTGGAGTTAATGATGTTAATCCTGTAAAGACGTTAACATTATTCCCTTTAGACACTATGCGCCACTTTACCGGCTTCTCGCCAAGTGATCTTGTGGCTAACATATTGGATGAAACTCCAATATGTTAGCCAGGCAACATTCTAGGAGAAAAAAACCATTGTAGCAATTCTCTTCTTTATCTCACATTGAAAGCCATACAGCACAAAAGTCTGAAGGGCGTCGTAGGGATGTGTAAAATGTCCTTTAGACATTTCTTCGATGTTTCTCGGACTTTCACTGTTGCATAGCAATCATTAAATTTTCTACTTACCGTTATTGATATCGTAGGCATGTCAAAGGCGTCAAAACTAAAATCTGTTTTACGATAAAATTTTACTGGGACTTTGAATGCAGGCATATAACATTTTAATCATCAATTAATTTATACAGGGTAGCATCCGAAAAATCTTATTTCTTATCAATAACAGGATTTATTAGCAATAAAGCGTCATAATTATTTATGTGCTTACATTGCGCAAAATTTTTACCACGAATATTGCTTTTACTCTGACCTCCGTAAAGATTGTACAATTTCGCAAATGTTGATGTGACAATGTCGCGGAAGTGTCGTTTCCATTCCCGGGAGAACGTCGAAATTATCTATGCATTATTAATTGCAGGCTTTATTTATGCGAGTCTAATCTTGTTTTTGATATATTACGACGTTCTTCCGATACGATAATTGCTCGTTCATGTCCCGATTGAATTGTGCCTCGCTTAACAAATGCTATTAAAAGTTTCTTTTATGGAAGAGCGCTCATTGCATATTAATCATTACGCGATTTGTCATGGGAATCAACACATTTTTATTTTCATCTTTTCAACCTCTACGTTACAAGGAAAGTGGATCATGAAGTAATGACAAAGTAACATCTCGACTCTCGACATAGCGACTCGTGCTCTATAGAATTGGTCCCTGTAACCAACTTCCTTACAAATAATTAATAAAACGTTGAACAAGAAAAGAAGAAGAAGAAGATTGTTGGTAAATCGGCCCACGTTTCGTTTCTACTTTATTCACAAGTTTGTCAAACAACTCTCATTGTCAGTAAAGGTGAAAAAATTACTTCAATTGTCCAACAGCGCGTGGAACTTCTGAAAGACTAAATTGCGGAAAGAAGAACAAGTAAATTTTTTACATCGGACTTCCCTGAAGGTCGATCTCTACATACTTTTTCTCACTTATCGGCGGAATGTTCTGACGACATTGTAACAATTTGTAAAATTATGTACACGTATCCCGTTTAGCGATCCGATTATTGAGACACGATTGGACGACTCACATACTGATATTTGGAGATAACACATGGTTATAAATTGCGGTTAGTGAAATACGTGCGCGTCTAACGACAGACTAAGGCACACTCGATAACGTAATGGCGATATTAAAATTTATTACGTTCGTTTAACGGAACAGCAACGTGCGCATTAATTGCGGATTCGCTCGCAGCGATTGTCGTTAAACGGAGAGGAGATACAAGCGAGATTAGCGTAGTATCTTGCGAGATTCACTTATTAACATTGAAATTCACAACTTGTAAGCGTTGCGTATCACCAAGTCGAAGTACGCGTCGTGATCTATGCTCGCGCTAATGACACTGTAATAATTCATGAATTCCTCTTCGGTTATCTGCAAAAACAGAGGGAAGAATAAACACCGGTTATCTATCAGTAGATGATTAATATGTTGGATTTAATACATGAGAAGTGCGTTTGAAACACTTACGATGTTATCCGCATTGCCGCCTTGCTCGAAATTCGAGAGGAACTTGTTCAGAATCGTCTCCTCGCTCTCCTCGCCACTGATGTAACGCGGATGGCACTTCACGTTGTAGACTCCCCGGAGATCGTCAATGGTGATGCGTCCGTCCCCGGTCTTGTCCAGTTTCCGAAACGCTTGGTCCACGACGTCTCTGCGACTGTTATTCATCGGTGGCTAAGTGGCAAAAGAATATTTTGTCGATGAAGTTTTTTACAGCAAAAACGTAGAATTTCTTTTCTGTTTATTCAAGGGCAGTTATTTGAGAATCGCTACTTGAATTCGCGGTTTCAATTGAATTTTTTTTATTCGGCTTCGTGATTCGATTAGAAGCTTACTCTTATACCGACGAGAAATTCGTCAACGCTGATATTTCCGTCGTGGTTGGTATCGAATTTTTCAAAGATGTCATTGATCTCGTTATCGGACAGGTCTAAGCCGGTTTCCTCCAAACCCAACTTGAACTCCTCCTGACTCAATTTCTTATTGCCATCTTCGTCCATACGACGGAACACTCTGAAAGGGGACAGTGGTTATTTATTATTTTCAAACATTACGAGCTACGTGAGACGGAATTCAGATTTTACAGGACATCATTATGGATGTCAACGAAGTACAAGGACAGCGATATTACGCTGATTCACCTATGAATTAAATAGACAGAATCGTATCGTCGTATCATCGATGCACGCACATAGCGACGTCAATCTTCTCCGCGAATGACTAATGTGAAATTTTATAGGTCTCGCAACTGGTATTTTATCCTCATTTGTACACGTGTGGCACTGGGATAAATATGACAAATTGCTTTTGCACTTACCTACCCAGACCGAGAATGCCGTTGGCACCTCTGGCCAGGCAGAGCAGACGCAACTTCTCAATGGTGTCCGTGGTGTTGTGTACGGCCCGTTGGGCCTTGTTGATCATCTCGATCTCATGCCTCGTGCTGGAACTCTGAGGTCTCTGATTAAACATCGCTGGAAAAGGAAACGTTCATTTAGCTCACGTGACGAGTGAGTCAGATGCGAGAAAGGAGTAAGCGCGAAGCAGGAACTGCTGGAACACCTGGCGCTCCAAAGTTGGACATTAATTTTGTAATACTCGCTTGTTACAAATGAAACGGAAATTAATTAAAATTCTAATCAGAAGCGCGCACGATATCCCACCGAGACCGCAATTTTGCTATAGTAGCGACAATGTTACAACTTTCTGTCGCGCATCGAGATAGTAAAAAGTGGATTATTGATTAACCGTTTCTTTGTTAATTCATTACTTGGTAATGGAGTAACGCCAGCTTTCCAACCGAATTGCCGATGTTCACAGATAGTTCATCGCTCGTCAATCTTAATGTTTAAAAACTGTAAATATTTAAAGAATCGATATTTTTTAGCATTATGTAGAGATGATGAAGCGATAATTCACGCTACAAATAATATTGATGACATCGATCGGCATTTTTTGCATGATGCATGCATATAGTGCAAAATACGAGGAATCGCATCCCAGTGATATCGACTTCGTATTTTAGCTGTGGAAAAGCCTGTCGTTCGGTTGGTCGAAACGTCGGCGCGATATCAAATATTTACGAACGAGCGGCGCTATCCGCGAAAATAGTCGAGCACGTTGTTTACGCCGGAAGTAATAAAATCTGAATAAGATGGAATTTTAAAAGCAGAACTTCCAACGAACGTTCGGTCGCGCAATGATGCTCCACAAGAAAATTGCGTTATTAACATAATAAATTTTTTTATAAAATACTGAACAATAAATGAAATGAAAGATCCCATCGCGGACTTCAGGATGTCCGAAATAAATTATTAATTTGTTGTGGAAAATACAAATAATTATCCAACACATTGCGGTGATTAAATCGTATGGGATTCTTCGACTTGTAGTTATAACAGCTTAATTATTATATATCTAATAGTAAATTAAATTATAATAAATTAATAAATTATTACTAGTATTTTCAATATTATTAATACAGTACTTGCTCACCTCAGCTGTTGTGATTTCCGGTGGAGACTAAGCGGAAGCCACGCAGGCAGGCGTCTGCAAGACGTGCAAGGAAGAAGACGGTTCACGGGACCAGAGGAAAGAAGAAGTCGGAGGAGGAGCTCGTCTGCCTCGTCGGTGACAGCCGCGGCGCCACGTCTTTTTCGAGAGGATCACCGGAAGGTGAGTGGTGATTCTTCAGCATGCCGGATTGTCGCGAGACCTCCTATAGCGCGGCGGCGGCGAGGACGACACACATTACGTATACACTCTGGACGATGTGTGGGAAAAAGCCTATACACTGGAGGCCTCCGAAGCGTCGCGACGTATCCATAACGACCGACATGCCACAACACGCATCGCATCGCCCTGCGAACTTTCGGAAGACGATTGCACACGTGATTGCCGATTGATTGATCGATCGACGACGCCGATTTGCCTGCTCGGCGAGCGGGTGTAGAGGAGGGCTAGAGACGAGCCCTATACTCCTCGGCGAGGAGTAGGATTATCGGAGATCGTTGAGGCCTATTCTGTTTTTAGATTTAGATATAAATTTCATTTTTAAAAGCGTGATTCCACGTATCTTTCTGCATCGTCTGATCAGTCTGTGCTTTAGTTAGGAGACTGTTGATGAACCGCGAACTTATGGAGCGCCGATCTTCCTGAAAGTACCAAATATTTAGACGTCTCTTATTTTATTAGATATATTTATAAATTCATATTATGTTAAATATTATTATTATATTAAAAATTCATGTTATGTCAGGCTGATTTCCTGCTATATCAATAATACCTAACACTTTCGCAACGTTCTCGCTCCATTAATCGCGAAACTGCGCCTTCGGATCTTTCAAGGGAGTGTCGCGCAACGCTTCGTTGCACGTTGCGCTGCAAATCATGTAATCGCCTTAAACAACGAATCGTGATGACAATAAGCCGAAGCTCGTGGACGAGCTATATTTGTCGCATATCCTGTCATTGTTGGTATCGCGAATTCACCAATTCGTGTAGCCATGTTTTTCTGCTAGACAATGTCAGAACGTGTGTGCTAAGATGCACGTGTGGAGTTTGATGGAAAATAACTGCGTACGTTCAATCAAATCCGTGCGAAATTTTGAGAATGCCAAATTCCTGAAATCAGAATTTTATTTGTTTTATTTATTGCCAGACATTGCAAGAAGTGCAACAATGAATTCTACAAAGAAATATTTAACGTTTCATACGTTGGAGGATTATATTCTAATGTATAATTCATTGTTATTTTAATATGCTATCATTCGTAGCACGTCACCTGACTGACTATTGGTTTCCACAAGGCGTGATAATTCTACCTTGACCCTATACATCAGATCGACATCGATAACACCGTTACCAAAGGGCACATCATGCGAAAGCACGTATACGAACTAGATAAATTATCGTACATAGTTGATCAGTTCTACTTACAGTCAGGCAGACGTAATAGTGCCGTTAACGTAGTCGCTTTGGTACTATATAACTTACTTAACAATTGTTACGCGACATTTCCTGACATTTTTCCACTTTTGTTAAGAGTGGACACATCACTAGTATAGTATTTATAGCTCACGTATGCAAACAAACGCATATGATAATTGTCTTAAAAATAACATTGCCCTTTTTAATATTTTACTGACTCTAAGTTGGGAGAGAGTTGTGATTGACTTGGACATAAGCATGCGACATTATTTATTCTCTAGAAATAAATTTCTTTTACCGTTTTGTTTACCTTTTCAATGCGATTTTCTCGCGTACTCACGCGCTCGCGATTCCCGCAATTTGAACTTGTCGGTAAATTAGATTGACTCGGTCAGTCTGAAGGGAAGAACATGAAATATCTGTTTTACCCAAATTTATTCTTTTTATTTTTAGCCGCTTTCAGTTTCTTTATTATCGACTGTCAACTAGAAGATCCCTGTTTTACCGAGGGAAACTTTCGAAGTGAAAATTATATAATTTTAACCTCGATAATCTTTCAATCGAAGTGAACGATTATGAAGTGAGACAGCTCTGGTCGCTTTGCTCACTGCGGAATCACTGATAAATTGACGAGAATGTGCACACGTTGCTCGAACTCGCTCGGCGTATCAGATACGAGCAGACACGAGTGAATCTTCTAGAACAGGATAAAACGCATGTATGGTGGTGGAACTGGTAGACCAATGGCGCGACGACATTTGGATGAGTTTGGACCGGCGCGCTCGCCGTTGGCCGCCGCGTGCTGCCGTGGGTGCAAGCGATTGGTCGGCTGGTCCGCCGGCTCCGCGTATATCGCGTCGTTCTCGCGGCAGTTCCGTGACAGTTAGTGAGAAAACAGCGGGACGTTATTGTGTCGGAGTAGCTCGCCAGTTTTCCAGTGGATTGAACTTTTTGTTAAATCGCTCCGGTTCTTCGTACTGCGGCGACGATGAAAAAACTTGTAATACTTATCGCAGGTTTATTCCTGTTGGCAGGTAAGCATGCCTCGTATAATTCTAAACTGAACCAGTTCTCTTATTTTCGACGGAGCCAATAATTTACACACTTATGTGCCCTTTAGGGGTCGTCCGGGCCGATGATGACGTCGACGAGGATGTCGGCACCGTGGAAAACGATCTCGGTGCCAGTCGCGAAGCATCGCGAACAGGTTATTGTCTTATAATTTGATTTATGAACGAAAAACTTGATTCGTATGGTATGATAGGATTTTTGAAAAAAATATTGTCACAAGTGCGAGGAACTTGTGTAGACTTACTTGAAAATTAGTGTAAATTTTTTTGCAATAGTTTTTGCTTAATTCACATGTTAATATGTCACATAATTGGTATTTAAACGTTGTAAAATATAAATAAATGTAATTATTTTATAGATCTGTTAAGCATGGTGTCAAAATCCATAAATCTAAAGAGATAAAATGAGATAAATTTTATGTTTATGTAAACAAGAAATGTAAATTAAAATTTTGTTGCAGATCATGAAGCAGTACAAAGGGAAGAGGAAGCAATAAAAATAGATGGCCTGAACACTGCTCAAGTGAAGGAGCTAAGAGAAAAGGCCGAGAAATTCGCATTCCAGACTGAGGTCAATCGTATGATGAAACTCATTATCAATTCTCTCTATCGTAACAAGGAGATTTATCTCAGGGAATTGATCTCGAATGCATCGGACGCTCTCGACAAAATCAGGCTGTTGTCTCTCACAGACAAGAGCGTCTTGGACACTAACAGCGAACTGGCTATCAGAATAAAGGCCGATAAGGACAACAAGGTGTTACATATAACGGATTCGGGTATTGGTATGACAAAGCAAGACCTGGTGAGCAATCTTGGAACCATCGCAAAGTCCGGTACGGCAGAATTCTTAGGAAAAATGCAAGACGTCACAAACGCACAAGACATGAACGACATGATCGGTCAGTTCGGCGTAGGCTTCTATTCCGCGTACTTGGTCGCGAATGTTGTTGTTGTTACCACCAAGCACAACGATGACAAACAGTATATTTGGGAATCCGACAGTTCCAACTACAGTATCGTTGAAGATCCACGAGGAGACACTCTGAAGAGGGGAACAACCATAAGGTGAGTTGCAGAATTTTCCAAAAGATGTTTTCATTATATAAAAAATTTATTTAGATAAAAATTCATTTATATAAAAAATTTGGAATTTGTAGAAAGCTTAACGATTTTAATATAAAATTTGTTTGGTCATTATTGTTCCGTAATAAAAAAAATTCCGAAATAAAATAAAATAAATAAAATAAAAAATAAATTCCTTTTTAATTTTATTTTACAGCTTGCACTTGAAGGATGAAGCAGTGGATTTCTTGGAACCGGACACGATAAAGACCTTGGTGAAGAAGTACTCTCAATTCATCAACTTCCCCATATACTTGTGGAACAGCAAAGTTGTGCAGGTCGATGCAGAAGACATAGACGATGAGAAACCTGTGAAGGAAGAAGAAGATAGCGACAAGACGGAGGAAGAGGACGACGCGAAGGTAGAAGAGGACACGGACGAAGAGAAGAAGCCCAAGAAGATAGACAAGACCGTGTGGGACTGGGAGTTGTTAAACGACTCGAAGCCGATCTGGACGCTGAAGCCGAGCGAAGTCGACGAGAAGGAGTACACCGAGTTCTACAAGACGCTTACCAAGGACAATCAGGAGCCCTTAGCGAAGATACATTTCATCGCGGAGGGCGAGGTGACGTTCAAATCCGTTCTGTTCATCCCACCGGTACAGCCGGGTGACAGCTTCAATCGTTACGGCACCAAGTCCGACAATATCAAGCTGTACGTAAGGCGAGTCTTCATCACTGACAAATTCACCGACATGATGCCGAATTACCTGTCGTTCATTCGCGGTATCGTGGACAGCGACGACTTGCCGCTCAACGTTTCGCGTGAGAACCTTCAGCAGCACAAGTTAATCAAGGTCATCAAGAAGAAACTCGTCAGGAAGGTGTTGGACATGATCAAGAAGATCTCCAAGGACGACTACCAGAACTTCTGGAAGGAGTACAGCACGAACATCAAGCTGGGTATAATCGAGGACGCGCAGAACCGCGCGAGGTTGTCGAAGCTGTTGCAGTTCCAGTCGTCTACGCAGAAGGAGCTCACCTACCTGTCCGACTACGTCTCCCGCATGAAGCCTAAGCAACAGTACATCTACTACATCGCTGGTTCGTCGGAGGACGAGGTGAAGAAGTCGCCGTTCGTCGAGAGGCTAGACAAGAAGGGTTACGAGGTGCTGTATCTGACCGAGGCGGTGGACGAATATGCACTCTCAGCACTGCCGGAATTTGAGGGCAAGAAGTTCCAGAACGTGGCGAAGGAGGGCTTCACGCTGGACGAGGGCGAGCAGGCGAAGGAGCGATTGGAACAGCTGAAGACGACGTTCGAGCCTTTGGTGAAATGGCTGAACGATATCCTGAAGGAGCACATCAGCAAGGCGCAGGTGTCCGAGCGCCTGACCGACTCGCCCTGCGCCCTGGTCGCCAGTATGTTCGGCTGGACGGGCAACATGGAGCGGCTGGCGATCTCGAACGCGCATCAGAAGACCGACGATCCACAGAAGAGTTACTACCTGAATCAGAAGAAGACGCTGGAGATTAACCCGAGGCATCCGCTCATCAGGGAGTTGCTGCGCAGAGTCGAGGTTGAGTCGTCCGACCAGACGGCCAAGGACATGGCTCTGATGATGTTCCGCACGGCGACCCTGCGATCGGGATACATGCTGCGCGAGACCGCCAGCTTCGCCGACAGCGTCGAACAGCTGATGAGAAAGAGCTTGGGCATCTCCGTTGACGAAGTGCCCGAGGAGGAGGAGTCGCACGAGGAGGAGACGGCGAGCAACGATGCCGAGACGGAGAGGGTGTCGGACCTCGATGCCGAGGATGACAAGGACGAGGAACACGACGAGTTGTAATGATGCGGAGGCACGTGAGGCAACGAAAGACTTTATTCTAGAGAGCGCTGTAGCTATACCATGATGTATAGTTACCCCGTGTTTTGCCAAGATTGCCAAGTACACAGCATCTGGATTCTGGATCAATCTATCAATTCGGCCTGGAATCGTGCAAATTTCTATAGATGCCCAATGTTGTTAAATACGAGAATCGAGACGTTCAAGACTTTTTCAAGACATACCTCGGTGTTCTTTGTTTTTCTTTTCTTCTTTATATTTAACGCCATTAATCATACATGCGTTGTATCGTGTTCCTCATTGGTATCGACGAAATTGTAAATTTAAGAGAGCTCTATACATAATTTATTCCCTATATAATTATGAATTAAATATAATTTACATTTGATCTTCCACATCTTTTTTAGTAATATATAAAATTATAAAGAAAGCACTGACTGAGTGTTAGTGACGTAAGGTATGTTTGCGATGTGTGTGAGTATTTGTACATGAATTATATTAAACAAATTATATTAAAATGATGTATATACATATATATCTGTTGTAAGGACATTTCTGCTGAATTGAATCTCTTATCTCGTTTATCTTTCAGCTCCCAGGATAACCATACAATTTTATACGTTGCCAATATTTTCTTACAGATTTACCTTTCTGCGAAAGAATATTTTTTATTATATAATTGAGTGTATATGTTAGAAAATTAATTAAAATTTTTACAATATTCCAATATCAGATTTACGTTTGCTAACGCGTAGTAATTTGATAAATTTCAAATTCTAAGATAAACACTTGTGAGATTTTCCATCAAATCTCATCCAAATTTCGCGCCGTTAATATTTCGTAACAAATTCCATGTTTCTAGAATTCGTCGATCGCGACACGTCTCCGTGGTATCGTCATCGACTCATCGCCGAGAAGTCCTCATTGAAATTGACGATCTACGTCATCGTTCATTTTATTTATCGGCAGTATCCGGTTACTGATCCTGGCGATATCGCGCGAGCGACAGCGCGAGCTCGTTGCACCGCGATCAATAATATTCTCGAAAAATCGCTGCGCGAACGCGAGCGGGGGAATTTTCATTGAGCAGTTGGCGCCTAGGGCGGTCCTGGGGGAAACGGCGCGTGGCGCATTTCCGGCGTTCCGCCGGCGGCCAATCAGCGCGCCGCGCCGGGCGGTCGTCGCACGCGCCACTGTCGGCCGGGCGCTCATTTCCGTTTTCGAATCCGACGTCATCCAACACCGAAAGCCCGTGTGTTTTGTGTTTCTTTGGGGCCACGATGATTAACGATGATTTAACGTAAGTACGTAGCGCGACGCGGCAACTCGCGCGGATCGCTCGTATATGATTGCGTGGCCGCGAATCCGCGCGAGAGCTCGCCCAAAGCGTCGTCCTAAATTTCTCCTACGATCACTACGTCTGCACTGCGGCCGCCACCGCCGTCGTCGAGACGGCGGTCGTCACGCCGATTCAGCTGTCCCTCGCTATGCCGGCACGCTATCCGTCCCGTTTCTCCGCTCCGTGCCGGGCGATACGCACGTCCCGCTCCCGCCTCAGCGACCGTCCGCCGAGCCGACGAACCGGGGACCGCGGGTCGTCTGGCACGGACGACGTGGTAACGACGCTCCTGGGGGGCCGATTTGCTCCAATATGCCTGTAAACAAAGTAAATGGCGTCGTTTCGCGAGATTTCGAGGATGCGGACTCCCACCGGCCGGCATTCCTCCCCCGTGAACGTCGCGGCGGCGGCGGCGGTTGCTCCGTTCGCGGAAATTCCTCTCCCGTCGAGGCTGACGTTGTCTCCCCTCTTTCTTTTAATGTAGGTTGTACCGAGGAATTTGCGAACGAGCGGTACTATCGTGCATTCACGGTATTCGGTTTACGGTAAAATTTTCTTTGGCTCCACTTGCGAGATCCGCAATGGTTGGGTGGATTAAAAATATATATACTATTCGCGAAAAATGACGTAGTTTGTTACTCCGATGTCAAAACACGATAATTGGGTGGCGGAGGAGATCGGCGATCGGGTCGCGGCTTCTCGCGTTAACTCGTAACGGGCGGCTCGAGTCTGATCCCTTCTCGGAAATCTCGTAGATCGCTTCTGCTTCTGCCAAAATCATTGGCCACATCAAAGCCCAAACAAGGCCGCTGGGAAAGTCACGTAAAACATGATACGCACATATTATTGCAAAATATAAGACAACCCTATGGATCGTATAAAGATTTCCTTTTTGTTTTTACAGATTGAAGTTTTCGAAACTGAAATTAGGTTCCTTCACGTCTTAAAAAACACATTTCAAAAACATACCACTATAAAAAAGGGCAAAACATCACTGGAAAACAGCAAAAATAATTAAAAGCAAAACAAAAGGACACCATCGTTAAAGAGGAAGAATTCAAACAAACTGTCTTTACTCGCATTGGGAATACAAGTAGAATAATTCTAAGAACATGGGCATTCAGGACTTGCAAACTTTCTTGGACAGCAACTGCGTGCAGGGGGGATCCATGCCTGTGGACTTGTTGAAGATCGCGCGCCTAGTTGTCCAACGGCAACGTAATCGTATGATTAAGGGGCAGCTGCATAATTCTGGGAAACTCAGATTGGTTCTCGATGGAGAATGTTGTCTAGATCGATTGTATGGTGGCTACTTCTCAGGTAGACGACAAAGTGACAGATTCCACATGATTCCTCTCAGCGAGAGTCGTTGATAATCAATGCCGACTTTTCAATGCAGATTGGGCATGCGGTGGGCAATGGAATCGCATGCTCCAATTTTTAGCAGTCCTCATACAAGCGACCGAGATGTCAGGGTTGGAGCTAGCTGTATTCTTTAATGGTTCCTTCGAATCTCTTCGGCGAGTCGACTGGGTACAGCAACAGCTGCAAGTGCGCGCTAAGGTTAACAATGTAAGTTCCCTCACACAAGCAGCCTTCATGTCTTTGGAGCAATTGTGCAAGAATACAACTCACAAAGAGAAACTATCTTTCTAAAATATCAAGGTCTTAAAACACATAGCAACGAAAGGCACTCCACCGCCGAAAATCTGGTGGACCCCTCCGCCGTGTTTAAGAACCAGCTTACGCATGGCCCTCAGGCACCTGAATGTCACAGTTGTAAGTTAACGAACATCTTCTTCTTTCATATCTTTTAATTAAAAAGATAGTTGGAAAAAAATGTAATAAGATGTTGCGACAATTCCAAAGCACTGAAAAACAAAATTAAATTAAATCAAACGTTTTAACAGTTATGTAGCATGGATGACCATCACCAAGAAGTCATCGCGTATTGTCGTGAGAGTAATTACAATGGACTGATAGCTGACGACGCAGAGTACGCTGCATTCGATCCTCCGCGTTATTTCTCATCCGAACAATTAAAACTTACGTACAAGGTACGTAATTTCAATAAACGGATAATATTATCGTATTTTCTGTAGCAATAACTCGCTGCAACGTAACAAATGTATTCTTACAGGGTTCTCTCGACACGAAAGAATACATGCTTTCTGAACTCACTAAAACTCTCAACATACCATCCGACCGGCTTTGTATACTGGCTGCCTTGCTTGGAAATTACATATTGACCGAGAACGACTTGGCTGATTTTTACAAGAAGCTGAACATCAACACCAATCACAACAAGACGAACGTCGAGCAAACGATCAAGACAATTGCTAATTTCGTTAGGGAACTCCCGTCTGTGGAACTGGATAGCGTTTCTCAAAAAGTCTTCGGTTCTATCTCCGATCCAAGGTCTTCGAAATTGAGGCAGTCCGTTCAATATTATTTAAATGGGACGAAGGAAGGATTTTTACACTATAAACCTGTGAAACCGACGAAAGGTACGCTACTAGAAGATGTTTGTGGCGAACGTACTGCGATGCGTTGCGATCTCTCTCATGAGTCTCGACATCTCGACGCTGCAACGCTGATCTGAAAGATTTAAGTTTGAATTTTTATTCCAGTTCATAAATTGGATTCCAAATCGAGCTCGCAGACTCAGTCGAACTTGTCCGACGTTCCATCCGCCTCGGAAGGTGATTCGAATCTGGAGACGTCAAGGTTCGCCTCGGAGACTTTGGAGAGCGAACGCGAAAGCTTGAACGCGTATAAGCAGGCAACGGCTAACGCGAAAGCGGCACCTCAGATCATAATTGATCCGCCTGGCATTCAGGGTCATGGAGATGCCGACACTCTACGTGCGGAGGAAGAGCAAAGTATGTCTATCGAGCGAATCTTCAATTTTCTATTAAATTAAATTAAAATTAAATTAAATTTACTATTAAATATCGGAAATTCTCAAAATAGGTGATATGCAGGCTATAATAAACGGTACTCACAATCTCCTAATAAGTTCGTCGAGTTCGAGCAGCAGCTCTTCCGCCACGTCGCCGTCCCACGCGACGGCCGATTCCGCGAGGCAACCGGAGAAAACGACCAGTATTCCCAGCACGTCGCCGGAGGTCATGCGCACCGCCTCGGAGCGTCATCAGAAAGGACTGATGTCGCCGCACATCTATCAGATTCTCATTGCCGGCGAGATCAAGCTGCCGGTCCTCCTAGAGGACGAGAACCATCGCGAGTTCCCTTCCATTCACGTGATTTACAGACCGATCCGGCAGATGGTGTACGCAATTCTGTTCAACCTTCATCATCGAATGTACATGGCTACGAAAAATAAGGAAAAGGGTGGTAGGTATAACAAAAAATTAGAAAAGTCTACTGTGTAAAATCTGAAGTTTGCAAATTAATTCGCGCGCTTCGCTTACAGACAGCGAAAAGGTCGAGGTGCCAGACGTGATAATAAAGGAATGGGTGTGGTCCAAATCCAATCCATATCAGACTCCTGAATTGGTAAAGGCGGAGCAGATCGGTTGGGGCGTGCCCACGATTCAACGCTTGTGGTTCGGGTAGGCGATCAAAACTTTATCTGATAAAACAAAAATGTACGAACTCTCATCATTTTTTGCCCTCCAGCACAGTCATAGATGACAAACGACGCAGGCTCAGAGGATTCCTGACTTGCATGAGATCGGACACGCCTCTCATGTTAAATACCTCATACGTGCCGCAGCATCTCCTAGTCATGGCTTGTGTTCTGAGGTAAACGTTGGACTCGTCTCTAATTATTCGAACTCGTGTGTCGCTGCGAGGAGGCTAAAACATAAAAATTGAAACCTGCATTAATAAATTTCTCTTTTTTTCCACGCAGATACATCATGTCCTTCTCTGATAAAATAAAGATCTTGCGCCGACAGGAGTTAGACGCCTTCATCGCACAAGCCTTTTCGCCGGAGCTCATGAACGCTCAGTACTTGCAAGATCTGCAGGTAAAATAAAAGCTCGATGCAATTCTTTTAAGATTTTTACTATTAATATTATCCGATTTAACGCCGTATTTTTAACGTATCGTTTGCCTGCAGCTTCCATTGGTGACCTCACGTGGCGTACAACTAGCCACCTTATTCATGGCCGGTGTGGAAACCGCATTGCTGGCGAACGACGCTTGTGGTGCGCCGATCCCATGGTTAATGTGTTGCCCTTGGCTTTATTTCGACGGCAAGCTGTTCCATCACACCTTGGCGCGTGCTACTATCGCGAAAAATTTATTGGAAATGTGCAGTGGTCATATCGATCGTGTGGTGAAGGTTGAAAGAATGAGGAAGGCAATACTTGAGGGAATTAATGTTGCGTTCGCACGGCCGCCTTTACCTGTGACACCAGGTACGTTACACGCTGCTCACGTTTAAAATTAACATTATTTTCGTGGACAATGTTAGATTACATCGTAGGAAAGAGAATATAAGTTTGATAAAGTAGCTTGGTTGATAGAACGTGCGACCAATAACCGAAAACCTGGAGCTAAATACTTGATTCTGTCATGTTTGATATTTGTCTCGCTCTTGGCAACTCTTCCAGTTTCCTTGGCGTTCTATGATCTTTCACAATAGGACGTCTTCGGATGGAAGTAGAGCAAAGCAGCCAATTGCTCCGTGAGGTTCATATATATCTATATATAGCCTTGCGAATCTCCAAGCTGCGACAAAATATTTTTCACAAAGAAAAGGATACAATTTTTTTATAAGTATACGGAGATGCATTTGTGTTACACGCTATTGCACACACACACACACATACGTTAACAATAATTAATTTTAACAAAAAGTTTTTATCTTTTTACACATACAATATTTTCGAAATTCTGAAATTTCTTGTTGTTACAGGTATTCGTCTGTCCGTTCCTTCGAATATCTTACCCTCTGGCTGTACCATCAACGACAGTCTGATGCGCAGTCGTGGCAGCCCCGCAATGCCGCAACGTGGCATAATGCGACGTCCTATCCCATCGCGTGGCGGCCAGCTGGAAATCGCTGGAGTTGTAGTAGGCCAGTGGGGTCCGAATTACGGGCAGCCCGGTCGGTTGCCGCAGCCCCTGCAGGGACACCCTCGCGGACGGATCCCACCGCAGGTACGACATGATAGAATTTAATAGGGGGTACGCAATCACACAATTTTACAATTTTGTGGTTCGGTATCTCGTTGCGCGTAATATAGGATACGCAAGAATCACAAAATGATGACGACGAATTCTGAACAGATTTTAGGGAACATTGAGGATATTGAGTAGTCCGCTTTCGCTATTTAACGTCGCTATGGTGTGGTCGGGAAGTACGTGCATTTAGGAAGGACATCACGTAAATTAATTGAACGCAGAGTTAGTTGCTTATATTTACATAACTTTTGTATATGCTTATACATGCTTTTATACATAATGGAGTTTAATCACGACATCAATTTTTGAAAATTGTTAAGTCGAAGGATTTACATAAAATACATATTAAATTTATTCTCGTAATAAAATTTTATGCGCGTTACTACATAAACTTGTTAGACGTTTTACGAAGGGAGAAGGATGTTTTAACGGTTTCATATTCACATGATATCTTTTTTGCAGCTTTGTGATTTTGTATCATTTATTATTGCATTTGCATGCTTTTTATATATGTAGTAAACGTTGTTAAAATAAAGGTCTTTATATATTTTATCTCAGAGTATTTTAACTGGTGTTCCTTAGTTTTAATTTCTGTTTCACAGTAACTTGATCGACTGAAGCATGTATGTAAACTGCTAGCAGTGTATTAAATGAAATAATTTTGTTATATACAACTTTGAGTGTTTCATATTATAAGTATCCTTGTTAATTTAATGAAAATTGTAAACTCTGGCATACAATACTTTATTGCCGTTATTAATTATTACTAAAAACAAGGATTGTGAACCACCCTATATTTCTACAGTTTAATTGTAAAATTAATCATACATATACCTACAAAAAAATACATCACTTTGTTTTTCAGAGATTTTGACAAAAAGTGGTAAGTATCATCTGAGTAAGAGACAAAGTGGTGAATATTTAATTGCACAATAATTGCTTTTATTGGTTCTTATAAATTTTCTAACTAAAAATCTCTTACATACTTTGCAAATAAAACGATTTATCCTTTATTCGTGATGTAAGAGAAATAAAAAATATTGCAAATGTAAACAGTAAAAGTAAAACAGTTACCTACAGTTTGTGCAATATGTCAGAATACTTACACGCGCATATAACATGCAAAACGAGTCTTGCACGTATCTAAATACGGACGTTTTACAGGTAACTTCTATCGGTGGGCTTAAATACGGTCTTCCTCGTGGATTCCATCCAATGACTCGACCGACGTTCCAAACCCGTGGAAATAGCCGTGCTCCCATCGCTGGACGTGGGAAGAAGACTCAGATGAAGGTATAAAGTCTTGTTTCATCTCTTCTTTCGCGGTTTGTTTAATTCTTCCGTGGAAAAAGATTGTACAGTTCTGTCAATCGTTTAGGTAACTAGTAAAAAGAAAACTGCTATCAAGAAGACCAAGGAAATCGAGAAAAAAGATAGCAAGGATCGCGGAGTCGCTGTTGATGGAATCTCCGATTATAAGTAAGTCTTTTAAACTTTTCAGCGTTATTAATGCACGTTAATTAATATAACAATTCGTGGTATCTCATTCGCTGCGTTCTTAGTGATGCAATTCCAAACATGAACTCGACGAAAGATGCATTACCGGTGGCGGGTCAGTTCGATGATGCAGTGGAAACCGTGAAGGGTATGGAAAAGGGACAAGGCGACGCACCGCTCGTCACTCCGGTCGCCACGGAAAATTAAACGTCAATACGTAAGGAAAACAAAAAAAAACGAAACTTCGAAAGATGACATTAATTAATCCCTGATGATGACTCAAGACTGCAAATAATCTACTTATATTTCGAGCGATTGTGCACTGGTAACACGTGGATGGATGTTCGTGCTGAAAATTGTTATACGTAGCACGTAGTGCGTAAGTTACATAACGTTTCCACCACAATTTGCTTCTCACGTAACGCATTATCTTACAATCGGTACAAATTGCAGTTTAGAAACGTAAAAAAAAACATTTGCATTTATTTATTTTATTCTTTTACGTAAAAATCCCGCAATACGAGTATACAGAAGTTACTTCTGGATTAAAAAGAGTTATTTTTGAGAAATTGATTATCCGGAATGGAACTATCCATTAAACGTTACGTGCGCAAGAGCTCCGTAATCTCTAAAGCTCTAATGGGGCCAAAATATTGAACTAATAATAAGAGACAAAAAAAGAGATCTTCGTTCGTGGTGTGCCGGTAGTCCGGCGGCGCGACAGAAAGATTTTAACCCGTTCTTGACATATATATACAAGATATATGATATCGTCACTGCCAAACGTACCACTCTGTATAAGATAGACAAAGAGAAGAAGAAGGAGAAGAAAAAACTCGTGCTTGTGCTAGAGCGAGTTAACGTCTCGCTCACATTACCATGGAATGGAACTCGACTGATTAGTGTATGCGTGCGCTAATTTTACTATTCAGAACAAGTCGCCAGCTGCTATAAGTATTTAATTCTTAAGGAGCGTGATTATTTTTTTTACACGAAAATATATATTTTCCGGTATTATATGAAATGCTCGCTACGACACGTCTCAGCGATCTGATCGGTGACGAAGGTAGCTTGATGCACACACGTAGGCACACGTACATACACACACACATACACACACGTATTACACGACTAGCTCTTACAAATTTCCTTGTAGATAAGAGAGACGCCGGGCAGAGCACTGAGACAGTCACTAGCACATGGAGACTGATGCTTTTCATATAGGTAAAATATATATTTATATATATACATATGATTTAGATTAGAGTTCCAATATAGTATATTATACGTAAGTTGTGCCTGTGTACCCTGCATGAATGTGTTGCACCTACGAGTACTTGGGAGAGATGTAACAATGTACGTACGTTTACGTTGTCAGGAGTACATGAGAAACCGAGAGAGAGAGAGAGAACGAGACAAAGAGAGCATGAATAAAAGAGAGAGAAAGAGAGTGCGAACGGGAGATTGAAGAGTGAACGAGAACGGGAGAGAAAGAGCCACGATAATGATGTACATAACGTGGCGTGTTACGCTGCGGGCGCATGTACATACACGGTATCGTCAGTGTGTAGTATATCGTCGTATGTATGTGCGCTCGTGCAATCTAGGTCATATATTTATTTGCTGTTGCGTTTGAGAATTTGTACGAGTGGAACTTGAATGAAATCTGAAGTTTTTAGGTACGGTAGCGTTTCTACCTAGTACGTCCCGCGGACGTGAGGCTCGTCACGAGGATCCCTGACGTAGACGCGTTCGTCGAAGGAGGCATCCTCGAGGCGCGCCTCGCACATTGTTTGGAAAGTATGCTACATTACGACACACACGCGCGTTACGTGTTCGCTTCGTTGATCCGCGGTCATTTATACGACGAGGAGGCCGTCGTCTCGTCGTCGTTGAAACGTTGACAGCATTAATTTCATTTCCATTGCGAGTTCTGGCGTACTCCTTTATTATCTATTATGTTTTAAGTTTTGGTTTGATATAAAGTTTAATGCAAAGTGGTAATAATAAACGTTGAAAGTCTATCGCGATAAGTCACGACTTGGCAACCTTTTTGTTTTGAGAAGAGATTTGGAGAATTTGTTAAATTTAGAAAAAAAGACGAATTCTATATATTGGGCATACTTGGTCTGATGTAGCATATTTCGAGATGTCCCTCATTTAATTGTACATATGAACGGTTACTTTAGAAATGACACAGTGTGATTGACATATGGTGTACATAAAGAATTCAGGTGCGCGTGTGCTCATCACCGCATTGGAGGATAGGAGATGATTATGTTAAAAATATACTATTTATGTGTAGAATAGTCTAAAAGACTTTCTACCAAAGATCATCGGAGTTTAAGAGAAAGAAAGAGAGAGAGAGAGAGAGACAAAGGGTTCTTTTATCAAATGATATATAACAGCAAAATAAAATAAAAAAATGGAGCAAGACAGCACGACAGAACACGATTATTAAAATAACAAAGATGGGGCAACAGCAACGTGTCTAAGACACGTGCTGAACGTAGAGGTGATTAAAGCGAGTAAAAAGAGAAAACCGTTTATTGAGATAATATAATGAGAGATGATAAGATAAAATGTTATATTTTTGTAGATTTGTTATTGCGTAAAATGCATTAGGACAATGAGAAACTTTATATAATTTGAGTAAAATGACAGTTAACGAGCCTGAGAGTAGTTAAATGAGTAAAATCCTATGATGAGAAGGAGAGAGAGAGACGGAGAGAGGATGAAAGTGCTTTAGATGGCATAGTTAAGGATGGAACATCTGAAGATAAATTTTGCCGAGGAAAAAAGAAAATGAATCCCACGTTCTTCTACGTTTCCGAAGCTCTCAGTTCCCTGAGTTGCTTGTAGGAACAGAAAAAAGAAAGAGAGAAAGAGAATATATATATAAATATACATATATAACATATATGAGTAATAACAGAGATGAATTGTGTAACTAATAATGTCAGCTTCAATGTGCGCCGAGCATAATGTGAAAATAATTCGACTGTTCCACGCGATGCATATGCGAAATCGTCGACATTTGCTTCAAGTTTGTCTTAACGAATGTTTCCACATTTCGCGGATATATAATATATACACACGGAATATATATGATTTTCGAAGTCGTACGAGTCTCTCATAACTTACGTAATTAACGTAACGTTACTTTACAAGTTACATTGTAAATGCATTAAGTACGATCGCCGTAACGATATTCCTTTGTGAGTGTAAATTTTGAAAAATTGACAAGTCGTTTCCGGACGACGACTCACACACGACACAAGCACACCCACATACACGTACACACACACCCATACACGCAAACGTACAACACGTACTAGAAGCCGACTTTCTTGAATCTGACGAAATACGAATTTGAGAGTGTAAAATGCCACTTTACGCTTTTACGTAAAGATAGATGATTTTCTTTCCGAGAAAAATCGAACTCTCTTGATATCGGATACAAAAAAAAAGAAAAAAACAAATAAAGGACGCAAATAATGATATGATATGTACGTGACGTGATCAGTTGCCGCTGCACTGATATGAGTATGCAATAATAATAATAATAATAATAATAATAATAACGTGAAATAATTTAATATGAACGCCAGAGGCGTTGTGCAAAAAAAAGCAAACGAAAACGAATGAAAAAGGGAATCCATATTGAATATACAACCGAAAGCAGAAATGTTGAAAAATGTTGAAAACAAGGGAAACTTGCATAAAACACGAACGACGTAAAAAAACAGGCGCGTTTGAGTCGAGGCGTGCCTGGTTTTCGTTGTGATAAGTAGAAGAGAGAGAGAGAGAGAGAGAGAGAAAGATAGAGAGAGGGGCCCACGAAACTCGTCTATAATACCGACATACCATTAAAAGTTACAAGTAATCTACTGTATTTATGAAGTAACAATCTATTGTGTGTTGTGAACAGATAATTAATAACAGAAAATTAATTGTACACCAAGTAAATACTAACTCTCGATAATCTTGCTGGGACGACAGATGATGTTCACTGTAACGAAGGAAACGATTAATAAACGGTATATCGCGCGGGATCGCGCCAAGTCTCGCGACTCTCGCGCGAGAGCGCAACGTCGCGCATAATAAATAACATGCTCGATTTTTCGAAATGGAAACGGCTGTTTTCATTTGATTTCGATGACACTATACTTTTCCTAGAGCACCAGAATATTACACGAATAACGCAGCCAAGTAGAACTCTCATCGATTAACGCTCTAAACGTATATTCATAAATAACTGTATCCTTTATTCAGACGAGAGAATCTTTCGCTTTCTATATATTACTATACTTTTCTTTTCCTTTTTTTTTTCGTTTTGTATTACTTCGTAGAACCTTAGGTTACCTTGCAAAAATGTAAAAAGAAAAAAGAGATCATTTAATTTCAACTTGTTTTAAATGATTGCTAAAAAAATGAGTAGAAGGACGTTTTGCATATATTTTTTAGATGTACACACGCAGTGATGGACCACGTGCCATTCGTGTTTTTCTCTTATTTCTTAACTTCTCGCTGTAGCGCCTTGTGAGTAGAGTTGCGATTTTTCCTAGCGATCCGATATTAAGGGATAATAATAACGAGGGGGAAAAAGAAACCTCTGAGTTGCCGTGCGCGCTCGATGTTAAATTTTAAGTTCTCCTTACCGTAGTTTTGCTTACATACGTAATACGAGATATAAACTAAAATAACGATAGCAAACGCAAGTAATAATGTAATAAAGTAAAAAGTAAAAAAAAAGAATTAAACACTTATTGATGTAGCTGAAAAACGCAGTGGGCCCCGGCACGTACACCTTATATATTCTTATTAAATATTACATAACGTATATTCTGCTATTATTTTTCATAGCTGAGAGAAGGAAAAGATTATACGCATATGCGTGGTAACGATGTATGTTTGATAATAATTAGTACGTTTATTTTTGTTTTTACTTCCTCTTCCTATACTTAAAGAAGCAAGAATGAAAGAAAGAAAGAAAGAAAGGAAAATATAACGCAAAAGCGCATAAGATATGTAAAAAAAGAAAAGCGTACCACTTGTATCCTTATACGAAAGGAAAGAAAATGCTCTTCGAAACTTTGTAATCGAAACAACTGTAATTGCGTCCGGAATATTACTTGATTTTCCGGTTTACTGAAGAGAAGTAGCAAAGGGAGAGCGGGAGGGAAAGAGAGAGAGTGATTCTTCGTTGATCCGTTCGTTGATCCGAAAATTATACGTGCGCTAAACTGTATCGATAATCATATAATTTGACCTCGATGGGTCGGTCAGTGCAAATCAGATTACAGTTCAGGTACATTTTTCAGATTCAATGCTGTTATAACGGGCGGGTATCAAAGGGAAATATAAATTTTACATCGTGAGGAATAAAAAAAAGGAAAAGCTGTACTGTAGAGCGAGAAGAGATAGTTAATCAATTAGTTGGCGATGCATCAAGTCGCAGAACGCCGCGAGGGAATTCATAGACTCGAGAGATCGCTCGCTGCACGTAGCCGACCCCACAATCGCGGTCCTCGCATTTATATAAACGCAAGCCACATCGATGTGTATTCTCGTTGGATTATTAATACCATTGTAAACACTTACTGTTGTAACATGTACCCCACTCATGTCTAGTGTCGAGCAGAGCTGATTCTATGCTTTCGCTGGTTCAAAAAAGAAAAAAAGAAAAAGCCCGAGAGATCGTGTGCAAAAGTCTCTGAGTAACTATTATTCACGCAACTTCCGCGAAATCCCAGGGTTATTAACATGATTTAAAAAAAGGGAGGCGAAAGGGCGCGAGAGAACGGAAGGAGAGGGAGGAACGAGAGACGAAGTGAAGAGAGAATCAGTGCTGGCGAGAACACGAGGCAACCGAGGAAAAAAAAGCGACTATTGTAACTCTAAAGTCACATTTAAACTACTTTTAAAAAACGGATACACACATATTTGGAGAGTAGCAGGTAAATAATTAATATAAATGTAGTGGCAACTCTATAATACTACCGCAATGGAAAAAAAAAGAAAAAAAAACAATATATAACGATGATTATTCGAGATATAAAATGCGAAACGCACTCTTAATGGATGTTGTAACGATTTAGAAATACTTAAATTGCATTATTATTGATACTCGCTGTAAATCTGGTTTTTGGAATGCAAGTGCTCTGCTCATCTTCTTTACGCTCTCGCATCGCAGTTGTGCGAGTTACACCGAGTCGAGTATGAGGGAAATTTTCTTTTCGGGAAATAGCAGAGTAGTTGGTCCAATTGGCAGATGGATTTTAAGTTTCTTCCTTTCTCTCAAGAGTGTAATATTTAATCCTTTATTTACTTTCTATAAGCGCAACCTCTCACAACACACATACACACGCAGAATTAGAATAATTAAGATTCGTAGTCCTCTGTTGAGTTTTATAAAGGCGAAGCCCCGCACGAGATACGGTGCGCGGCTTCGGCAAAAGGCAACAAACTTTCAATCGAGTTTTGCAAGAAAGCTCTTAACACGAGTAAGAGGGGAAAGGGCGGGCGGGCGGGCGAGGGGGTTCTCGGATACGGTTGGCTGACATTTTCGGAAGTTTACTGATTTATTGAAAACGTGTTGTCATGTCTTGAATACAATTAAAAGAATATGAAAAAGTGTACGGAGCGAATACTTTTTATCTTCTTCCGCCAGAATCTCCCGACTATCTTCATTACAATGTTTCGTTATTCCTTACATTTTCCTATGATGTTTCCGTTTTTAATTATTAATTTTATAATATTTTACGAAAAGTGCGCGACGGTAAACGACGAATAATTTGTAAAAAGCTCGCAAACTACTGCTTAAATGCTAACTAACGTTCTTTAAGAAATTTCATTCCAATTGAAAGACGGTTTTTCCTACATATTAACTTATTAAATATTAAATAACGCCTGAAATATCGAAGTTTACGTGTATGCGTTGTAATTTATTAATGTATAATTTCATTTTTTCATATCATTAATTGTTACAATAACGGCAACGTATACATCGAGAGTAGAGACAGTAGCCTGTAAAATATTTACGAGAAAACTGTTCCCTAAAGTCCGCATTCCATCGTAGAGTATTTCTTAGAGTTAGTGCTTCACGTAAATCAATTCAATAAATAGAAAAGAGCTATGACATTTCTTAAGGTAGTAGTATGATTTATCATTTTATTAACCGATTACACGTTATTGTTGGAGCGTCATTTGTCTAGCATAGGATGAATCCCTTCACTCGGTGGATAAAGTTCGAGCCGCTGCTTGTACTTTTGTATGTCAGTAATGTGATTATCTCGTATTTTATCAATTGTATATTCTAAGGAGTACTGCAAGTATTCCGAATCCGGTTTGCCATCCTCTGTAACGTCTGTAATGAAAAAAGTAACGTAAATTATACATGCAACCTCTTAGTAACGACATTCTTTAATATTAATTTTAAAAATGTTGCATTCAGGGTCGAAAGAATCATTATTAAAGTATCAGTAAAATGGAAAAAGAGAAAAGATGCGAGGAAGGAGGAAAGAATACTACGTCAATAATATCTTCGATAAACTTACCGGAAACTTCGATATTGTTGAGATCGTTCGTCTTTTCTTCGTTCTTCATGTCTTTATTCTCGTTCGGAGCAGTTCCCACGACGTGTACGCTCAATTTCCTGTAGTTGCCTCCGTTCGGCGTATACTTCATGACCCAATCCTTCACCTCGTTCATCGTGATATTCTGTATCGCGACGACTTCCCTCTCGATTCTATCAAACATGTACTGCCACTTCGTAATTTCATTCCAGTTCCTGTCGAACTCCTCCTGCAAGTCGATATCGACGCACTGCTTCAATTTCGTCAGCGAATCCTTCGCGTTGTTGAAGTCCTCTTCCGAGGTTTCTTCTAAAGTTTTCATAAAAAATTTTAAAAATTCCTCGATCCGCCGGTCCACGTGCTCAGTCGTGTACTTGTTCGCCTGAATGTAAATTGTGATGCAACACCCTAAAACCCCGTAGATGTTCCTCAAGCTGCAGGAAATGTCGTAGCCGAGCTGCTCCTGCGTTCTGAGCTTGTTGAACAACGGCTCCTCCATTAGTAGCTGAAAACACACAAACGCGCGACACTTAGACTAACGTGTAGAGTAAACCGGATTTCATAGAAAGACGGCCACATTACCATCAGCAAATCGATCAACACCGACAGCTCGATCGACTCGACTCCTGCCTGATAGTAATTCACCACTACGGAATTCGCGTCGGTTTTATTGAGATTTCTCAACTTGCAGTAGTGCGCGCCCGAAGGTATCTGCGAGACTCTCATTTGCGGTATCATATCGGGAAGCAGCGATCCGCAATCGAGTATCTCGACAAACTTTTTCACATTCTCCACCGCAGCCTCTTCCGTCGTGTTGCCTTGCACGAGACACTGTATGTACAGGTGATCGGTGAAATCTTTGATGAAGTCTTGAAATTCCTCGAAACAGACGTCACGTAAAACGGTGTACGTGTCTATGTACGTATAGTGAACGTGCTTCAGTATGCACAGTCTTACGTCCCTAAAAAATGGATAAAAATCGCATGCGTTTTATTTATATTGATCGGTTATTATTTAATAATATTTCCTAACTAATGCGATTAATGCTCAGACAATGAAGAATCCTTACCTGGCAAGCTTCCCAGGCCTTATGAACGAGTTGTAATATTTCTTGAGCTGCTGCTCCTTCGCGAGCTCAAATAAATCGATTTTCACAAGATTCGAATAATTCCGTATGTATTCTGCGATAGTTCTCGACAGGAGCTGTAAGACGAGGAGAACGTTGCTGGACCAGGAAATTAATTACAGACAATTTCGATACGATAAACACTCACTGGTAGCTTCTCGTTAAACCCATTCACTTTCACGGTGATACCCTTCTCGCTGGCGGTAATGTCGTAGTCGAGATTAGCCGCTGTGGCTGGATACAATTCCTCAACTAGTAGCAGCTTTAATATCGTGACGTACAAATCCATGAGAGCTGTGCTGAAATATCATTAATGCGAACGTTGTTTCGAACGATGTAATAATTCTATCGCATTTACGATCGTCAGGATAGGAAATACCGTTGCTACTTACTTCTTCGACGACTGGAGCACCAGGGGACTGATGAGATGGAAGTTCACGAAGCAATCTGGCAGAAGGAATTTCGTATCCGGACGATACCAAATTTCGCAGATCAAATTGCCGTACACCTTCGTGGGATACTTCGCTACGTTCGCCGGTAGCGTTATGAGGGAGAAGTCGCTGGTGAGGAACTCGTTCGGCAACGACAAGTGGAATTCCGGCAGCGGTTCGATCGTTTTCCAACGCTCGATTGCTTCCCGCGGTACTTCGAGGTCGTCATAGTGCGTGTTGAACCACGGCTCAACCTTGTGCAGCTCCTTGTCAGTGAATTTATTGTTGAGGACTATAATGTTCACGTGCTCCGGCACCAAGCGGTCCATGCAGCACCGTATAAGCTCCGGATTGTATTCGAAGTAGAGGCTCTCCCCTATTATGTAGTCGCGCGGTGGGTAGAAGTGCATGTTCTCGCACAAACGCTCCACGTAATCCACTGGGTCTTCATCCTCGGAAAATCTAAAACGAAAAAACCAAAAGCCGCGTTAGAGCCAAAATCTCGAACGCAAAATTAATTTATTTCGCGCAATTTGTTCATTCTTCGGGCTATTGCTTTACCTGAAATCGGTCTCTTCGATCTGACAGATTTCATCGTAGATCCTCTTCTGCGGGCCCTCTCTTCTCATCAAATTGATAAAAGAGAAAATCGCGTCCAACACTTCCGATAGGTGTTCCTGTCCCTTGTCGGTGAGCATCACGGTCAGCTTCATCAGAGCGTACATGGAATTGTGCTCGAAGTCATTCTCGTTGCTGCCGCAAAGTATGTCCACAGCCCACATGTTCTTGCGCAGATAACTGATTAAGGAACCTTTCCCCTCGTGTCCCAGAATCCACGAGACGTAGTCGTGCGGTTTGCTCTTGTAGAAATCGAGCAGCGAAGGCATCGCCCATGTTAACTCCAACTGAAAGACGATTTGTATAACAGAATAAAAACGATGAATTTAACGAAGATATACGTTTGTATAATTTTTTTACCTACCTGACCGTAATCCTTGACGGGCTTGATGTTGTACATCCTTCGGAATGCTGGAGTATCGAAGGAAACGGCGTCCTTGAACTCGGTGAAGTCGGTCGGTGGAAGTCCGTTGTTCGGTATGTCCGTGAAGCACGTCGTGACGTATTCCTCCAACTTGTCCAGCGACAGTCTCGCCTATAAGAGCAGATGTATGTAAGGAAACTCGTTACAAGTCGCTGTTACAAGCAAGCTTTGCAACGAAGTTTTATGACGTACCTGTATGGTCAGCGTCATTCTGTTGGCACTGTAATGACGTTCTCTGAATTTGTGTAGCTCCGCGTAGAGCACATCATCGTCCACGTTGTCGCGCAACGTTACCAGATTGCCCCAGACGAACTTGCCAGCCGGGTGGCCCGCGCGCGCGAAAGTCGAGAACAGTTGCTCCTTCCTGTTCTCGTCGTCCGGTACGGCCAACTGAAATTCTACGTGAGCATGGCGTATCAAAATGACGAGCAATAACAGTAACGGCACGATTATAATATGTGTATATACCGCTTTCCACGGCCTCGCGCTCGCGCGAAATGGCGTCCTTCTTCATCAAAGGCTTGATGAAGAACTGAGTGAAGCGATCGAGCGCTGGAAATAGATACTTCTCTTGCACGTCGAAGTAAAACGTCGTGATCTCGCAATCGGTCATAGCGTTCGAGAAGCCACCGTGCTTACTGAGAAACGAATCCAATTCGTTTTCCTGCAAGTAAGATGATACTTATGGATTCGTGAATGTGAAGGAATTAATTTTATTCGTAGTGAATCTGTGCGAGTTTGATATATATACTTGAGGATATTTCTCTGATCCCATGAAGACCATATGCTCGAGGAAATGCGCCATGCCTGGGATCTCCGGTGGATCGCTGAAACTGCCCACGCCTATGGACAAACCACATGCTGCCTGTTCATGAAAAATTTTGCTTAAATATTACATGGAAAACGGTATACAGGTAAATTATAAATTAAGCATATCGATTTAAAGTTAATTTTGGATAAAAATTGTTAAGAGAAAGGTTGAGACATTTTTAATATAAATTTCAGGAAAATCAAAGAGGATAACGCTCTCCTTCCATTATCATTGCACTTGTCAATACCTTCTTTTCCTCTCTCTTAACGTGTTTAGTTGAAACGCCTACTTCATCGTCGCTTGCACTGTCCATGTCATCTTCATCAACATCCTCATCATCATCATCATCATCCTCTTCATCATCATATTCCTCACTTTCACCTTCCGTTTCATCTTCACTGGTTTCATCCTCATCATCTTCGTCTTGCGAAGCACTTGTTTTTGAATATATGTCAGATACCAATAAAGCTGTCAAGCCATTCTGCAATCTGATGACTCTAAATCCGACAGACAATGATAATAAGAATTCAATCGAAAAAAAACGTGATAAACAAAATGACTATACAACTTCAAATATCAAATAAGAGTTAAAGAAACCAGACAACAGGAGATCAATGAGACAAGATGACATGCGACGAAACGCGACGTCGAGAGGAAGCTACGGAAGGACGCAGATACAGCAGTAATAACTTTCTAACCTGTACTCCTTCTTGTCGTTTTCCGACTTCACGGGTGTCTCCAAATACTCTACTCGACGACGGTCATCGTCGCTGGCCGCACGCTCCGTTTCCACCATCTCGACGCGCGAAGGATTGAGGTTAGTTCCACCAGTGGGATACGAGCCGACTGGGGTACCTGCAGCGGGGTTCTGAATCGCCTTTCTGTCCGGGGCACTTTGCGTAGGCCTCTTCGGCATTCTATCTGACGAGCACAGATGTCTAATCACGTATCTGATAACGGTGAATCTTTGCAGAAGAAGACCACGTGTCATCCGAACGCCTTTGACAGCGTTCGGAAAACATGACGGTGCGGAACGACCGATCGATGGTAGGTAGATCTGATTGGTGGGTCCGAAAGGATGAGCGGGCAATTGTATTTTCCAGTCTTTTTAGACAACTGAGATGTATAATGCTTAATTAGAAAAATATAGAATATATATTTCGTCCATTTTAATTTATATCATTCAATAAATACATCACTATCTGTTCCCTGAATTTCTGATTTCGTCTTGTATTTTTCTCCCATCTTCCTTTTTTTTTATTTCTCTAAAATATCTTTAAGTTCATCCCTGAGCAGTGAAAAATATTCTTCCGTAATATCGTTGAGATCTTCGATCACGTCGTTTTCCGTCAACTTGTCGTATATTTCTTCATCTAAAACCACATGAAATGTGACAACAATTTGAATTTATTTCGATGCGGAAATGTTATGGTACTGACTGTAAATCTCTCGATCCTACCTCTGATCGATAAGTGACCAAACAGCTCGCACACCGCAGGTATGAACGCTGTCGTGTCTTTCACGCCGGTAGAACTTTTTCTAGCCCAGATATAAATGCGTACATCATCGTACAACTCACTACTGGCTCTCGACCTCGCTCGTGTGATGTACACATTATGCGCTACCTGGCACGCTTGTAAATAATTCGCCACGAGGAATGCTCGAGCTACGAGATCTCCGATATCTTGAAAGCTAGACAACTTGAGGCAGAATCCTTTCGCCGGATAATCTACCAGTAGACGCACACCGGACACGTAACTGCGAGTATCCTGAGACAAAGTAATGAAATAAAAATAAAACGTTCATAATGCAATAATGTAATAATTGCAAGACTTGTAATAAACGGATTGAGCCCAATGTGACGTTACGTACGATGTATTCAAGCGGCATCTCCTGCTTCAAACAGTACAAGTGCCAGTGTAAGTGATTCACGGATGCATGAGCGCAGAGACTGTTGAAAGCGAATCTCAAATACCTGAAAACGAGTTAAAACAAGAGATGACACGTCGTCCCTCGCGGCCTGGACGTTTCTCAACGATAGAGCGACCTACGATTACCGTGAACCACTCAGAAGACACAACTCTATCGCCTTGCGGAGGCTGTGCTCCGTCACGACCTGTGGCAGACACTTGAAACGCTCCGTGAGAAGCAAGCTGTGACCCTGCTCCAGGGGACTGGCGTTAATCGCGACCACGTCGTTACCGTCACCGTTCCCTACGTCGAACAGCGTCTCCTGCGGCGTCAGCTTGGTGAAATTGAAGCCCATGGGACTGAACGGTTGCAACATGGACGTGATCGATTGTGGCTTGCGCCTATGCAGAGCTCTGTCTGGATTTAACTGAAATCGTCACTGCTATCGTTACGCACGACTGGCGAAAATTCGCTCATTTCACGTACTGATGAATGTTTAGATCACCTGCGCCAGAAACCTGTATTTTCCTCGTAACGTTTTGCAGCTTCTTATGTTTAAAGTGTATCGAAATAATTTTGCTTCTTCAGCCCGCTGCCATGTCCGCCGTAAAATACGATCGAGCGACGACTCAGTCTCGTCGTATGGTTTTACAGTAAAATTAAAGTCTCCCTCATCGTAGGAGAACATGGGAATTTGTCTATCCGGAGTCATGTTGCAGCATGCAACGTGTTGACACTTGACAGCTAACGCATATTGCGGCGGTAGTGGGAAACAGCGAGTCCAAAGTGAGCACGGTTGGTAACTACTAGCAGTTATCCGATTATTGATACTATCGTATCATTCTGAAAATAAATTATTTACACAAATTATCCCAAAGTTCCAAGATATATTTTTAAAGAAATAAAATAGGTAAGACACGCGATTTTTATAAAATTGCTACCTGTATTTAGCAGTAAACTATAAGTAAAATAAATAATATAAGAATACTACAAATCTCCTTGCGTGGTTTTTATATGTACAAAATAATTTTCTAAATTCAGGTATTTTCGTACCAGTCTCTTATCTATCCAAACGGAAAGAAGAGAAGGTAAAATGAAATATTTGCATAAATTACTATCTAAATTTCGAGTGTATCTATTATAGCCATTCTCGGATGTACTGGCACTTGATAGGCGTGATGGGGCCATCTTCGAAACACTGCGATCTCACCTGCAGGAAAACAAGAACGAGAAAAGAAAAAATGATTTTTCCTAAATTCTTTCAGTTATTCGATACTTCAAAAATCAACGTTAAAATAAATAAATAAAATATTACGGACACACACTTACCGGACATATGCCGCACGGAGTCCTGATCAATCCGGGTGAACTGAGCAAAGGCTGAATCGCCCTGTATAGATTGTTTCCATCCGCTGAGGGTACTCTTTCAATCTTCCCGTCGTAAACCAGGGTGTTTAAGATCATCTCCATATCGTCTACGGATAATTTTACCTGCGAACATCGTCGATTCTCTTTAACTACAGCGAGAAACTGCGTACGAGAAAAGAACTCTTGACACGTTGTTCACGACAGCAGTTTACCTTGCTTATTCCTAAATCCGAGATGAACTTCCATACTTCCTTGGACGACGCGTACGTCATGTTCCTCGCGGCGATGGGGCCTGCTTCGCAGCTCTTCATCTTCTCCCTCTTTTGCTCGAGAAATCGATAACACTGCTGATTCAATATATCGACGAACTCCGTCTCAAAGTCCTGGTCCTGGTACCACGCGCCACCCGTTACGGATTCGTCCGGTTGCAAGTTGTACAGCATGTACACCTTTTTCTTACTCGCTGCTACAGATTTAACGACCTTGATGAACTTTTTCGTCTCGAGGCTCTTCAGAATCTTCTGCAATTGCGTGTGCATCAAGTTCGACTTGAATCTGATGTCTCGTGTCCATATTCCCTTGTTCCCAGCCTCCTCAATGATCTTGTACACGATCTTCTCTTCATTATCGGCGCCTTTAGCTACTTTTTGAGGATCCTTTAACTGATAGGATAATGAGTCCCCTTGCTTGAAGAGCTCAAAGTACCCCTGTGACAGTAGCTTGTTTATGATCTGAGCTCGTTGAATCGGCTGCAAGTCCGGCATCTCAACAGCCAGATCTTTGTCGGAGATGCCTTTCGGTCTAGTTCGCGCTAGAGCAAGTATTCTGGAAAAATATATGTTGCTGTGAGATGAGTAATAAAACACGACAATTTTACACTATGATATTGTAACATCAAATCGATGAAAAATCAAATTATTTTGTGACAAATAAAAATTACGTCTAGCTAGAACATGTATTGAATAATTATTTAATTGCAATTATTAGAACAATCTGTAGAAAGATTTTTTATAAGAGAAATTTACAACAATAGTCATTGTTCAACATAAAGATTAAAAGTATTCAGAACTCCTGAACGCGGAAATACAGATGATTCACACGAACATGCTCCAATGTCAAAGCGTTTAATTAAGGTAAGATAACTTCCGTACTTTTGCTCGATCGTCTCGGGGTCATCGAGTTTCATGTTTGCATTCTGTAAACCGCTGCCCTTCGCTTCCATCATGAGTAAAACGATAAGAATGATTAAGCCTATTACACAATGCAAAGGAACAGGCAACAGGAACAGGGAATAGCCAATCGCGTTGCTCGATTTGGTCATCCGTACTCAAATCGTGTAACGCGATTGGTTATTCCCTGTTCCTGTTGCCTGTTCCTTTGCATTGTGTAATAGGCTTTATCCTCTTCTTTTCGGCACTGCTACACATTAGAGGTTACATTTTATTAAATTCTGTCTTCTTGCTACAGAGCTGGTTCACGTGGACTTAGCTTACATTAGGTTAGGTTAGGCTGTTCTTTTCCATCTAACAAAACGGCGCACGCATAAAAAGTTATTCCGAAGATAAATCTAAAGAGAATTTTACTGGCATCACTAATAGGAATTCGGACGTTTATATCATAATAAAATTTGTCAAATTCGTAAGAATATGGAAGTGGCTATCCTTGAACGATGCGTCATTAAGATTGATTAATATCTAAAGCACTTTTCTCGAAATCATCGCCGAAAACATTCGTGAATATTGAATGTGCGAGTTCGATTCAATACGCGAGTTTCGAACTTTCGAGTTTTGATTAAAATTTCTTCTAACACATTTCGGGAGAATTATAAAAAATGCAACGTTTGAGAAGAAAATATTTCTTAGAAAAAAAGTAATATTTAACACATTGCGGACGGATGACGAGATATCTCGCATTTCATGTTACGCATATAAAATATTAAAATATTGAAAATAATTTAACAACTTGCAAATGAAATGCAAGCTATTTGCTTCCAGATTTGTTTAATTCTTTTGCCAGATAATTCGTCCCCGGCTATTTTTGTACTTGCATCCTGAAGCCAAGAATCTTTTAGCAGGTATCAAAAATACCCAAACTCGTTTACTGTGTATTGAGCATGACTAATGGGGGAAGAAACTGTTAAACTAATCTCGCAAGAAGTTAAAAGGAACGGCAAATAAAGCGTTGCTTTCGGAATTCGCGCGGGTGGTTTTACGAGACATCGCCATCCAATTCTGCGTTTTCGTTTTAAGAGGCTATCACATTCTCATATTTAACGTTGTGCACACAAACGCAAAAGCTTATTCGTCACGCGTAATGGTATTTGCGGTTTATCAGCTCACATTTAACCAGCTAATCTGCCAGAAGCAAATCCCCCGGACGAATTTTACGTCCGCATTTTCTGGAAACTCGTTTAACGAACGCTCTTTCCACTGCCCCTGCGTTTTGTTTTACTCGTCCAGAGAAACCGGAGGATCAACCTTGTCGAAAGCTTGTCGCGAGCGGTTTTTTCTTTCTTATTTCGAGAAGAATGGACGTCACGTCCTCTCTTCTCTTGTACGGCAGTGGCATTCTCGCACGTCCCTCTCGTCGTCTATAAATACGAGCATGGGGGACACCATAGCGTCCAGTTCTATCGGAATACCCGACGATTGCGCGTTTGAAAATCGAATATAGAAAAATGACCGGCAAATCGGTGGTGATCGGCCTCGCGCTGATTTGCGGCTTGCTGCTCACGTACTCAATGGCCGAAGAGAGATACTCGAGTAAATATGACGACATCGATATCGATGCGATACTGGCCAATCCTCGTTTGAGAAACCAATACGTCAGCTGTATGCTGAACACCTCCCCCTGTGTCACCGCAGCTGCACGCTTCTTGAAAGGTAATTTTTTTTCCTTTTTTTCTCTCAATCATGCGACTGGAAACAGATATGCCGCGTTTGCAAAGTTATTGACCCCAATGTTAATTCTTTTTCGTAAAAAAAACTAATGTATTATGTTCAATATATCGCATTTGTATTTAAATTATTATTATATTTTCTTCTCGTTTTTTTTTAGTCGAGATACTAACGATGTCCCGAAACATTTTAATAATTAATAAGAATTACAAATATCTTTATGCAGAAGTATAATTTTTTGTAATGCATCGTCTCTCGATCTTACTTTTTAGAGAAATTTGCAGAGGCGTATATCACGAGGTGTAGAAAATGCACGGAGAAGCAAGTAGCCTTCCTAGACAAAATTACTGATTGGTATATGAAAAATGACCCCGCCACTTGGAAACGCGGTGTGGAGATGGTCATTAAAGAATTGCGAAATAAAAATATGTAAATGTCATCACGTGACGTCTCTGTGGTGACGTCGCAATTAAGCTTAATCCTCAAATTTTGCATCTCTTGCGACGATAGCATTATAGATTTTCTTGGTACATTCAATAAAATTAAATTTACCGAGAAGAGAACTTGGCGTTGATAAATGGAGAGAATTTTTCTGAAAAGGAGTATTACTGACTGATTTGTTAATATAAAAAAATATAAAAATTTCGATTTTATGTAATAATAATATGATTTTAACGCGCAAATACGCCAGCGCGCTGCGTTACTCAAAAATTCTCTCCATGCAGAACGGAGAATCCTGTACATATAAGTAGCATACGTAACAAAGCGAAGATTACGAGTCCAAGAATTGTTCGAAAGCTGTAACGTATTTTTCGTTGGGGTCGAATTTACGGAGAAACTTCGCCCAAGCCTGCGGTTTATGATTCCTCAAGTGATTGCCTATCTTCTGCGCCATCTCCTGCTGCCTCGGGTTACACCTTGCGCAAACTGAGGCCACTGCGTCCGGGAGTATGCCTATGTGCGAAAAGAACAGAGATTATTTCAACTTCCATTGATCTGTATCGACAAATATACGCTAGAGGAATGTTTTCCCAGTATTCATTTTTTTCTTCCTGTTTTTTGTTTTTTTTTTTTAATACAGAATGCCGCATTTTTCCCTTGTCACTTGGAAGAAGTGCAATAAGTATGATAAAACTACTGCCAGAATGAAGAAAAAAGGCATCAATTGCGCACTCACGTCTGAGGGTGCGTCCATCGGCGGTGCATGGGCCTCTGTCGAGAATGCAATCCATGTACTGATTGAAGAGACGATCGCTGTGGAGAATCGCATCCATGTCCAGGTTGTCGAACGTCTCCGCGTAGTACTCCGTCCCCGAAACGAGCGCGGAAAGCGCAAGAGCGAATAACAGAACGAACGCGGGTCTCATTCTTCTGTGGGAATGCCGTCCTACGCACAATGGCAATGGCAAATGTATTATTCCCTGCGTACACTCGCACGCAATTACGGTATACAGCGTTCAGAATAAGAAATACAATATATTCTGTACGTTGGCTGGAACAAAAAAATACGTGTGCTCACCTCGAAGCTTCAAACTCAAGGCTATTGTCCAATGACGAGATAAGCTGGAATCAGTTTTTACGAATCCGGCCTTGTACCAAAAAAAAAAGAGAGACTCTCGGTTTTACTCGAAACAGCTTGATTTACTCCTTTATATAATAAGGCGCCGAGCGAGATGTGAATTTTTGTATACACAATTTTGTTATAAGTATATATCAACACTCATCGTTTTACGCAAGATCTGTAGAAATGCGGAATCGATTTGCTCGTCATGGCACGTAGGGTTCATTAAACGAACGTGACAACTGGTGATTAACAGACCAGACATATCAGCTTCGTGAATCTGACACGCGTGTTCTCCAGACTGCGACTTATAATTGCATATTGAGATAAAATTCGTAAGAAAAACTCAGATTCGTGATCGTGCTGTCCCGATTGTCTCGAGATTGAGAGAGAGAGGGTGCGAAAGAGAAGCGGAAGAAGCGCGCGTACGGAATTTGAATGAAACGCAACTAACTTCACGTGATTGATTAGTTCGCTGTCAGAAGAACTTCGTGCGTAGATGGCGCGTAAGTTAGTGAACTTTTTTTCGCAAGAGAGGCGTGTGTTTTTGACAGCACATGACAAGTTTGACAGAAGGAATAATCGATGCTTGATATCGAGACGAAGGTACTTTTCTCAAGATCTTTCGTAATATCTGTAGTGCGCGGTTAGCGAAATACGCAAGTGTAACGTATGAGTGATAGCGTTGTTCAGAGGTTACATTTTAGAGGTTAACCCAATTTTTATCTTACGTTTTTCGAAACTACATTTTAACAGGTTGAAAACGTAACTTTTTTTATATTTCCAGACAAGTTCATTCGTCAATATGCAAAGAATCGATCGATATTTCATAAAACTTGATCCGCATACACGTACGTGATAAGTAATTGTTGTTACCTATCATTTGCGTTAAAAAGCACCCACTGCATTATTGCGAAATGGAACTGACGAAGGGAATTATCGACGGTATAGCGGACATCCAAAACAGCAATCTCTTACCCGATGAAACGTTTTGGCAGTTACTGGACACCGTAGTATCTTACATTTGCAGGAACACTAATGATACAAAAAGTAAGCAAGTCTCGTTTGAGCCATTTCTGCGGACTGTAAAATACTTGAGCTTATTACATTATTAAAGATCGTTCTATCTTATTTTTCTTGTCAGGCATCACTAGTTTATATCCATCCAAGCCGGATTTAATAAAAGCCGCCGTTGCCAACATCTCTTGTCTCTTCGTGGAGGCTGCCAGACACGATTACGACGAGGAAAGCTTGAGGATTTTCCTCCAGGATGAACACATTAGCGGCCAAAGAACGGAGAAGCTGTGTAACGCTTATGCGAACAGCAAGCTCGATATCCAGACCCAATTGGAACTGACGGGGGATAACGTACCACATATAGTGGACATTGATTGGCGGCTGCATCACTGCGTCAAGGTGAATTCTTCATTTTTCAACAATGACGTGTATTATATTATTATATATTATTATTTTAAATAATATATTATATTATATTATTTTAAATAATCTTAGCAATGTACAAAACGTCTTCCATATAAATAACGTCAAATAATTCTGCTTGTCCACAGGTTAGCACTTGTCGTTCGGTTAGCATGCCAATTTATAACATTCGACTGAGCTTGAAGAAGTCCAGTGAAATAAAGTACATAACGTTCACGTGTACCATACAACAGTTGCAAGAGTTGGTGTATAAACTGAAAGATATCGTGAGGCACGTTGAGAAAATGTCAAATGTATAGACATTGATCCCGAGCAATTATTATTTTGCGAATATAGAGATGCCATCGTTCTCGTGATGATATGTACGTTCCGTCGAGGAGGAGAATACGATCAGGCGATTGTAAAATATCCAGTCTGCTAGGCGCAACGTATTTTGTGTGCATTAATTAAAATTGTGTTCTCTGAGGCCTAAAGAACTGTCCCGAGGACAGTTGAAATTTATTTTGTATTCGCTAATTGGACTGAACAAGTGACAACACATTGTTCCTCGACAGACTGTAGTGTAAAGGATGACGTTCCGTACGAATAATACACTATTTATTATAGGTGTAGTCAATTATATTTTTGCAGTAATGGAACGAATATCTTCTAATCCATGTGGAATCATTGTCGCGTTATTTTCATATGGTTATACATGCATAGGCATGCACATATATGTAAAAACTGAATTAAAAGTAGTGTCCCTTCGCTCTTGGCGGTTTCACGTGTCTGTCTGTCTAAAAATTGATATTTTTGTAAGACGAAAAAAAAACAATGCTACGGTTATGTCTCTTGACTAATTAAATATAGAATTATATTAGTAATTAATAAATTTCTCCCCTTCTCTATTATATACGTAATATATAATTTTTTAACCATAATACACTATATACAAATAAAGTATAGCATATGTACCAATTTCCTAAATTCAGGTATTTTTTTCGTACCAGTCTCTTATCTATCCAAACGGAAAGAAGAGAAGGTAAAATGAAATATTTGCGTAAATTACTATCTAAATTTCGAGTGTATCTATTATAGCCATTCTCGGATGTACTGGCACTTGATAGGCGTGATGGGGCCATCTTCGAAACACTGCGATCTCACCTGCAGGAAAACAAGAACGAGAAAAGAAAAAAATGATTTTTCCTAAATTCTTTCAGTTATTCGATACTTCAAAAATCAACGTTAAAATAAATAAATAAAATATTACGGACACACACTTACCGGACATATGACGCACGGAGTCCTGATCAATCCGGGTGAACTGAGCAAAGGCTGAATCGCCCTGTATAGATTGTTTCCATCCGCTGAGGGTACTCTTTCAATCTTCCCGTCGTAAACCAGGGTGTTTAAGATCATCTCCATATCGTCTACGGATAATTTTACCTGCGAACATCGTCGATTCTCTTTAACTACAGCGAGAAACTGCGTACGAGAAAAGAACTCTTGACACGTTGTTCACGACAGCAGTTTACCTTGCTTATTCCTAAATCCGAGATGAACTTCCATACTTCCTTGGACGACGCGTACGTCATGTTCCTCGCGGCGATGGGGCCTGCTTCGCAGCTCTTCATCTTCTCCCTCTTTTGCTCGAGAAATCGATAACACTGCTGATTCAATATATCGACGAACTCCGTCTCAAAGTCCTGGTCCTGGTACCACGCGCCACCCGTTACGGATTCGTCCGGTTGCAAGTTGTACAGCATGTACACCTTTTTCTTACTCGCTGCTACAGATTTAACGACCTTGATGAACTTTTTCGTCTCGAGGCTCTTCAGAATCTTCTGCAATTGCGTGTGCATCAAGTTCGACTTGAATCTGATGTCTCGTGTCCATATTCCCTTGTTCCCAGCCTCCTCAATGATCTTGTACACGATCTTCTCTTCATTATCGGCGCCTTTAGCTACTTTTTGAGGATCCTTTAACTGATAGGACAATGAGTCCCCTTGCTTGAAGAGCTCAAAGTACCCCTGTGACAGTAGCTTGTTTATGATCTGAGCTCGTTGAATCGGCTGCAAGTCCGGCATCTCAACAGCCAGATCTTTGTCGGAGATGCCTTTCGGTCTAGTTCGCGCTAGAGCAAGTATTCTGGAAAAATATGTGTTGCTGTGAGATGAGTAATAAAACACGACAATTTTACACTATGATATTGTAACATCAAATCGATGAAAAATCAATTATTTTGTGACAAATAAAAATTACGTCTAGCTAGAACATGTATTGAATAATTATTTAATTGCAATTATTAGAACAATCTGTAGAAAGATTTTTTATAAGAGAAATTTACAACAATAGTCATTGTTCAACATAAAGATTAAAAGTATTCAGAGCTCCTGAACGCGGAAATACAGATGCTTCACACGAACATGCTCCAATGTCAAAGCGTTTAATTAAGGTAAGATAACTTCTGTACTTTTGCTCGATCGTCTCGGGGTCATCGAGTTTCATGGCAGAGAGAAACCTTCTTCTTCTTCTTAGTGTTTAATGGCACTCGATCCCTTTCAGGTTCGATATGGCCAATTTCAAAAGTGAGTTAAATACGAAATACGAAATAACAAGTTGAAAAAAGAACTCGGGACAATCGTTGTGCACCTAACGATTGTCCCCTTCGGAATCGCCAGAGAGAAACCTGAGAGCGGCCACCAGCCTCCACGGGCACATTTCCTGTAGTGAGGGTCAAGGGAGAGTGTGGCCGATGTAGGGACTCATCGCTGATTGGCTCCGCCATATTGAGAACTTCCGCTATTTTCATATATATAGACATACATTTGTATGATATCCGAACACCACTGCCACCTATCGACTTGAAATTGTAAGGGTATATTCCTACTATCACGTAGGTGCTCACTAAGGGAGGGTTTTTCGAAATTCTACCCCTAACAGGTGAGAAGGTGTAAAATGTATTTTTATTTAATTCTACACATAAATATCGCGGACGCGAAGCCGGGACGGGGGATGCTATAGTAAATAATAAATTGTAAAATATAATCTTTTCATCACTATATATTCCTTCCAAATAGTAAAAGCATTAGAGAATCTGTAGTATTGACACATTGTCTATATTTAAAGAGATACGTGACGATTTATTTCATTATGGACACAATTCGATGGATGAAGATCATACATATTCTCTTCAACGATTTTCTCTAATATTTGGAGGCTAAGTATTAACATGTATAATATTTACTCTTTAGTAGAATGTTACTGATACGATTATATTACTTCTTTACATAACATTTTGCATTCTTTCGCATTTACAATACATATATGTACGCTTTCGAAAGTCGCGCTTAATTCATCTCATTGTGCTCAACATGGCGGCTTCCGGCTTATTGGCCACACTCTCCCTTGATCCTCTCTAATTTCCTGACGTTTATCTCTACGTTTGACCGGTTTGACGCGCCGCCTGACAAATAGCGTTTTCGACTGACTGGAACTGACATGAGTTTTAGCGCTCCCGAAAATGTGTTATGAATAGATTATGATGCTAGACCTATTGTAGACCCGGTCAGAGTTTCCGCATTCAACGTGCGAAAGTAGATTAGATAATCATACGTAATATTATAAATGTAATAATATAATATGATTCGTGTCCAAACTATTCACAAGGAAGCTTTCCCATGAAACTCTACTTTCGAACGAGTCATAGTACGTTCGAAAGGGAAGGTAAAAATATTTTATGCTTTTATATAAATTTTCATCCGCAACACTGTACATACAGTCATGTCAGAATTTTATAATAAATAAACACTCGACAGTATACAAACTATATAAATAAATAAAAAGTTTACAAATATTAAATGTATATGTTTATGTCTCATTATATACGTATACTTCCAAAATATAATAAAACATAAGAAATCATTATTTACATAATAATTTATTATTTACATAATAAAAAAATATAATGCAAACACAAAGAAACAAAAATCCGAAGAAAAAAAATTATCACAACTCGGTCTCGAACCCAACTTGCGCGGATGGCAAAATACGAGTCTCGCGCTTAGCCACTAGATTTGTTTTGTTTTTAAATTCTTTATTGAGATCCACTAAAGATATTACAAATAATATGTTCCAATAAACAAGAACTGACAATATCAAAAATTGCAAAAAACTTCAGCGAGGGCCATCTTAGACCTTAAAGCTCAGTATACAATATATCTTATCTGAATTTGTACTTAATATCTTATTCTAACTAACTTAAACTTAAGTGTTAAGTTGTACCGTATAATATATATATTGCTAGAAAAAGGATCCTGAATGAAAAAACTAGCGTACTTGCTTAGCCACTAGACTACCGCGCTTCACGCCGAATTGTAGCTATTCATAGTATATACTTTCCGTACCGCTGGAAAATGCTCACTTGTATCATTACCGAGCGTAAACGAACTGACAACGGCCGTGCCACGTTGCAAAACACCAGTTCCCGTCGATCACTGAAGTCAAGCAACGTTGGGCACGGTGAGCAGCTCGGATGGGTTGCCGCCGTGTGCTGTTGTCTGGGGTGGGATAAAGTCACTAGATGGTCAATCTAGTGACTTTAGAGTGGGAAGGGTGGATTATAACCTTAGCCGACTATTGGTTCGACATGGTTATCGACTATTGGTTCGACATGGTTATCGACTATTGGTTCGTCTTGGCCGTATTAGTCCACAGAGACTAGGTGCTAGACGAAGAAAGTCTGTGGTGGTGTGGTGGGAAGGGTAAGCTTATTCAGCTGATTCGGCATATCACCGATACAGAACGAACTAGGAGGCTGGTGGCCGCTCTCTGGTTTCTCTCTGTTCATGGTCATGTTCGGGGTCATCGAGTTTCATGTTTGCATTCTGTTCGCTGCCCTTAGCTTCCATCATGAGTAAAACGATAAGAATGATTATCCTCTTCTTTTCGGCACTGCTACACATTGGAGGTTATATTTTGAAAATAATTTAACAACTTGCAAATGAAATGCAAGCTATTTGCTTCCAGATTTGTTTAATTCTTTTGCCAGATAATTCGTCCCCGGCTATTTTTGTACTTGCATCCTGAAGCCAAGAATCTTTTAGCAGGTATCAAAAATACCCAAACTCGTTTACTGTGTATTGAGCATGACTAATGGGGGAAGAAACTGTTAAACTAATCTCGCAAGAAGTTAAAAGGAACGGCAAATAAAGCGTTGCTTTCGGAATTCGCGCGGGTGGTTTTACGAGACATCGCCATCCAATTCTGCGTTTTCGTTTTAAGAGGCTATCCAACATTCTCATATATTTAACGTTGTGCACACAAACGCAAAAGCTTATTCGTCACGTGTAATGGCATTCTTTACGGTTTATCAGCTCACATTTAACCAGCCAATCTGCCAGAAACATCCCCCGGACGAATTTTACGTCCGCATAGGTTAGTGAACTTTTTTTCGCAAGAGAGAGGTGTGTGTTTTTGACAGCACATGACAAGTTTGACAGAAGGAACAATCGAATATCTGTAGTGCGCGGTTAGCGAAATACGCAAGTGTAACGTATGAGTGATAGCGTTGTTCAGAGGTTACATTTTAGAGGTTAACCCAATTTTTATCTTACGTTTTTCGAAACTACATTTTAACAGGTTGAAAACGTAACTTTTTTTATATTTCCAGACAAGTTCATTCGTCAATATGCAAAGAATCGATCGATATTTCATAAAACTTGATCCGCATACACGTACGTGATAAGTAATTGTTGTTACCTATCATTTGCGTTAAAAAGCACCCACTGCATTATTGCGAAATGGAACTGACGAAGGGAATTATCGACGGTATAGCGGACATCCAAAACAGCAATCTCTTACCCGATGAAACGTTTTTGCAGTTACTGGACACTGTAGTATCTTACATTTGCAGGAACACTAATGATACAAAAAGTAAGCAAGTCTCTTTTAAGCCATTTCTGTGGACTGTAAAACACTTGAGCTTATTACATTATTAAAGATCGTTCTATCTTATTTTTCTTGTCAGGCATCACTAGTTTATATCCATCCAAGCCGGATTTAATAAAAGCCGCCGTTGCCAACATCTCTTGTCTCTTCGTGGAGGCTGCCAGACACGATTACGACGAGGAAAGCTTGAGGATTTTCCTCCAGGATGAACACATTAGCGGCCAAAGAACAGAGAAGCTGTGTAACGCTTATGCGAACAGCAAGCTCGATATCCAGACCCAATTGGAACTGACGGGGGATAACGTACCACATATAGTGGACATTGATTGGCGGCTGCATCACTGCGTCAAGGTGAATTCTTCATTTTTCAACAATGACGTGTATTATATTATTATATATTATTATTTTAAATAATATATTATATTATTTTAAATAATCTTAGCAATGTACAAAACGTGTTCCATATAAATAACGTCAAATAATTCTGCTTGTCCACAGGTTAGCACTTGTCGTTCGGTTAGCATGCCAATTTATAACATTCGACTGAGCTTGAAGAAGTCCAGTGAAATAAAGTACATAACGTTCACGTGTACCATACAACAGTTGCAAGAGTTGGTGTATAAACTGAAAGATATCGTGAGGCACGTTGAGAAAATGTCAAATGTATAGACATTGATCCCGAGCAATTATTATTTTGCGAATATAGAGATGCCATCGTTCTCGTGATGATATGTACGTTCCGTCGAGGAGGAGAATACGATCAGGCGATTGTAAAATATCCAGTCTGCTAGGCGCAACGTATTTTGTGTGCATTAATTAAAATTGTGTTCTCTGAGGCCTAAAGAACTGTCCCGAGGACAGTTGAAATTTATTTTGTATTCGCTAATTGGACTGAACAAGTGACAACACATTGTTCCTCGACAGACTGTAGTGTAAAGGATGACGTTCCGTACGAATAATACACTATTTATTATAGGTGTAGTCAATTATATTTTTGCAGTAATGGAACGAATATCTTCTAATCCATGTGGAATCATTGTCGCGTTATTTTCATATGGTTATACATGCATAGGCATGCACATATATGTAAAAACTGAATTAAAAGTAGTGTCCCTTCGCTCTTGGCGGTTTCACGTGTCTGTCTGTCTAAAAATTGATATTTTTGTAAGACGAAAAAAAAACAATGCTACGGTTATGTCTCTTGACTAATTAAATATAGAATTATATTAGTAATTAATAAATTTCTCCCCTTCTCTATTATATACGTAATATATAATATTTTATAACCATAATACACTATGTACAAATAAAGTATAGCATATGTACCAAGAAGAAACGGAACTTACTAAATGTTAAAATCTCTTAGCAAAAATTTGTCATTTCCTTTTATTCATATTTTTCCCCAATTACCAGTTTTTTACTCTCTCATCATCAATATTCGCAATCATATAAACGGCAACAAAGCGCACACGTACGTGACGAGGAATAAAGCTAGGTGGATTAGATGAATATCTAGAGTGGAGATAGAAAATGGAAAGGTACTCGAGAACCACGAGTACAAGAGTAAAAGAGTAAGATAGAAAAAGAATGGGAATGAGGGGGAACTGTGAACGGGAGGGGAGAGAAGGAGAATACAATTTACGACTACGAGTGTGTGAGCACAATTTCGTTTCGTTAAAGTATCTTTTTCCATGTAAGACGAAATAACGTAACGATCACAGTATTTAATCGTTAACCAATATTCTTTGTGACATAATTAACATATATGTGTGTGTGTATACATACATACACATATATATATACACACACGCACATATTTAATAATTTTTTATTATTCCATATCTCGATATACGATACGATAAGGCCTCGGACATTTCACTACCATTAGCAGTCTTCGAATATTTTCAAAATCACCCTCTCAAACTTTCATTTCCACATTAAATTTTGGTCCAAAAGTAAGATCTAAAGTCGACAAGAACTCGCTCGAAATAAAGTTAATAATAACTTCCGTTAAAAGTGATACGTAGTCTAGTAAATTGCACATTCGCGCCACATACTTTTATCACTTTAACATCGCCCTTTAAATAGACTCTATACGAGATTTCGGTTTTCTCAAAATTATTACTCATTACAGGATATTAATTAACATACTAATTCATACATTTGAAATGTAAGAACCGAGAATCTTACATTCATATATTTTTTTAACACAGATGGCCCCATATGAAAAATGTACGTGCTCTACAGAAGAATACGTCATTCAAAGATGAATTAAAGGTGAAAATATTTTGAAATTTATAAGATAGAATTGTTTCTTGATAATGTTTCTGCGCTATATAATACAACTCGATAAAATTCCTTTTAATACAATAAAGGGTTATTCAAAAATATTCAATGCTGCAGACTATATAAATTTCATATCTATCTTGTGTGATATAAAAATGTATAGTTTAGGTTTAGATAACATTTATATTAATTTAATTAATTCACCTATACCTAACATTTTTTTCCGTACACATATGTGTGCTCATTTCCCTTCTCTGAGCATTTCAATTCTCCGGCACAAGTATCTGTGCGGGCATTTTACAATCGCGTCTTTCCAAAAACTGTTATTTGTAAAAAAAAGATCCATGACTCTCTCTCTCTCTCTCTACGGTTCAGTTATTTAATGCTAACGGATAACTTGCATCTATTTAATATGCAAGAATGCATATTGTATGTTATTAAGATGATATAACGTGTTATACACTATGATATTAACAAATCAACAGCAAGCAGCATATGCAGTGTATATGCGACAAAATGATACGATCAATTTAAATATATAACTTCGTTTCAAATATATAATTGTAATTATAATAATTAAAATAAAATTGGTTTTTTTTTCTTTCGAGATCACTGCTTCTGCAACTTGTATTCACATCCCATGGAAAATTTATGTACGGCAATATATGTGTAACGAAAAATAAGATAGATATGGCATAAAGGCTGTCCCACTTAAAACGCATCATCGTTCTTTTTCTTCGGTTACGTATCTTTCATTGAATTTCGGGGGAACCGGTAACTACGCCGCGCGCGAATATATATTCTATATTAAAATATTATTTCGCGATTTTATCGTCATTACATCTAATCGTATTATTAGAACATAATGTAAAACTTTAGGGACCGCACAATTGTTCAGTAAATACAAGAATCCGATCTGAAGGATTTGTAATGGAAAAGTGGGATATGCCATATATACATATGCCTATGTATATATGCATGTACGAATGCGTAATAACAACGGGAGGCTCATTAACCGTAAATATTAGCGTTATACGTGCGCATGGAATCTAGAGACGGCCTCACAATCATCAACGTACACTTATAAAATAATGTGCTCAACACAATGATATAATATATAACTCATTTGTATAATAGAAAATAATTAGATCTTTCGCGGTTATTTACAAAAATGTACAGTCCTAACATGCCATGGAATATCTTCAACAATGGCCATAATTGCTCGTGTATGTGTGTGTGTTTCTTGTACGATACATCACGCATCATGAAAATTGCCATCTACACAATCAACTTTAATTATTTTCTTTTCATTTCTTGGTACGCGACGCAGATGACATAAGCGCAATTCTCAAATGTGTCAAATGGTTAAATGCAGCTCTCACCAATCGAAGTAGACTCGCATCCAGAAACTACTAATCCGATTACGTCTCCGCCTTGTTCTTCTGCGCTTCGGTTCTTTTACCCTGTATTTGCTCGCCAGTTGTCTTACCGAGATCCTCGTTCTTCACGGATTCGCTTGCCGCCAGATCCTTGACGCCGCTCTGAGCTTGGTTGCTCTTCGAGATGCCGTTGCGTTCTTTCGACGGGGATCGTTCCGCTTGATCGTCCCGCTCGGCCGTTTCCGCTGACGCTAACGTCTCGTCGCTACCTTCCTTGGATTTTTTATTCGTAAATTGTTCCGCCGTGACGTCACCGTTGACTTTGGTCTTCTCCTTCTTGTCCGATGCGCTCGACGCGACGTTGTCGACGGCATCGCACTTTGCCTCCGGAAGCTTCGCCGTGGAACTTTCCTCCCGACTTCGCGCGGCCTCCTGCACCTTCTGCGCCTCCGCTTCCTTGCAATGCTTTCGCTCATTGGTGGTACTCGGTCCCCCCGAGTTCTCGGTTGCTTTAGCGCTCGTAGTTGCCGCTGAGCCGACGGTAGCAGCGGTAACATCGCTATTGGTGACGCTGCAGGTCGCGGCTTGGGTTGAATTGCCAGTCTTGGAGAGGTTGAACGCGTTGAGCTCTCGTTGCGAGGATACGGGTAAGGATATCGGGACTGTCACCGGCACCGGCACCGGCACGCTCTTCGACAGGAGCAACGCGACGCTGTCAACCGTCGACGTAATCGGCGACGACTGCGGCTCGGTCTTGCCCAAGTTGAACGACGTGGACGAGATCGAGCTCGGCGATGACGTTTTGGGTGACTTGGGCGAGGACGAGTGAGTACTCGGCGGTATTCTCTGCACCGCCGGCGGTTGGCTGGACACCGGCGAGTAGCCGGTCGTCTGCGGTATGTAACTCGATCGTTGATACAGCTTGTTGATCGAGGGCGGTAGACTGCTGTGAAAGGCACTGGGGGGCGGGATACCGATGGGCGATCGTATCAGAGGATTCGGGAACCGACTGGCGTCCGGGAACGGCGGCGGAAAGTGAGAGTATATAATCCGGGGATTCGTGTTGGGCGTCGGAGACGGGATAAACGGGTTGGTCGACAGCATGTTCACCGGCGAATTTCTCGGTGATATCGGCGAGCCGGTGTTCCGGCATATGTCCCGCGAGTACGGGGTGTTCTGGTAACTCCGAGCGTTCGGCGAGTAAGGCGGCGGCGAGACGATCGGCGAGTTCACCGTGGAGACAATGGGCGAGAGCGTCTTCGGATCTATCTTCATCATGTTGAGTGTGGCACTCTTCGTGTTAGTGGTCGACTGCTCCTTCTCTTTCGCGTCGTTCGCGACGCCGTACATCGGCTTGACCCCCGAGGCCGGATTGCCGAGATACCGCGGCATGTTTCGCATCTTGAAGATCTTGGCCGGCTTCGAGGGGATCTGCTCGCTCGTGCCCTCGGAGCTGGTGATTTGCGTCTCCCTCGCCTGATTCTTCACCGCCACGTAATTGTTCTTAGACAGTGTGGGATTCCACGACTTGGGCGGATCGCGCAACGTCTTGTAGCCCATTGGTTGACTCTGCTTCTTCAGCGCCGACATTCTCTGGGTCACGTGGGTCGTCAGCGCCGACGACGTCGACACCGCGAGCGAACCGGTGGACGTCGACGAAGGTAAGGACAGCTTCGCGCCTTTGCTCTCCATCGTCATTGCGTTGCCGCTCGGCGTGTAAACCGGCACGTTCGGAATATTCGGTATGTGTTTCATGGTGGTATCCGAGTTGCCGAACGAGGGCGAGGAACTCTTCTTCGTGCTTATCTTGAGCAAGTCCGGCACGTCGGATTTGCGTACTTCTACCCTGTTCTTCTCTTTCGAGTTCTCTCCTATCTTCGCACATATATCGTTGATTTTCGAGCCGCTCGTGTTCGAGCCGATCTTCGCGCAGATCTCGTTCAGATTCGTACCCTTGGCGGTCGCCTCCTGCTTGCGCATCGACGCCTGCTTCATCAGGGATATCGGAATCGCGTCTGGACACGGAGGTACTGGACACGTGCCGGTCGACGTGGACGTCGACGTCGTCGGCTTCGACGTTGCCGCTGATGCGGCCGTTACCGTCGTTACACCTTGACTCGCGCTGTTATTCTTCAAAGACGTTGGTATGGAGTACACGCTCATCGACGACGTTTGCACGCCAAACGAAGGCATTTGGCTGCCAGACGTGGAACAAGCTACGGGTGACGGTGTGCCCAATGATTTCTCGAGGACGCCGCCGCCGTCGCTTCCACCGGCGCTCTTAAGAGTTGCCTTCAAAGCGGCCGAGGTGGTCACAAGATCGTGCACCGTGTAGGAAAACGTCGATGTCGTCTGGCTGACCGTCGAGGTAGAGACGTTCGGCACGCTGGACGCGACACTCTCGCTCGGCGTCGTCTTACTGCCGCTCTGCATGCTCTGCGACCGTTGATTCGTCGTGTCAGTGACGTGACTCGTCCGTGGAGTGCCCGAGTCCGCCGACGTTTGCGACGCGGGCGAGCTTGTCCTCTGTTCCAGCAAATTCAGAGCCTGCTGCACATCGATACCCATACCTTGACTGCCTGTCTCGTACAGAGCCGGCTGTCCACCGGATTTAGACGAGGAAACCGTTACCGGAATGTCCTGAGGCGCCGCCGACACGACCGGCTTTTGCGAGGGAGCTGCTGCCGTCGAGCACGAGACCGACACCTTGTCCGTTGCGCCCCCGCAATTCATTCGCGTCTTCGGCGCGTCCGTCGACGCCGACTTCGCGTCCAACCTTCTCGTAGCTTGAAGAATCGCTCGCTTCTCCTTCGGCACTTTTTTCGAGTAAGTGTTGTTGACTTGACCCATTTTCGGTTGGAACTGCAACTTCGCGCTCAACGCATCGATCTTCGATCCAGCGTTCGGTCCCGCTTTAGCCTCGCTCGTACCTTTCGCACCCTCTCTCTGCGTCTCGGCTCTAAAATCGGTGTTATTGTTATTTATCGACAATTTTTTCGCGTTCGTGCCATCTGCATTTTCGACAACAGGTACGTTCTGCTCGACGAGCTGCATCGCTGGCTGGCCGATGATGGTTTTCTGCAAGAGCGATTTGTCCTCGACGGTAGCGATAGTTTGATTGTTTCCCTTGACCTCGCGCGTGTCCTGTTGCGACTTCGTCGGCGCGACACAGTTCCCCATTTCGTTCGTCTGCTTCGTCGTCGTGCTTCCGTTCTGCTGAGCGATCAACGACGCACAGCACTTCGAGGCATTTTCCGATTTGACGACAGATGCATCGCTGGTGTCGGGAAACATCGGGCTTTTCGTGTCAATGACTGCAAGAATAGACTGCACGGTCTCCGCAGACTTGGAGATACCGCACTTCTCTACCAGCGAGTCCGTTTTGTCCACCGCTATGTACGAGGTGATAGTCTCCTTCGAAGTTTTCTCGTCCCGATTCTCGATTTCCGCATCCCGCTTGTGCACCGTGTTCGATATATCGGTTATGCTCATCACACCGGTCTCCGATATCTTTAACTGCACCTCCTTCCACTCACGTTTCAACGATTTCTCATCCTTCAACTCCATGGACTCGATGTCGGCGTTTGTCAACGATTTTGTGTAGTTGGCATTGTCCTCCGATAATTTTATGCGTTTTAGGGACGATTCGAATATTCTGTAGCTCAGATGTAGTGGCACTTTCTGAAATGTGACAAATGTGTGCATAAAATAAATTACGGTAACTAGATGTGGGAGTAAAAGATTGAATTATATGTATTCAAATTATATTCAATTATATTAAAATATATATATTCAATTAATTACATACCCGCCTCCAGTGATAGATGTACATTACATCCATTAACGTATAACTACTACACAACGGTTCCTCTTTGTACATTATATCAACTCTGTGTGCATCGCTCAGGCCATGCTTGGCTCTTATTAATTTTTGTAAATGAAATACTGTAACCGCCGCTGGGCACCGCAGGTATCGCCTTAAAAGAGATTTATCGTCCTCAATGACGTCCGTTTCATTTAAATCTTTTGCGTGAGGGTTGAAATACTCCAAGGACAAGCTGAGAGATTCATCTGGAGAATAGATGTGCGATTCTATGGGTTCCCCGCGAGCCTCCGGCGACATCACCTGGCTGCACACTTCTGGATGTTTCGCATAAAATTCTCTCCGACATCGCATCTCATCTGCAAGTGCAAATTTCGATGGTGAACGCTTGATCGAACGGAAAGAAACGAGGAACATCCCCTCTGCGTTAAAGAAAGAGGCGTACTTTGGTAACATCCAGGTACTAGTTTATACACAATATCTTGCAAAGTGTGATCGGGACGTATATTTAACAGTGGCCTACTTTTGTGAACCTGTACGTCGCAGATCGGGCAATACTTGTTAGCCTCCAGATACTTGACGATGCAACTTCTGCAAACTATAAAAGACCAGACAATCAGACCACCGTATGAATCAATCGACATTGTACATGTGACATTGTAGAAAGAAAGAAAGATACTGTACACGAGTGTAAGCATTCGATAATGGTAGTGGCATCGATGAAATATCCACCACACAATTTGCATGTCAATTGGTCGTTAAGCTTGGCCAAATGCGTTCGATGTCCACCGCTCTGGCCCGACATTCTGCAACGCAACATTGTTTTGTACACCGTGGTTCGATGAGACAAAAGTTCAGTTATTGATTACGACATATCGTGAAAAATAAATATTCCATTTGTCATGAATGCACAGGAATACAATTAATCTTTGTCAAAGTAACAAACCAGTGTCATAATTTTATTAGAAAATATATATGATGGGCAGATGACTGGTTAAGAACTTGTTTCATTCGCTCATTGGTAAAAGACGTGACATTTCCCAGTATCTGTACACTCTTTAGAATAGCAACTGAAACACTTTCCAGAACAAACATATCTATACACACAGCTATGTACATATACACATGTACACTTGTGTGCACATATATGTATATATGTCGATCAACAGAAATACAGAACACGCATTTAATAGATTTACTCGCGACACAATTTTACACGACGCGATTCTAGGAAGGGGAACGGTATTGGATAACGGTGCACATGAAAATTAAGGGAACGCTGATAGAGCTACGGGCAACATGTCAATCGACGAGACGCTCTCCGTCTCTCGCAAGTGCCGAACGTTAACACCGACTAATTTCATCGTTTCACACGCAATAAATGCGTTCCGGGTGAACTTACGTGACGAGCGAGGCGAGAATCGTCCGTTTTATTTGGTAATCGCCATTTGGCCTCAAAAGTCAGGAAAGTTGGGTCGGACGTAACTTATCGCGTATTGCCATCACTGCGCTGCGTCGCCTCGGCGAGATCCAATTTTCACATTCCACGAGCGATAGCACGATAGCATAAACGCACAGAAGATCGTTAAAGCAGCAATGCCGTTGAGATCTTAATTTTTCTTCAATCACTCATATTCATCGTAAAACTTGACCACCGTGACCACCGCGAGCTGCGCGTACGGTAGTAAAACAAAATGGCGGATAAACAATCCTGCACGCGACATTTCTAAAAACATCGCGCAGCACTAGATGTCGACCAATGAGGTCGTATGCTGCATTCAGCAGACTCACCAATTCGATAAAATTTTTAAGTTACTAGACTTTCTGATGAATAACGCTCCGGATTGGTCGGATTCGACCAATCCGGAAAATCTAGTAACGTTAAATTGTCCAACTGTTGAGATTTCGCATTTTATGTTGCACAACATGGTTTATAAATATGATCACACAATTTTAACATTTTACGGATAATCAACAAAGGATGTGACAGACTAAATTTCGTACCAGTAAAAAAGAAAAACCGATATTGTGCATACTGTTATGCATAATGCAATTACGAGTGAAGCAACATCTTTCGAAAATCGATCTTCTTGGCGAATAAGTGCAACAAACAGAACTTATTGACTAAATGTAAATATAGGTGAGTAACTCCGTTACAAGAAGAATTTTCTACAAAGCATTGTTACCTCCGAATAAATTTATTTGTCTGTCACTGTGAAATGTCGCGTTTACGGAGTTGTTTTTTTTTAAATAACCGCGAATTTGTGTACGCGCCTTGAAATTTTATTCCGAAAGTAACCTTCGGACCTGTCGCCCGATCGAAACATGCTGTAACGTTTTTGTGGACGCGCGCGCGACTTTTCTGTTTATTATACTTTTATATTTTGAATGACAAGTGCCGTGCGCAGAAACGTGAGTTACTTCCTGTACAGACTGCCTGATAATCTGAAAATTAATTCGAATTATCGGTTATCAGTATGTTGAGAGCACTTTTATTAATGTCACTGTCACATGATTTTGGCATATATTCATACATGAATACGCTAATTTGGCTTTATTCAGAGTTCTGCATTGTAATGAGAGATTAGAAAGAGATTTTTCCAAGAAACATTTGGTCGACGTATTTTCGTATTTTTATAATTTAAGGTGTATCAATATACATATTATATAATATATATACAAATTACTATACGTATAAAATATATTATTTTCTGAATAGTAGTGCTTGGATTCCTGTGTTTTTACGTTTTTACGTGTCGGAATCTCATAAAGCTGGATTTTCTTTATTTTACAGAATGAATAAAACACAAGAAATTGTTAATGGAAATACACATGTGACCATGGAGAAAGACAGGGAATTGCACGATGAAATTAGGTAAATTATACGAAATATAAATTAATGTCCCTTTAAATATTTAAATAATTTAAGTGATGCAAGCAGAGAACTTTTACATTTGCATTTTTAATATAAGTACACATGCAACTTGCAACACAATAGATAGATAAAACCATTTAGATATTCCTTGAAGATAAAAATAAACTGCAAACACAAAGTTGATACATATATATTTCTTTTTTTTACACAAAAACCAAGTACTCTAATAAATACCTACAATTTTTTCTTTAATGGGATTACAAGTTTTTACCATTCTGAAGACTCAGGATTTTTAGATGGAAAAAAGACATATTGCCTTGTTTTATTTTTCATGAAATGATGAGAAATTGCATTAAGAAATCCTACAAATCTATTTAGTTATATATTTTTGTTATTTTTTATATATAATTTATTGTGTGTCGGAATAAAATTTTTAATTTTTCATAGTAATTTTCTACAAAGCGTTACCAATAGAACAACAGAGGAGAAAGTTACAATGGTAGATGTAATACCACAGGCAAGTTCTTCCTAGTATTTTTTTTATTATCATTAAATACAGATTTCATGGTTGTCAATTAATTTTTAGAACTTTTAGAACGTCAGAACTTTCATGTTAAAATTTATTTTGCAGATTGTTTGTAGCTGTATACTTCATTGTATGGCTATACAGGTTGGCATAAACATGGCTTACGCTACAGTTCTCGTGGACGGTCTGGAATCCGACAATATTGAAAACATACCTATAACTGAGACCGAAGAATCTTGGATAGGTCAGTAGTTTTGCGACAATATTTAAATATTTTTGAGCTTGAGAAGTAGATTTGCATAGCATTTGATGGGCTTAAAGTAGCTGAATATATTAATAACGTAGTTTTACGTAGTGATGCTGCATATTTATTATTTTGCACCTTTTTGTTCCGTAGCAAGCCTAGTTACAATAACGATACCGATAGGATCCATTATTTCCGGTCCTCTGATGGACAGATTCGGGCGCAAAATGATTTCTTTGCTGTGTTGTGTTCCTGCAATAGTATCCTGGCTGTTGCTGATATTCGCCGATTCCATAAGTACTATTTATGCGGCTCGAGTTGTCGCCGGAATCGCAGCGGGATTGTCCACCGTCGGTCTGGTTTACATACCGGAGATCACGCATCCGAAAGTCAGAACGATAATTATGTGCCTCGTCTCGGCGTTCGTTTCGTTGGGCATACTGATCACTTGTTGCCTGGCCATATTTCTCGACTGGCGCAAAATAGCGATAGTTTTCCTCGCGTTGAACTGTTGCATCTTCTTCTCATTCCTCTACGTACCCGAGAGCCCTTACTGGCTCGCGTGCTTCCGCAACGGCATGTCCGACAAGAAAAGGGTCTGCGAGATGAGGCGCAGTCTGAGGCGGCTCAATCGGAAGCAAACGGTGAGTACGAAACGTTTCGCTTGCACCTGGGAATTTGTTAACCGGCGTAAAATCTTTTTTTTAGATGTACGAGCGAGAGTACTCGCGAATCCTGGAGGCCTACGGAAATCGCACAGTAAGTGACGAAGCGTCCGAGAGCGTAGTAGCGTCCGTAAAGAGTTACTATCACAGCTTTACGTTCCCGGAGGCCTACAAGCCGCTAACGATACTCGTGGTACTTTTCCTGTTGCAACAACTCACCGGCGCCTACGTCGTCATATTTTACGCCATTTCTGTCTTCCGCGAGATGGGTGGTACGTTCGGCAGGGGCTTGGACGAGAACAGCGCGCTCGTCATGCTGGGTATCATTCGCTTCGTCATGAGCCTAATAACAGCTTTCTACAGCCGGAGGTACGGCAGGAGGGTTCTCTGTATCGTGAGCGCGATCGGAATGGCCATCCCGATGTTCCTCGCTGGAATGTACATGCACTTTACGGTGTCGTACGACGAGAACGGCAACCTGCAGGAAACCATGGTCGAGCAAAAGTGGCTGCTGCTCTTCTTCGTCTTGTCGTACATTTGCACCAGCACGTTCGGATTCGTGACCATTCCGTGGACGCTGATCGGGGAATTGCTTCCGGTATCGATACGCGGCATCGGCGCGAGTCTCATGATCGCCTTCGCTTACTTAATAATGTTCGCCGTGGTAAAGAGCTACCCGTATATTCTCAGGTGCATAAGCATCGAGGGGATCTTTTTCTTTTTTAGCTTCTTTTCCCTGGTAGCCACAGCTTTCGTGTATTTCTTCCTACCGGAAACGTTGGGCAAGTCGTTCGCCGATATAGAAAAGTATTTCAAGAAGACAGAAACGCGTAACGCTACTCCTAGGCGCCCTTGATACTTGCACTTTTTGTTCTTGCTGTGATATGGTTGGATATGCATGAGTTTTGGATATTATTTATAATACGTTTTTTGCTAAAGAGAGTTTGCTTGGGCCATTGCGCGGTAGATGATTGTATGGTTGGTGTGTGGAAAAGTGGTTTGGATTTCAGTGCCTTTTCAGACAATAAATAATTTTGGTAGCTAATTATATAATGCTAATAGTGAGATGGGTCAATGTTATGTATATTAATTGTTATTAGATTATTGTTATTGGCGTGTGTATGTATACACACACACACACACACACCAATTATGAAGACAGTATATAAAGTAACTCCAGAAATGTTACATTAAAAAAAAATATAAATTTTGTTACATCTATTTTTTGATAAAATTTGTTTTATTTAAATGACACAATCAATTTATTTCCAAATTAAGATTCAGAAAGTCCGGCTGCTCCGATCATAAAGAAGAAAAAAAAGCTTTAAAAAGAAGAAAATGCTGATTTTACACTCAACAAACGACATTTTCCTTATCTCTCAACAAGTTGCAAAATGAACGGGGTGATTTCCTACTTGCGAACTAACATTACGCACGCGTTCTGCAACAGCGAGAGTTACGACGGAGGAAAAAGGAGGAAACGGATACGAGCCTATTAAACGTACAACCAGTCGGAGCGGTCGCATTGCGGGGCACCGACACGCACGGCTTCATTTTTAACCCTTTCCCTCTTGATTTTTTTCCCTTTTTTTGTTTCCCCTCACGTTTCTAGCGAGAAAGTGTATGTCGGGCTGGCTGGCACTTTACGGTTGTAAATACCGCGACATATGTAATCGGTTTTTAGCGCGATATCTCCCGCGTGCGTGTGCGCCGTGCTCGTAGTTGGTTCTCGCGCGATAAACCCCCGATTCACCTGTTGCAGATGTGCGCGAGACCTGAATGAAACCGCCAGCGGTTGCACGTACACGCGCGTGTCACTGACAAGTGCATCGTTTCCGCCATAACCTAACTACCGTCGACGTCGACGATAGCCGCAGGATAATTAGCATACTAATTATCCGACAGTCGCTGCAACGGCGCGATGATATATTCCTGAAAGATGATGTTTGCTCGCCGCAAAGCAGTGCTGAAGTTGTCATTTTTCATGCTCTACGTAATCGGCGTCCTGGTCATCGCCAGACGAGTGTTCCGCGCCAGCGACAGTCCCAGCGCTTCCAACGGTCACCTGCCGTTTCCACGACGAATCGACAATAGCTCCCAGAGGCAGAGCGATGTGGACGTCGCGTTGCAGAGACTGCGGAAGGAACGGTGAGAACCTCGCGTTTAATCCGTTTAATAATATTTTGTTTAACATATGCGGTATGCAGGTACGAGGAGCAGATATTGAAATTGGAGTACGGCGTTGTGCCTGGCCTGGGGGAGGATGGGCAGCCCGCTTATCTCTACGGCAAGGACAAGATTCAGGGTGAAGCGGCGCTCGCGAAGAAAGCGCTCAACATCGTCCTCTCGAACAAGATATCGTTGACCAGAAAATTACCAGATGTACGCAACCCACTGTAAGAGTTTGATGTGTGTAGTGCGTAGCATTTAAGAGAAAGTGATTATTTTCATGCACGCTGAAGTGTATCTTCCTTTCTCGTTTTCTCCCCGAGTTCTCCCTAAATACACGCGGATTTTACATTTATTTATTATTTATTCTTATTTTTGCAGATGCGCGAATCTTACGTATGACGCATCACTGCCCAGCGCCAGCGTAATTATCATTTTTTATAATGAACCGTGGAGCGTTCTACTGCGCACAGTGTACAGTGTCCTGGGTGGTTCCCCGTCGCACATATTAAAGGAGATTATTCTGGTCGATGATCACAGCGAAGAAGGTACTGAAATGAATTATAATAAAGAGCATCCAAATAATCGAACAAGTTCTGGTTGAAATATTTATTTTATCAGTCTCTCGACTTTTGCAGAAGAGCTTCAGGAGCAACTGAATTATTACATCTCGACGCGTTTACCCGCGAAGGTCAGGCTGCTGAGATTACCGCGTAGACAGGGACTGATACGTGCTCGCCTTCATGGAGCTAGAAATGCTGCGGGCGACGTTCTCGTCTTCCTCGACGCACATTGCGAAGTCATCAAAGACTGGTATTAATTTGAGTGGAAGACACTTTATGTCTGCGAACTTAGCTTTGAAAAAATCAAAATAAATTGCAAAATTTATTAACGCACACTCGTGTTGCAGGTTGCAGCCTCTGCTGCAGCGGATAAAGGATAACAAGAACGCCGTGTTGATGCCAATAATTGACAACATATCGGAGGAAACGTTGGAGTATTTTCACGACAACGACGCGTCGTTCTTCCAAGTCGGTGGATTCACGTGGTCGGGTCACTTCACGTGGATCAAAATTCAGAAGCACGAGATCGAGTCGCGCTCCTCCCCCATATCGCCAACCAGGTCGCCCACTATGGCAGGCGGTCTGTTCGCCATCGACAGAGAGTACTTCTGGCAACTTGGCAGCTACGATGATAAGATGGACGGTTGGGGCGGCGAGAACCTGGAGATGTCTTTTCGAGTGAGTCAGATTTCTCCAGTATACGACTTATACACGACTTATACGACTAATGTCGACCATCTACCAGTAGATTTGGCAGTGCGGCGGGTCATTAGAAATCATCCCTTGCTCACGAGTCGGCCACATATTCCGAAACTTTCATCCGTACAAATTCCCGAACGACAAGGACACTCACGGGATAAACACCGCCCGTTTGGCGTTCGTATGGATGGACGAGTACAAGAGATTATTTCTGCTGCATCGTAGTGAGTTCAAGGTAACATTAAACGTTAATCGATTATCAATCGCTGCATTTTGTACAGTCAAATGTAACATTCGCAGGACAATCCGAAACTCATCGGGGATGTAAGCGAACGTTTGGAGTTACGTAGAAAGCTCAAGTGCAAGAGCTTCAAGTGGTACCTCGACAACGTTTATCCCGAGAAATTCATCCCCGACGAGAACGCGCTAGCGTATGGGCGCGTCAAGTTGCGCAACAAGCAGCTCTGCTTGGACAATCTGCAGCACGAGGAGGATAAACCGTATAATTTAGGCTTGTACAGTTGTCACACTAAACTGTATCCGAGTCAGGTGAGTCAGTTCGATTCAGATTTATTTTTGTGCTGCCAAAATAGTGGAAACGCTTCAACGTATCTCTGCAATTTAGTTCTTCTCTTTGAGCAAATCCGGCGAACTGAGGAGGGAAGAGACCTGTGGGAGGATACTGGACGTCGACAGCTCGAAGTCGTACGTGCAAGTTCAAATGTCCGAATGTGATGACGGAAATGGCGAAAAAGACTGGATATTAACAAAGGTACTAGAAATATTAACAGATATTGTTATTGTCTCATTGAATAAACAAAAATCACATATCACGCTTTAATTACATTTACAGGACGGCAGAATAATACACGTGGAGACCGGCTTCTGCCTCGACGGTACCGAGTTGCACAGCAACGAGAACGTACGGGCAGCTCGCTGTGCCAATGTGCCTGATCAACTTTGGAAATTCGACTTTTATACTCGTAGTGCTCAGGTGTAGCACATTCTGCAATACTCTTCGCTTACGCGGTATTTCTGGTGCCTTCAATTTGTGAAATAAAGAATTTTTTACACACTGTTTCCTGGCTGTAATCGAGTTGTTCTTCGCTCAATATTTATCTCTTTCTATTTTTCCTTTTTGTTGTTTTTTTTTTATTTACATAATATCGAAAGAATATTATTCGAATCTCGTTTTTCAAATTATTCGTAGATTTTTGTGATAACTTACCGACGGTCCAATTATCGATCACGGTAAAATTTCCTAGCGTCGGCTAGTAATAATTCTAGACGCTAAGCAATTGTTCCCACGTAAAACTAGTGGATTTTTGTGCGAGTACTCGCGTGATTGTCGTACTGCACGTGCATATTCGGTTGGATTATCGGTTTGAACATTTGAATGTGTGTTCAAACTTGGCAGGGAATGCGGTAGCTGTGTCGGAGCGCGTCGTACCAGCTCATTGTGACGTCGTGACAGTTCGCCGTTTACTCTGATAAAATGTTTATCAAATCGATGGTGTTGGAGGGATTCAAATCCTACGGCAAGCGAATCGAGATAACCGGGTTTGACAAGGAGTTCAACGCTATCACGGGGTTCAACGGCAGCGGCAAGTCCAACATCCTGGACGCGATATGTTTTGTTTTGGGTATCACAAACCTTGGCCAAGTAAGTTTCGTGCGTTACAATTTGTTTCTTCCATCAAGCGTTTATTCATGCTGTTCACGCTGCATTTCTATACACAGTCGTATTCTCGTATCGTAATTGTCACAACACAATCGCGCCAAATTGCAACAAGGGTGTCATAATGCGCAATAACAAAGATTTTTGGCACTGATTTTTAATATTGCGAAATTGTCAAAAATTATATTACGTAAAATAATCGTTTTTAAAATTTGTTAACCTTAAATGTCAGTATTTTTGTCAGTATTTTAAGTTGGAGTTTATTAATTAACGATGATTAACTCTTGTTAATCTACTGGAATAAAGCTGATTTATTTCGATATAGGTACGTGCTACTTCTTTGCAAGATTTGGTGTACAAATCAGGTCAGGCCGGGATAAAAAAGGCCAGTGTTACGATAATATTTGACAACCGTGACAGAGAGTCGTCGCCTATGGGTTATGAACATTATGAAGAGATAGTGATCACAAGACAAGTAATAATTGGCGGCAAAAATAAATATATGATCAATGGGATAAACGTACCAAATAAGCGTGTACAGGACCTGTTCTGTTCGGTCCAGTTGAATGTAAATAATCCGCATTTCCTAATTATGCAAGGTAGGATAACAAAAGTGTTGAACATGAGACCGGCAGAAATTCTGTCTATGCTCGAAGAAGCGGCTGGTACAAAAATGTACGAAAAGAAGAAACAGTCCGCGCTGGTCACCATAGAGAAGAAGGATACCAAGTTAAAGGAGATAAATGACGTACGTTATTCGATTACTGACAATTTTATTAATACTTTGGATATACATGTCCTGATATTCAATTGCTGTGTGTTTCAGATTTTGAACGAGGAGATTGGTCCGAAGCTGAACAAATTGAAGGAGGAGAGAACACAGTACGTGGAGTTTCAGCGGATCGAGCGAGAGCTTGAGCACAGCAAAAGAATATATCTCGCGTGGAAGTACCTCGCTGCTCTGAACGTTAGTCAGAAAACCGAGGAGGACGTTAAAACTGTGCAGAACAAGATAGATTCCAAGTCGGAGGGTATAGCCGCCGGTGAGGAAGAGATTAAGGACATAGAAGAGAAGTATGCCGAACTACAAAAGAAGAAGGAAGCGGTATGATTTTTTCCTGAAATTGCTTTAATAATAATAATAAATAAACAATAACATCGAGCGATTTTCGACAGGAAAAAGGCGGCGTGTTGGAGTCCCTGGAGCAGGGATTGCAAGAGCATGAGAAGAAGCAGTGCAAGTTATCAGCCGAGGCAAACAGTAACAAGGAGAATATGAAGAGAACGAAGAAGACGCTGGAGCAAATAAAAATCAACATAACGGACGACAGAAATGTACTTGCATCGAAAGAAAAGGAAGTGGAGAAAGTCGGGGGACTCTTTCAGAAATTGAGAGAGATGGATCAGAAAGACTCGGAGGCGGTACTGGAGGCGCAACAGAAGTACCAGAAGGTCAGCGCTGGCTTGCTGGAGAGCGAGGACGGCGAGAACGCGACGTTGGAGCAGCAGCTGATAAACGCGAAGCAGAATATAACCCAGGCGCAAACGGAGCTCAAGCAGTGCGAGATGATGCTGAATCACAACAGGCAGCAGTTGAGCAAGAGGCAGAAGGACACACGTAACACCGAGAATGAGTACAAGAAGTACAGCGCCGACCTGGAGAGAAAGGAGAAGGATTTGAAAAACCTGGAGAACGAATTGCAAAAGTTGAACTACAAGGATGGTTACGCGGAGGACCTGAAGAATCAGAGGAACGCGTTGATCGCGGAGATCAGGCCGTTGCGGGAGAAACTGGATCAGTTCGAGTCGAGGTATCCCCAAACGAGGTTCGAATATCGCGATCCCGAGCCCAATTTCGACGCCAGATCCGTAAAAGGCATTGTGTGCAAGTTAATCAGCGTGAAAGATAAGAAGGCCGCGTATGCCCTGGAGGTTGCCGCGGGCGGAAAGGTAGTGTCTCTCGGCGCCAAGTTTTCTACGACAGTTTTTTTCACGTTTGTATCACGAGCGTACTTGTGTTTCAGCTTTACAACGTGATAGTCGACACGGAGACCACGAGCAAAAAGATCCTCCAGCACGGACAGCTGCAGCAACGAGTCACGATTATCCCGCTCAATCGCGTGGCTGGTAGACTTATGGATCAGCAGACGATCGACCTGGCGAAAAGGCTGGTGGGGCAAGAGAACGTTCAACCTGCCCTGTCCCTCATAGATTTTCCCAGTGACGTTAAATCGGCGATGGCGTGGGTGTTCGGCCAGATATTTGTGTGCAAGGACATGGAAACTGCCAAGAAAATAGCATTTCACGAGAGAATAATGAAGAAATGCGTTACCCTGGAAGGCGATCTCTTCGATCCCGCTGGCACGTTATCCGGTGGCGCTCCGTCGAAAACTGGATCGGTTATACTGAAACTGGAAGAGCTGAAAGATATCCAAAACGAGGTGAACAACAAGGAACGTCTCTTGCGAGACATAGAGACCTCTTTGCAAAATGTTGCAAAAACCGCAGAGAAATACGCATCGTTGAAACAAAGGCACGACTTGTTGACTTACGAGATCAGCATGGTGCGGCAGAGACTGCAGCAAACGAGTCATCATAAAATCAAGGAAGAGGTAAGAGAATCTGCACGCGTAATCTGAATTTAATATTATTTATTTAATTTAATATATATTTTATTCTTGACATATGTTTTTAGGTGGATTCTTTGAACGCTGCCATCGAAGAGCTCACGCAACGGATGGCCACGGCAAGGAATTTAGAAAAAGATAGCACGAAACGTGCAAAGGACATAGAGGCTCAGTTAAAAGACGCAGTGAACATTCGCGAGAAACAATTGAAGGAAGCGGAGAATCAACTGAATATATTAAAGAAAAAGGCGGAACAAAGTCGCAAAGAGTGGCAGAAGAGGGAACAAGAATCGGAAACGCTGGAATTGGAGATAAAGGAGTTAAAGAAGACCATCGAGAGCGGTAATGAGCAGTTACTCCAGACGGAGGGAGAGTACAGTGCGTTCGAACAGAAAGGACAAGCCCTGCAAGAGGAATTGGAAGAAACGAAAACCAGAGTGAAGGAGCTTCAGAGCAGCATTAAGGAGCAAAAGGATATCATTAGCCGGCAGAACAAGGATATGCAGAGGCTGATAGCAAGGAAGGAGGATATTATCAAGCAGAACAGGGATCTGGAATTGGACATCAAAAAATTGAATCACGAGATCAATGATATAAAAAAATGCGCGGCAGATTGCAGGCATAAAGTTTCGGAGCTCGTAAGAAGGTACGACTGGATCGAGCAAGAGAAAGCTTACTTCGGGAAGAAAGGTATTTAGTTAAAAAAAAACGTCACGTGTGATTAGGTGATCGAAAGAAACGCGTCATGTACATTTTTGTTATCTGTATCTAGGCGGAATCTACGACTTCCAAGTTAACAGACCAGACGAGATGGAACAGAAGGTGCAGCATCTGGAAGGACTGCGGGAGAAGCTGTGTCGCAATATAAACACCCGATCGATAAATCTTCTCGACAAAGAAGAAGAGCATTATAATGACACAGTAAAAAAGAAGAGAATTGTCGAAACCGATAAGAACAAGATCCTCGAAACGATCAAGCACTTGGATGAGAAGAAGAAGCAAACTTTGATCAAGGCTTGGGAGCAGGTAAAGCGAACGAAACGAGCGTTGTGTAATATTTAAATTTATTGTCGAGAAATTTGTCGAAAATTTAGATTTGATGTATGTGTTAATTGACAATATCTGATATACGTTAATTAATTCATTAATAAATATCTGATATATATTTTAATTAATTCGGCTTCTCTAGGTGAACAAGGACTTCGGCTCGATATTCAGCACCCTACTACCCGGAGCTCAGGCGAAATTGCAGCCACCGGAGAACGAAACGATAACGCAGGGCTTGGAAGTGAAGGTCGGATTTTCGGGTGTGTGGAAGGAGTCACTGGGAGAATTGTCCGGCGGTCAGAGGTCCCTGGTTGCGTTGTCGTTGGTCCTAGCTATGCTCCTTTACAAGCCTGCGCCGCTTTACATCCTCGACGAGGTGGACGCTGCCCTAGATCTCTCGCATACAGAAAATATAGGTACGATGTTGAAGAAACACTTCAAGCATTCGCAGTTCATCGTCGTGTCCCTGAAGGACGGTATGTTCAACAACGCTAATGTTCTGTTCATGACTAAGTTCGTCGACGGTATGTCGACGATAAATAGAACGGAGAAAGTAAAATCCAAGTGAGCAGCGAAGTGAATCCCGCCGCGCGTACCTCTAGCTTTACGGTAATGAAATATTTTTGTATTACCTCTTGAGACTACTTATTTTCTTTATAACATTGAGATACAGATTCTTCATTTGTACAGATTATTTCGTATTCCCGTTATGCAACAATACACAATAAATACTTGTATTACTAATTCTATTAACAATTATATAAAATTTATTAACCGTGTGTAATAACTGTGCGAGCATTACATTGGAGAAATATCGACTATATTGGACCAATCGATCTCGGCGAAGAACGAGTGACGCTTTATTTCGTCTACCGTTAGTCGCTCGTCCGGATAATATTTTAGCATCTGTAAAACAAAGCGATATACATTATCAGATAATATTATTATTTTTAATTCACTTTATATAATATTATAGATTATTATATTTATATGATTATAATTCTTGACATAAACTTACACCACATAGTAAAGATTTTCCGCTTGCCGATAGGTTGCTAGGAATGTTAAGTGCGGAATGTGAATGAAACAATCCTGGATGTTTCGCGACGAAAGTCTGCGAAAGATAAGCAATATTATTATCAAGACGCAAATCGTCGTTCTCACATTTAAATATTCAGTTTTACGTACAGCGCCAGTAAGTAGCTCGTACAGGATAACTCCGACACTCCAAATGTCTGTGGCGGTTGTAACAGCAACAGTCGGAGAAAACCTGACCGATTCGGGCGACGAGTACGGATGCGTTAGTTTCGACAGCTCGACATCACGTTGCGGCACGATATAAGTGAGCCGCACGTGTCCCGCCTCGTCGAGAAGAATATTATCCGGGTTGAGATCGAGGACTAGTACGTCCTGTCGATGAAGTGCCTCCAACGCTAGCAGAATCTCGGCCACCCACGTGCGAATTATGCCTTCGGGAATTTGCCAGAGTTCTTGCTCCTCCTCTACGTCATTCTCCTTACATGGATATTGCGCTTCATCGATACAGTTGATGTTTGAAAAACGATCCGATATATTTTTAGTGTCATGTTTCTCAGAGATGCGAATCGTATCATTCGAGACATTGTGCATTGACGTAATCCTCGAAGCGGAGTTATCGATCGCTCGTAAATCGCTCGTCTGATTTTTCCCAAGCGAATCATGAGCCGCGCAATTTTCTTTTAATGCAGGCGCGCAATGGTTCCCCGTTCTGTCGCGGTTCTCGCTGTTGTTCGCGGAGAACAGGGGACTAGCATCTTTTAAAATGATTTTTCTTACAAAACTTTTCGTCGAGAAATTCCCGTTGACCGTGATATCGTCCACGCTACTGGATAATGTGAGATGCGGCTCCTGAGATATCTGCGTAACGGCTCGCGCATTCGATAATGACGCTGCGTTGCCCGATTGTCTCGAGTCAGCAGATTCGTTCAGTCGACTCGCGATGGAGTTGCTCCTCTTCAACGTGGCGCTGACAGACTGCAATAATTTCTGTGACTTTTCTAACAGTTGTATAGTAGGCACCTCTGTACTGTAGATCTCACTTTGCACAGACGTCGAGTGAATTTTGCCCTGCAGTTTATTATTTTGTATAATGTTATTGATCTTTCTCAGCTTGATGGCATCTTCATTGACCTCGTCGTTATTGAGTTCTTTCGTGTATGCACGATTGGAAATCACGTTGGTGGTGTACGGCAGACTGTCGGATGTTCCGTAATGCAGTCTTACGAAGTCCCACAGTTTCCCGCAGCTGTAACAAGAGCGGTTACTGTAACAAACCCGATCGCGGACGGGACATCGCAAGCGAAATTCTTTTTATTATACTTTTATTGTTACCTCGCATACTGCAGGATCAAGAACACGGTTGTTTCAGTCTCGACGCACGCGTATAAGTGTACCATGTATGGCACTTGTCCCCGTAACACGTAGTCACTTATATTATTCTCGTGACTGGAAGATTTCTCTACCGGCTGAAATTACCGATTTACTGTTACAACCGCAAACTATTTTTTTTAACCGTTACCTGCTATATTAAATTATCATTTACCTTTATTATCCTGTCGCAATTCGCGCGTACGTCCATCACGAGCATCACCGACTTCATCGCTTTAAGTACTTTGTAGTATTGCAGCTCCGACACCGGCTTGTTCACTACCGAGACGTTGCAGTTCAGGTATCTGTTGTACAATTGCTCCGCCTGCGTCAAGTACTTCGATATTTTATCCTTTATGCTCACGACCCTGGCGCCGTTCGGGTCGTACTGCACGCCGTTAATGAGACACGATATCCCCAGTTTGTATTGCATGAAAGCCTCCTCGTACTCCGCTATGGATTCGTGCTTGAACGCTGCGCTCATATGGCCGGCAGCTATCAAGAGGTACTGCGTAGGGTCTGGCTGCGTTTGTGAAAGCTCTACCGCTTCCTGTGATATCGCGGAGTACGTAGAGTGCTCCGTGTTGTGGTTCGAAAGACTCTTACTGATATTGTTATTCAAACTATCGAATCCCAACTCGTTGTTCAACGCCGTTGCATTGTTCCTGTTCAAATTTGTGTTCTTCACGTTTTGTACATTGCAGTCCTCGGCAACGGTATTTTGTACATACAATTTGGTCGTTTTGTTGCTTTGTTCATCCTTCGTCGCGGTTACACTCTGCAAATTGATCGTGCCGTGAGATTCGTTCGTTCGAGATTCCGTAAATTCGTTCTCGTTCGTGTCGGTATTCGGTACTGTGGAACACAGATTCGTCGAGACATCAGAAGGCGTTTTAGGCAGACAGAGAGCGGTTTGAAAAGTATCGCGCGCCGTATTATCGTTCACAATTAAGGGATCATTCTTGGCAGCGATACGATCCTCCTCCGACGTATCGGAACGCGTTGGACTCGAGGAGTGCGTACGATTGCTGCTGCACTCCACGTGACTAGATTCAAAAAACGTTATAAAAATATCGCTCGAATATAAGTACGAGTATCTCCCGACGAACTCCAAGAACTTGAGGGCATATTTCTTCCTCTCCTCGACGACCTCGGCCTCGAATCTGCCGAAGTACTTTGACTTGGGGAGAGTCGGGAAACTCTCCTTTATCCCTAAACGCTTGTGTAAAACACCGAGTTCTGAGTGGAGTTTCTTGAAGTCGTTGTAGCGCTTCCATACAGACACCTTCGATACCTCCTCGTGAGAGGCTTTCAGGAATATCTGCAAAATATGTTCGAAACTTAACGATAGTAAAATCTAGAGAAAAACCGCAACGATTTTGCCAAGTATGCAGCGTACCATAGAAGTGACTTTGTAAATTGTGAAACCCTTCTTGTGCCGTTTCGTCTCGGTGATTATAAAGCGCCTGATCCATTTGTCTTTCGACGGTGCCATTATCTAAATCATAGTATCTAGCGAGTCCTTTATTTAACAGCGTTTATTGATACTTGTCATGATCAATGAGATGTAAACTGTAAGATCGTTATTCCGGAGTTTGTTTCATTGCGTGCTTGTACGCGTAAAATTGACATAACGACAACGTCAATAACCCTGAGAATGATATGTATTCTTTTACGTTGCTCGCAGTTCTGTGGAACTCGTGAAAAGCGTGGTTTTACATCTTATAACCGAAAGAAAATCGAAGATATTTACCGCACACCGTCACTCGATTGTCACCACTGTCATCAGTCGTCACTCGTCACGAGACGAGAGAGACGAGAAGGAAGGCGAGTGGCTCGCCGCCATTACAGAACGTCGCAATGCTAGGGAATAATGCATGCTTCCATGCAGAGGAGGGGCACTAGATATATCTAGTGACTTTACCCGCGTGTATTGAGTCGATTGAGCGTGACTAGAGAACCTCAAGTAAGCTGCGTACCTCAAGTAATGTCCCAGTGTATCATTTTATCCTTGTTGTTCATTCGCTGAACAACAAGGATAAAATGATACACTGGGGCACTCGGGTGATGTTTCCGAACGCAGCCTAAGAGTATGGACAACGTGGATTCGCACCTGATTGGTCTAGTTTCTAGTGGGATCGAAAATGGCGGAATTGAGGTTTATCAATTAAGGGACTCTATCTAAAATACATCTTTGTAGTGTAACGCTACACTACTGCTCCGCGTTAGGCTGAAGTCACATGGCACGTATTTTCTGCGTAATGCCTCCGGCACACCAGCGCGACGCGACACGCGATGCGCGATATGCGACGTGCGATATCCAATGAGCGTACAGTGTTTATGGAAAAGCTGTACGCTCATTGGATATCGCACGTCGCATATCGCGCATCGCGTGTCGCGTCGCGCTGGTGTGCCGGAGGCATAACCGCGTAACCATAGGCATAGTAAAAATAGACCGAGCGTGTTCTCAACTTGGCAGTGAATCACAGGTAGAAAAAGAGAGAAAGCAGGCGAATGATTGCTCTCTCTCTCTAAGGAAAGAAGAGTGGGGGTAAGAGCGGAGAGTGGGGAAGACGCGAACAGAGAGAGAAAGAGATCCTCCACCTACTTTCCGTCCTTTTCTAGCTGTGCTTCACGTTTTGCGCTTCACGCTCGGTCTATTCTTACTATGTCTATGCGCGTAACCAATCAAATCTGCCTGCAGAAGCTGATATCCAAATAAAACAATGTGATTGGTTACGCGGTTACGCGTTACGCAGAAAATACATGCCATGTGACTTCAGCCTTACGCAGAAAATACGTGCCATGTGACTTCAGCCTGAATTCACCCTTACACTAATTTTTTTAATCCTTAAAGTAAGGAAGGTTATATTGTATACTCCTCATAGATAGTGACCATACTAGTGACAAACGAACGCCATTTTCGATCCACGATGTCCATACTCTTACTTGAGGTTCTCTAAGCGTGACGATTTTAGCTGACGGTTGCAAATCTTGTTGCGTGCGTTACTTCGTGCCGCAGTCCCGTTCCGAATTCCACTCGCGTTGTTGCCGCCGCCGTCGAGGAAAATTGGAAACGGAAAGGAAACGAAATTGAAACGATATGACCGACGTCGCCAGCCAGCAGGGGATCACGCACATTAAATGGAACAATTATCAAAGCCACCTGTCCGACGTCGTGCGAGATCTCCTCGCGGACAATTGCATGGTCGATGTCACGCTGTGCGCGGCTGGCCAGCGAATCCAGGCGCATCGCATCGTGCTGTGCGCGTGCAGCACTCTGTTCCATGTAAACAATTCGGATTTGAATTCGATTTGATATATCGCGCGATGTATATATGTTATGATTGATCGTTGAAAAATACGATTGTATATTATTATTATTATATATATATATTATATATACATAATGTAACACATGTTGACGTAGAGGCCAACCACCTTGGGGTAGTTGGTGTAATGTCACGCAATTTTTAGGAACTCCTCAGTCAAGTGACAGAAGATTATTCGACGATTATTTTGAGCGATATATCTCCTCGGGATATCCAATCAATTATCCAATTCATGTACCATGGTGAGGTCCGGGTGCCTGTGGAAGATATCAGCAGCTTACTCGAGGCTGCACGATTGCTGAAGATAAGCGGTCTTATTGATGTTAGTGCTGGACTGTATGGTTTGATTTATTGTTACTAAATTACTAGTTTAGTCAGAATTTAATTAGATTCTATTTTTCTTAATTACAATTTTAACATATTAACTTCGTTGGTTTGTAATTATTGCACAATGTCCCCGGCAGATAGATGAAGTCGTGGAGAGTGAAACTACTATAAACAGAAAAGAGTCTGCCGAAGAAACCGCTGCAGGGATAGACGAAAGTGAAGAAGGTACTTCTGGGGCTCTCGACAAGGATCTACAGGAGCAAGCCGGCGCCGAGAGTTGTGTCCTGAATAAGAAGAAGAAACGTCGTCGCGATATTGCAAAGAGGGATTACAACGACGATATGCTGGCATCTGCGATTAACGATTTAAAATTGGGACAGACTTTAATAGAGACTGCCACTAAGTATAATATACCACGCTCAACATTGTACATGCGGGCGAAGGCATTGGGCATACACTTAAATGCATCGAGAAACGGATATCCTGTGGAATGTATGAACGCAGCGATAACTGCCGTGATCGGTCAGCGTTAAATTTATTTTCATTTAAATCGTAAAACTTGAGCTAATAGATTTTTAAAATTAATACATTTTTAAATCATTTAATAATAACAAACAGGTGGCTCAAGCTTGCAGCATGCATCAGAGATGTTCCGAATTCCCAAAACTGTATTGTGGAGACGTATGCAAAAGGAGGGCTACCAGATCTTGCGTCCCGAAATGAAGAGATCGTACGCCCTAGGCACGAGAGAGGCTGCTGTTAAAGCTCTGGAAAGGGGAGAGAATCTGACAAAAGTTGCATTGGAATTTAAGGTAAATTTGTTAAAGTTGCTTTGTCTTTGCTTTTTCCTTCTTTACCTTGTCAGTCACTCTCTTTCTCATTCTCATTTTTTATTTGTACCAACGAAGAAAACAATTGTTAACTGGATTTGACTTGGCAGATACCGAAGACAACGTTGTTCAGGGACAAGGCGCGACTGGTGGACGAAGGTAAATTGCCACTGTCGTTTTGGAAGAAGCGCAAAACCGAGAATGAGGAATTGAAGAAATCGCGATTGGAGGAGGCTGTGGCCGCCTGCAAGGGTGGTAGAATGTCGCAGGCTGCGGCATCGATGACGTATCACATTCCGAAAACTACCATATGGCGGAAACTTCAGCAGGATGGGAAAAAGGTGGAGAGATCGACGAGTGTGAAGAAGCAACAACGGCTGATGGAGCCGATACACAACACGGAAGTTAAACCGCAAGAAAGTTCCAATTTTAACTATTGCGAGGTAACGTATAAATAACGTATAGATTATAAAAATATGTTAATTTAAGCTCTTAATATTGTATATATGTATATTAATAAAATGTACAATACACAGGTCTCATCGGAAATACCTATAACGTACATAAATGAAAATAGCATACCCGAAGATTCCGTGATAATCTTAACAACGGATGAAATAGACGAGTTAAACTTGGAAGAAGGGAGACAGATAATTGTAAATTCGGTACGTAAAATGCAATGTAATTTATAATAAACTTACTTAAATAATCGATTAATTAATTGTTACTTTTACTGCTATAACTGTTTTTATTTCCCTTAGGAATCTGGACAAGAATACGTTCCATGTACAATAAGCATCGAAGATAATTCTAACTATCTGAAAGCTGAGAGTTAATGGTACAAGTACAATGTATTAGAATAATTTAATTATATGTGTATAGTGTACAAATGTGTGTGTATATGTATATAAATAATATATACTCTTTAGAGAATTTTATTATATTAATATGTTTCATTATATTATTTTCTTTTTATTGAATATTTAAGATGGAGAGGTAACATAAGGATATCCTTGCAAACAAACTCGTTTTATTTCAACAATTATTTTTCATATAAATTTTCCTTTTTTCATATTTTGTAAAGTGGGACACTTATGGATCAAACTAGCTTGATTATTTTTTTTATGAGTTATAAAAATAAGAAAAAGAAAGACCGATGAACTTAATCAAAAGGAACATGTGCATAAAAGAAGAAAACATGAAAAATTTCAAGATTTCTTGAATAAAAAAAAAAGAAAAAAAAATTGGCCGAACGCGGACGGAGAACGAATAGGCGCGCGGGGCGTACCGCGCATGTACATGCGCATCCGCTGCGTCTGTGTGCGCATATGCATGACGCATTCCTCGGTCTGTCGCGGTCGTTCGTCACGCAATTGCGCGTATCACATGTAACACGCGGGTGCAGCCACCGTTGCGCTGCGTGAACGGGAAAAAAGGAGCAAGCACGGGAGAAACGCGCGTGTGTCAGGGGGAAGTCGACGTCCGTCCCCGTGAGTCACGCAACTCCGCAACTGCGACGCGCGCGCGATGTGTAACGGTCGTCATTTCCGACTTCTCGCCGTGAACTGAGGTCGCACTCCGAGCCGAGCCGACTAGCCGAGCATTCGCCGTTCGCGGGTGAACACGGACGCTCCGATCGACGCGAAGTAGGAACTTATAGGAGGGACAGTGTACGTTTCACGGGAGGATATGCCGGACAGCGGAGCCGTTTACCAGCCGACCACCGTCGGCTACACGTACGACAGCGGCGGTGATGGCACCGGGGGCGGCGGCGGGTTGAGGCACGGTTTCTGGCGTGTCATGTCCAGGCACAAGCTCAGCTCCAGGAAGTGGCTCGAGTGGGTGCTGCTGTCGGTCGCGCTGTGCTTCTTCGTCGCTGGCCTCACGACGATGCTCGTCAACCTCGTGTCCGCGAGTGAGCAGCCGCAGCCGCACACGACGACCGCGCCTGAGGTAAGGTCGTGATGATCCTCGCGATCATTACGATTACCGAGTAAACGTGCAAATTTGTAGACTGAAATAGACAGAGAGCGACAAGGAATTGCGCATGTAACAAAAAATTGAATTGTTATAAATGTTGATATTGTAGGTAAAGCCAGAGGTGCACAAGACGATGGCTACGGATGTGCAGCAGCACGTGGAGGACACGGGGAAAGGCTCGGTGGCGTTAGGCGCAGGCATGATGCTGGTAGGCGTGCTGCTCGGCTGCGTTTGGGCATGGCTGACTTTCTTCCGTCGCAGCAAGTCACCGAGGAACGGCATGGCGGGTGGCAGCGGTCAGGTAAGCAAAATTCCCAGTCGATACGACGATCTGCGTCTGATTATACTACTACTACCACCACCGGAAGCCATCCGCTCTCTGGTATGCTCTCGTTCCTTTATCTTATGTACGCGTTGCTACGAGGAAAGATGTTGGGCGGTTTGAATCCATCGACTGACTTGCTGGTGGGTTCCACTTCGCAGTACGGGCCAGTACTCACCGAGGTGCCGAGCCAGCTGAAGATGAAGCAAGCCGGCACGCACGACACACCGGCCATGCCGCTTTCCGATCAAGAGGAGGAGACGCATACGCTAATGCAGGACTCGGCGAGCCCGCCATCCGTCTCCATCGGATCTGGCACCATCGCTAACCAGATTCCAGGTTGAGTAGTAAGGACAATCGGTCGCTACCGCGAGCGCAGCGCGCACGGCACACGGACGTTGCTTTGATTTTCCAAATCATTCTGGTCCCGCGCAAACAATTTTTATTACGAGTTAATGGCGATTTTGCGAAAGGTTGCCCGTTCTATTTAGGATTAGACGTTGCCCTCTCCGGCTTGGTCAAGCCGGAGGCGCACTCGCGATGTCGCCGACATCGGTTTTGTGATTTAAAAATTTTATGCCATTTGGAAAAAGCAAGTACTTTTTTTTTAAATATAGTTTGTGCGACTTGTGGCATAGAAATTTTTATTTACAATAGGCACAATTGCGATTTAAAAGCGATCTCATTTATAGTGTATTTATAGGGGCGGCGGTACTTAGCCTTCCGTTTTTGTATTCTGTGCATTCCTACACTCCGTCCATTATCGTTATTAATGTGTTAAGCGAGCATTGGATCCAAATAGAAAAGAAGAAAGAAAAACAAGTTACGCAAATCTCGAAAAACAGTTGCATTACGTGCCCGTGTGAGTTTGATAGTATAATCTTTACATCAGAAGCACTGAATTTAATGGGAAACGTCTTTTAAACATCTTTTATCTTTATATTATTGGGAAACAATACAGTTGTCATATCTATATATAAATGCTTTTAAAACGCCGTGTGTTGATCTCTTTAACGACTCTTAATCCGCTGCGCATTTAAATCACCTTAAATTTGATTCGATATGCGTAGAACATTGATATTTTTGCATGAGACGTGCATTGAAATATTCGATTAAAGTCAGCAGCAGTGACACCAAACACTGTAAGTTAAAGTAAATTTCACATATTGACGTACGTATCAATTAAGCCGATAATTGTCACTGTAATTAATACGCAAGCAATTATGTATATATTAGTAATAATAATGTATATAAAACTTAAGTGAATCAATGAAACGATACCGCGACCGAAAATTGCGATTGGTTTTAAAATATTCATGGCGTTAGGGCGTAAGTTAAGCCATATAGTGCACAATTTCATTTACCTTGGTTTACTTTACGTTTCCATTAATTCATGATATTGTGTAATCGTACTTTTATATCGCACATGTATTCTTGTGACAAAGTATAACGTTTTTCTTTTTTTTAAATAATTGTATTCTCTTTAGCAAGATATCTATTGCACTGAAATATTTCATTTTATACAATCGATTTAGCTGGTTTTGCATGTAAACATAATATAAACGTAGTATTTACTCCATCAGGTATTTAAGAGGATATTATGTAGGATATCGTTTTTCAGACATCACGTACGTATAACAGTCGTTAAGCTAAGTTTTACAAATTTATCGTTCTTACATTGTAACGAGGCGTTTGATTCTGTTATGATAAACATTTTCGAAGAACCATCACGAACAATGGCCTGTAAGTTCGTCTGAATTCAATGCTGTAGATTATAATAAGCACGCGTTTACACATCTTCACTTGTAACATTTGCGTGAGAACTGTATTATGTCTGTGTTACTGACTCCCATATTAATTTATGTTCTGGAGCATGTAAGGCAATAAACAAAAAAATTAATCTACGATTTTTGCTGTCCGATATTTTTTTTATACACAATGTACGAATAACTTCTCTCAATTGTAGCGTAGAATGCGTTTCTAAATTCTTTTAATTAAACTATTTGAATATTTATTCGACATTCACGCTTTGTGGACAAGTAGTTCTCTCATTCTCGGAACGTCAAAAATATTGACCTAATTTTTCAAAATACCCGCCATTAATTTCTAGTAATTTATGACTCGAATGCGACGCGCGCCACTTACGAACACACGCTTCGCTTTTTATAAGCGCTGATCTTTTATTTATTACTTTTTTCCGTCGTCACTCTTATCATTAGTTCCGATAGAATGAGTTTTTCATAAATAGTTGTGCGTCAATGTCAGGTTTCCCTTTATCGCTTGATAAAAGACAGATAGCACGATATTAAACGCATAAGAGTTACATCTAATCTAATCGTATTAATTAATCTAAAACGCGTATCGAGCGAAAGCACAGAGTGAAGTTGGCTCGGTTTTAAAGTTAAATCGTAAATACGTGTTCTCGATCGCGCGAGGTTAACGGGTCAACGCCTCTCGGCCAGTTTGACATTTCTATCAGCTGTCTCGCGTTCGACATGGCTGCCCGTGAGACGCGCCTACCTCCGAGGCACCGGAGAACGCCTACGTCGGAACGAATGTGAGGCCGGCGGACGTGAACGGTGTGGATACAGTCGTGAGCCACGAGAACACCGTCTACGGTCTCAGGATGGCCGGCAACGGCGAGGTTCTGGAGGGATTCATATGTCCCATATGCATGACTGACTTCAAGGCGCCGAGCCACTTGACGAAACACTTCGAGGAGGTTCACAATGATGACCCGGAGATTTTACGGTCGCTCAAAGGTACGTTTCCTCTCGCAGTCATTGCGACGGAACCTCTGGACTCCCAATCGCAGCATTCGTTGTACGAGACGGTGAAGCGTAAAATGCAAAATGAAAAACATAAAAGGTGCATTTTATTCTAGATTTGTTCGGCAAGGCGAAGAAGAAGATCTTGAAGCAGGATGACATCCCGGAGGTGTTTCCGAGCGCGATGCAGGCGCAGGATAAGAGGAGGAGTCCTGAGATTAGTTGGGGACCACAAGAGATAGGTATCGATGTGTCCCGTGTTGTTTCCTAGCACCAAGTATGAGCAAACGAGGCTGACTTAAAATGTTTTTATTATTAAGTCACTTTCATTGTGTCTTTAAATGATTTTTAATTCTTTAAGTAACTTGAAATGTTCAGAGAATATGTGCGACGGTAATGCACATGAAACTGATTCATGGAAATACGACGGGTAATTTTCAAAAATTGTTCCAGGTGCAATCACGTCTCATACAAAGTATTTTAAGGAAGTACGGAACGCGCGGCTGGAGAGGTACGCGTACGAAACGAACAAGCTTCTTATAAGACTAGATAAATTATTAAACAATTTGCCGTCCGATCCTGTTGATAGAAAAGGTAAGAAGAAGGCATAAATTATTTACTTACCGATCGCTCCTAAGATATTCAGTTATTTCATCTCACGTGTGATGGAAATGATCCAAATGACAGCACACGAGCGCACGATCGTGCCGTGGATCGACGAGAAAGACGTGAAGTTATGTCCCAACTGTGCTAAGAGCTTTCATCTGGCGAGGAGAAAACATCACTGTAGGCTGTGCGGGGCGGTGATGTGCCATAATTGTACAGTATTTCTGTCCCTTGTTGAAGCACGTACGTGTACAATCTGCTTAATTTCAATAATACATCCGACGAAATAAATCGTAGATAAGTCGAACGAAAATATTTTTCCTCTTTTACAGGAAAGATGACCAGTCCAGTCTCCGTGCAAGATGACTCTGCTCTGTCGCCCACGACGGAACGTGCGTTCCCCGAGAAAACATTACGCGCGAGAGTCAGCCTGCCGAAATTAGTGCGCTCGCCTTCGAGCGGCAGTTTAAACAGCATCTTGTCGGTGGTAAACGATCCGGCTAACGGCGAGCAACACTTTAGGGTTTGCACCCACTGCATAAACCTGCTCGACGCGAGGGAGATGCAGAAAGCGAAGCAGTTCGACAAACCGATCGTCTGCGAGTTTTATGAGAAAATGCGAAGCTACATGAGCGAGGCGTCGCAACATGCAGCGATGTACACCAAAATGTGGGAGTCACTGAAGTACGTCAATTTTTCGCTACGCTCGAGAACCTATAATGCGATATAAAAAGATTACATCAAGTATGCTTGTAAAACTATTTTAGGGAAGGAGAGACTACGTACGGCCTGGAGGACGCTCAATCGGTGCGAGTGAAGCTGGCGAAGCTGGGCGAGAACATAGACGCGACCAGCAAGAGAATTCTGATTCTCGGTGGCAAGAAAGACACGCAGGAGGAGCCGCAGGAGGCGCAGGGACAAGAACTCAGGCTGTATCAGATGGTCCGGACGTCGGCGATGATATTTTTGAAGGAAGAGCTGTTGACTCTGCAACCCTTGCCCTCGGCAGAGGAGTACGTGGCTCTGCAAGAGGAACACCAGAGGAGGATAGAGGCCCGGATAGCGTACGAGCGGCAGGTAGAGGAGCAGCGCGAGAAGCCGAAGGAGCAACGCAAGAGGGACACGTGGAGCTCGGAGAGTAATCCGCCCGTGAAGACTAATCAGGTAATGTCCAATAAATCGCGGCAAAGTCGAGATTAAAATTGAAATAAAAATTAAAGATAAAGATAAAAATTAAAATTTGAGATCACACAAATTTTTAGGCACAGCCGGTGGTGACGCAGTCTCAAGGCTGGGGCCCGTCCAACGTCGCACCCATCATGTCTTCCACCGTGGACCCGATAATCGAACAAATGAGTAATCTCCGCGCGTACATCAAGCAGGCCCGCGCCGACTGCAAGTACGACGAGGTTGCGATGCTGGAGAGCAACCTCCGTGAGCTACAAAGTGCCTACTTTGCAATGAAACAGAGCAACAGTAGCGATGGATAAAAGCATATGACTAGCAGGTTCTTCCTCATACGCTGCGAAAGGTCGGACTCATTTCTAGTGCAAAACTATTGTATTTCCTATTAAATATTTAATATAATATCTTCTTGTACCCCTGAATCTTGATACACGCACATGTAGCACGTTACACGTTATAAAAACTCGAAAACAATGAAATGTACAAAAAGATAGTTTAAAAGAAACTTTAGTGAATGTAAAGTTACAGCATTTTACATAAAAGTTTTGTATTCGCCTATTCTCTACTTTTACGTTTCTCCCCAATATTTTTGTTAATTAAAACTGAACGATATAATTTTTTAATATAAGAATATTTTGCAGGAGAGCTTTACGAAAAGAACAATATAGAGTTACACCATTAATCACATTTTTTAGTAATTTATTGTTACGAGAAATACATCTTATTTCAGTGGAATAAATCGTGACGAGTGCGTGGCACCAATACCGGGTCTACCGTGCTTGACAGGTTTGTAGGTAACTGAGAATTCTCCAAGGTAGTGGCCAATCATTTCTGGCTTGATTTCAACCTGGTTGAAAGTCTTGCCATTGTAGACTCCCACGATCGAACCGACCATTTCAGGGACAATGATCATATTGCGCAAGTGAGTTTTGACAATCTCGGGCTTTTCGTTTGGTGGTGTTTCCTTCTTTGCTTTGCGCAGCTTCTTCACTAATGCCATGGATTTCCTTTTCAGGCCGTGAGAGAAACGCCTACGTGCTCTCGCGTGCATCAAATCCATCAGCTGCTCGCTGTAAAAATTTTTTTATTGAATAGTTTTTTTCTTGGATCTCAAAAGTCAAACAGTTTTTTGGAAAAATTTATACAGTAAACATAAAAGTAATCTAGGAAACGCAGAAAATAAATATATGGTTTTTTCAATTATTACGAACTACTATTAACGAAAAAGATCTCTGGATACAGCCACATTGTATCAAATCAAGTAATTGTACATAGATTACACGATATAGGTTATGTTTCGAGAATAAACGATTTTCAAAGTACTTACTTCGGCATATCCAGCAGTTGATCGAGATCGACCCCCCGGAAGGTAAACTTCCTGAAGGTCCTCTTCTTCTTCTGAGTCTCATCTGCCTGTAAAATGCATAAGAACATGGACATTACTCACGAGATATATAACCAACCACGTACACATCACAATATATTAATATCGTTTCATCGACATGCTCTGATAACGAAATAAGATATGTATTTGCACAATGACGCTTTGAGTGACAGATGCACGAGATTTCGTCGGATATTTAATATAAAATTTCGGAAACTCACTTCAGCCATATTCGCGCTTCCTGAAACCTACGATAAAAGGAAATGTCTCGTGCACTTGATGGGAAACAGTGAAAAGACAAGTCATAGAATAAATAAGAGGTAGAAGTGCTTTCAGTATTATTTTTCAATCGAAGACAGTGGATGCTCGTAGTGAGAGTTTTGGGAACTAAACTGTCATTATTTGCAGATATATCCCAATGATGTCTCTTATTTATAGTTCCTGAAATCTCCGCTACGAGCCTCTACTGTTTCCCCGAAAATGACGCATAGTATAACTCAATGTCGGGTTAGACGCAATTTTATTTTTAAGTAATGTAACTCAATAACGTAAAAACGTAAAAAGCAATCAGGCAGAAGACGAGTTGACCAATGAAGCATGAAGACGAAGTCAACGAAGATATGACAAGTGTAAACAACTCGCAGTTAAAAGACGAGTAAAGCAGATGCAAACTCTGCGAATTTAACAATACATTAGCATGCAAGGCGGCACGCGATGTATACAGTATTACTGCGTCATTCTGCAGCTTCACGCACACTGTGATTCAATGATTTAAATCTCTAAACGCGCAAAAGGCGAAACTGTTTAAAGTTAACCTCTACGTCGTGCTCCGATCGCGGCTTCCGCAACTGGAGTTTTGATTTTCGAGCAGGGGCGACGTTGAATTACTGCTATGAGCGAGGACGCGGATCGATTGAGCAAATACTTGAAGCATTCGCTGAAGACGGTGCCGAAATCGAACGTAAGAGACTTTCTTTCGTACATTTCGGAATAAAAGCTACATAAAGTCAAGAACGCTGCACGCATGAGTGTTTCCAGGTGCTGGAATGTCGCGTGTGCGAGGAGGTGTTCACGGTGGACGGCGTGAAGGTGCCGCGTCTGCTGCACTGCGGCCACACAGTCTGTCACTCCTGCTTGCTGCGGCTGAGGACCTGCGTGCCGGACCAGCAGTTCCTGCTCTGTCCGTTCGACCGGCAGCCGACCGCCGTGTGCGAGAACAGTGTTTACAGCTTGAAGAAGAACTTCGCGCTCATCGAGCTGCTTGAACGGCTCGAGCAGTCCAACAGCGAGAAGACCCTGGTGCTGGAGCGCGAACGGCTGCAGTCAAACCAAACGTGCGACGAGGACGAGACGCACACTGCCGTTCTGTACTGCACCGTGTGCGCTACGCATCTGTGCGAGGCGTGCGACACCGCCACGCACTCGTCTAAGACGTTGGGCAAGCACAGGCGCGTGCCACTGTCGGAGAAGCCGCGCGAGAAGCCGCGCTGCCCGATTCACACGGCGCACGTCGCCGAGTTTACGTGTACCCAGGAGGGCTGTCACAACTCCTTGATGTGCTACCTGTGTAAAGAGTACGGCAAGCACAGCACGCACAAGGTAACGTCGCCTAGGACCCGCCCACAGGACGGTTCGCATGTAGTCGGTGTACGTTCCCTGCCAATGTCCTGCTTAATGCTTTCAATTGTAGCCGGCATTGGTGGAGGAAGAGGCCGAAAACATCAGGAAGTCCATTATTGCGGCGTTGCAGAAGATGACGCAGTTTATGGAAAGCATGAGGGATACCGCGCACAGAATAGGTACTCCCTTCGAATAAAATTGCACTGAATTGGCATATTTTTTAAATTATCTCTCTCTTCCATATAAATGCTTCACCTTTTTTTAAAAAAAATTTGTTTAATCTATTACGTGTTGCAGAAATAGTAATCGAGGAATTAGAGGGCTGGGCAATCGAGGACGCAAGGAGGAGGGTGCGGTACCACTTCGAGGAGCTGCGCGCCGTTTTGGCCGAACAGGAAAAGACGGCGATGGCGTACGTCGAGACGGAGACGCGCGGTAGACTGTGCGCGTTGAGACAGCAACAAAAGGATCTCACGACCACGCGGTCGCAAGTGGCCGGCGTGTGCATCCAGTGCGAGAGCATACTTGACTCCGAGGACTGGAAGTTACTGAGCAGTTCGGAAAAAGTCAAGGAAGTGCTGGCGACGTTGGAGCAACAGCAGCAACATTATGCGCAATTGGGGCCGGACTTTCTCAGTCCAGAGTCCTCTATTCCCATTATATTCAGCAGAGTAAGCACTCGTAATAAATTATATAGGATGTTCGAAAGCATAGCAAGTCACAAATGTCTCGCCTTTTATCTCCTTTCTAAGATTTCTAATTAATAAATTTTATTTTACCCTTTTTTCATTATTTTTTCATTGATAAATTTTATTTTACCTTTTTTAATTATTCTTTCATTAATAAATTTTATTTTACCTTTTTTCATGTTATTTCATTACAGGATAACAGGATACACATTGGAACAAAGATCGATATGCGCGTAGTGATTCTGGGACTGGACGGAGCCGGAAAGACGAGTATCCTGTCCGCTATGCGCGGCGTTACGCTATCGAGCCCGCCGATTCCCACTATCGGATTTAACGTCGAAAGCCTCGAGTATCAGAATCTCGTTTTCACCCTCTGGGACGTCAGCGGACAGCAGAAGTTTCGGCCACTGTGGAAGCACTACTATCATAACACGCAGGCCGTTATTTTCGTGGTCGACGCCAGCGATAGATCTCGCTTCGAGGAGGCGCAGAATGAATTGTCGAAGATACTTTACGAACGGGAGCTCAAGGACGCTCTATTTTTAATCTATGCCAACAAGCAGGTGAATATAACGTTCCCTGCAGTTTTTACATTCTGGACACTTAGTTTCCGTGTACATATTTATGTTCCTTAAAATTATTATTTGGTTAGAATATAATTATAAGATTCCGCTATATAAAATTATATTATTTAAACTATGTACATGTCAATATATTTGCAGGATATTGCAGGCTGTGCGAGTGTCGAGGAGCTAACCGACGTACTCGGTTTACATAAACTCTGTTGTGCAAGAGCTTGGCACATTCAGGGCTCATCGTTAATTACCAATGCCAGTGGCACGTTACAGGGGCTTGACTGGCTCACGCAACAGCTCGGTAGTCACTGGACGGAGTGTGTATAGAGTATTCTTTTTTTTATGTCATTTTTAAATTATTGATGATTAAGTAGTCGGCAAGAAACATTTCGCGTTAGTTGCGTGGCCCCCACGCAAGGACGAGACAGACGAGACTGATGTTAGATTGAAGTCGCGCAAGGTATCCGTTATTTCTTATTTATAATTTAAATATTTATATGTTATTATATTATAATATTTTATGTTATTCGCTCTGTGAGCGATGGATGCGTGAGATAATTTAATAATTATTGCTTCTCTCACTTTTCGTGTACATATATATATATATATATAGATGTTACATTTTTATTATTAATTTGTTATGCACGAGATAGATATCCGAGTTCTCTCGAGTTACGTTACGCCAAGAAAGAAAATACAAATTCTCGGGTCACCAGACGGTCGTTTGGAAGAAAAATGATGTTTGTTTATTTTCTGAATATAAAAATGGAGCTACAAGGTAAACTATACTCTCTCGTTATAGTTACAATAAAGTAGAGGGTGTATATGCATGGTATGTACATACATATATGATGGAAGTTGGAAGCGATTTTGCACAATTTCGATTCGTTACATACCACTACTACTACTACTACAAATGACAAAAGTGGATCGGCAACAGGATTAGAGGTGTCTGCGTTTGATCGCGTGAGCGCGCGCTTGAAGACTCACGAAAATAAACGCCGGGGCACATCTAGAAAAGTCTTATTTATTTTATTACACGGTTATTGAGTTTTTGCTTTTGATACATAATCATACCGATTGTTAGCATTCAGTCACGTTTTCACACATCCATCATTCTTACGTTTTTTTTCCCTCTTACATTGGAGCGAATTTTTTGTTCTCTTTTTTTTGCCTTAATTACGCGTACACGGGAATTGAAATAATATAATATATATATATATATTTATATAATATAGTATTGCGTTATATTTAAATTACATCTCAATTATCATTTAATGTATATAAAAACACTTGACAAACAAAAACGGAACAACTTAGAGTCTTTTGTGGAGCTGCGCCGATGGTGGACACGGGCTAGACGACTCTCTCTCTTCTCTTGTTTCTCTCTCTCTCTCTAGTTTTTCTTTCTTGTTCTATTTTCTATTATCTTCGTCCGTATTCCAGCATGCGTACCTTGGGTATCTCGCGGAAGTATTTCGGTCACTTTGATCGAAAGCACGTTAATGTCTCAGCGGCGATTCACACTCGAATTATAGAAGTTATTTCGGACTAAGAACGCTGTTAGGCGCTGCGATACGAAGGCCGAAACCACTGCCGAAACGTTAAGAAAACCGGGCGAAATCCTCTTCACTCGGAGCCTAAAAACGGAATCTGATGCGACGACGCGTCCACGCGGTCCATACCGCGACGGACGGGGTAATCGGCGAGGGTATTTCTTTGAACCTGTTCTGTTATTGCGTGTCTTTGGATTATAATTTTGTGCCTGTGGGAGAATTGGTGCGTGTCGCGGCCACGTAGCTCCTGGAATACAGTCTGTGTGTGTTGTCTCCACGCGCGACACACGCCCTATTTACAATTCGTCGTGCTCCTGCGAAAGCAAAGAAAACGAAATTACAGGTATTATTATTGACCGTGTCGCAATCGAGAGACTCCGCGGCGACATCGAGATATTCAGAAACGAGGAATTCCGTGTTCTCTTCGTTCAGCAAATGTCAGAACAAGATACGTGAACATCATGTACTCTTCACGAGATATCATTAGAGTACATAAAACTTTAAATGGCATCGGCACTTACTTCAGTATCTGGCGGAGTGTTCTCCTCCTCGTCCAGATCCTCATCGTCCTCGTCATCTTTACTGTCTTCGCTTTCCTTGGCCTCCTTGTCTCTCTGCTTTCTCTCATCCTCGTCTTGTTCCTCCTTCATCTTCTTCTCGCCCTCCTACAATTTTTAGAAACGAATAAAATATCTTTCAATTGTATTATATTAAAGAGAAGAGTCTGCAGCTGTTCATCACTCGCACGTACAATGGTGGGTTTCCAGATGTCTTCTCCCACTTTGCGTGCGACCTCCGGATCATCGGTGATCAGGACATTGTCGAAGATGGTGCCGGACTTAACCTGCCACAGGTCGAAACCGATGGCGCAGATCTCGTCGCGCTTGTACAGCTCGGGATCGGGCGTGTACTCGGGATTATCGATCTCTGGATGGATCCATGGTCCCTTGTAGTTTGGATTGTCGATTTGCTTCGGTTTCCACTCACCCTAAAAAAGTTGTTAGTTGTAAGAGCGGCAACGGACATAGGAAAGTAAATCAGGGGTATAAACTTGAGTAATCGTCGATTTTGTACGAACCTTGTAGTCAGGATTGTCGATCATGGGCGCCTCCCACTCGCCGTCCATCTCGTCATCCCAGTCCTCTGGCTTGACAGCCTCAGGATCGGGAATGTGCTCGGGCTTGTCCCAGTCCTCGGGCTCCTTGTCATCGGGATCGTCGATCGTGGGTTTGTCATCCCAGTCAGAGGGCTTGCTCTGATTGGGATCCTTGATCTTCTTCGGCGGCAGGAAGCTCCAGTCCGCTTCCAATTCGCCGGATTCCACTTCCTCATTGTCGATCAGCACCTGAAAGATCAATTTCGAATTTTGAGAAATCAAATAGACAACACTCGCATAGCCAAATAACGATAACGTCGTGTTGATCTTTGCCGTAAACGTATAGCGAGACGTATTGCTCACTGCACAGAATTGAACGAACAAGATAATCTTTGCTCTTCGAGGTCCTTTAGCACTTGTCCTCCACGGCAATCAGTGAAGACATGAGACTCTAGGCTCGACTCTAGGCGGTAATACGAGACGCTCATGTTACGATCTTACGTTCCTCTGTCTAGCGGACACGTACCTTATACGTGTTGTCCGGCTTGACGATCAGGGTGTACAGATGCGTGTAGATATCGTCTTTGCAACGAATTTCCTTGTTGATCAGGAGGTTTTTGCCCTTGTAGCTGAAGATGACGTGAACCTTCTTGGTGCCCGGTCCACAGATGTCGGGTCCTGTAAGTGTGTATTACGTGATTAAATATTTAATATCGAATAAAATGAATTTTATAATAATAATAATGTACTAGTAATAATATGTATCTTCTTCGGTGCCTGCCTATGTATAATGACCATACGCAGGGCATATCAAAGAATTTATTCTCCGAGGACCTCTAGCACTCGCCATACACAGGTGTGACCAGTGACTCTAGGCTCGGATTGTTAATTGATTTTATCAAGAATGTTACATAATTCTGATAAGGAATCTTACCGAACATAATCTGGTACGGGCTCTCGCCATGCATGTTCTTCTGGTCGAGCGAGCAATCGAACACCTTGACATATCCACCACCGCAATCAATGTTCTGCTCATGCTTGACAGAAAATTGGACTACGAGTGTCTTATCCTTATTGCTAAATGGAGTGAACTTCCTGCTGATAGCGTAAAACTTCGCGTCCTGCAACGTCTGGATACCTGAGGAAGATTTAAAATACAGCCCGATTATGTAAGTGAATTTTATATTGAGCGAGCAACTGTTTTACCACACACTTTGGTATTTCTTTCAAGCACCTACCTTTGTCATTCTCGGGATCGTTCCAGAACTTTCCGTGGGATAAAGCGAACTTCCCGAATTCCTTTCCCGAGTGCTCGGAGTAGATCCAGTTGTCTGCCCATGAATCTGAAATGCCGAGTTCCTCCATAATCCATATCCATATGCATGAGACAAATTATGTGAAGTGTCTATATGTAATAGCTGTTCTCCTATATTCTCTATATATCTTATTAAGGTACGTAACATTATTTATTAATAAACTGTTATCAATTATCTGCGAATTAAGAATTTTGATTTTAAAGAATTTAAAAAATTAAATTTGCATTTCAATTTTATTTGTAAATTATATCAAATTATTTTTCTGATTCGTATGAGAAATAATAAAAGTAAAGCAACGATGTTGAAATAACTTCAAGTAAAGCAATAAAGTTTCTCCGAGCAGAAGGATGAGTGAGAGAGAGAGAGAGAGAGAGCAAGGACCGGTTAAAAATTTGCGGAGGACGGTATAACTGTATCGACTGTAAAGAGACGAAGAAACGTGGCTCTCTCATCGACATAATTCCGGTGAGTTTAAAAGTCCACGCAAAGAAAGACAAAGAAAAATGAAAGCGATCGTCGCGCTTCCATTGCTACGAATAAATACGAAAAACGAAGGGAAAATACTACAAGATGTTACAAAAATAAAGCGTGCGAAGAAAAATATCAGCGATAAAGGTTTCGCTCGTTCATTGCAGCAACTCGAAATTCGAGTTCGTCGAGATAACGTTCGCGCCGATAAGAAGGTTGCGCTCCGCGCTTTTCCGAGTCCGGCAAGCTTGTTGCGCACTCGGAACGAGTGCCTCCGGAGTGCCGTCATTGCGGAGCTCGAACGAGAAAAGAAAACGCAGGAAGGAGTATACAGGAAGTACGTGTTAATGGACATACGACTTGGAGATCACATCGATCCTCGCGCCGAGCCGGGGGGATCGTCGCCCACCACGTCGTGGTTTATCGCTAGCCGCTAGACGGAACGGAGTCGGCAGATCGACCGATCGATTCGTCCGCCGCGGCTTCACGTCGACAGAACAGCGATGAACCGAGATGCAGCACGGAGACCGAGGCTGGATGAGACGATCGACAGCGTACACGGAAGACAATTTCCGACTGCGTGTCAGTCTCGATGCTTCTCTTTCCTCTCTCTCTCTCTCTCCCCCCCTTCCCCTCTTGTAACGGTCGCGGCACATATGGCCGATGCCGCTCGAGAGCGACGACGCGACATGTCACGATATTACGTGCCATAAATCATTTCCCGCGGCATACAATAATCATGCCGAAGCAGTGTAGAAGCGGACGAGCGGCGGACGTCGTCGGCCGATAAAATGGAGCTGGAGTTGCAGGCCATGCGGTTACCAAGGAAAGCCCGTGTCCTTCGTCCCTCCTGCGGCTCCTCGCGATCGACAATAAGCGAGCAGCGCTCACTCTCTCTCTTTCTCTCCTGTCGATCGTCGCGAATCGCGTGAATCGGCAGGGGCAGACGAACGCGAGGCACAAGACGAGCGAAGGCAAGGGTGTGGTTCGGCAGAAGAAATTGCGGACATTCGGATTTGCGACGGTGTTCGTGGCAAAGGGGGAAGCCACTACCGCTACTACCGCCGCCGCTGCGAGTCATCGCGACCGGGCCGGGGCCGGGTGACGATGCCCGCGTGGATAGACGCCCCCGATGCCGTTTACTCACCCTCGCTGAACGTCTCGTCGAGATAGTTCTCCGCCGTGGCCGCAGCGAGCACCAGGAACACGACAAATGCGCAGAGGGACCGCATTCTCGGACGCCGATATGACGCGAGTCCGACGAAACGACGAAGAGGCACTTGCCACCACGACGAACTGGCCGATAATGCTTGAGCGGCGGACGTGGTTGGTGAGTTTAGCGGCCGTCGGGGTAGACAGATGGAGGGCAGCGATTGGCTGACGCGCCTCAGCCAATCGCCGCCGACCACGCTTAACCAACGAGGCGCCGCGCCGTGGCCACACCGATAGCCATGTTGCCCGGCGCGATGTCGCACATAACCTCGTAGATTATTATCGCGGCCTTCTTATCTGTCGTTGATATTGCAGGGCAGTAGAGAGCGCGGAGACGGCCGAGCGCAGGCGAGACCGCCCGACGCGGTGGAAACCGTCGATTGGCTGTCGCAATATGCGCGAGTTTTGAAACGCCTTGAGCATTCTTTCCTCGTGATTGATTAAAAATTCATAATTGCAAATTACAAATTTAAAATTTCATGGCTGACGTCGTTTGCGCCTGCATGAGATAAAGCTCGTAAAAGAATAATTTACAGAATCGGAGAGGTCTATATAGAAGGTCGGTAAGTACTTTAAGCTCCTCATAAAAACATAACAGAGATCGTTATCAAGATTTCACTCGTGTGTATGTACAGTCATCCGGAAGTGATTTCGTGATGATAAACTGTCTGTAAATTCTTCTTACATTTCACCCATAATGGCCCTTAATGGCACTTGACGATATCTAAACGCTGATGTCGCCGATATGATATCATCGGCGATATGTAGACGAGCCGTCTCCCCGGCAACGAGAAAGGAAAACTTGTCGCTTGACGAGAACGGCCGGGGAACGATACCGTGACTCACGTCAAAACATAACCACTCGTGTTATTTATTTAACAAATTCAAATTTACAAGTAATCGCATCTCTCGAGTGAGAGATGTTTTAACTAATTTATGACGTTGCGTGTATGACGACTGAACGCTCGAAATTGTGATAAGTAGGAAAATTAAGATGCTATCTTCGAAGGCGAACGCGGCGTTAACGCGTCTGAAGGAGATCGAGGAGAAATACAAGATGAAACGTAAGCAGCAAAACTGGAATCGTGAGGAAGTAAGTATTGCCGGCAGTATAATTATATATGTAATAATAATTATATATTTTTATATATAATAATTATATAATAAATATGTTAATGTATATAATTATAAGCAATTGACAGCTAAATCCTAGAGTATCTTTTATTAGATTAAAAATTAGATTATATGTTTAATCTAATTTTAGTAGCAATGTAACATCGATGTAATAATTTGTTATTTAGGACAGCTCGATAAGCAGCGTCTCGATAGACCTATCGGAAAACCTCTCAGGAAAATTGAAGGAATCTCCAAGGAACGTGTCGAGGCCGAAGCTCAACATAAAAATGCCGGATATGCGATTTAACAACCAGAGAGCAAAGTCAACAACAAACAAGATGACTTCAAGATCGCTTGAAGGCGTCGACAAAGTCGATCTTGGTGTCATGGTGCCGTTGAAAGACAAATCTCAGGTGGATAGAAAGCAGGAAAATTTAAGCTCGGATACAACAACCATTCAAGAAAACAGTTCGATCGATAGCGTGTCTGTTGGCTCCGTAAACTCGTCTTCGAGATCGGTTTTGCGCTCGAAAACGTCGCGGCAGGATGCGGCCAGTAATAAGATTCCCGGACGAGCAGGCAGAACGAAGGCGGCTACGAAAGTCGAGGAAGAAAGAACGTCTGACAAATCGTCCGAAATTTCCGGGGAAGGGAAGACGTCACTCGACAATTCGTCGACTACAAAACGATCGCGGGTGTCTAAGAAATCGAACGACCTTTCGAGCTCACGCTCTGACCTGAAATCGAAGGAGCAGCCATTCAACGTGGAAGCAAAAAGGCCGGAAACCGCGAATTTCAGCCAGAAATCGTGGCATTCAAGCCGCGCGGAATCCCCGAGCGATAACAGCATTATTGAGGAGTCGGTTGACACGGTGGTGGACGACAGTGAGATTATCTCGGAACTTTCGCGTATTGACGAAAGCGTCGCGGTCAAGGTTGAGGATTCCACGAACGCTTCACAAACTTCAGGGCGCCCGGAAGCCAACGACATTTCTGTAACGACCGTAGAGTCGAGTTCTAAACACCCGGTAATCGAAGACGGCTATGCAAACGACACCTTCGAAGACGCTTCGAGTTCTTCGACCGTGCGATCGGAATTGAAGTTCCAGAATGATGAAGTTACCGACGAGAAAAATTCCGATTCGAAGGGTGAGAAAGTTATGGATTCGGTGGCATCAAAGCCGAGCGTAACCCAAGTGGATCTGGAATCGGCGAGCTACGTCGGCGACCTTGGAAAAATTGGTGGCGCTAATTATCCAGATAAGGCAACCATACATTTGATAAAATCGTCAAATTCTATTGACTCACGTTTAGAGGAGGAGGGGGAACATTATCAGCAAACGGAGTTTAAAAGGAACACACCGAATGGTAAATTACATAAAATGTTACAAACCAATAGTTGAAATAGATGAGTTCGAAATATATTTTTCAGCATATTTTTTGAGAGCTAATTTGAGTGAGAAAAATAAATAAATAAATCCGAGAAAAATAATTAAAAATCGATTGAAGGAAATATAAAATATACCAAATTCTCTCATAATAATGATTTATTTAAATTTTCCAGCCAGCCACAAGAACGTGTCGAGCTCCAAATTATCGATTAGTGAGAGGACGGAAACGAATACGAAGGTGATGTCCCAAAGGAGCTCCTCGAAGTCGATGACGTCTGTTTCGGAAATTGATCAGCAAGAGAGTAGTCGAGAATCACGCAGGAAAACGGATGAGACGGGAGAACGCACGACGATGGACTCACCGAAGGAATTCGAAAAAGGAAACGAACATGTCCTCGACGAGAGGACCTCGGAGGAGCGAGTGTCCCAGGTTGCTGAGGATGCGTTGAGAAAATTGCACGGAGATGTGACTGAGGCGTTGACCAAGCGGCAGGCAAGCTTGAAAACCGCGGGAAAAGCGTCAGGGGACTCTCCAGGGAGGAAAACTGAGCTCCGGGATGACGCGTTGACGACGAGGAAAATAACGAAGGTAGAAGGCGAAAGACGTCGCTCTTCCGCGAAAAATCAAGAGGTCGGTATTAATACTGTGTATTTCTTTATCGATTCTAGATTGCATAAGGTAATCTCGCAGATCCGAGATCCTTGAGACCTTGAAGCACTCGCTTTTTTCATGATATTCTCCACATCTTTGCTCAAATTTTTCTTTCCTAGATAATTCTTAGAATAGATGCTGGATCTTTAATTGTTAATTATTTCAATTTAGCATTCAATGTATTTTCACAATTCAAGAGAATTATTATGCAACGATTATATAATATATTTTAATAATATTATATAATATATTTTATATATTTTACTGAGAAATGTTGCTACTTCACTCCTCATCTCAGGTCGAACGTAACAGCGGCCGTGAACCTAGCAACACCAAGAAGAGGCAGACGAGGGCTAAAGTTACGAATTCGAAATTAGTTAAGACTCGCGGCAGTACAGGAAGTCGTAAGGAAGACAGGGCCTCGAACTTTGATAGGAAACAAATGCGCGTACTACGGAAGCGGATTGTGGAGCTGAGGCTGCGGCAAGAACGGCAAGACCTCCAAAAATACCTACGTGAACTGAAGGACCTGAGGCTGGAATCGTCTTCTACTCGGAGCTATTTCAGTCCTTTGGAATTTCCGAAGATTGCAGAATTCACACTCGGTAATGTTGAAGCGAAAATTCGGAATATCGCTCCAACGAAATAATCTTGTTCAATTTTATTTTATCGACAAATGGATCGAATGCCGATTATTCTTCACTTATTTCTCTTTTCCTTTTTAATTAAAAAAAGGCTCGTTTATTCCGTTTCGTGCATCGTTCCCTTTCTTCCGTGATTTATGTCATTTTGTGTGAATATATCCAAAGTTGTGAGCCGCGGCGAACGCATTGACGATTGCGGCTCTAGCATTGAATAGAAGGAATCCGCATTGTGGCCGAACAATGAAAACGTAGACCGATAGTGCAACGGAGCGGCATAGAGCCGTATGACGAGCGCATTAGATTCACTTCGCATTTAAACAGATAGCGTTACATGCACGAACGTGCTCGAATACATTCAAAAAAATTAAATCCGTTCTCGATTTATTTGCGTTTTACGAACGCGATATTTTTCTTCTTCAGACGCGACAGACTCGGAATCGAAGCTGGGCGATCATGCCGTGTTTCGAGAGAGACTTTCGGCGATCAGGCGGTGGTTGAAGGATCAATATATCTTGTATCGTGACTACTGCACTATGGCGCAAGCGATCAATGCCCACTATGTTCCCACGACGTTGGAGGATGCCAAAAAGGTTGGTGCCTTTCCATTTTGATGGCTCCGGTGGCATCGATCGCGTAACGCAAGGCAATTCTCTAATTATGCAGGATAACATTAAATAACTAGTAAATATCGAAATATTTTTTATTAAACGAATACAAATACAAAAAAACGTTACGATCTTTTACGGAATTCAATCGTTATGTCCTTTTTCTGATAAACGTAGCGGTGAATTGCATGCATGAAAGATACACGTGCATAATGGACACGCTTTCTCAATGAGTTTTATTTAAAAACCTTGTTATGTCACGCACATAGATATCGCAGAATTTTATAAAAATCTCCATTACCGCACTCGTGACGCGCACCGTATCCGTCCACGTCACAAATATCGATATTAACGTGCACCGCAGCCTACACATCAACGTGATGCAGATATTGCATACTCCCTAAGATAATGCAAGGTCTAAAATAGCAAATCCGATGACGTGTAGGAGGAAGCTGCGTCAACGATATTCGCTTTTTATCTTTGCGTAATACGGTTAAAAGCGGAATGGCCGGAGAAATTCTTTTGCGAGTCCAGGAAGAGCGCCTAAGTGCGTGATAGGCGGGTAAAGCTGCGTTACCAGGTAGAGAGATTATGAGGGACAATGGAGACGCAATAAGGAACCGAATAAGGAAATGAATAGTTAACTGCGCACTCAAGCAGATTTCTGCCGCTCGCAGAAGCCCGCAAAAGCATTTCTCAAACTCAATTAATTAATTTGTTTGCTTGCAGACGATACGCGGGCCTCGAAAAACGACCGTCAAGACCGGATGACATTGGCCCGCTCACATGGAACGCGTAAATACCTCGTACCTGATTCCTCGTTGAAATTATCCACGATTTAAGGCCGAAGATTTCGAAAACGTGAGTAATTTAAATATTAAAATAAATGTAAATTTCATTTCATGTCTAGGAAAAAAATATTACGATTCCGAGATATTAACTTTACGCACTTTATTATTTCGTTGTAATTATTTCGTGATTTGACTCGAGGACGAAACTTCGAGGACCTAATAATGTTTATGGGGAAGCTGGAGGTGCTAGTGAACTATTTTTTCACTATAGCGATGGTAATTGCAGTTTCGAAAATTCTCTTTATTGTTTGTACAGAATAAAAAATCCTTTTCCACAAATGAAGTATAGATAGAAAGAAAGTCCGCTCTACAGGATTTTATATTCAAAATGAAAAAAAGTTAGAAAAGACAAATGCAAGTTTTTAACTTTTTTCCATTTTGAATATAAAGTCCTGTAGAGCGGACTTTCTTTCTATCTATACTTCATTTGTGGAAAAGAATTTTTTATTCTGCACAAGCAATAAAGAGAATTTTCGAAACTGCAATTACCATCGCTATAGTGAAAAAATAGTTCACTAGCAGCTCCAACATCCCCTTAATTGGCTTGTTTTGCGCGATGGGATCCGTAGCCAGTGGCTAACTTGGTTCTCTTAATGAAATCGAAATTTCCAAGATTTCTCCTTTATGCAATTACCGAGTTTAACTGTGCAACATATTTGCGCTTCCGGCGTGCGCGCGAGTGTTGTGAAACTTTGTGAAAATTAATCGCGCATCGTCCGCACTTGCAGAAATGAAATCGCGGAGAAGTGAAAAACAATATCGAGAGTCATATATAATTTATTACATATCAATCAATCAATTCCATTTAATATTAAATTCCATTATCGATTTAAAAGAAAAATATTTTTTTTTATAAGAAAAATAGGTAAAATAACTTTGTTCTCTCTCTCTCTCTCTCTCTACTCTCACAGCTATTTCGTGTATATATCGCACATTTTTTCTCGATTCATTTCGATTGTTTATGTTTCACCAGTATGCATATGCAACTCGAGATTTATATTTATATATTTGAACTGGCCAATCCCTTTTACGAGGGGAAGAGAGCGGTCGGTATCTATATGTATACATAGGCAAGGGTGGAGTGCCTTTGTTCCCCCACGTTATTGGGCGAACTTCACGCTGTGCGTGGGAGATGCGCGGCGGCGGCGCGGGGCGCGCTTTCATTGACGCGGCGCTCGTCCGGCGTAGTCTCGCAGCAGCCTCGCGACCGTTGAGACGTGTCGCGTCGTGTCCGTACTCGATCGCGAGCTCGACCCTCCGACGCGTACTCCGGACGCTACCCGCTATCCTCGCGTGTCACGTGCAGCCAGCCAGGCGCGGTCAGCGTTCCGCGTGCGGGGTGCGAGTCGTAATTTCTCTGCGGCGCCGACAGGAAAAGGAGCATTGGAAGCGAGTCGAGGGAGCGAGCGACTTCGGGGGACTCTTTCGGTAAGTTGTTATTGCTCCAACTTGGCGGGTGGATGAAATCGCGGAGGGTGAACATGATCGACGCGGTTGTTGTACGCGATGCTCGATACACGATACGCGCCAAGTGGAGAGATCGTGATTCTCTACTCGAGTCGAGTTGAACGCCATGTTTTTTTTCTCAGTATTTTTGAATTTTTAAATTGCACCTGAAGTTGGCCGAGGAACGAAATGTCACTAGGCGCGCACCTGCCGCAGTTAGGTACCTGTTACATCCTCGACGTTTAATCCGCGAGAGCTCCTTTTTTTAAATCGTGGTTGAAGTTGAAATGAGTAATTGGACGAGCGAAGGAGCTGCGCATTGAAGGAGTGGATGAAAAATGTCTGAAAGGAGAGTGTTTAATTTCAAATTCAATTCACACCCTCCGGTCTCATTCACCTGCTGGCAGGTATATACTTAACCTATCGCGCGCGAGGCGTCCCATGGTTATAACTTTCTTTGCGTAAGCCTCGTTAGGCTTTTACCATGCTCGCGCCGTTTATTGTAGTATAATGAAACGAAAAGCGCCGTGAATACCAAATTTATGGAAATCCGTGCGACTACGGACTACTTGAATGTTGAAGAGCGATGCCAATTAACGGCCGCTCTCATTGGCCGGTGCAATTCTCTATCGACCGGAGTCGGCGAGTTTAATTGCAACCGGTGTAGGTTCGTTACTAATCAATGAGAGTCGCGAATGCAGGGTGTAGGAGTAAATTGCGGGAATCCCGTCTGAAGCACCAGCGAAAGTGATCCGAATTTGTATTCGGAATCACTTGATGCATTCACGTGTGCGGATTATCAGATTACAATTAAACGTCCGCGGATAAAACACACCAAGCCTATTTTTTAACTTAGAAAAATTTCTAGCTGTAGTAACAAATTTATTTGGTAGTTTATTAACTGTTTTATCTATTATGGCTATTTTTTATAGCTAGTTTATCTAATATAGCTATTTTACTTGCTAGCTGTATTATCAAATAAATTTGTTACTGTAGCCAGAAATCTTTCTACAATAGTTTAGCAAATCTATTTGGCGTCTTTTTCTCACGTACAGTTACCCAACTAATAATCATCATCTAGGGGTCATTTTCGCTATCACTATTCATTATTGCGTGGATAGCCATGCAATTTAAATTTATGGAAATGACGATCTCAATTTCCCAAGTTGCCCAACCCGCTTTTGCGTGGGCGGTAAATTTGAGGCGAGAGCTGCACGCGTGTAGGTCCCGCAAACCGCAAGATCGGCGCGCTCTCGTGCGGCGAGAGTCTTTGTCAGCGAAACTCCTGAGCGGTCTTGACACGCGGACATCTATCCTTGTGCTAGCGGAACGAGGTCGGCGGTGCTCGCGGTCGACATACGCGTTATCGATGCACATGATTTATCAGCCGCTCCGAGGCCGGCGTAACGTCGATCAAAGAGGTTTAAGATCGCGATTCGCGCGGTGCCGTTTTCTAATATCCGTTTCTATGAGAGAGGCGACCCTAATGCACCGATGCCTTTCTCCGCGAATCCAGCTCGGAAACTCCCCGAAGCCCGGAATCGAACGGCGGATTGGGAACGCGAATCGGAGTTCGAGATCGCACGTTGCTCAAGGCTGGATTTCGCATACGTTTTGTAACATTACACATATGCAGACACTTACGAAATTGTAGTTGTTTGTGTATAGATATATACAAATATATATAGTGAACACAAACGTTGAAGTTAACTCCGAGTAAAAAATCGTGTAAAGTGCACGATTAAGAATTAGAATTCGAAAATTGTGTCTGATTTATCATTTGTTCCAGCTTCATTTGTAAAAGTGCAGTGTGACCGTTACTCTGAGAATGTTTAAAGTCCGCGATTTCCTCAATTTTCTCTCATTTTATAAATAACTAGCTGTTGTACTTTTTTTATTCTTTATCCTTCCAGCTTGGAAGGTTAAGAGAGGATACGGCGTGAAGCTCCTGGCTGTCGCCGTTGAGTTCACTCGCGCGTGAACTCTGACCTGAAAGAGCACATGCTCGGTCGATCTCGATGGGCCCCTATTGTTGCCCCGTTATTATGCCCGGAAGAGTCAAAAAACGCCTGCCGAACTCTCTTTTCGCCGCCGAAAGGTTGGCATTAATCAACGCTAATCGCACTTAACTCAATTTACGTTCGACGCAATTACGCGATAATAATTTAGCATTAATATTAATCAGGAAGTAATAGGTCGGCGCTAATTTAATGTTAAGCTTGCAGACTGATATTTAGAATTATATTTAATGTTAACTGGAAGATAATAATTAAGTGTTAATTTACTGTCGACAAGCTTGCGAGTATCTGCTCCAAATCTGCCTTTATTTTGAAGTTTGAAGTGCACGTGGCGCTCAAAAAGGGAACGGGAAAAAATATGTTTGCAACACGCTTGCATCGGCTGCCGCTACCGGCCGGATTCGTTGACCCCGTAATAATGAATGACCTTTCGGGAAAGGTCGCGGTTGAGTCGAAGGTAAAATTCAGTTCACGTATTATTAGCTGCGCGATATTAATTATTGCGATGCGTCGCCTTTGTTCCCCGCGATGATCGATCCAACGGTAAACTCTTGACCTTCAATAATTCACCACGTGGCTTAACGACTGCTCTACGCAGCGATTCGTCGCGGCATTTTTATTGCGTCGCATCCTCGACCCTTCGCGATCGATGCGTGCAATGTATTTATAAGCGTATTACTCAATGAAATCGAGGAAATACGCCGTTCGATGATGATATTTCGCGGAGATGCATGCGCGCGCCCACGTCTCTCTGCAACTTTATTTTTTTCCTGCAGAAACTCTTTCTCATTGCATCGGCTTATGTCAGCTTTATATTTTTATGGACGTAGCTGCGAGGATAGATACGTAGTAGTTGGTCATATGTAGGACAATCGACGCTAGCTACGACTAGGCCTATGAAGAGATCAGCGATTTCTCGAGACACTAACAATTGTTTTCGCGCAAATTGCATTTTGCTGCAAACGAGTTTTTCCCGAATATCGATGCAACTGCAAAGCGTACTACTGTTTGATACGCAATCCCGTGGATGTGGCTTCTCTCTTGGCGAGCCAGCCGGAAATTTGAGGACCGGAACAGTGAGTCATCGTGGTATCTCGTACAGGGTGCGCTCATCATCAGAGGGTGCGTGACGTCGACGAAATTAGTCAGCCCTCGAAGTCATAGTTATCCCCGTTACATACGACGTAAATGATCTGTCGTCATTCGAGACTCGATGCTTCGATCGTGATGAGTCAAGAGTCTTTTGTGACTTTGATTAAATGTACATGATGTTTGCGGGATACTCTATCATTGTTAACGCAACGCAAAAGAAACGTTGCTACGGTTTTATGGATTTTATCTGAAACGCAAGTAACGGAGCGGCTGAAACGTTCACTGGAAACCGCCGCCGAGATCGTTTTGTTCTTCCGGCGGACTCGGTATGACCCTTTCTACTTCGGCGGAGAGTATGCCTAAAAATATACGACGCAGCTCGCCGAGAGAAAGAGGAAGAAGAACGGAATCTCCCTTTCATCCTGTGCTTTTTCTCGGTTAACCACAGAAATGATTATCGAATCATCATCGAGAGTTAATTGAGAGAATTTTCACAATTTACGTGCAATGCATGAAGAGCACTATTATTTCTACAAAATTAATTCTAATGTTGCGGTTTTGCAAGAAACTGCGCAAGCATACAATTCAAGCGAGAAAAGTTATGAAAGCACGTTGAAATAAAGAGATGAGTGTAATTCAGCGCGAGTATAACTCGGATCTCTACTTTGGGAGCCGACATTCGAATCCGCGGAGGTGACATTTATCGGGACCTGGGTGCGCGGACCTCGTAGCCGTCAGAGCGAAACGCGGAGAACAAGAAAAAGAGAAAGAAAGAGGCAAACAGAGAGAAAGGAGAGATAGAGAGAGAAAGGGACCAGCCAGCAAGGGGACGGAAAAGGAGGAAGGAGCTGAGTAGCGACAGCCATACCGAGAGTGACTAAACGGGGATCACGATGGTCGATGACGCCGAGACCGCGGCCGCGGCTCGTGGGAGCGTCGTTTTAACTGCTTGCTCCTTGGCGTTGCGCGCGGTGCGAACTCCAACGTATACGCGGAGCGCATCGGAAGAAGTCGCGCGCTTTCTCCCGATTATAGACTTCCCGATGAATTTCGAAAGGGATCGATCCTACCTGCTGCTGAAAACTCCTGCGAAAGTCCTGATTGCGGAAGCGGCTCCATTAATCCAGTCATGGATAATTGGAGTTTTAATGACACTGCTTTTCGGATCAAAAGCGCATTTTTTGAGGGATGTGGAGATTTATAGGACAAAACAATCGAAGATTTAATGCTTCCTGCACGTTGTTTTCGAAAATCTGATAAGAGAAGAATCGATATCTCGTTCCGCAAACTTCTCATTTATCTGTCTTAACGGAATTGCGGTAATGCTCGTGATAAACGAAAGCAAACATTTGCGCCACGCGATATTATGGGCAAGAATAGTGCATGCGTATCGTGGCGCGTGACCGCACTCCCAAAGACATAAATTGTTGCACGTAATAACATTAGTTATAGTTTCCCTTCCGTGCTCCGTGGAAAAGAAACGAAGGGAAACCAAATGCCGAGCTGCAAAACGGCGAAACGATATTTCCGGAAGAAACGGGGATCCCCTCGTATGATAATTTCGATTTAGCGTAAATTGTACAGCGGCTTTTCTCAAATTGCGCCGTTTCGCCTTTTTTATTCACACAGCTTTTTCCTTGTCTCGATCGAATCTACGCGCGATTTTATCACCTCGCATTTCAGCTCGTCCTGATTCAGCGTACCTATATATTATTGCGAGTAACTTGGCAATTAAGTCTAATTGAGAAAGAACTTTCAGCCAACTTGTTTAATATTTAATCACTTCTTTAATATACATATATTATCTTATTTAATGCTGCTTAATAAGGTAATGATGAGTCTATAATCTCAGTTGCGTTAACCGAATTAAATTTCGGTCATAATAATATCTTTAAGTAGAGACGAAGAGTTCCACATGTCCGTTAATATTACCTCATTATATCTTGCTTATGTTCATATTACCGCTCATTATTGCTATTACATTACCTGCTGTCACACTTGAGTTACTCGGATACAAATTAACATCGTAATTATATCCTTTCAGCTATTGCTGAAGTTGTTCCTTGTGTTCTTAAAATAGTGTTCTTTTCTCAAGTGGAGAACAAATTTATCCAGGCATTTACGTCTCTGTGGCAGAAGAGATTTCACGCGGCTGAACGTCGCCTTGGTTTATCCTACGTAACTGATGAATCCCAATGCTCCCTCGGTCTCTGGCAATCCACGCGCGCGATATATTCCAGCGGGTTTGTCCCGTTGAGGTTTCGGTCCCGCGGTTGCATTTACCGTCAGTTTTATGCGAGATCCGCGATCGTGTAGGCAGTAGTTAGGGTAAAGAGGGGTAAAGAGGAGGGCGGGCGGTGTGCTGGCCCGCGGACCAAGGTGATCCAGTGCGAAAGCGAGAGGCACCACACGCGAGTGAGGAGAGTTCGCTAAAGAAACAGGGGAAGAAAGAGAGAGGCAGACAAAGAGAGCAATAGATGGACACCAGAGGAACCGGTGCCGGTGCGCGAGGAACTGAGGACCACGGACGGATGATTGAGGCTCGGCGTTACGAATGAAGTGGATCATTGTCTTACCGGCGTACAAATGTCACGGTGACCCGCCAGGACGACGAGAAGTCACGCGGAGGTATCCGATCAGGTCTCAAGTAAGTGACGAGTACCTTATCCGATGATCAACGAGACGCGAGAGCCCCAGCCAAGAAAGTTCGCGATTAACGCGATTCGCGCGTGGTTTTCCTGGATGACGCCGATTTCTCGAAGAGGAGAGGCCTCCTCCGGGTGGATGTGCGAATCCGTGACGAGGCGGTTGCCGGTCGGTCATCGAAACGGGCGTGCATATACCTGTGGGAATGTACCGCGCGCGGATCCTCTCCTCAGCTGTTGTTCAGCCAGTGGAACCACGGAGAAACTACCGGACACGTCGCGCATCTTGGGTAACCCGGTGTTGTGTCGTAACGAAGCCGCGCCGCGTACGAATGCGAAGTCGAATGTGTGTGCGTATCGTATATAGAGGCGTATCGGGAACAATATGCCGGGGCCTAGCGTTTAAGCTCTCTTACCCTGGCTCCTTTTCTCTCGGTGAGAGACTGGCGTAGGCGCGTGAAACTGCTGTTCGCAAAACCGAAAGCTTCGACGGTGGAACAGCGATCTCGCTCGCAATAGTATATAATATTTTAATAATATTCTCAAGGATATAATTATAAATCATCTACGAGATAAACGATCAAATCGCATCTTGGGAGAGAAAGATATCGCGATGCAGAATTTTATGTTGTTTGTTCGTCGTTTTGAATAAAGACTCGCGTTGTGAAATAGCCGGAGAAATGTAGATGTACGTGACAATTATTTTGAGATACTGACATGTAAATCCATACGTAGTTTTTACGTATACGGATACGATCGCTGCGATTAATCTCTGACGATATAAAATAAAAAAAGTTAATGATAGTAAAATGGCAACGAATTATTGATGAAGGAGTTAATTAGAAAACATATGCATTTATCTTGCTTTGAAATTTCTCAGAAACAAACACGCATACATTTCTGGATCGCTTCGAACATACAGACCACATATAATTAACTGCGGTGTATTTTGTAGTGTCCAATAGGTTTGAGGAAAAAATACTTTTGGTCGTGTTCTCGCTTATCGCAGCGGTAACAGTAAATCAGTAGTAGTAGAATCGGTTACTATCCTTCGATTCGTGCCAGCTCTTCGTGCTTTTAATGATTTCGTGATGCCGACGCGTTTACGAATTTTATGGCTATTATATTTCTCGTGCAACCCGTTACAAGACCCAGGAGAAAGAGAAAGAGAGAGAGAGAGAGAGAGAGAGAGAAACATGGTAAAGTTATGAAATTTTATTCGTACAACCGGACCGCGTCATTATCTCCGTTATTATCTTTTGATTATGTTGCGCAACGTGCGCGTCGCGTTAGCATTGCGCGTAATTATCCCAGTGCGATTACGAGTAAACGTGAGCAAACGGAAGGAGGAATGAAAAGTTCGAGGTCGCGAGACGATTAATCATTGTTATTCCGATTTCTGAAGTCGCCAAGTGAGCGGCGAAATCCTGTCGCGTCACAATGTGCAATTAAGATCGCGATGCGCGATTGCAAATCTATCTCTAGTAAGTGTAATAACAACTTTTGCTGCACAGAGTGATATTACTAAGCGTTTTGATGAAAGATTAATTTTCCATTCTACCGCACTCTCTCTCGCTCTCTCCTCTCGCCTCGCTTCTTCATGCAGCTTCGCGAAATTGCGGGGCTTTCATAAATCATACTGTGATTATCGCGTGTGACTCGTAAATCATATGCAATCGCGACGCTACAATGAGATTATATGAATTACCGGACGTTGTCCACTCATTTTCATACTTGTTTATTTGCTCTTTAGGAAATACAATGTTTCTGCTTCCCGTTAACAGCATTTTGCAAACGTTCAGTTCAGAGACTCGCTCTCGCGAAAACGGTTCTCCATCGCCTCGCTTCCGCTCACGGTGATCTGCACTCGCATCCCCGTGGCCTGCTCGCACCTCGGTAGTCACGGACGGCTCGACTTTATGGCTTTGTCGTCATCGTCGTCATGGTCGCTGCTCAGGGTGCTCCTGCGGCAAGCAGGACGACACGGGGACAGGGCCCCCAACGGGAATCTCGATGCGAGCAAAGACCGACCGCCTGTCCGCGCTGCAGGTTGCATAACGGTCCGCGCAGCATCCAGTATGCAGTATCCGATGCCGGGAGAAAAAAGGATGCGCATACATACAGAGTATACAGGGTGTCCCGCTACTTCCTGGCCGACCGACCGTTCTAACGATGGAATTTTTCGAATTCGACGGTGAATTTTTCAATGTAGCCCGAGCAGCGAATAATTTGTCGTTTGAGTTCCGAATTGTTGAATCTTTTTGCGCAGAACTAAACTGAAATTTAAATCGTAAAGAGTGAGACACGCTCGAGTTGGAAAGAGGAAGAAGTGGGACACGCTGTATGTGCACCGTTGAGTTCGTCGATTCTTATCGATCGCGCGGGAAACTACTGTTCTGTGACACCGTGTACGTTTCGTACGTTTCAAAGCGGACGTTTCAGCGCGAGGCGCCTCTCCGCGAGAAATAATTAATCATGAAAAGCATAAGCCTCATCCTCGTGTCTCGCGTATGTCATGACGGTGAAAGTCCGCGCGTGAAGCCTAATGGAAAATATATTTCTAAGCTTTATTAATATATGAGTTGACCCAATAATCGCAGCGAACACGCCGTGCACGTACGTCGCTGTTGCGCGATGAGTGAACTGGTCGTTACGCGCGCATGTTTTGCGGTACGTTTTGCAATTTTCGCGAAACGTGCGACCGAGCCACGTAGGAAATTGTAGAGCTATACACGCTGTAAACAGTCGTCGGGAACTCGTTTACCTTGATAAGCTCGAAATCGCGTTCGCGTGCGCATTAAATTAACGGTGATTATGATGACACAGCACGATCATTGCTCGATTGCTCGGAAGATCACTTGTCAACTGATAATACACATATTTGTATCCCGCACGGATCATCCATCATTGTTCGATATAAATTAATGTAAAATATATCTATTAAAATAATCTTTTTATTTAAAAAATAATAAAATTAATTTATAAATTCATATATGAATTAAGTATTAAATAATAGCTGAAGTTTTAATAAAGTATAAATCAAAATAGTAATACAAGATGCGATCTTTGCGGGGAAATATATGGCTTTTACTTACCCGGACAGTTAACCGCCGTGGCTCGTGAGACCATAGAATTGTCCTGCATTGTAGAGACAATCGCGACGTCGTGCTCGTTAATGTGGCTGTTTGCTTAAGTCAAGGCGAAATTGTAGAGCGCAGAGTAGCCCGATAAATCCATTATAATTCACTCGACCAGAATCTCGCGACAGTTCGTTAACGTGGGAAACGGTGGCTCGTAGCGTGACTGAACGCAGATTCGTGCGGAAGATACCCTCAGCGGAGAAAGAAGAAGATGCATGACAAAATGATCTTTGTCCGGCGCATTCTGCGGTTCCGTTGACACTAGCGCAATCACATACAACAGCGAATAATTAAATTTACATGAATAAACATGAATTGTAGACATTCGCATTGTTTTGCTCGGAACTAGCATGCGGAAGGTTGATGATCGTTAGGATGAATTCTATGAAGCCGATCCACTCATGGTCGGTGGTCGATGGTCGGCGGTCAAACGGTACAGGGAGACTCGGTGAGTTCTCTCTCTCTCTTTCTATGTCTTTTCCCCTCTCTCGTACATTCCTCCTCTCAGCGGTGTGTTATACTCTTCGTGTCTCCTTTAAAGCCCCCGTCTGCTCTCTAAGGTGGGCCCCACTTCAAGGTCCGATTCGTCTGACCGCAAACGACTTCCTTCACGAAAGCAAGCGTCGCTTGCTTTTTCCTCCTCTGGCCTTCCTCGCAGCGCCGAGACGCGTCCGGCGTGTTCGTCTCTACTTTCAATTAATCTCGCCTCGAGAACGTTGAACCAACGCTCGAAGTGATGCCTCCGACCTGTACTCGTTCAATGCTACAGCTAATACGCGTCGTGGCTAATATCCAGCGAGATTAATACCTTTCGCAATTGCGAGTCGCTTTATTGTCCTGTATTGCGGCAGTTGAAGGTCTGCTTATTCGTTACATTATTCGTTATGATCGTACGTGTGATTATTATATTTCTTTCCCATTGACTTTGATCGCGTGCTTGTTACATTATTAGCGCGCGATAGCAGAACGCGGCTTGATATCCTCGTATTTAATTGCAAACGTGTACGCAGATACCTCACGAGAGCACTTGGCGATCTGCGAACTGCACAAAATTGTTCGAATACTCTTCCCAACCATCGCGCACGTTGCACAGTGACCAATTGCTCTTTATTCTGAAAGTAATTCATTCCGATTTTCATCGGTGAAAACGAGTGTCCGTAATCGCGCGTTGATCATGAAAATTGCGCGTCTCACATTTCTGATATATCGCGCGAAATGTCGCATCCGTTAGGTGAATTTTCCCTCGGATTAAACGTCACCGCGGACGAATCCTGTAGCCGTTAGAGAACGGAGAAACGCGCAGCAGGAATTCCTGCAGGTATTAAATTTTCATTAGGCGCAATTAAATTCGTATCCGTCCGGCGGATGGGTGAGCTTACAAAGGGGGCAAGAGAAAGGACGCGGATAAGATCCTGACCTAAGATTGGAAGCGGGACGATCTTTAAAAGTTACATTATCTCGTCGTCGTTCGGCCACGTATTAATAACCACCTGCCACATCGTGTGTAATAGAATTTATATAATTTATCTGCAAAAGCGGCTCCCGAGCGTGTATATCGCGCGATCGAGCATTCGCTTGCACGCTGCGATCGCAATATCGGAAAACGCTCACTGACAAGTGTGGCATTCGCGAAATGTCACTCGATGCAGAACTCGACGAGGAAGTGCGTGCAACTGCTCTTTTTTTTTATCGGCGCGTGCAAAATGTCGTTATTAACGCTCCTCGGATACTTGCATCAAGGGAATCAACTGCGCTTCGTTGAGAGGCGAAAAACGCGGTTGCGCGAAACGCAATTCTTCGCGTTTCTTAGGTAAAGGAAAGGTTTAAAAACAAAGCTGCATTACAAAAGAAAAAACAAAGTATAAATATCTGACTTAAATTTGACTTACTAAATATATGTAAATAAGGTTTACCATATTTTTCTTCATTGCGTCAACAACTACATATGACATTGAAAAATATTTTGTAGAAACTAACATGTAGTTGATCGCGAAAGAATTACGTCATTTCGATACGGTAAGGCGCTCGCTTCATGAAGACCTCCTTCGAAAGTACGACTTTCCAAATTCATTCGCGCGCGCAACGATCTAATAGATGATCCACGCAACCCAAAGATTATCTTAAGGACGAGTAAAAGGATCTCGACTGGGCCGTAGAAAAAAGACGGCGCAGCGAATCAAGGATCGAGCGGGATGACTCGCGACCTCGATGATGTTCGTTCTCGTCGGCCTGTATCCTTGGCTCCACCACGTGGATGATTTAACGATCTACGCTTTACATCGCCATACGGATCCGACAATTCGCGTGGCACGTGCGATCGTCAGGTCGGAGTCAAAAGGAAGTGGCGTTCTTTCAACATCCTCAATTAGAGAGAACGAAATCGGCGCGGAAATTGAAGAAACCACCACGAAATTGTAGTAAATTTATGATGACATTATGAGACGAAGGATAATTCATTATACAGCTCTCTTTGCGCTGCTATATTTTTATCGGTAAGCCCGCAGTTGGAGAAATAGCACTTGGAGAAACGCCATTCGTCACTCGACATATCGCGCTCGAGTTTTTCCCCCCAGGGTAGAGAAGGGAGCGGCATTACAAATGCGTTTTCATTGCGCTGCGCTATTGTTCGAGTGCGCCACTATGCGCATCGAATCAATGAGGGTTCGAGAAAAAGAAAGGATGGAAAGTCGTCCGTGGAAGTCACTTCGAATGTGGAGAACAAGCAGAAACTAAATGGAGAACATTAACGGGAGATACGGCAAAGAGACGAAGACATCGTTGCCGGGATGCCATCCTTATTAAATACGGCTAATGGAGTGAACTTCGATACGAGAAAGCGACCATCGGCCGTGGTCATAGCCCCCGCGGGTTCGTAAGAGCGTAAATAAATTAGAAAATCACGCACAATTAAACGTGCTTGGGAGGCCTCCCGGTGTTCGACTGATACGCGTGAAATCTAACTAGCGTGAAGCAGGATTACGCAAGGCCCTACGCTACGGAACCGTCCCGCAGAAAACGCTAGTGCCGAGAAAAAGGCAGCCGCTCTCGTTCGCCCGTTCGTTATCAACTTTTTGTCACAGGCTCTCGTGTTTCATACAGTTCCACAGAAACCGCAGTGCGTTCGTGCGCGTATCGCTGTACTTTTTTCCTGAAATCGCGAAAGCGATCGATCGCGCGGGAATAAAACGAGACCAAACGGCGGCGGGGTGGTAATTGTGGTCGACTCGCTTGCAGCGAAAATGGGGTTGAATCCACGTGCGGATGAGAGCGATTCTCCTTTGCGCTTCCGGCCTGTCGCTTTTATTCGCCGCGCCGGTTTCACGAGACTGCCGGGCAAATCGAATCGCCGAGGTCTTGCCTCGGAATCGAGGTCGCGGAGGAAATTTCAGCAATTCGCGATTCGTAATATCCGTCGTGCGCGCGAATTCGGGAAAGAGACTGACGGAAAATCGTCGATCCTCCTTGCGACAAGAAAATACTTATTCGAGATCCTATGAATCGTAATCGCGAAGAATATTGTATGCAACGCTTGCTAGTCGTATTTCTATACGTTGACATTTATGATACTGTGCATTTTAAGTGCACGCTTCAAGTTTTTTGAGCACGCCAGGGTCTCTCGGAAAAAGTATTCAATCATGTCTATAATTAAATCCGTCTGGCTTTCGGCTTTTCTGGCGCACGGTGATTCAGCCTCGCGAAGCGAGAGGAATTGCTACGTTAGCGCGACCACGGCGCGGGCGGTCCGGCCGCTTACACTTTTCTCTTATGTAACGTAGACCGGAGTTTATGCTCGGTGTAGCATGCACAGACAACAAGGGCCGCCACCAGGGAGGCAAAACCGACGGACGGGGGCGGCATTGTCTCTCTCGCGCACGTTCGGTAAACTTATCCCCCTTTGTTCTTCCCTTGCCGGCGAGGCAGAACGCCGAAATCCAGTGGGAATCCCAAATTTCTTCTCTTGCGCGTGACACTCTACTAACTGCGATAATGATCGTTGACATTTCGCTGACAATTTCGTCGTACCAGCCGTTATGGAGGATAATTATGGAGAATTGCCCACAACGAAACGCGGGAATTATACTCTCAGCTGAAAAGGAGAGTCGGCAAGTCCCTTTTTATCGATTTGCGCGGATAGGTCGACTTGATGTTACATAAGGAATTTAATTTATTACATTATATAATTTTTGAATTAATTTCAGATGCGTAATGTTGCGTATCAGCTAGTACGCAGCTTGCGTAATGTACGTTCCATTTTAAGTATGAGAAACGGAAATCGCGTTAATTTAATTTCGCTTAGCTCACACGGGCAACACGGGGAGAGATAATGGTCAACGCGATGTGCATCCGCGCAAAAAGTGCGGCCGCAGCGGAAAAGGACGCGGATGATACGCGGCATTTAACCATCTTCCGGGCAACCTATTTCCCAAACCTTAGTAATGACGGGCGATCTTCTTTCGAGACTATCGTATTACATAAAATGAATTTACATAAATACGCGTTTATTTTTATGAGATAATTTGTTCTAATCTTTATTTTCCAGAATCGCAACAATATAAAACGGATTAAAATTTACATTGAAAAATAGCTCTAGATCCCATGAGACGTTTTGCCCGATTCACGCTTCACGGCCGGGAATCGGAAGAGTGTCAAGGAAAAATCGACGCAAGTCAGTCGCGACAGTTTGCTGTTCGTCTCGCCGCTGTTTTCCCTTCTTTTCTTTTCTATTCCACTTGTTTTTTGCGCTCACCCGAGAAAATGGAAACGAGCGCGCCCGACGAAAGTGACATCATATCCTCCGTGAGCGCGAGCCAGTTCTCGTCGACTCTCATACCGGTTTCCAGCTCGGGCCGGTCCTGGAGAACCTTCGCCGGTCTGTCTGACACAATCGTCGGGTTAGGTCGTGACCTCCGGAGAACGAGTTCACAGGCACACACGTGCGTGACTCCTTCTCTCGCTGTCTCTTCCCTGCTTTTTTTTCTTTAACTTTAGTAGGCGGTGAATAGAACGGCCAGAAAGAGAGAGAAAGAGATGTCCTCTCGAGATACCCGGTGGAGGAGTGCCGCGCCGGTTCGCGCGTCGCTCGTAATTATTCCCGTAATTATTATGAATTTGTCTCGCGGACGTAAATTAGGAGCCGCGCTCGAGTGGGACGTGTGCTGCGCGGCTTGCAGGCAGTTTTACGGACTCCGGGACCAATTCGACGTTCGCCGGATTACTTTTACCGCGACGCGTTAATCGTGTAACTTGGAGATTACGCGCCTCGGCCTCGGCGTAATAAGAGCACGACGGAGACTGTCGAGTTCGCTTTAATCGCGGTCTTCTTGGCCGATTTGCAGTCGAGTGATCTTAAAACGCGCGCGAAGTTGTCGCTTATATCACAACTCGGCAGTTATTAACGTTCGCGTATCCTCTCGTGGATGAGCTTGGGATTAAAACTCCGCTAAAGTCCACCTGGGGATTAACGGGGAACGTAATCTCGTTGCCCGCGCTGAATTAATGGTCCCTGATATTATACTTTTAGCGCCATTAGAGTACCACGTTTGTTCCCGTTCGTGCGCAGGAAATAACGATTTCAACCCGCACTCGTTTCAGTCGTAAGACGAGAACACCATGTCGAAGGAATCTTATCTCTCGGCGTGTTAATGAATCCTATCGCGTCGCCCTCGGCGCCTCCCAAGTTCATTAGCCCGTAATCCCGTCGAGGTCTCGGGGATCAGGCATCTCCGCGGCTATCAAACGGAATGACGCGACGACGATGCTGACGTCTTGCTCGCTTGATTGTGCGGTCACAATTGTGCGCTCCGCGGGAAACGCGTTCCCGGAGGCCCACCTACGGAGCATCAGCTCGATCGAGAATCAGGAACCGAAGCTGCGATTGCTCCTCGATGCCGGTAATCGAAGAGGCGAACCTCGCGCGAATCCTCCTCCTCCTCCACCGGCACCTCCTCCTACGTCGCCTCTTCTTTCTCCTCTCGTCGCGAGACGCGGGAAGGGCCCCTCACCTTTCACCCCGAGGTAACTGTACAACCTGGCAATGCCGGAGGAACGGACGGTGCAGCACGATGCACCGACACAGGAGCGGACACGGACAGGCGGATACACGCTACCCGCTGTAATCCGCCGTAGTTAGACTTAGCGATGGCGTTACATTACGCCCGGTACCGGCTGGTAACCGATAACGCTAATAACGGCACCGTAATGGATACGCGGCGCGCCGCCGAACGGTGAAACTGCACCGCAAACGTTCCCGTGATCGATCAGCACGCTCTTCAGATCAACGACAAATCTTGCAGCCGTTGTAATTAATGATCAAGATTAGGAAATGAAAAAAATATCAATACTTGGGGTAATAGATAATGTGAGGTGGTAAACAAGATTCAGTTAATCAGAAATTGACACGACGGTAGAATCGATGACTTTTCACCGCGTAATTAACGCGACGGCCCGTTTTGTTAGTAATACAGAAGTACAGCCGGCGGTGAGAAAGAAATCGCGACACAATGGGGAAGACGGCGGCGATGGGAATCCTAACGAACTCGCCGGAGCGGAAACGCAACGGAAAACGTTATTATCGTTCGCGATCTCGTCGGCCAACCGAGAGCAACATCGTCGCTGTTCGCGAACTATAAATTGTCAATTTAATCCGTTACGATCATTGCAGAGTGGCGCGGGTCTGATACTCGTCTGCGATCGGAAAGCTGATTCAGGATATCACTAAAGACGGCAATCAATTCTGAATTCGAGGACGAATAATTTATGAAATTTGCCGACTTATTTGGAGATTGATCTACTTTTGTACAGGAACAAGATTATTAGCTACAATATTTCTGTCACCGCAAATTGCATTTTGTTGCGAAATTCTGTCTAGCGAACGGGTCGTTGGTTCCGAATGTGAAATCGAAACGAAATTGTCGAGTGATCGGTTTATTATCTTTCGGACGGACGCATGTATGGACAGACGGACAGTCAGAATGACACGAATTGCGAAAAGAAGGAACTTTTTACGTAAGAAATCGCTTTCGTTTGTTTCTGTAACTGTTACAATCAATCATCTTTCACCGCGGAAGCAAATCCTGAAAATCCAATTTCGAGGGAGCGTCTGACTGTATCGGCCAGAACCACCGACAGCCCGAGAGACGAGCGTGTGCAGACGAGAGATCGTGGAAACGTTGTGATAAAGATCCGTGCACGCGACCACGAGCGGCCGAGACAACGAAACGAGCCTGACTTTTTCCTTCGCACAGGAATGCGCTCGGTGAAGTGCAGATCCTCTTTCGCACGACGGTACTTCGGGTCTCACACTCGGGTTAATTAAAGGATTTGGCGCAGCAGTGATCAAGCCCGCTTCATTCGAACTTGAGGAGATTAATATAATTTTAGTATAAGACCGGTTTCCTAAATTAACTTCATTACTATCCGGTTTAATTTATTTAGCTTTCTTTCTTCGAATCAACTGTCTAAAATTAACGTGGTCTTTGCGACTGTATAGTATTTTATATCTTAACTCTTGGTAAAGTCGAGAGAATAATTCTTTTGTTTGTTTCTTAAAATTTTCAACTGGCTAACCCAGTGATGCTCTCTGTCTCACACGCGAGCCAATTTAGCTCGGGTCTGCGATGATGCACGTTGATCGCACGGGACGTAACCGTAGGATAAAGATCGGCTGGCACCGGGTGCAATTTGCGCGTCCGGTGCGAAGACGCGCGTTTTATTACCCTTGTCTCCCGTAATGCCTCGCCCCCGCGGCTAATCGTGGCATATCGAACGCTTCAAGATGAAAGCCTGTTAAGCTGATTAACATAGAAAGGGAGATTTGCATGCGCACAATGCGAGCTACGGTAGAAATAGCTCCAACGATACCATCTTTCCTACAACGTTCCAATTCACTGGGTCAAGATTTCCCTTATTTTTGGGCCCTTCGTCGCGCTACACGTGCTACAGTTTTATCTGAAGGTGCTGCGTATGCGATCTCATCGCATATCAATCTCGGTGAAAAGCAGTGAATCATAATTTTTAGATAATATAAAGATAAATCATCATGCTGAAAAAAAGAGCTCTATCTACGTTGAACTTTTATTTTTTGGAGCAAGGCTTGATTGTTAACATCATATACATCATGCTCTTATCGTATATACTAAGGATAGGAAATTGGAATGTACACTTTGTGACGAATTCATGAGGACGCCGATCTAGACATCGTGTGCGGCGTTTGCACGCGCGAGTATCGGCGAGTATCGCACCTCGTTCTTCACGCGAGCATTACGTCGCGATCAAGAGACGCGAAAGCGTGGGTGCATCGTGGATAAACGGGAAGGGGTTCCCCTCGATTATTCAAGTGAAAGTCGGATCGGCGCGCCCCGGCGTTCAGTCGCTCCACGGTCGTCGCAGCGTGCGTTCGGTTTCGTGTGCTTCTTTGTGTTCCGCTCTGCAATTTTTTGGTTCAATCCTGAACGTTGTGATGCGATGAGTACCGGAGAATCTTGATGAGCATCCGGGAAAACGAACGGGACGGCGCGATGTGTTACGTGCTTGTGATACCATTGGATTAGAGCGCTATTGGGCCGGATCGAACATTCAAGAGGTGCGATATTGCAATTAATCATTATTAAGAATTATTATATAATAGATTAAAAATTAAAAAATTTTTTAAAAGAATTTTCTTAATAGATTCATACATTAATGAATTAATTAAAGAATGATTAATAGATTTGACGAGTGCTGCTGCTGACTTAATGAGGCAGATTTGAGGCACATCCGTGATCTGTTTTGGCCGGATTAACATAAATTTTTTCTTAAGAGGAATTAAAGTATTTATCGATTTATCAAAACACGATTTAATTGGTGATTACATTATATCGTTACAAATTCAAGGTAACGGATTCGTACTAATAATTGCGAGTAGTAGTAGCGAATAGTAGTAATAGGCAGCATGTTGCAGGACCGGTCGCGCAGGCGAGTAGTCATTCTCTGTTATCGTCAGACGATTTAATTGGCCGATCTTAAACGCGCGTTTATGAGACGTTAAAAGTCGATCGTGAAAGTCTTTTTAAGAGACCGAAAGGAGCCTTGACGATGAACGCCTCGAAACGTCCGTTCGCATGCCGCGAATTGATACTGATCGCTGAGAGAATTGACGGACTAAGTGCACGATCCTTTTAAACCCCGCGGCGAGATCTTCCCATAATAACGAAAATTGATACGAAATTATTGGATTGTGATGTAAAACACGGTCGCGCGGAAAATGAGCAGAGTCTCAAGCTGGACGGACCGGACCGAGAGTTACGGACGTCTGTGGGAGAGCCCGCTCTGGGATATTATTCCCTTGTGAAAGGCTTAACCTCGGGTTCTCTCTTGTGCGCACGCGATAACGGAAATATCACCCAGCCCTGTACGCGGATATCTGTGTATACGTGCGTCTAGCCGTTCGTGCGAAGCAAGATCGATCGACGACGCGCCGGAAAAGTTATTAATCCAGCCTCCGGGCTGACTCAGACGAGATAAAATATTGGTGACTCGCTGAAGAACAAAATCATTTAAATCTCTTAAATTTCTTTCAACAATACAAAACTATGTCTGATGATGTAACGCAATTGTATTTCTCTTACAGCATATATATTATACAGATATCTAATATTCTTTTTTTAATGTAGAGACTCTGAATTGTGAATCGTTTAAATCGTCTGGATTTTACGAACGGCTCGTCACCGTCGCACTTCCGGCTCCGATGCTCGCAGGATGCGCGACGCGGGATGCGTCGCCCGCGTTCAATTCGCTCGCGGAGAGAACGCAATCGATACGTGCTCGTTCTCCACGTCCTGTCCGCGCCGCTTCGGCTCGCCTCTATCTCGGTCCACCATGCGTGAAGGCTCCGGCCTGGCTTACGGTACATCGTAGCCGCGTTATGGACACCATGCCTAGCCCCGTGGGCGTGCGGGAGGTTGTTGTACCGAAATCTCGCGACGCATCGTCTCCCAGAATAATCTCCGTGCCACTCGCCGTGGTCTCTTCTGCAGAATAAAGTCCTGTACTACTTCGGAGATAAATTTCGAGATACAAGATGCAAATCAAAGACGGTCAAACGTAACTGTGACTTTTGATATTTGCAGCGAATTATTCTCAAATTTTATATCTATATAATTCAAGTAAATTCCATATCTTTCTCTCTCTCTCTTTTTCGTTAAAGTTTCACAACACAATCTTATAACGTAATTTGATTTTTCAAAAAATATAGAATCCTCGGACAAAGGAGACTGAAAGAAGTGGATCAATCCGATATCGCAGCGGAATCCTTCGATTGCGTTTGCTGGTCCGCTGGCGGGGCTGACCGCACGTAGCGCTTATATACGTCGTTAGATAACAGAGAGTTAGAGCCGACGCGAAGGGAACGTGAAAGGTCTCTGGTTCACGGCGTGGCGACCGGTAGATACCGCCGTATCGTTTCGTCGTGGCGAGTCGGTTCTGGTTGCCAAGCAGTGGTCTGCCTGCTACCCAGGTGGAGAAAGAGGAGAGACCGTACCTCTCCGCCGTTTCCTCCTTGCCTAACCACCTCGATTGTGATCACCGCAAATGTACGGTAATTACGATACGCACGCTGCAAACTACACGACATCTGCGTCATCTGCGTCTCGCTATTAGCGCCGTCCGCTCGTAGAAATCGGTAAATCCGGATTAATCGGTGCTTCCGAGTTTCTTCAGCATCTGGAAGGCCGAGAAGCAAAAACTAAAATATTTTTCCAGATTTTTATTTAAAAATGTTCCCCAGCGAAGAAGTGGAGAATACGCAAGAATTACGTTTCTGAGTCATTAATCAGACTCATCAACTACGTTCTTTCGAAAGCGTAGAGTAAGAGCACTGCGTCTTGAACGAGGGAGATGACGAAACGCGATTAGACGATCATTACGGAAACGCTGAAGTACCCTGTGGCATGCATGGCACGTCCACGCACGTGATCTCCCAAGACGCGGAGCACGAGGTCCGCGAACGGCTAAATGAGTCACGTGTAACATTGAAAATTACGGCAGTGGCATTGGTCCAGTTTATGGTGCTCTGTCATGGATATTTAAAGAGCCCGGCGTCGCGCTCGCAGATTATCAGTGAATCACGAGCGACAACGTGACGAATCGCGTGAAATACACTGATAAAATGTAGAATCAACGTCTCTCTTGACTGTCTGGAGTTTTATCGAGGCCGTCTATATTTGGAGTTGGGCAACCGATCGCTCAAAAGCCACATTTACGGGCCTGATGGGGTCGCGGGTCGCGGTTAACCGGCTCACAATGCACGAATCCCGGTCGGCAGTACATAGGCACCGGACGGCGGATGATTTTTTTTTCTCCGGAGTAAACGAGTTCTCCACCGAACCGGAGAACGCACGCGCCGGTCTGCACGAGTCGCCCTGGTAGTGGCGCGCCGATGGAAAACCGGAGAACGGCCGATCGACCGGTTGAAGACAAATCATTGCTGTCTCATGCGCGCGTTGCGAAACGATCTTCCGGAGATCTATGCAAATCACGTGAACGCGTACGCGTTTACGTCAACGGTTGCGTGAACAGTCGCAAATTTACGGAATCCGAGTGCTCGTGTGGCAAAAATCCACTCACGAAGCAGAATTAGGCGCTTGTTAAATTCGTGATTTCCAATTTTCGTTGGCGGATCACACCAACACAACAGCAGAGACCTACATTTTCTTCTTGTATATTTTCTCTAGATACTTTCTTTTATATTTTCTTGTTTTGCGAATTTGGAATATATTTCGCTGTTCAAGTGCAGAAAGCGTAAAGCTGAAGGGAACAGATTCTAGTAACGTCAAGATTGCACGTGCGGCGAGATACACGTGAGGATACCAATCTCGGTCGGAACCTCGTGGGCTGTACTCGCGGCGGAAAGCACGATCGGACCGGCCGCCGCATATAAATAAAGCCGAGGGGCTCCTCGCCGCACGGAAAGCGTACGGCGAAGAAGGAAAACGTGGGCGCGATCCTGCGATATCGATCGCGGGGATCGGCCGCGCGCACGAATGAACGAGCATCGAGCACTCGCGCCGAGATCGCGCGTGAACTTTATTCCGGAGGCGATATTTCGCGCCGACATTTCTTGCGCCCGTGGATCTCGCGAGCGGTCGCCCGAGTTTCGTCGCGATTCTTCTTCACCGCAGAATCTTTCTGTCCAATGTTTTCCGTATTGCCTGATTGACTATCATGACTTCCGCTAACCAGCTCGGAATTTTTCAGGACGAGTCTGAAGGAGGCGCGCCTCGAGGGCGATTCTTGTCACCCAGAGTCATTCTTGCCGTTTGAAAGACCGACGCGATGGCGCGACAACAAACGGTAGACAGAAACATCCCTCATCTGCGGGATATTTTCGGCTTTGGCAGTAAATGGGAGAACACACGCGGCCAGGCTGAGGAGAAGGCGCCCGGCCACGATAGCGCCGTGTCGGTGGGCTCGACATCGGGCGAGGAGGAGAGCCCGAAGAACAGCAAGAAGAAGAAGTCGCGCCGTCGCGACAACAGCAAGACGCTGACAGAGAGTGACGTGAAGCACCTAGAACGACACTTGTCCATGAAGAAGACCATACGTAAGAAGATCATGCGCGACCTGCAGCAGGCCTTCGTCGAGGACCCGAATGAGTTCCGCGTGGACGATATCCCGCCGGAGCAGCTGAAGGCAGAGATCAATATTCAGAGTCTGAGCTTCGGCACGCCGTCCCAGAAGCAGGGACGCACGCGTGGCAACGCTGAGAGCACGTTCCTCGACATGCTGCGCGGCGGCAATAGTAAGCAGTTTTCTGTTACTTCCATGGTTGAAAAATTAATGCAATTTATTCTCTTCAAATGTTGACACGCGTATGTTACGAATTTAAACATTTAAAATTTTTTAAAATTTAAATATTTAAAAAATTAAATTTTACGAATTTAATAATTAAATATTATCAAAGTTCACCATGGAGTATTACATTTTATATTTTGCAAGGCATTCTGGAAACGTTATTTGCAAAACTTAATTGCGTACGAAATCAAATCGCTTTTCCAGCGAATCAGCATGTATTTATTCTGAATTTTAACTGGAAACGCGGTTTCAGGTCTGGAGAAAAATGCGGACGGCGATCGGGATTCGGGACATGGCGGATCGCCGACCAGGGAGACGTCCAACGCCCAGGACACGGACGACGAGTCCAGCTACCCAGCATACGAGGCACCACCCGCGACGCCCACGAAGAAGAGTGGCAACTTCTGGAGACGTTTCACCATGAAGAGTCGCAACAAGCGATAAATACACGAATTCATTCAACTTGCGCGGGCGGCGGCCAGCGCAAAAAAGAATATCGATACTTCATCTCGTCTCCGTCATCACGATAACTCTTACCAGCGTAGCTAACGGAAGCAGAGCTTACAACTGTGATATACATAAAACCAACTCCATCTCCCTCTCCCGTCACATCTCCGAGACAAATCACTCTCGTTGAATTTTAAGAGGTTCCCGAAATCCAGCCGCACGGCACACGCACGATCAAGAGGACCAAGAGGATCGGGCCCGTCCGTTGGGTCACGAAACTGAACGTACAAATTTCGGGCTTAAGCGCGCGAGCGGTTTTACACACGCTTCGGACAAAATTCGCACACCTTTCCGGACCAGCGTCTTTTTATCGTACATGCTATCACGACATATCACGAATTATCAAGGAGTTCGGAAGACAGAACTAAACGTAGACACACTTGCTTGAATCGCACACTTGATGTAAGAGTGTTCTTTCAAGTAAAAGAAAATCGAGAAGAGGAATTTCGAAAAATTTTCTTTAACGAAGAATCGTTGAAAAGAGGTACGTACTTATCTTTACTTTGAAAACGTATTATACTTTGCTCTGCGCATTTTCAAAGCCGAGTTCGAGAAGATAGTTTTAATTGCATTTCTTTGTGTCTGTACTTAAAATGAAATTGTATGATAGAAACACAATGCATAGAAAGCGCAGCTAAGATCGAGCGGATCTATTAAGTTTAGACACGCTTTTTAACGATCGTCGAATTAATTGGCGCCGTGATGTGCGCTCTTTCGAAAAATTCGGGGAACTTCTTAAAACTCTCCGACTCGACACGTAACGATCGATGTGTGTGTGTGTGCCCGATAGCATAACACCCACTTCTGATAAGTACTTAAAAGAAAAGAAAAAAGAGAAAAAAAAAGGAAAGACGAAACGGAGGCAGCGACACGGACACGTGCATAGTATTTAAGGATAGTTAGTTTAATTTCTTTTAAGAGATGCGGAAGAGGCAGTTTTCGGTGATCTGTATTAAGCGTGAAAGAGATACGCGTAAGTGTGCGTGCGCGCGCGCGCGTGCGTCGGTTAGTATTAGCTAGTCAGCAACGCTAAGACATGTATACACCCGAGAGATCCGATCGATTTTCTCAACAGCGAAATCGAGTTTGATATAACTTTCCTGTAACGAACTCGAAAGTGAAGTATTTTTTAGCCATTTTTTACCAATTTTCGGAAATTTACAGTCTTAAAATCGATTGAGCGACACGTACAGACGGACGCAACATACATACATATATTGCCTCGTCATGCATACACACGTACATTTTTAACGTTAAACTATTGGTGTTTACCGGAATTCTATTGTTCCTACTTCGTTCTTCGAGGTAATCTCGCTAGTATAGTAGACACACATTGCGACATCGATAACGGTTCACACATTCTCCACACTTAACCGTTCCCCTCTTCGCCGTCCCCTTCTCTACTATGATAATAAACAATTATTATTATCCTTTTACTATTAACTGCAACACACGCTATATTAGCTTTAAATGTAAATCATACTCGAGATCCACCTCATGTAAGAGCAACAATATACTCGAATAAAAATCTCGTCTTGTTCTTGCATTACAAGGTCCCCTTGCAGTTTTATCTCGTTTTTTTTTTATTTATTGCAAAGATTTATTGCACCGTACAAATTTCATAACAGACAGAAGCTTCACTTTACAAAGATGCGGTATAAAAATATTCTGAGAAAATATTCGTAAACGTATTTCTGTAACGTATAAATCGTATTTCGATCCCTCTCTCGTCGCAGGCCGAGACAAATGGTCGAAATTTACTCGTTCGCATAGTTCGGCGAGCGTTTCTCCAGGAAAGCTGTCATTCCCTCCTTTCTGTCCGCCTGAAATTCGCGTTTTTCACACATTCATTGAAAAAATTTCAATAAAAGTTTCCTTCGTTTATTGCTAACGATCACTGCGATTATTTGGAAAAATGCAAATGGAATTCTTACCAGAGAGAAAGTGCTGTGGAACATTCTCTTCTCAAACTGAAGCCCCTGTTGCAATGTGGTCTCATATGCTAAAATTAATTGAACGTAAATTAATACACGTGCTCCAATCAATATTACATCGAATTATTATATAATTTCGTAATTGTTTCTTTAGATTATTAATTACCAGCATTAACTGCCTCCTTGGCTACCGCGACGACCAACTGCGAGTGAGACGCAATTTTCTCACCCAATTTCACCGCTTCCTCGACGACTTTTTCCGCTGGGAAAACCTTGCTTACCAAACCTGGATCGACATAAAATAGAATTTGCAATGTTTTAAATTGCTGAAAAAATGCGTATATACATATTAGAGTAGAGGTAATCGCAAGAGATAAATTAATAAATTAAATCGGTCATTATGATAAGATAAAAATTTCCAGAAAATCTATTCTTCAAATATCTAACACAAACTCCATTGTAATTACAGAAAAATAAACCCGTTAATGAACTCACCGCTCCTCTCGGCCTCCTCCGCATTGATCATATTACCACTGAGCACCATCTCCATCGCCATGCTTTTGCCAACCACCCTGGTCAGCCTCTGGGTACCTCCCGCTCCAGGAATCGTACCGATTGCAATTTCCGGTTGCCCGAACTTTGCCTTCTCGCCGGCATAAACGATGTCGCACATCATCGCGACCTCGTTGCCTCCGCCCAGCTGTGGACAGAGAAGCAAATCACCGGTCGATTTCATTGCACTTCCGGCAACACTTTGTGAGAACAAGCGTTACTTACAGCGTAACCGTTTACGGCGGCGATTATGGGTTTTGCGCATTTAGTAATGTCGCTCCATTTGCCTATGAAGTTTGTCCTCAGGTTTGTCGAGAACGTGTTGTTTTGCATTTCCTTGATGTCGGCACCTATGAGAGGAAAATAACGTGTCGATTCACGGATAATTACAGGAATGTGAAGTTAATTTAAGAGGCTTACCAGCAGCGAACGCCTTTTCACTTCCGGTAAGGACGATGGCACCGATGGACGCATCGGCGTTGAGCTGCTCCAAAGCCTGATTGAGTTCCTGTATCAACTGATTGCACAGCGCGTTTAGAACTTTCGGTCTGTTCAAGGTAATCAGGCCCACATTTTTCTTTTCACCTGCAGTCTCGACTTTAATGAATTCATAGTTACCAGTTTTACCTGCGAATCAGATCGAGACAAGCTTGTTTCTTAAAAAGAAGAGGTATTAACAAAGATAAAATATTTAAATTATAGTATTTGCAATATTATTTATTTATTTTATCGAACTGCAGAAAATATATAGACGGATAATTGTCATTTTCGTCATTTCCAATAATTCTTGTTCTAAATTATTATAATGTTTGCTCGCAATTCAGTCTCGAAACATTGGACATAAAAAGTAAATAAGATTATCGCCGTACAATGTAGTATCAATTAGAATCAATAGAGTGGCAGCTGATAAAATACTGATATGCATACAGTAATGAAATCTTTCGAACTAAATAAAAAACAATTTAATCGTCATCTTTAAAATCTTTAAAATTATTGCCGAATATAATATCGGAGCACCTTTCGATTGAAAAATATCGCAAGTCATTTCACACATTTACAGTCGTATTTTCAAGAGAACATGCAGTGCTATTGCTGTGTTTAATCCCAATTGACCCTACTCGTATCATTCCTGAGTTCAGCGCAAGACAAAAATTGCTTTCTCATGCTGCAAGCGATATCATTTCACAAATATATCCCAATATCTCGTGATAAATAAGTGTCTGTTTTCGTTCTCTTTGGGTAAAATCCATATGCTCCAAGCACTTCAGTATTTTCGCCGTTTATTATCAGCCGTTTCGTGACGTAACATTCAGGAATTACTGACTCTGCTCATACATATGCCAAGTATTATAATTTGTTTTCCTCGCAAGGTCGAGATTGTACGATCAAGCTGTTCGCAAGCTCGACACTGAAGATCCTGAGAGATTAAAATGATCCAAGATTCATATATTAAATCTCCGCAGGAGCAAGACATCTCCTCGGCGTACCGGTGAAGAATCTCCCTTTTTGGCCATCAAAAAACAAGTTTTCCGCCAGGCGACAACAAGCAGAGGGGAGCGATTATACCGGGTGTCTGCGAAGGCAAGGCGTCGACCGGCAGGACGTACCATCGACGTACGTCGGGAGAGGAGCGACGGGGAGAGCATTTCTACTCATTGTACTCACTTGAATAATATCTGATGGCTGGCGCGACTAATTGCTGCGGTTGTCGGGCCGCGCGCGACACGCGCAACAGTATCTGCGAGACGCGATTGACGGACATGCTGATTGCTCCAATGCTGGCGGATGAGTGCCGACGTCGACTGACGTCGATGGTCAACCTCGTCTCCACGAGTCACGGTATCATGCAATCCTACCAACCTCGCGACAATGTTACTGATTCCCGAAACGCGTGAAGAGATTGGAACTCGTTCTACGTTAAAATTGTTATCAGATTTACGATCAAAAGGACTCTGGTTGTTATTCAGTTTATTGAGTAGTCTTCTACTCGTGCAATATGAGAAAGTATATTTTCCCGTTTAATTAATCTTGGATAATTGAGTTTTACGAAAGCGAAATAATTATTGGCATAACTGAAGTAAGATAAATGATATAAAAAAATGTCAGTATATAATTCAATATATTTCTTTAATATATTTAAAATTAATTCAGTTTCGTACGTGGACTTGTGTATGAAAGATAATCACAGAAATTTAACGGCCGACCGTCGGTATAATGGACAACTGCGGGAAATATGCATTAATTCAGACATTAGTCATTAGTAAGAAGTATATTTAATAATATTGCATTAATAATTCATTAGATTAGCAATAAGATTAATCTTCATCAAGAAGTAAATCGGTTTATTCGAAAGTTCACAGTTTCTTAAAATATTTTTTAATGCCAACAATCCTTTTTAATCTAATAATTAAATAAAATAGTTTTTATTTATTAATAATTAATAATTAATACTTAAATATAATTATATTTAACATGTTTTTCGTACAAGCGAAAGAAGCCAGGAGCAAAAAAACAACTCTGAGCTGTGGTCGTTTCTGCGAAAAAGGAGAAACGATTCTCGCCTTCTCCTGAATTAATATCAATTTACAGATAAGAAATAATTGCAAACCGCGTTCCAGATCAGCGATCCATGACGGCGATCAAATGATCCATGAGACGTTTAGAGAGAATAATGTAAAGAAGTAGAAAGAAGATGCTCCTTCTGCGTGACGCGCTAGACGGTGAAAGTGTTCGAATTCGACTGCGAACGGGGAATCTCTTTCCACTTTAAGTAACGGGTAACGGTGCACCTTGGCATTGGGCGAACTTGAGAAGACAGTGTCGTCAGTCAGTTCACGGTCTACCACGGGATCATGCGTGCGATCCTGGCCGCGATCGTGCCTCTCGCGTTCCTAGCGGGCACCAAGCTGAGGGTACGCGCAGGTGAGAAAACCGACGTGAATGGGTATTACGGATGCGATTTCGCACGTGATCCGTTACTTCTTAATCTCCTTGTCGTATTTCTATTCTTCCTTCTTTTCTCCCGTTTTTTCCTTTGATTTTATTCTTCGTTATCTCTCGTCCGTTAGATTCAATTTTAATTTCAAAAAGGGCTAAAGGATTAAAGTAGATAGGCGGGAGGGTGCCTATATGATAGTACATGATATTTTGCTTTGTAATTCTTTATGTATTTAAAAAATTGTTTAGGGTGTTATTAGAATTATTAATAAATTTGGAAAAATTAAAATTGAATCAATATTATCAGGTAGTTTTAATTTGTGTTGCCTAATCTAATGCCGTCTGAATAAAAAGTTAGTGAGCTAATTACTGTCGATTTGCAGAAGAGATTTGGCAGCAAGATCTGTCCGAGGATATGCGGATCGGCGCGTCCACCGAGGGCTACGATTACGTAGGGCTGCGTTGCGGCGCCGAGAAGATGACCGTCGAACTTCGAACGACCGAGGATTTTTCAGGCGTTATCTACACGCAGGGTAGTTTCCATTCCCGGCAGCCGCCCTGCTTCCTTGACCCGGTTCGCGGTAGAAGCTTCACCATGAACATCCCCTTGGACCAATGCGACACCGAAAAGGTGAGCTTCATTAGTCTCAATATTCGAAAAAAATTAAATATAATATTATTCGAATTATGTTGCGAGTGATTTCTAAAATTATTCTCTCCCGCGTTCTTATTTATTAAATGGAATTAATAATGGAACTGCGAGAAGTTGAGTTTGTAGCACGGAATTTTTAATTAATTTAATTAATAAATAATTAATTAATTTCGGCATCATTCTTTAATCCTACGTTTGCTACGATAATTTCTCGATTTTGCCACAAACAAGACGAGTATTACTCGAACATAAGTTAAGAGTAATCTTGCTCACTCACGTAATATTTAAACGTTAAATGTCTAATAACACTTATCTGATACGTAAAAACATATCTTTCCGCTTTGCTACCAGGATGGTGACAAGTACAGCAACGCTGTGGTAATTCAACACGATGACGAGCTACTGACACCGGGAGACGCCGCTTTTACATTAGAATGCGACTTCTCGAAGCCGCGAGATCTCACCGTAACAGCGGATCTTAATGGCAGCAAGAGAAGGTATAATTATAACTGTGTGGATCATAATATTTTCATGAATTCCGTCCGCTTTCGATATGAATGTTGATTACCCCGTGCACGTTAAATTATTCATAAATCTAATAGAGATAAAATCGATTTTCTCTCTGTAGAGAGCAATAACAAGGAAATTAGCATTTATTTATTATTCCAACCGTTAATTCATCACAAAAATTAACACTTAATATCTTAACAAAAATCATTTCTTTTGTTACATAATTTTACGAGAGATAATTATATTTCTGATTAACAAAATGTTGTTAATTTTTTTCATTTGCAAGCTTCGAAGCATTTCGTACAACAATAACACACATTTTCAGGTCCACCAGGTCGAGTATAGGTCTCGTCGATGCCGATCCGGGAAGGGACAGGAGGAAAAGGGCGGTGTACGCAGAAAGCTACAGCGATGAAGTCGTTTTCCTGCCGCAGGAAGCATATCGTAAGGCAAACGACGAACTGTGAGACACCAGTATGAATGTGTGTGCTGGCTAAATAAAGGATTCGAATGCAAATTCGTCTCGTCTCTCTTGCTGCAAAACGCAACAACTTTCGGCCTTTTTTCCTAGTAGTTTTCCGCCGTGTCGCGAGTTTTACGCTGGCACAACAGTGATGGTGTCCCAATTAAGGGCTGACATACGCGTTCAGCGAACGTGACGATCAATGATGATTACTCATGATCGGCTTTCCGCAGATCCGCCAAGTGGGACTTCGAAAGTTGATCGCTCGATTCGGGCGTTCGCTGAACCGACGTCGTCGTTGCAGTCGAGGCAAAACGAAACAATAGCTGTGTCCGAATTAATTTCAGGATAAGAGCAGCGCAGTCCGTCGCGTCGCATGAATATTGCCAGCGAGTCTTGCCGTCGACAGAACGAGATGCATTCTCTACAGCTTTATTACAGTATCATTGTTGTTCTATCATATTCTCCGTTGTTTAAATAAATTATGTAATCCGTTCGCGAGCGGAATTTCTTATTTCGTAACGCAGTGTCTCGATATGTAGTGCACGAGACTGTGCGCGCGTGATGCATATTTTTATTTATTCCGTAAATACGATATCGAAAATTCGCTGATAACCCGTACGGCCTCCGCAAGATAATAGAGTAACGGAATATGAAAATTTACGTCAAAAAAATCGTGCGTTTTAAAGTGCCGAGGAGTCGGGTCACCGTTTTCTTCGCCTCTTTAATAAATTAAAAATAAATTATCTAGTTAGAAACGTAAGAAGGTAAGGTCTGTAATCAATTAAAAAAATTTTTCTTTTTTCTTTTCGGCCACACATAATAGTCGTAAGTGTTGAAAGAAAATTTATCTTTCGTTTGTCGGTTGAGGCCACATTAGATTTCCAAATAATCATACGTCACATTCGTCAGCCCCCACTGCCAGCCACTTGCATTTATCTTCTCGTATATAAGAAGCTAATAAACAGAGCACTTGCTGACTCGCTCGTTCTCCTTCGGCTACAAGAGATTTTGAGAGCAACTGCCTAGCGTGCGTGGAACTCGTGGCGACGATGGCGACGGTGAAATTCAAAGAGGCATCCCCCTACATCCAGCTGCAGTCTTCACCACCTGCTGAAGATTATCTCTATAACAAGTGAGCTATCAGTTCTAGCTTATACCGTCGTGTGGTGTAATGTTGCACCGGTTAATAATCGGTTAATAACTGTGTCCCGCATGAATACTCGAGTGATCAACGAAAATCATTTTCTAAGTCAAAATTTCTCAAAATTTATTTCGAAAATATATTTAATAAATATATCCAATAAATATCTACTAAAATATTTAATAAATATATCTGATAAAAATATGTTCTTTTCTAGATACTTGGAACATATCGCACTGAAGTCCGCTTCCCGAGACGATCCAATAGTTAAATTAGCACTTTTTGGAGCCGGTCGTGCCGGAACGATACATTTGACGACTATACTCTCCAACGTACGCGTCAAGCTTGTTTACATTGTAGATGATATCGACAGCAATTGGGAAAGTATGCGAAAATATTGGCGTCTGGAGGATGTTGTATTCCTAAACAGCAAGCAAAGTGATAAAGTATTCCAAGATCCCAAGTAAGTAATTAAAATTAAAAGAGTAATTAAACAAATATATAATTCTCACTTTTTGCAATTCGCGTAGCATCGACGCAGTCATCGTCGCGTCGCCGACATTCACTCATGAAAACATCGTCATCAAGGCCTTGCAAGCGAGGAAGGCGGTCTTCTGCGAGAAGCCTATAGCAGAGAATCGTTCGGACACCGCCAAATGCTACGAGATCGCCAAGAAAGTCGGCAAGCCGCTGTTCTGCGCGTTTAATCGGCGATTCGATCCGTCATACTCGGAAGTACGAGATCGCGTTCGCAAAGGTGAAGTCGGGCACGTTCATATGATCAAAACCGTCTCTCGCGACTCGCCCTTGCCCAGCATCGAGTATCTGAAGATATCCGGCGGCATCTTCCACGATTGTTTGGTCCACGATATCGACATCATCACCTGGACCCTGGGAGAATATCCAGACAAAGTAGGTAGTTTTTATACGTATTTTCAACTGTATACAGTTTAAAATTTCGAAAGAAATGAATTTTAATTTTTTTAATGAATTTTAATTTTTAATTTTTGTAATTAATTTAAATTTTTTTAATTTCGAAAGAAATGAATTTTTAATTTCTCTTCATTTATCTGAGTAGCTCGAAGAACCGCACTCTCGATTTGAATCTCTAACGTATTTTATAAAAAAAGAAAAATTAATAAATATTGAGGGAATCGAGATGCACATTAGCGTGTATTTTAATTTTGGATTTAAATAACGTAACGTAACGATTCGATTGTAGGTCTCGGTCCTGGCCGACGCGAATATCCCGGAGATCAAGGCGATCGGAGACTTCGACACGGTCGCGGTGACCTTGCACTTTCCGTCAGGGACTCTTGGCATGATCGATTTATCACGTAACAGCACTTTTGGATACGATCAGCGACTGGAGGTGTTTGGTCCGAGGGGCATGGTACGGGCCGACAACGAGCACCCCATTCCCGGGGTGCGTTGGCAGTACGGGCTGCGCGGAACAACCACCGCTCCGATCTGGTACTCGTTCGCCAGCCGTTTCATGAACGGTTACCGACGCGAGTTCGAGCACTTCATCGACGTAGTGCACGGCAAGGTCGAGTCGCTGGTCAGGTCGAAAGAGACCCTGGCGGTGAGTAAGGTCGCTACGGCGTGCGAAGAAGCTGCTCGCACCGGCAAGAGCGTGGACCTGAATTGGATTCCCGGCGAGTTGCCTGACCAATGAAAGCTGCAGCGAGTTATCAAATATACATATCCATTATTTATATGTTTTAGATAAATAGCAATATATTTTTAGATAGATAGCAATATCGTATAGAGATAGGGAAATGTGCAAAGAGATGTTGTGAAGTTGTTACGAGTGTAAAATGTAAATTAGAAATTATAAATAGATAAATCAAGATTTAATTTGGTTTTATATCTCTCTAAAGGAGGGAGATATAAAACCGCCATTTAATACTAAATATAGTAAGATATTTCTTCTTCAGTTTTGCTAGGAATAGAGAGGAAAAGGAAATTCCGTTTCGTCTCTCAAAATATATTATCTCGCAAGCTTGTATATATAATCGTTACTATATGTATATGATTCAATGGTGCTTACACTAAATTAGTGAGTGTGTACAGCCGATAGCAGATAAATAAATCAAGCCGTGTTGTTCGTTACGTCTTTATAAGTGACCAAGAGATTACAATAACATACCAAATACCTTTATCAAAAAAAATAGCAGCAGTACAAAATTGATATAATCTGCAAGATCGATGCACGCCTGCGTTATACAGAGATTATAATGAAGACTACGACCTTCCCCCGTAATCTCTACTGTAACAAATGTCTCTCGTAAAAAACTGGAAAATCTCCCTATTTGCCTGTCTGTCAAATTTCGTTTTATGTACACAGCCTGTCTGTTTCTTCGATAAGCATAACGAGGAACTGAGTTTTAGCCGAGTCTAACGACAAATTCTCTTGAAACGTTACAAAACCGTGAAGCGCCGGCGTTGTCCGCGCGAGGATTCTATCCATCTAATCTGTCGTGCACGATTCATTTACAGTCTATTAATACTAGGTATATACATTTGTCCATGTTCACCATTTAAACGAAATATCAGAGAGAAGACACCGCGAGGAGAGACAGAAGCATACATCTCTCTCGCGACGCGATAGAAAAAAATCATTCGTTATCATTCGTTCTACGCCTATTCAGCAGCTACGTACGCACAAGTCTCATTGCATCTTACCTGCGAGATCGTACATATGCGTAACTGAATCTCGATATTCAACGTACAACTGTATACGTATGTCTATGTATTACGTATCGCAAACAATTACATTAAGTATCAGGTCGTAGCGATTTGGTATCGTTCTCTGAACGTGTTATTACGTAACTCTACGTACCCGGTATACTAACGCGCTGGAAATCTTGCAGTTTAGGCGACGCGTGTACGCACGTAACGGAAAATAACGTGTAATATAGTTGGAGAGTATGTGTATGCGTGTGTAATTTCTTATTATCTCAATAACTCGGAAAAATTCCTTCAAATTATCCTTGCATAATTCTTTCAGTTCACACTTATAAAATTAGAAAAGACGCGCAACGCGTTCTAGGTCGCGGCAGGTCTTATGGTCGTTGAGCCGTAAGTTTATCGACCTGCAAAATGTTGCCGAAATTTGTTATTAGCGGATAAAGTATATCGAACAGCTAATACCGACGGCAACGCTAGACGATACGTAGAAATTGCTTTGAAGTTTGCGGACCTCCCTCCATCTTTATTGCGCGTCATGCATTCACAATTTCACTGTCCTCGCTGTTTCTCTCACCAGTGATTTACGAATCGAGTCGCGCGTTCAGAATTTCAATGACTTCGCGAACAACGCGGCAGTCGCCTGCGTTTTGTCACCGTTAAATCTACGCAGCTCCGCGATCACTTGCGCCCTGGTGAAGCCGAGGGCCTCCAGCTCCTTAACCGTCGCTTCCGTGAATGGATCGTGCGGATAGACCGTCGTCTCCAAGGCGGGTCTGCTCCCGGACGAACCCGGATTATTGCTGCTGTCTGGAATATTATTCACAAGGGTTCGTGAAGTCAAAACTTAGTCATTTTTAATAAAATCTCGCATTCCTTAAATAAAAATTGTATCGTCTCTGCAAAAAAATATAACAGATCAGGCGCAAGAGAGGCTATCCTATATATAGAATGTCTGTTATTAATCTGATTTAAGTTTTTCGATAGGAAAAAAATAAAGAGATGGCAAGGATCGAGAGAAAAATTGCGTGGGCTGATATATACTCACCATGCTGCTGCCTCTGCTTCTTCGCGTCTCTCGAGCTGTCCTCAAGAGCACGTTGGAGATCCCTATCGTCCAACGATTCGTCGCTGTTTCCGCTTAATCTCGCACGTTCTGGTAAATCGCCTGTAAAACAATAATGGATGAAGAATCGATCGATATCTCTTGACCCTTTCGTTATTAATATCACGAATCAATCTTGTCAAAATAGAGGAAAGGGGAACACGGACCTTCTGCTAGAAACGAAGTCTCGGTACCCGTAGTGCCAATCTTCAAGACGTTCTTCTTCAAGTCTATGCAGCACTGATGTCTCTTGAGCATGTCCAGTCCCAACAGCATGTCCATAGGCTGCTCTTCCAGGACGCTGAACGACGTCGTCAGATGATCATTGCCGATCTGTATTTGTACCATGTGAATACGACCGATAATTTTTTGAACTCCGACACCTTTAGCCACGCCGGCCCACCTCGTGTCCACCAATCGCATAATGTGGCATCGCTCGGCACAAGCGGCGGACATGATGGTAGTTTGTGCACCTAGCATCGTGAAAACAATATTCTCGTTAGTATAGTGCATGGACGGTGCATCGCACGCGACATTTCTTTTCCCCGACGCTTTCGTCACCTTCATAGATATTTTTAGAGACCATCGAATATATTTGAATCGCAGAGCAGATTGTTTTATCTCGCTGTTTTCGCGCGTGAAAATCACGCGTTTCGTGATCTAAAATTAAACTGTTTTTCTGCACGCCATGCAGAAAGATTTTTTCCGTGATGCGATGCTTTTAAAAATAGACGTAGAACTCGCGCCCGCGACCTCGATACAGAGGGAAGATGCGCTTAAAGACAATCTTCTCTGCAAAATCCAAATCGTATCGATACGCTTTTCGGAGAGCAAAACGCGATCGTAGCTGAAAGAAGAACGATACATTTCTACTTGTACGCCGGCTGATCGTTTACCTGAATCGATAAAGGCCTTCACCGGGAACCCGTTGACTTTACAATTGATATACAACATGACGACGGTGCCGAAGGTCTCGGGATTGTACTCCATCGCGGCCTCCATGTTCGCCTCGATGTTCTTCTGCCTGATCTCCTCGGCGATCAGCCGCTGCGCCTCCGTGTCGAACGGATCCGCGTTCATCATTCTCAGCCGTTGTGCTTGTCGTTCTTCCCGCTCGGCTATCTGCTCTCTGAGTACAGTCGAAAAGCTATCTATAACGCACGAATATTTAGACCACAAAGATGCGAGGCAACACTATAATAAGTCGCTTGGTACTCGGAATCATCGCTTACCGAGATTCCCGGACAACAGGGCGTCCGCCAGTCTAGCATTATTTTGCTTGAGCAAAGCCAGCTGGTCTGGATTAGCCAGGAACATGTTCCTTATCAAAGCGGGATCGTCCTCGCTGCGAGGATTCTGCACTCTGTTATTGGAGACCGCTGCTGGTGGACGCTGCTGGGTGTTGCTGGTGCCGGGAACTCTGATGGTACTGAAGTCCAGTAACGGAATAGCTAGAGTGATGTTTCTTCCAATTTAGTATGCTCATTGTTCTCTTTGCAATCATACTGCATGCAATACAAAGTAGCGTTACAGGGAACGGTACACAAGAATTAAATAAGAATTTGAATTTCACAGGATGGTATCCCTAAGGTATCCAAATTAACGACATATGCATGCATGATCGAACAAACGGCGAAGGCCAGGGACTTGACACGAAGGAGATCTCATCACCTATCCACTTGTGTACGTCTTATCGACAAAAACAAGATAAATGGATTGAGTGGCAACCGCAGATCGTACAGCAGGTAAAGATAATTAAGCAGACGGTTTTGATTGTGCAATTAAAGAGACACAAAGCAATGATTTGAAGTAACAACGTGAATCATCAGAAGATCAGCACTCACCTCCGTTGGAGGCCTGCAGGTTCAGGTCGCTGCCGCTGTGATGCATGTGCTGGAGGATGACCGCGTCACCGTCGCGGATGCCGTGGTCGCGCAACGACTTCTTGTCGTCCATCAACGGCAGGCCGTTGAACGCGATGACGATCTTGTGGGCCGGCACGCCGCTCTCGATCTCGCAGAAGGCTTTGAAGTTCTCCAGCTCCAGTTCCTCGCTCACGTCCAGCACGAACACGCTGTCGTCGCTGAGCGTCGTTACCGTCACCTTCATGCTTGCGTTTTCTACGTTTACCGTACTTGAGCGAACGCGCTAAATCACGCGGCGATATCCAACGAACGTTGGCGCGATGCGCATCCACGATGCTCGTAGGGACGATAATGAGAGAATACCGGAGCGAGAGAGCCGCGCTTGATCGAACGGATCACGGCGATCCGGGAGGGTGACGAGGGGTTTCCGATAGAGAGGACGTGGCGGGCGGAACGGGAGGCGATTCCCCCGGGTGTAAACAAGGACCCAGCTCAACAGAAACGCTCCCCCGATTTGCCTCCAATCATGGTCTAGAAGCCCAGTATACGTAGCACAACACTACCGATTTTGCGGTGGCCATAACGGATGCGCACGCGAAGTGCAGAGTGACCAGTAACGCCGTCCAAACTTCCTTCACTTTCTCTTGTTCTCATTTAAAATTTGTTAAATTGTGCTATCTAAAAAGAAAAAGGAAAAAGAAACTTTGTCTGATCAATTACTGAGTTGTACTATTCGAAAATAAAACTATGTCTGACTCTTTACTGACTCGTACTACTACCTCATTTTTCGATGGGAGACAGTGGAGGCTCGTAGCGGAATTGTTTGGAACTAATTTAAACAGCGCGCGCCTCGCACGGATCCGTGGCGCCATCTACCAGGGATTGCTGAAACTAAAGCCAAGAGCATCTGCTCTGCGAAGAACCTTGCATCGCCTTCTGTCGAAACTTAGTTCCGAAAACTCCCGCTACGAGCCTCCACTGTCTTCGTTCGAAAACTGAGGTAGTGATGGCAAACAACTTTTATACAGAACAATAAGTTGTTTTGAGGTAGTGATGGCTATAAACAACTTTCGTATAATAAATTATTTTGAAGAAGAATGAGGTACAATTCTACAAATGACCGTATTTTTATCTTTAAATAGTAGAACTCTATAGTGAATTTAAAAAAGTTTTTACTTTTAACAAATATGAATGTAACAATAAGGTGAGAAAATTTTTATCATTTTAATTTCTTCCAAGGCAATATTTTAGCACTCTTTTATATTGTAATATATATTATTTATATCATTGATTTTTCGACGAAAAAATATAATTTTAAGCAAACGTAAAATAAGATTTGAATAAGTATAATCTAAATTAGTGATTATTACGTAGCACACGATGCATCTGTCGATGTTGCATATGACAATGCATATATTATAATTCTCGCAGAAAAATATAAAGATTGGCATCTATTAACGAGCATAAATTGCACTTTGAGGGTATATGAGTTTTGAATAGGATTTAACGAGTGGTCAACGCGATCCCAACGATAAAAATATCTTGGCAATAATCTTAATGGACATCATGAATAGAGTATTCGATTGCGCATGCATATTTGCACGTGGCACAGTTGCTTGCAACACAGGAAAATATTTATATTTTCAGATTTATGATATTATGTATATTATATATTATGTATATTATATTTTACTACTTTGTAATTAAAGCTTTTTAAAAATAATATAATATTTTTATTATATTATACTTTATTGAGACAAAAAAAAAGACCGAACTTGTCCTAGTCATCAAGTCCTGTGTTCCACACAGAGTCCCGAGCCACCTGTCTAATAATGCGCTGCCACATATCCGGTACCGCCTAACTGTTTCCGGTATCCGGGGCTGGATGCTACCCCCTGCGGTGTCCTCACACGCGACCCCCGCGCGTGAGGGAGGGTCACGCGACCCCAAAACACTCCACGCTCCAATGCACCACCTTCCCCAGTCTCTCTGCGAAACAACCCCCGTGTGGTACGTGTCTTCGGCATCCGCACAATCGATTTGTTATTACGGCTCGTCATTGTGCCAGTGAGGGAACGAAGCGAGACAATCTTAATCGTCGCTATTTTCCACAAATGCTACGCTCGCTCGCTTTACAAATCGTTCCAATGTGTGCGCTCACCCCTCCTTTGTCTTAAATAAATTTTTGCAATGTAGCTATATTAGTAATATAATATTACATATTTATCATCATCGACATTTCGATAATTATGTACGGAAATATGAATTTCTGCTCGATAAGATTAATGACCGCGCGGAGAATTATTGTGCGGAACGAAAGAATATCGTCGCGGATCCCAACACGATTCATAAATCGATTTCACACTCCCGCTGAGTATAAATTAATAGACACTTAGGGTGTGCTCCGATAGGTACCAGGATGTTCCTGCGTACCAGGTGTTAGCTACGGCCTTCTTCTGCCAGGGCGCACCGTGAAAAATCGCTTTATTTATGGAGTGGGTAATCCCGAGCGTTCTACGGTTGCTCCGAAAATCCTTTTTTACGAATGTAATTCCCAACAAAAATCGTGCATGCAATATTAATTGGAATATTATGCTGAACTCGCAACGCTAAACAGTACATGAAAAATGGATTGTTCTGCCGCATAAAAAGGTGCATTTTACAAAATTTTGAATTACAATTAAAAACGGTTTAAATCGCACATGCGGCGGCAAATTTTTTCGAGGAAGGTAACGTAGAGATAATATTTATTCGATTGTCGATGCCCAGTGAGATTGCGCGGATTGCCTGGTCATCGCCGGAATTGCATTTAAGCGCGTACACGTGGCCACGGGCTCTGCTATTTAAATCTGATCCCCTTCGGTTATCTCTCGATCTCTGGAGGATCAAAAATTCTGCGCCACAATGGACCTGTCCCAATGCGGTATTTTCATTTCGGATTATGCCGCAGCACAAGCTATGGTCGACGGTTGAACCATCGGGTCGGGTATTTGGATAACGAAAAGAAATTCTGTTTTTTAGCGTACTCGTTTAATGCACGTGCATGATTTAATAACAATTACGTTGGTAATAATGCAACAGAAACACGTATATTTCTACAAAGAGATTATTTCATTACAAAAAGAATTATAAAATACTGAAATGAACATTTTATTAAGCAACGAGAATTCCGACGAGTTCGTATTATTTATAAGTAACGCGTGAGATACAGAAGGACATATTCTGAATGAGGATTTTAATTACAATCGTGGGAACTGGAAACGCCGTTTTCCCGATTCTCTCCGCAGGAGCATCACAGATGGACCCATAACTCATTCGCGTTCGACGTACCCTCGCCTCATAATTTCTGAGCGGCTAATTATCGCAACGTAATGGACGAAACTCCGAAATCAGCCGGAAACATATGGATACTTGTAACAGGCTTTAGTTTATTAGCCTGTCGGCAGTATCAAAGAGAGTATCCTCAATGAATCCGGATACCTTAAATATTAAATATGCATGGATATTTAATATAAAAAAATTTTTTTAAAGAGAATAAGATTATTATTTATATAAAACAACGTGCTAACATTTGTTGCGTCGAAGATGCAAGTAACGCCGCGAGGCACGTGGCTGCTTTTACGTAAAATTACAGCAAATCTTGTTGAGCAAAGCGCGACGCGTGCTGCAGGCAAACACGTATTGTCGGCGTAACCGCAGTCCATTATTAAATACTATTATCTTGCCTCCTAATAACGCAGCGCAGAAATCAGATCGTACCTGCTGCGGCCGGTATAATTACGGGTTCGGTTAGGGCCAAATGTCGCCGAAGTGCTTAACCCAGGACGCAACCCTTTGCGCGATGTTGCGGCCGCACGTGACTCGCACGTGCGATCAATTTCTTTTTTACGGCTACGATTTGCATCCGCTGATGTTCTCTTCGCTGCTTGTAATACTTCAAGAATTACAAGAATTGAAGCGCGAAGACAAAGTAGCGATTAGCTGAGAACGGATACATCCGAAAACAAAGAAATACATTTTGCGCATTATTGTATTAAGTATTATAAATAATTATATAATAAATAATTATATTAACATTTGTGTGTAAAATTATAGTATTATATCAATAGCTTCTTGTTCTTTTATTTTACTCCCTTGCATATTGAAATATAAAGACAATCTCAAAAGTTGGAGCAAGCGTAAAGACACCACTAACTCTAATTTCGTTACTCGAGTGAAGTTTCTTCGTTCGTCGATCCGGCTTTCTTCACTACGATGGACTTTCGCGCCCGTCGAATAATTATGAATTCATAAAGTTGCTATAGACCGTACTTGAAAATTCTGTAGAGCCTAGGCCGGGTGTAAAACCTATGATCAGAGAAGTTCGTAAATAACGGACAACATTCGACGAAAACTTTGCGCGAAAATGCAGAACGAGCGTATAAGCTCTGGCATTTTTCATTTAATAGCTTCTGTAAATTTTTAAATAGCTAATCACGTTAAATCGCTAATTATGCCGTTCTGGCTTAATCGGCGATGCTCGACGTTCTCTCGAACCGACATTGATTTCTCGACAATTTTTGAACACGTGCAAGCTCTAGCATGAAAAGTCTTGTCATCTTGTCACGTTTGTGCACTCCGGTTGGCCGTGTATCCAAATTTCTCGCCGTGGCGTTCCGATATCCAGGAACGTGAACAACCCCGCGGTTCCTTATCAGATCGATGAAGAGGCGGCACCGCTACCCCAGCAACCAAGGGTAGGCAGGTTCTGCTGGCTGAGCGCTCGACGAATGGGATCGTAGCTGGGCTTTCAACCCCCGGCATGGCTTCCGCCTTGCTACTCGCCGCTCTTTTCGATTTTAGTCCAGCAAGAGGCCACCTGAACGATTGGAACACGGTAGGTGGTCTGTCCGCGGGAGGCTGCGGTAGAACGCGACTTCTATTACGAAATCGACAAGGGTTTAGGCTACATCTTGAAGAATATCTAACAATTATCGAGAGAATTGCGGGTGACAGTTTTTCTTGGACAATTTTTGCGACGAATAAAATAATACGGTTGAAAAGTGCGGAAACTGAGGGATACATGAGGACGTTTCAGTGTATTTTTGCATGGTGTTTCTTGGGAGATATGTAGACCGTAATGGTAACATAGTTTGAACAATTGTGACGGTTAAATCTGTGGACGAGTATTTGAAGTATGCAATTGCGCGATACAATCGAAGAGAGTGTAAAAAAATACTCAATTAAGAATTGTAGACAATAAGTATGACAGTTTTACGACAATCATCGTAATAAATAAATCTGAGGAGAGAACACGATATAAGAATTGAAAGAATTGTGCAATCGCAAGGTGCAATTTGCGAATCGCAAAGCGGCATCTTAAAAAATGTGAGGATGATAAAATTACGATTGTGTCAAAGTTCAATTATTCTCGTACAATTTCGGAAAATACGGCACATTGGGATAAATGGATGAAGCGAGATTTGTAATAAATCTGATAAAATAAACAACCTTATATTATCGAGTGGACAAAAGGATGTTCGCAGCTTGCCATCATCCGGATCTCGTCACCCCGACGCCGTAAGTGGCGTCGCTGGATTCGAGCCAAGGCATCCCGAAGCAGGCCCGAGGCGTGAACAACCGGTTAACAAGTGTCCCGACGAATCTGGACACGTGCACGGAGCACGTTCGCCAAGACACGTGGCCCTGTTTAGAAATATTATCCTACACGCGCCCGGCTGGCACGTGTCGATTGTATCTCGCGATCCCCGAGACGTGATCGAGTACGTGTGAAGTGAAGGAGCGACCAGAGATTCCAGGGACACCACGCAAACCTCAGGGCATCCCAGGAGACACGGATAATCACTCCAATCATCTGATAATCAAACGAGCCTCATCAGAAGCGGTTAACGCGAAGACCCAGATGATCTGAAACCGCAATCACGTTTCTCTACGTCTAGTCAGACAATCTAGTCACACTTCCGTTAATTAGCGATTAGAGATCCATCCGGTCTCGATGGGCAGTGGTAAATTAAATTGATTCAATCACAAAGATCAGCAATTATAAAGAGACCGTAAGAGTGAGCGATTTCATCAAATCCAAGTCATTCATCGGTAACGCATCACCATGTATTCGATGGACAATCTTGAACGGGACATGATGAACCGGCAGTACATGTACGAGGCGCACACCTTCCTGGGGAACGCAGCAATCCCAGCATTTCCGCCGCACTGCGGTGTACCGACCACGGTGACGCTACCGCCGGTAGTGATCCCGTCGCAGCCACCAGCGCATCATCCATCCGGTAGCACTGGAAGCACCAGCGGCAGCGAGCACTACTTGTACGACGAGAACAGCAGCGACAACGAGAGCGCCTACAGCAGTGATCAGGAGAATCACACGAGAGAGTGAGTGATCTTCCCCCAAATGCGTAAAAAACTTTAGACCAGACTATCTAGAGAGCAATACTGTTTTTAATCATGAGAAATAGTTAAAACATTTAACAAGCTGAGTGATCAGTTAGTATATTATTATAAAAATTTATTAGTTGATTTATTATCAATGTCGATATTTGCTTGCAGACGAGGTCGGAGCAACCGACGCAGCGGCGCATCGGGAAAATGTCCAAGACAGGTGCAGGTACAGCAACGGCAGGCGGCCAATATGAGGGAGCGGAGGCGTATGCAGAACATTAACGACGCTTTCGAGGGCCTGCGGGCGCACATACCCACCTTGCCGTACGAGAAGAGGCTATCGAAAGTCGACACGCTGAAGCTGGCGATCGGTTACATAAACTTCCTCAACGAGCTCGTCAGGGCGGACAAGGGTAACGATCCTCTCTCCGGCAACAGCGGTCTCTCGAGGTGTTCTAACCGGGATGAATCCAAGAAGATCATAGTTCGTGGTGAGGCCAATTTTGATTTTATTCTTGCGGGCAGTTTTCTCGAAAATTTTATTTAACACGGATGTTTAATACGTTCACTACTGTGATTAGAAAAACGTTTACTAGAGAACATTTCATTATTTTTTATATTTCATATTGATAAGATTTTCTTTGTCCTGATGGAAATGAGATTAAATAAATCGCTGTCACATGCATGTAACACTGATCTTACATATTAAATTAATTATCATATGAGTGATAAATTCAAATTAAACGAGTTTTAATAATAATAAAAAAGTCTGTATACAGTTTATAATTTAGATTTTACAGTGTTATAACGTGTGCATGTGGAATCCGTGAAATCACAATCCGTGAAATTCCGTCCGTGATTTGTTTGTATCCATACATTTCCGTACAAGATTGAATTTAATGCACGACGTGTTGCACTTCACGCTATTTCGACATCGTGTGCACAACATATTTAACATCCCCCCGGTGAGGAAGGAGGGAGGGCTATTTCCGCGCTTCGCTATCGTAGGTCGATTTATCATAATTACCCATCTACCCTTTTTATTCCAAGACAGGTGTCCTCGATAGATACGGGGTGCTTCGCGGTGAATTACTGCTCGGGAAAAGATTGAGAGATTATCAAATATTTCGGGCGGTAAAACCGTCTGTTATCTATGAACTCCGCGTTTGCGAGCTATCATATCATTTTAAATTGCAAATAATCCATTTGATCGAATGCTAGTAGTTTAATTATTATATTTTGAGGATAAACGCGTTCCATTTTGACGAATTAAAAGAAAAATTCTTATATCGAAATCCGGGCTCATATTTTCGACGATTTCACGTGTCAGCTCTGGCTAATCTTTGTCGAATTGCGGCTTTCAGGTGGCGGTGGGAATCCGTTCATCTCGCACTCGCTCTCGTGGTCGAGGAAGTCGGATATCTCGCCGAATGGCACGATGTACGCGAAGGTTTGGACGCCAGAGGATCCGCGAACATCCAAAAGCGGAACGACGTTAATCGAGTAATTTGTGTCTTGCGTCGAGTTTGACTTCGTTCGTGCGACGAAGAGAAGTCTCGGACGCATTGTTCGGCCAAGAGTGATGGTCCTGATCTCGTGTTATTTAGTGTCTAAGGAAAAACGTTTCTAGTCACTGATTCTGCGATTTGTTACTTTTACTCGGTCATTGAAGTGTCTCCGATTTTTCGGCGTAAGATGATCGCCGATAGATCACCAATGTTTATTCATCTCATCGAAGCCTGTTCATGATCGATTGGATCGATCGTTGCGGAATGTACACGCGTAAAAGAGAGAGATCTCTTCGTCGAGGAGCCTGTACATGTGCATATCTACAAACGTTCTGCGAAACGCACTTTGTACATAGGAACTATCGAAATAGATGAATAAATTAATGGGATAAACACCGTTTATACGTAATTACCGCGAGGAATAACGCGTTGCGAGCGTCATTAACGCCACTGTGAATAACAGAGCCAAATAAACGTAGTTCTTAAAAACTCGCCGTTTATTGTCCACCTTAGTGTAGAACCTTAAAAAGTACGATTGGCGTGAAACGAAGCTAATGTCTCTTCTTTCAAGAGTTGAACATTTTACTTAAAAGTTGCTCATATCTGTGAAAAGCAACAATTTGTTCTTCGCGAACACTTTCGGCAGTTTTGCGTGGAAAGGAAACAGCGGCAAGATGGCTGAAACAGCCCTCCCGAAGGGTTGATAACTAAAACACCCTAAAAGATGCTCCTTGTTCGAGTAAGGGTAGGTTTGGATGCAGAGAGAGGGAGACCAAGCGAGAATGAGGGACAACAGGCGGGGGAGAAAGAGAGCAGGAAACGGAGCGAGACGTGGTGGGCGGTACGTCGATATTGCGGCGTCGCGACGCCCTGCGACTCAGCGGGGATAATGGCGTCGACGGCTGCGAGTCTTCTCACGACGCCGATCCTCCGTTCTCCCTCCTCATCGTTCGACAATGGGGGGTTGAAATACGCCTGAATTCTTCTCTTCGCCTTCTCTATCTATCTCTCTATCTCTCTCTCCCTTTCGTCATGTTCCAGTTGCCGTAAAGTTATTATCGCACGTCATTATCGTCATTAACAACTCCAAAGCTACGTGGAAGATAAGGAACCTCGATCACGCGTTTGCACACATCGCCGGAATATCGTTCAATCCTCCGCAATTTATTATTGTTTTATTATTGTGTCTCATCAAGACATAGAATTTTCTCTCAAGAACTGTTTGATCGCGCGGAAAATGTGGATTTCTTTCTCGAGTTAACGTGCGGGTCAACCCCCAAAGTTTTGAGCTGCCAGTCGGCCGGGTCTAGATAAAATGCGACACGTTGAACTGCATTCATTTAGAGTGCACGACCCGCAGCACGGTGGGCCACTATCAGCTGTGAAAACAGCGTTGTTTATAGACACCGCGGCACAATGAGGTGTAATTGAATCCATATTCCATTCCGGGTGCGTGCCCGGTGAACCCGAACCCTCTCGGCGCTGAAGGGGGCTAGCGGAACCGGCCCCCGGCCTCGGGTGCTGCGTCCGGGGTGACTGTATTTAACGGTTCGGGAAATCGAGGGTGGCCGTCGATTTGTGGACAATTAGGGACGATTTCGTGGTACCGAGGTGGCGACTCGCGTAACCCTGCCGATCGATCCTCCACTTGGCCCGATAAGATGTCTCTTGCGACATTTGACAAAGTACTTGATGCAGAATCCTCAATTTGCCGAAATATTAAATATTATATTATATTAAAAATATTATCACAAATATAAAAAAAATATTAAGGAAAATTCAGATCTTGGGTAAATTGTGAGATAAACGATTTTCTTTTCCATCTCTTGATGTCACGTTTGCTTTATGATCTTGACTGTTCAAAAGGGAGTTTAAAAGGAGAATCGAGAGTCCGAGAAGCAAGTTCGATTGAAATAACGTTCATAGATAGGAGTAAAGGATACATAATAAGTATAAATAATACATGATAATGATAAAGAGGAGATATAGTGGTAAACGTAGCAATTTCTATCAGATATACTCTTGGAAAAAATACGAGTTGATTTATCCGGTGTTCGAGTGACCGAGAGCTTATCTGGGTTGACGCAGGTGTGTCGTTATACCTGTCCTTATCGCTCGGAACGAGCGATTTTTCTCCTACGATATTGACCCCAGCATAATACGATAAATCCTGTTTATAAATTAAATAGACGGTAAGAAATGTTTAGTTTCATAGCTCTACCGCAATGTAATACATTACTGTAGAGTAGATGATACAACTACAATAAAATGCAATAAACACATTAATCTGATTAATCTATGAAAAACAAGAAATTAACGTTAATCCGAACATTAAAAAATGAAGACTTTTTTCAACAGCACGAAAATGTGTCATTCTTCAACAGCTATTTGTTACAAATGGAAAAATTTATCCTTAAAGGGTAAGAATAGATTTGTAATATTGGTAACAATCGAAATATCGGTTACACAATCGTCCGGAAAGAAGCGGTTGTGAGAGGCGCGAAAGTTCAGCGTGCCCCACATTGAGCCTAATCTGCTCTAACGTCACGGTACGATGATCCCGTGAAAATTAGCAAACCATAGAATCCAGGCCCCCCGCCAGGCCCGAGGGACCCCGCGACAAGAGTAGCCTCTTGTCGCGCGAGGGGTGCACTTGTGTTGATCCTCGCAGCTGGAGTGACATACAAATAAAGTATTAATTCTCGATTCTCGTGTCGCAATAATGTTACCCGACGTCCGTGCGTTACAACGTAACGTGGACACGTAACAGCGCCCGAATAGAGATATAATACACGACCACCCCTCGCGGCCACCCTCAGACATTCGGTATGCTATTGAATTATTAATTATGCGAGATGATCAGTTATCAACTGCATAATTTCGGATTTCACAATGCGATATTAAAATTTAATGTGCGGACGAAACACGATTTTCAATAGAACTACTAACTAAAAGATGCTACATTTAAACATCAAACGCAATTGAATAAAAATATTTGATTATTTACAATCGTTTCCCTCATATGCTCAAAGTTTACATATATGTTTACATATATGTTTGTAATTTATAAATTGTATAAATTAAATTAAAGGTATCCCTTCCCGAGATAACAGATAGACTTGAGAGACTTGAGGGATGCACAGTTGAGTCAAAGAGAGCATCCATCCACCCTGTGGCTCGCCTCGCCCGGGGGGGATAAAATTGGGGCACGCAAATACCTAGGCAGCTGCAACCCCCGAGTGCTTGGACGTCCACTCCGAAATATCCCCCCTTGAAGTCGCTTGAGCTCGGTTTCGCGCCTGCATCGCTTTCATCCCCCGCGTCCTCCCCGTACGGCTTTATTATATTGCAATTATCTGTCCGCACTTTGGACTTAAATCCGATCATAATACACTTTTTCCCCCTTTTTTAACTCATTGAGAGATATTCATTGATATATATAATTCATTTATATTAGAATAAATGCAATAATTATGAATTTCAGGTATGATTCAGCAATGGAAATCTTTAATAAATTTTTCTTTACAATGAAATTGTTCTATTTGGAATTAGCAAAACTGAAAGGAATTTTTAATGCCGGCTGTTTTAATACCGGATTCGCGCTATCCAGGTCGAGAGAAGCACGAAAGTTTGTCGCGATTCTCCTCGTGACTGATAAAATCGCTCTCCAGTCGCCCAAATCCAGCTTCATCCCCTCTGAAAGATAAGAATCTAAAATCTACCGTTAAATCCGCCGTGAAAACTCGCGCGGTGCGTAACCTTCTCAATGAAATCCTATTAGTTCATATTTTACGTTGGACAGCGCAGCGACGCGCCTAATGCCGTAACAATGGACCCTTCGACGAAGACCATCTACGGGGGAGAGCATATGTATGGACACACGCATGCAATTATTGCTGGAGTTTGCCATTACAAAAGTTCTCTCTCTAGCGTATGCAAATAAATCTGATAAAGAAACTGAATTATATAACTATAAAATCAACTATAGGAGGCTCTAGACCTTCTGTAAAATTTAATGTATGAGTAGAGAAAGAAAGAGCAAAGAAAGAAGATACAACAGGCGATCATGACTTCCTCTCGTCGCTTTGACAAGAAAGAAACGTCTTCAGTGTTATCCGCGGTATATACGGGCTGTTCGCATGCTTTCGTATAATATTGATTTGCCGGAGACGAGGTCGCAGGTGAGATTTCCCACGATCGTTGGCCGCACATAGAGAGAGAGACATATATAGAATGAGGAAGAGGAAAAGGGATAGAGAAATGAACAACTAGTAAAGAGAGAAGGAGAGAGAGAGAGGAACGCTACGGAATTGTCTGCATGGTCTTCGGATTGTGCTGTGCCTCTGCGTGTTGTGCACGAGGAAATCTCCAGGAAGTCTCGTACTTCCCTCAATGGAAAAATAATATCATAAACCGAGATCACTCCGCGACGGAATAAATCCGCGCAAAAGTACAAAAATCACACGGGGAAACAAGGGGATCACAAGGGAGAGTGGTCTTCCAGGATAGTTTATCGTATCGTCATGCTTCATCGTCGTTTTCTTCTTTCCTCTCAAGTTCGAGAACATGATGATGAGACGAGGAAAATATATACTCGTAGGAAAGTGACAATTTATTTGGTAAAAGTGTCCATTACATAAGATTTAACGCATCGCTCTTAGATAAGATCTTATCTACGAAAGTAAAACCTACGCGCTCGGTTGCTACATCGATGACCGTCGATTTCCGAATTCCGTATACACCCTCCTGTATACCCTCCTCTCCGCTCATATCATCGGAGAAGGCTCTGGACATGAAATCAGCATTGTACCTAATTGAATTAATGCTCGGTCGCGGCGAGAGCTCGAATGATTTGAATGCGAATGCTTAGGAACACAATTGCATGTCTTTGTACCGCGGATACTCGGAGATATTGAATGCAGAGAAACGCAGAAACAACAATCGATTCTTCTCCTTCCTTCGCTTTTATTTTCTTCCCCCATCACGATGGTGGAAATAATGCGACACACAGGCGACAATTCGCAGTAAAATCACCAAGAAGAAAATGACCGACTATTACACCCGAAGGGAGAGAGAGAAAAGCCTTACCGACTCGTACGCGCGACAACGATGACTATTATTGTTAGTATCAATGACTAAAATAGACATGGTGCAAAACGGCGTTTTCGTCCCTAGCGACATCGTCGGGTCCCTCTCTACGCTCTAACGCATACGCTTCGACGTAAACCCGCCTAAGGAATCGAGAAGTTTAATGATTCGATTGAAAAAATTTGGCACGATCAGCTGTGAAAAAATATCATCGTACTGCTCTGTAAACTTTGACATTTCTTTTTTTTCTCTCTCTGTCTCTGCTAGGATATCGTACACGACTGTTAGGTTTAGGTTCCTGTAATCGCCTCGCGCACCGCATATAATAATATCGCCTAACAATACACAGTCGACTATACTGATAATGCATAAAATACTCTTCAATAGTACAAACGCGACGTCGTATCAAGATCACGTGTTTCTTTTTTTTCGTTCTTTCTTGTTTTTTTTTTCACTTAGAAATCCTAGCGAACTTTCGACAAGGTCGTCAATCATGAAATTCACCAAATCAGTACGAGTAAAATGCGGCTTACCGATACCCCCTTATCGCGTATTCCTGGAAAGCCCAGACAATTCTCTAAAGTCGAAAGTCGCTAAATGTTTCTCCACTACCGCATATTAACTGCAGGAACGTGCAGAAACTCAAATACTTATTGAACAAATACGACAAAATGAAATTTCTTACTCAATAGAAAATTAATATAGGAATGATACACTCTTCGTTAATTTATTATACGCACTTGAATGTTTCGCAATCGTACGCTTTATTAAATTCGATGGAAGTAAAGTGATCGAACTGTGGATCCCAAGAATGCGTGATAATTTGACAACTGTGTTGCATCCATGTCGTACTCCCGCGGCACGATCGACGCTCACAAGGAAAACTCGACAGAATTTTGCGTAGTAAACTGATTCTCCCTGAGTGGTGATAAGCTATTCTGTAAGTTTGGTGTTTTCATGTGTACCTCTCTCGTACCTCGCTATACTTCGCCTTACACATCGTCCAATATACAAGATTACCATTATCGTACAATTTAAGCCTAGACTCTTAATTAAATTTTACTCGTACGTTCTTAAGAATCACATCTAATCTCCTCTAATCGGATTTACGAATTTAGTCGATTAAATCGATTTCGTTATTTATCCTATCGTCCCTTAACCACCCCTAACGCGCTGATGCGAGACCTAATACTTTTACGTAAAATACATTACACCTAAGTCGTTTCGTAAAAAAAAGGGGAAAAATTATATCTCCCGATTTATAGAACACATCGCGTCGATTCGACGCGTAACGATAAAGAACACAATGCGGTAAAAATGTCAGTCGATTCGTAGCTTCTTGAAATTTCTCGCGCCGACACGTGCTCGCGGCGAACGACCAAGTATCGCGATCGCTCGGAAGGTGGTTCAGGGAAAATTACAGTTTTGTACGACGAATTCGAACATACGTATGCGTATTGTATTACAATTGTTCATTCATAACTAGTTCTGCGAGGTTGAGGAATCTCGTACTATACTCGTAACCACGGTGCAAAAATAAAGCGATAGCACAGAACGATTCTGCGAGTGTGTACCTCGACATTTGCAAATACCGTCCTCTGATTTTGCAATCTCAATAATAGGAAGAGATACTTTTCGCGAATTACGCGTTTCGAGCCGATTCACCGTGAAAAACCGTTCGATCTGCAGGAAAGTAATTCGATTTTGTCGCAAACGTTCATATCAATCGACGATTACCCAATTTATAAATATATAGAATAAATATCATTATATATTTCGGACGAAATAAGAATACTTTTCCTCTCAGATCGCTCGTTTGTCACTATATGCGATAGACACTTGTCAATTCTTGTCTTCGTTCCCCTTTTTGACAATTCTTACATATCGCGCGTTTTATCAATTATTTCGTTCGTATCAAACGCGAGTTTCTCCATCGACATATAAATGAGCTACTTCTCATAATATACCGTAGCGTTTGAGCGGAATAGCTTATCCTCTTACGAAGTCTTATCTTCTAAAATTTCCTACCGTACCGTACGTACCTAGCACTTTTGATTTCGCGATTTGCACACGGCGTCGCTCGCTCCTGTAAATTACAGACGATGGCGTGAGTGGAGAACGCTAAAAACGCAGCGAACGGATTCGACTTTAATTCAGATATAGAAAGCATATAGATTATTCTTAAGTAATGTAATTCCGTTTTTATACGACTCATCATGTGTCCCTATACCTTAGAGGATTACTCACGCGTATCGCGATCAATACATACACATATACATGTATAATATCGCAAGTATTCACAGATTCTTACATATTCACATCGTCAAGATTTGTGCCGTGGTTCGCTCCTGTTTCTACATTAAGTTTCTCGTTACATCACTCTCCGAGTGATACCTCGCAATTTTTCGACACAATTTTATCATGGGAATGAGAAAAAATTAATTCTTTTCTGTGTTAAACACAAAATTGATTCTCAAAATTATTGCGCGTATTAATTGACCTGAATTACTAAATTCAGGTCATTTAAAGTTGATTTCAGTATTGATCCCATTTCGTGCACTAAACTGAATTGAAATATGAAATTGAAAATTTCATTAGAGAAATGTTTTACTAATAAAATTCACGCCTAAAATTTGCTTTTGTGATAATCGCTAAAACCTTTGCTTTAAAATTATATTAAAGTATCAATAAATATAATTTCATCAATGTTAAGCACGGTTAAATAATGTATGCAGAATGTACGTAATTTATTACGTACTCATTATTGCGTTTTCAATTTGCAGATCAAACAATGGCACAATATCCTTCTGCTCACATTCTTCGAGGATCTATGCAGCGACGCTAATGACCAAGTACCGATGATCGAATCGAGCGGATGAAAGAGGGTCGTGAATGGAAGGGAGGAGAATGGGCGAACGAATGGACGAATGAGATAAAACAAAACAATCGTTCACTAGAAAAACGTTGAATTGCGATCAACCTACTTCACAGCTCCTGTTGGCGAAAGGCAGTGCTCGTCTTGTACATGTCCCCGTTTTTCCTTTTTTTTTTCTTTTATTTTTAGTATAAGATTAGAATATACGTGTTAAATTAGCTTTGAAATAGGTTGCACTCAATATCATTATCATCGTATAATACAACACCCGTCTGCGACACGTCTCGACGTAGTGGTACGTTAAAGAAACGTAGAAAGCCGTATATAAGTAAAGCGCATTGGTTTCACGCGCAGACGGTCGAAACTCTTTTGAGATGTTCAAAACGTGACGCGAATCACCGAACACGCGATAGACGCGTCGAGATCCGACAGTGGATTTAATTTCTTTCTTTCGTCGTTCCGGGTTATGTGTTCGTCGTTTGTTATCTCTCTCCTCGTAATTTCTTTCGGAAAGCTTTGCGTATCCTTCCGTCGCACAGATATATATATATATATATATAAACGCGCGATTAACGTCGTTAGAATGTACACCTACTGTATTATTGCTATTTTTAGCGCGACAGCTTTAACTTACAGTCTAAGATTTGTACATCTGTGGATTTGCTGTTCACGTATGATGATGATGACGATGATGATGCCTACAAAGAGATAAAAAATGTATCTCAGATGTGTCTTACCTGCGATGCTAATGAAAGAAATCCTGATTAAATAACGGGATCGGGTGTCGTAATATGGACGAGTAACAATAACAGATTTTTAATAAACGACTTATCTCGACGACTTATCTTTAGCGTCGGGGAGATCTACGAGACAAGTCTCTTCCTAACTGCTTCTTCGTTTCGTAACTTGCAACATCTTTTTTCTTACATCACACTATGCTAATACTCTAATCTTCTAATTGAGCCTCCGGTGCATTGTCATAGTCGCAATGTACATATAACTCGTAAAATCGTGCATATAAAAGTACAACAGTACGTAATAAAAAAACGGAAACAATAAAAGAACAATAGCAAATACCTGATTCGATATTCGCGCGACATGCCCAAGGAGAATTCGCGACAAAATCATCATGCATAATTTCAAGTTCTGAACGTGTGTGCATCGGTATATATTACGATTTCGAGATGCCTCCTGGAGAGGCACGAACACGTGAATCGACATCACCGAAATGATGCTCTCGTTGCCAGGCGAGAAAATCGTCGCCGACGAACGCGGCAGTAAGAAAATGCACGTCTCAGTCAAGAAGCGCAGTTAGGCATTTCTTTCTTGCGACGAGATTGGATCGTGTCGCGTTTGACGTAGCGGCTTCCGGTTCAACAATTAAGATTCGCCGTATCACGTTTATCTACCTTCAGCTGGGCTTGCCGGGCGGCCCGTGACTGGTCGGCGAAGGACCGTGCGGATGAAGATTGTGAACGCCGCCTACTTGATTGCTGGTGAGGCTGGGCATAGTGGGCTGATACATTGATGACATGTAACTGCCCGACGACTGCGAAGTAGACCTGATGATCGATCGATCAACGTTACGCGCGTTAGGTCTCAGCGATATCAGAATGAGAAAGATAAAATAAAGGTATATCGTTGCACTCACCTCGGCACTCCACGCAATGGGTCTGGCGTGACGGAGGAGTTCCTCACTACCCCGGAAGTGTTCGCCGGTGCCGGCGAGACTATGTTGCTCGGCTGACCCTGAAGGTATCCACCCGCAGCTGGACTGTGCCTGCATTTCCGTCGCAAGGATGAATAAGTGAATTCGAGTCAACTTTATCAATGACTCGAAGCGCGAAATGAGAGGCGTTACCTTATCGTGGGGCTTGGTTGAGGCGCGACTAGCGATCCTCGATGCTGATACTGTGACAAGGAGGCCGCCGCGGGCGGGGATGGATCCGGCGGTAAACCATTCTCGAGCGTCGTCGGGTGGCCGGCGGAGCTCGAGTGAGGCATGTACGTGCTGTTCACTCTAGGCTCACGGCTTACCCTCGGTACCGAGGCCGGGGCGCCGGGTGGCACCTCCGGATGCGAGACGTTTGAATGAGACGGATTTACCGTTGGATGTATATTATTCACTGAAAATAATTCCAGGCATGTATTGTAGGATATAGTGTCTCCCTCGACAACACACGGTAGACACGATATTATAGACGTACATGATCTAACTAACCTGGATGTGAACTAGGCTGAGTTGTCAATGGAATAGCGAGTCTAGCATTCACAGCCAATAAATGGTCTCTCCTCTGCAGGAGATTATTTACATGTTCCTCTAGCCTAAGGTTCTCAGCTCTCAATTGATGTAGGCAGGAAAGCAGGGATGCAACTGCAACAGATTTCAATAACTTGTCGCGGACTTGTTCTGTCTAAGTGTGGCACGCTGTTACCTTTATACGTTATCAAAGGCAGAAGCGACGTACGTTTGAAAGAACAGAAACGATGAGAATCGAGAAGGCTTCGCAGCGAAAAAAATTAACATTTGACAGAAAAGCGTGGCATGCAGGTTCCTTCACCGAAACTCAAAGACTTCGTTGTGAGAGGACGAAAGATGAAGCGCGAGTTTCCTTCTTCCCCAGATCCATGCGATTATAAGCGTATATTTGCCTTGCCGTACACTCACTGTCAAAGTGCTGGGCTTGCTCCATTAGGAATTGACTCCCCTGCTCCCACTGTCTCTCCAAAAGTTGATCTAGCGTCTGCGGTATCGCGCCACCACCCAACGCCCCCGCAGGCCCAGCTTGGCTCGTGCTACTCCCGGAAAACACTGAGGAAAACGAGGTTGGCGGCGCACCCGGTTGGCTAGACCGTATCTGCTCATCAGAGAATGTAAAATCATGAATACATGAAATAAAATATTGATTGTTTCTTGCGTTTAATATGTAAATATATTTTTTGAAACTGATTAATTTGATTCGACGGAACTACACGTACGGATGCGATTACTCGACTGTGCAGCTGCGGTCCGACCAGATTTGCATTGGAGTTGCTCGATTCTGTGAAAATAGAATGGGCCTCGAGCTCCTGCGTCAGCGTGTCCGACATTTTTTGTGCCATCGTGGATGTGGGATTCAGCTGATTGCCTAGCATGTGCGGTGCTCCGACTCCATTTTGAAACCTGCATAATACGATCGTACATTGTGCATTTACATGAACGAAACGCGTACTTGTCTTACTTTTCTTTACGAGTCTTACAATTTAATGTTATTCTCCTCTTTCACCACGGCAGTGGCGAGAGATGTCGGGGTAGTTGACGCAGATGGCGTAGGAGTAGACGTTGCGGTTTTCCTCTTCCGTTTACCAGTGCTGCTGCTCATACTTTCCGAGCCAGGACTGCTAGGCGGTGATTCCTTGACGGTTGGTACCATGGTGCACGCAGGGACTGTGCCGCTGATGCTACTAAAGTGCCCAATAGCAGCTGATGTGGGACCATGAATTATTGACGGTATTGGAACTATGGTGGCGGCTGGCGGAGGTGTCGGGTGATTGCTTCTCCCACCTCTCTTGGACGTCGTTACGACCGCAGTACTGGACACGGACGTCACGACAGACGTGCCTGTTGTCTGTAGTGGCAGTGATGCTTGATTGCTGGAGGAGCCACGCTTCGGCTTACGCGACTTCTCTTGCTTGTCAGACGATTGCGAACTGAAACGTCCAAGTTTCAAATAATTATCACAACGCAAAAAAACAGAATTACAGTAACCCGACCAGCTTCCCATAAGAACAAATTACAAATGCAAGTTCCTTATGTAACTAATATTGTGAATTGACTAATAACATTGTCCAACTGGAAATGTATCATTACATAAGTTCAAAAAATTACATAAGAAGCTCAAGATATAAACGGAGTTTGTAGTCGTTGTAAACTGAATTTTTATTTCGACTGATAACGGATAAGAGTGCATCTGAACGCACACTCTGGCATGTCATCGCGATGGAGCGCCATTTACTCAATCTCACGTTACTCCTTTCCGTCGCTCGTTGCCCGTGAGGCGCCCGGCCGTGGCAAAAACACACATAACCTCAATAGCCCTCGTTTGCCTGAACCCGCGTGCCGAAATAAACAGAGTCACGAGACGCTCGTTCGGCGTTTTTCGCGACGTTTTGCCTCTCCGTTGCCGCAACGAAGTTATCGTGGCGCCACGCACGATAATTATATCGTAATTGCTCCCCGATGCAATTATATTCAATGCAACGCATGCACTCGAATGACCTCGAGTGAACTATTGTGCTCAATACAAGGCGGCAGGCGGATTACTGTTATAAACACACTCCATTTCTCGTAGCACTCGTGATATCGCTCGTCGCGCGACAGATCGACGTTCACTTCCCACCGAAGTTCGAACGCGCGGCACACCCGCAACCGCGTCCCGATCCACTTCGATCCAGCTTGAACACACGGTCAGGTGGATACTCGCGGGACGAGCGCCTGATTCGACCGTGCGAACAGGTTAGAGCGAGCCTCCTTGTTTACCATCCGCGTCCGCCATTTTGAACGCGGTGCATGACACTCCTGACGTCAGTGCGCCTCCAACTCTCTTACGGAGCACTTGCATTCCGACTGCATTCGGCTCGAATCACCGTGTGCTCTCGCGTCGTGCGACGCATCATCTCACGAAGCCTCACACGAGTTCAATGCTCGCTAATTTGATAACGATTGCAGAAACAATAATAAAAATATATTCGCTAATTTGTACCTCGTTTAGTTTTATTTTATTACTTTAATTAAATGTGAACGTTGAGAGCAATTTTTCCATTATTATAAATCCTTTGTTTTCTAGCGGAAATTTGTAATAAAATTTAACAAGTGTCCAAGATGGTTCACACTTGCATGATAAACAAATGACCAATTTAATTATACAGTGTTTATATTGTTCCCTATTCTGTTCTCGAAAGACATGTTTCTCAGCAAGCAATCTCCCCGCACGGGAAAAATTGATTCCGAGTCGCTGCGGCAGCTTAGACTCACCGAGATCGCTTCGCCGTCGTTTCCTCCATGGCAAACCGCTGCTCATTAGCTATCGCGCTGGAGCGCGGCTCACTGCTGGCGGCTGTGGTGATGATGCTCTGTTGCACTTGGTACAACATTGGCGCGCTCGTTACCACGCTCTGAACCGTGCTGGGAAGCGAGGTAGCCGTCAATGGCACGGAAACTACGATGCTGTTCGACGTGGTTGTCGGCGACTGGGTAACAATAGAGGATTGGGATTGCGTCACCGCTATTATCACAGGTGTAGTGGTCGCCTCGGTAGTGACCGGCGTGCTCGACGATGACTGGATCGGGCTCTCGACTTTTATCTGCGATCGAAGATTCAGGAGCTTAAGATATCGCCATATGTAGAAGAGAGTGAGAAAATGTACGTTGGGAAACATGATGCGACGTACCCTGTACCTTTCAGAAATTAGATTATTATACTTGGTAATAAAAAATATATAGAAGACAGAAAAGGAAACTGACGACTGGAGCGACTGAACGAGAGACGCACCCGAGCCTTTCGAACCGACGACTGGTACTAAATTATTCGGAGCTCGCATACCGCTATTCCGTGTTTGTTCGTTGTCTATAAAAAAAACTGTTTATAGCGACTACCTCGGAGAGATTCTCAATGAAGACATATATCCATGAAGACCTAACGACGTGGGTAACTAACGATATTCAAAGTCAACATTTTGTTTTTCATACTGTGTTTCCATTTCTCTCTCTTACCTTCTTCGATTTTTCCGGTTCCGTCATTGTGCTCAAGCTAGTAGCTTCCGTGATTGTCGGCTGTACGTTGTTACTCGGGACGGTCTGCTGCACCACAGAGCTGACGGACACCACGACCGATCCGCTCGCCTCTGAACTGGCCGACTGATTCGAGTTGTCGTTTCCTATCACCGTCGGCGTACGCGCGCCGGTCTTCCTCTTCTTGCTGGTGTGACTGGACGTCTTGTTGGAGGCCGACGAATTGGACTTCCCTTGGCCGCCAACGTTCTTGTGCGCCGCGTTCGAGTTACCGCCACTCGTCTTTATCGTGGTAGCGGCCGCCGCCGCAGTCGGGGCGGCAGTGGTGACAACGCTGCCGTCGTGTCCGAAGACGCTCTCGGACTGCGTGACAATAGTCTCGACAAAGTTGGAGGTCGTGAACTTGCTGGAACTCGTGGAATTATCTTTGGGCGTATTACGGCCGCTACTACCGCTTTTGTCGTCCGCGATGCCATTTATCTCTAAATTGGGACTAGCATTCGATTTACTTTTAGAATTCGCAGTGGATTTGGAACTCGAGCTCTTGCGCTTGCCGCTCGACGATTTAATCGGCGTCTCCGCCTCTTTCTCCGGCGACGAGTCCGACGAGCCGTTGTCGGCGGGTATCGGCTTGTAGGGCGGTATCGTTTTCACGTTACCACCCTTTTTCTGCAAAAATTGATCGTCCGTTATCGCACGGCGAGCAATCGCGAAGGAAGCAGCGCAGACGTACGGACTACCAACCAATTTCGAATAATGATGCTGGCAATACCCGCAGTACTTGACATTGTCAAGATAGTTGCCAGCTTCCTCGCAGAGCAAACCCAGTGCCTGTGCACAAGTAACATGAAATTGCTGCCTGCAGCCCGTTTTGTTGCACTGCATACAGGCCCCCACGTTCGCTCTGCTGCCCCTACCTTGTTCCTCGCAAATGTAGCACGTCTGAAACCATTTAATTTTCTATGTGGCGCGAACATGGGCGATGAGGGCATCAAAAAGAGGAACAATACGAGACACATACCTTGCTAAACCTTTCCGACGGTATAAGCTGCAATATGATCGGCTCCATCGTAGTCACGTTACCGAATCGAACCTCTGGAATATAGAGAGCGCACACGACGTGCGCCCATCCAGCCTGGTCGGTCCTCTTGAGAGCTCCATCTCGACTCGGACATAACTCACAGCGCTATAGAAGGCACATTCAATGAGATAGAAGTATTCTATTGTACGAAACGAACGTTGAATGTATCTGATTCGCCACGAAGAACAGACACAGTATGAAAGACCAAACGAGGAAGCAACGCTGAACGACGAATCGTACGTACCACTCTAGCACTGCGCTCTTGCGACTCGCACTTTCTGCAATACCATGGTCCCGTTGGTACAGTGACAATGCCATAGCATGCTGCAAGAACGGTAACATTCATTACTCTCCCCGCAAAGAAAGAACCTTCCTCGATTTTCGTTTCATTCATACAAGACAAGATGCAGCCTGCATCGTTACGCCGTGACAAGTACCTTGGTGCACAGCAACGGTGCAGCCCTGTCCATCGCAGTACACCAGCGGATTCTCGGTCCAACCCCTCTCGTCAGAACACACGCAGCACCCTCCGAGCATCTCCTTCATGCTGTGCCGCAAGCAATTCGGAAGACGAGACTAGCATGAGGAGCTAGGCGAAAAACCGCGGGCTTCGGCTACGACACGCGGGCTGACTCGCATCGCGCGCGCACGATCGCATCCTGGCGACGACGCGGCGTCCCCCGAACGAGCGACACGACAGCACCACACTCGTCAGTTGATCTCTTTTTCTCTCTCTCTCTCTCTCTTCCTCGCTCTCTCTTTCTCTCTCTTACTCTCGGTGGGGTCCCGCTACCACCGCGTGCACCCGCGCACCCCCACCGGCACGAGACCTGTCGTACTCGATCACGCTCGACACCGCGCCGGACAACGCGTGCGTCCTCACGCACGCGACGACTGTACGGACGAGATGGAACGAGGTTTCGTCAACTGCGAGCGATCGGTGCACGCCGCCGCGAGCGAGCGTGCGAGCGCGCGCGCGTTTACGCGCGGAAGGGCCACCGGGAAACGGGCGAGAGCCGCCGCGCGACCGCCGGGTAGCCGACGCCGTCGACCGGGCGTACGCCGCGAGAACGCACGTGCGATTATACGGCCACCACGCGCCGCGAAACGTGCACGGACGGTTTTGTGTTATTTACGACGGCGCTCTATTTGTTTCGTTGGTCGGCCATCTTATTTTTGGTTGTCGCGCGCCAGCCGCGCACGCGCACCGCGATTGTAAGGCGCGTTCAGATTGCGCAACCGCGTTTCCTTCGGCCGCGGCCTCACGTGACGACCGCGTCGCGCTGGAAGCGGTTTACGCGTCTATGTCTAGTCGTATCACAGTGGCGAATAGAAGAATGCAGCTCATAGGAACATTTCGCTATCGTTACGCGATAGTTCGACCCGCGAAATGGAACGCGATCAGAGTTCCGCCATACCTCATGCTGAATATTGTACAAGTTTGGGGAAAACTCTCGATTTAAAATTTAAACTTTGAAATCCCCGACATTATGTAATAAATAAATGCGAAGTCAAGAAACAGCGCAATTGCAGGAGCATTGCGATTGAGTTACAATAGAGATATTGCTCGCTGAGCTCGCGGGGCGATCGATTATTATTGGCGAAGAGGCGACAGTCTGTGCCGGCCAGCGAAGCGATTCTCGTGTTTACGACTTCTTCTGATACAAACCACCTACCTCGTAGTGACTCGTACTTTATCCACTGTCACAAACAATTGTAACGTATAATATTAATATTTATTTATGCTTGTATACGTTATTTTCTACTTTTATTTATATAGTTCGTACAATATATATATATACACATAAAGATTTCATAGCGCATCGATATCGATATCCTAAAATCGGCTAATTTAAAATGCGAAGGTGAATTAAATTAGGCAAAGAAGCTTAAATTTCTATTTGTTTTTATAAAACTTTACTAAAATATAGGAAGCTGAACTTTGCTGATTTCTGTTCCGTATTGGATTTTTTTAACATATCTTTTGCAACTGTAGTATAACGATAGTGCTGTCACTTATCGATACTTTACAGCAGAACGAGGCTGTACGTGGTTTTTCTAGAAAAGGAAATATCCCATATCTATAGATATCAAATTTTCTTAACTTCCTAGATATAAAAAAGTAACAGATTTCCAAGAACTAGTACGCAGAATGGAGGGAGCAAAAAAGAGTTTTTTCTTTAAATCACGTGATGGATACGTCGGATGCGTCGGTTTTTAACTCGAGTATCGATACGTGCGCGCTGAATCATCGTAAATTTATCGGCGCAATTATTATCATATCGTAAGATGAATGTATCTTTTGCCTTAAATTAAAATACTAGAACAAACACTACGTTTGTAACCGATTTTCTCCATCGCATCGACTAGACGGAGCGATTTTTTGAATAACAACAATGAAAAACTTTGCATTTTAATCAACAACGCGGGTATTTAATGAGGAGAAGGAAAAGACGCATGTTAATGTGCTATCATTTGCATAAAGCGTAACGGACGCTGACGGCTTTAATTATCGGAAGAAACGTATCGAAAATCAGGGATGAATACATTAACAATGCAGAGTAACTGAAAAACTGCGATCAGTTCAATTTCGTATAATTTTTTCGAAGCAATCCAAACGATTCAAGTATTGAAAACAAATATTGATATAGGAAGGTAATATTTCCAGTCAATAGACACTTCATATTTCAAGACAAGTGAAAAGAATTACAAACATAATTTCTCTCGCATTAAATATTTTGGAAATATACGAGCAACTTTTTATAAATATCTAATAATATTCAACAAGTTTACAAGAGCATCCGTACTCGAATTTTTATTCCTGATACTCACAGATCCGTCTCTACGTCAAATCTCTGAAGGAATGGACTGTATTATTCACCAATGGATTGCCGGGTTTGCGTAACGATTTGCGTAACGATAGAGCGTAATTATGGATAACGCGATCATGCAATGGAACGTTTCGCTCGTCCACGATTTCAACAAAGTCGATCTGAAGTTAGAGAATGGATCAGTGACGCTACGCTGCGAGAATCGAGGGTCGTCATAAACATGACTCTAAATATACTCGCCACGTACCTCTCACAGACTTGCACAACGGTGCGGATTACCGACGCATATACGATACGAATGGGGGATACGTGATGCGTCGTCGACGTTTCGTTTTGCATTCCCGTTACGCACTCCATGCTGTATCGGGGTCAACCGTTTTGCGCCCACCTGTTAACAATACAAGGAAATGTAAAGTTGAAGAAACCAGAAAATATATAACATAAAAGATGGATTTATCAATTTCTAAATATATTAATAAGAACATTTATTAAAATGTTCTATCGATACAAAAATATTTCAAACGTATGTTCATAAATGCCCTCTTCTCGGTTCCTATAGCTACCAAGAATATAGATTTTAATAAAAACATAATGTGTCTTATCTGAAAGATGGCCTTTGGCCTTTGATAAAACCTTTTTATTCAAGTAAAAAGAAGAATGAATAATCGTTCACCTAAACAGAAGAATGAATCTATAGGAGATTATATGTAATGAGTGTCAATGTTCGCGATTGGATGTAATGATAATGGGATGTTGGATGGATCATAAAAGTGGTTGCATGTAGATTGAGAGAACCGTGAGAGAGAGCGAGAAAGTGCTACTTCTCGCAGAATATGTGTGCGATTGCGATACATTAAACTGGAGCGTGTCGACATGCGCTGTCAGTGTCTGATTGTGAGTAATATAGTATATGATTTATCAGGATTGTACTTGCCTGTCGACTTTTCGACTTCAGAATCTAGATAAGTCATCGTAGAAACCGATAGAAAATCTTATAATTTTGTCAATTTACGTAAAACACATAACAGGGTGAGGCACCTAAAACAGGCCACCTGAATATCTCGGTTGTTATTGGTGATAGAAAAAAATGTGTCAGACCAAACTTGCATGGTTTCGAGGGACACATAATTTGTTCTAAATAGTTTTTTATTAGGTGGATGCGTAGAGGTCATATGAAGGTCAACTTCGTTTTTTTAAATGGTATGATATGTTTTTTTACGTACCATCTAGTAGAGCGTTTGAAGATGCGCAAATTGATCTACGGGTCAAAATCATTCAAGGTCACTGAAGGCCAACTGCAAGGGAAAATAATTTACTTTATATTGCCTAGAGTTCTCTGCTATTAAAAATACTGTAAACTCAGAAATGAAAAAGTTCTAGCCCTTAGAAATTTTTTATTTTTCCGCGAAGTTCTGAGTTGTTGTTATCATTATTTTTTATATTGCCTAGAGTTCTCTGCTATTGAAAATACCATAAACTCAGAAATAAAAAAGTTCTAGCACTTAGAAATTTTAGCCTTCAGTGATTTTGATTGATTTTGACCTACGGGTCAATGTGCGCATCTTCAAACGCTCTACTAGATGGTACGTAAAAAAACATATCATACCATTTAAAAAAACGAAGTTGACTTTCAATGACCTCTACGCGTCCACCTAATAAAAAACTATTTAGAACAAATTATGTGTCCCTCGAAACCATGCAAGTTTGGTCTGACACATTTTTTTCCATCACCAATAACAGCCGAGATATTCAGGTGGCCTGTTTTAGGTGCCTCACCCTGTATACACGTATAAAGAAACAAGATTATTCCTTTCTATCGTTTCAAAATAATTAATAACCGAGATAATTTTGCAGACAATAATTTTGCAAAACTAAAAACAAAAGAGCATTCTTTTTATGCGCATAGATTTTTGTTGTAATTTTCATGTAAAATATGCATACTTTGTAAAAAAATGATTACTTTTTTCGTGCACTATCATATTGATTATTAATAATGACTATAGTACTATTCAATAAAAAAAATTTTTATTGCATTTTATTTTCCAAATATGCCGGTTCTTCTGCATGTTTACATAATTTAGCAAAATTTGACAAAACTGAAAATTAATTTCACAGAAATAAAAATCTCGAAATGATTGTCCCTAGGAGAGAAATAGATAAGCACAGCTCTGCTATAATGTACGACACATTTATTGATAAGTGCTCACAATCAGTATACTGCAGACAGTCACCGAACTAACATCTCTTTGCAAACATGAGGTAATTCTCCGTGATCCTATGTGATATCTTAATTGTGTCAAATTGATAATTATCGCGTCATGTTCACGTAATGTTAAATATTAGATACATTAGATACGACATTAATAAAATGTATCGCACTTGCATCGGTGAGTACTTTCACTTTACATTTCTCAATGCTGCGATATCGTAGAATGCAGCTTTCGTAACAGAGAAACTTTCATTCAATTATTTCTGTACAAGTAATGAAAACGCAGCCTTTTTTTATTTTTATACATGTATGTATGTTCAGATTAAGTGATAATTGTGTAGAAACAAATATCACTATTTCAGATTCTCCATTCTATATTAATCTCCTTATATGAAATCGCGCGTTTACGTGATCGTGGCAATGGCAATCATCACGTGCACATGCGAACTTTGATCTCTATTTAATAAGCGTATATAATTGCTTGTTGCCGCAAGAGGAATGCGTCGTTATTCCATACTATATTCTGAAGATGTAGATGTAATTCTTTTATCAAGTTTATACAGATTTTACGGCTGCAATGCTATTTATCAGTTCAATTTTATCAATTCTCAAGATAATCAAATTCTTTCGGAAAACAGTTTGTATCCGATTGTAGTAAACTTTGGAATTTCGTTTTCCAAAATGATTCTATAATTATAAACGATAATTGATGATCGTGACTATTTTTCAGCGATACGCGCAAAAGGATGCCCTCTTATCGGCCTTGGGGATCGACCGATAATGGCCAGATTGAATTCGAATCTCTAACGGACGAAACACTTGAGGGGGCACTTAATGTGATGAGGAAGAGCTTCTTTTTATACGAGCCCGTATGCATGGGCGTGGATTTGATGTCCGAGTCTGGAGCATCCGAGGAACTCATCAAGCTTTCCTTGAATGCGGCTAAGGATGGCGTGAGCGTGGTGGCTATCGACGTTACCACCAACGAAGTTGTCGGTGTTCTCTTTAATAAAATTCAAGTGAGTAAGATGCTTTAGTTTTTGACGATTGACTTTACTCAATGAAAAACGGTCGTAATATTTTATCCAACGAATTCTTAAAACAATTGTACTATCATCTAATCTATCTAATTGAATTATTATTTTATTACCAAGTTTAGGATAGGAAATAATGACAGATAATGTAGAATATAATCGAGAAGCATCGGATTTGACTGTTTTCATGAATTAACTTATTTACAGTATACAAAAGTATTATCGAACGGTTCGAAGACGACTCTGTTATCGATGACCACTTCTTAAAGACTAGCCTACATATACGCAAATGTGTTTGTCTCAAATCTCGAGAGGACCTACAAAAATCGCTACGTTACAGAATAATTTAATCCAATCAGTTGCATTACTGTTAACTTAAACTAACATCCTGATTCTTCAGGTGCCCGCTAACAGCACCGAGAAAAGCTACTTCGAGCAGTTCAGCGAGAATTGTCGATACAAGTCGTCAAAGGGCCTGGTGGACTACATGATAAACATAGATTCACGGATAAACCTCTTCGAGCACTACAACGTCGACTGCATCCTCGAGCTCATGTTCTTGGCGACGCTGCCCGAGTATGGTAAACGGCGGATAGGCGAGCTGCTGATCAGCTCATCGCTGGAGCTCGGCCGGGAACTCAAGCACGGCAAGAATGTGCGGACGCCCGTCACAGTGTACGGCAAAAAGGAACTCACGAACAACAATACGATACCGACCATGGTCTCCGGCATCATGACGTCCATCTACTCGCAGCGCATCGCCACGAAGCTGCACTTTGAACGGTTGCTGGAGGTGTCCTACGACGACTATGAGTTCGGCGGGAAGAAGTTCAGCGAGAGAATCGATCCGAAGCACTCGTATTCCGTCTTGGTGACCAAAAGGTTGCGATAGCGAGATTATAACAACGCGTAGGCAAGTTAAATGCCCCCGGAAGCGTCAGAAGATCAATACACAACTTATCAGGGTTGTTCAAGAACGCTGAACAGATAATGTTCCAATGCCGGATAATTTGTTCGAGAACATGAAAATATATTCTTTTTTATCGGCTGAAACGAGTGTTATCTCTATTCTGTATGTCAGCATGCGTATGTGTAGTGTGCCAATTTTGTGATATTATCTTTGTATTTACTTTGGTATAGTCGTCAACTTTTCGTATCAATTCTTCAAGATAGTCATAAGAAGTTTTTTCGGTGTAAAAATTTTGCGTTGGGAAATGCACGACATGTATAATATTGCCTGAATTGTGTTATGTAACATAGATTCGAATACGCTTTCTCCGAGATATTCTCTCTATTAATTGTAAAAGAGATGATGCAAACTTTGCAAATATGCATAGAAAGAAGTGTGCCTTAGATATATAAATACAATAGAGAAAAGAAAACAATAAAAATGATAAAAAAATAAAATAATAAAAATTATATTTCTTGATAAATGTGTATGAAAATCTTGTCTTATTTTTATCTGTCTCGTATTATGCATGAAATCTTATCCATGAGCATGATACACTGGGATATTCTTGTCTACAGGATAAAAAATTAATGGTTTTTTACCTTCTGTCAATTTTGATAATCCCACTAAGCCATTTGGCGGAATTTTAATCCCTTTGCCGTCGAGAAAAATCATGTTTATTCATTAAATTAATACTAATATTTTGCATTTTGAATTTTAAAAAGATATTTATGAGATATTTATGTTTAGAGTAGCTAAACGTGATCATGTTTCATAACTAGAGATTCTCGGCGCGTGTGATTAATTAATTCTCACGAATTAACTGCTCGTGTAAACATGTAATTATTTATCAAAGTATATTATTTCTCGCCATAAAATCTCTTAAAATTCCGGCAATTTTCAGTTTTTGCATTAAAAGATAAAATTATTTTCCGAGCGACTTACTAGTCCAGTATAGTACTCGCATTCGGTTATCAAGCGCTGCGTCGCTACGATAGGGATTGCAATCAAACAGAAAGTGCTTGATGGGGAGGAGCTTGCAAGTTTTTATCCTCACAATACCGCCGGCATAGAAATAGTGTCTGTCTGCAGTCCGTTAGAACTAGAACGCAACGTTCGCGAAACGGATCGCTAAGGTAACATGTGCCACGATTGGTGCTTTAAAGAGAAATCTCTGTGAAGTCATCTCTTTTCCCGCATTACAGAAATTATAATCTCCAAGTTTAATTCCTTTATTTAACAATTATAAATGTATAAGCTTTCTCTTGTGCGGTGCGATAAATGCGAAGTGTCTTCTATGAAATCGGTCTCGGTAATCAATCACACATTGTGCAATCGTGTGAAATTCAAGCTTCGAATACATTTTATTAATTCTTTTCGAATGTTACATGTTATTTCAATATTTTTGTCAATCAATTCATTTCGGGATTGTTCTTTATCGAAAATGGCACGATCTTAGACGTGGCACACGATCTTGGAAAACCGGAACGGGATGCGCAGGACGAGCATAAACCCGTGCGTGTATCGATCAGTTATTGCTATGCACGACTGTTTCTTCCAGGCGAAGCCTGGACCACTCCAGGACCATGTCAGTCTGTCTCGGCACCGATCGCACTGGCGCCATCGAATTCAAGATTCTCACTAAAGATAAGATCGAGGATGCCCTGGCCGTGCAGAGCGAAACGATGCATCAAGAATGCATCGCGATTGGCATGGGCATGTACGAAGACCCGGGTGCACCCGAAGAGATGCAGTCCGCCTTCAGGGAGGTCATCAAGGACGGGTGCACGGTGATCGCCGTCGATCGATCAGATCGCGTTGTCGCCGTGGCGTTCAACAAGTTACACGCAAGTACAATGCGTTGCCTTCGGAGATTTTCTTGTTTCAATGCTAAATTTTTCCGATACATTTTGCAAATGTTTTGTCTTTGATATTAATTATTATATATTATTGATATTAACTAATAGATCCGTAAAATCGTGCTAGGATTCGTACATTTTTTCAACGCAACGTTAAAATACATTGTGTAATGTGATGTAATCATATTATCTTTCACATTTTTACTTTCAGGTACCTCTCAAGCCAGGAGAGGTGGACCCCTTCGCACTTTTTGTGGAAAATAACATCAAGCATCGTTCATGCCGCGATCTACTTAATTTCCTCGATTATGTGAGTTCGTCACTTGTATCGCTTTGTACACGCTGCAATCAAGAGTGTCAATACGAGTGCACTAGTTTTTCCTTGAAGCATTAAAATTCTTTCACAAATAACGATAAGCTCTGCAGCAATCATGACTTATTACGCGTGCCATTAATTAAGCTTCGCCTGTATATATCACCTGCTTTAAAGAATTTCACGTTTATGACGAAATCGAAAGATTTTATCCTGTCATATTATTGATTGTAAAGTTTTGACACATTAAAATTTTATGATATATTATAATCATATAAAAAGTTGTATCAAAGCGATTTATAATAAAATACTTAAATAAAATTTCAATCAAAAAAGCATTCAATGAAAGAATGCTGAATCTTTATTTTTTCTCGTTATTCAGGTGGAATCAGTAGACATTTTTCAAAAATACAACGTGAAGGGTGTCATGGAGATTTTCTACATAGGCACGCATCCGCAATATCAGGGCCATGGAATCGGCCGAGAGATTACAGAGAAGAGCCTCGAAGTCGCACGAGGTTTACGCGACGGAAAGCTGAAACAGATTTGTATCGCCGACAAAATCGTCAACGAGCATGTGCGGCCGGAAATAGTATTCTGTGTTGCCGCCTCGATGTATAGCCAACGAATCATGGAAAAATTGAATTTCGAAATCCTCAACGAGCTGCGGTACGAGGAGTACGTACGGGGTGGCAAGAAAATGTCAGACAGGATAGGCCACATGCACAAGACGATCAGATATGTCGCTCACAAGCTTTGAGAACATCATGCCTTAATTTGAATTATGAGTATGTGCTTGTTCACTGCCTTTTAAGTTGTTGATAATTTTAGGGGCATTAGTTAGTCTTGGTAGCAACTTTAGAATATTGCGTATTCTCTCCAAACTCAAACTAGGTAACTTGTTAAATTCTATACAACATAGAGGAAATTTTAATTAATTAAATTGTTACTTAATGTTGATGAAACATACCGTAAACCAGGAACGGGACAGCACGCAGGAGAAAAAATGCAACGTAACCATAATTTCGTTTTTATATAAGTATATATATGTATATTAATACATTTAATGTATCATGTCCATCACCTCGGGAATGCTCACGATGGTGATGCGCCTGGACAGCACCGCATTTTCGCAAACTAATATCGCTACCGCGATATTTGCGCGAGGACAGATGCGTCTTCGACTAATTCCAAGCGAAATATCGGACGACAAGTAATAAATATATTATTTCCCCGACAATTCACGACGCTTGGATCGTGATTATCGCGATTATCGCCTAAAGATACTTCAACAAAGTCACAAAGGACAACAACGATTTCGTCATATGACATAATATGACGTTTAGCCTTCGCGCTATTTCACACGGATATTGACGTGTTTTCACGGTGGAATCGGCGATATTGTTAGTCCTATTGCTCGGAAATATTCGTTCTCGCGTTCGCGAAACTATCAATATTAATATCAATGTGACAATCGCGTGCGATCGTTCTCTAAAAGCGCCACGATCCGCGATATTATCGGGAAGACACCCAGGATACAATATTCAGTAAAGTTATTTTGTTAAAGCGTCGAGATCTGAAGATAACAATAGTACAGAATCGCATTTTTCCGACAATGTCGTCGGCGAGAATTTTCTTGTTTATTATAATCTGTTTCATTAGCATCTCGTGTAAGATCTGTATCGTTCGTCATGGAAATTCTTGTTTCATGTACAGGATACGTGACGATTGCAGTAATAGGAAAAAAGCAGGTAAATACTGCGAACTTTGTTAAAAGAATACGTTATCCATCACTGCCATTAAAATGGTTAATGAGTATTTAGCTACATTTCTGCCATGAAATGCCCCAAAAATGAAAATGATATTTCTTGTAAAATCAAATCGCAATTGAGTATACTTTTGTGCAAACATATTCAAAATTACGATATCTCGATAATCGTGTAGAGAGTCATGTGCACAATCAAAATAAATTTTAATCGAGTCTTGTTATCGGGACCAGTTCAATGAAATGAACGAGGAAACGCTGAGAGTTTAACAATTTTTTAAATTGCACTTCAATTCCTGTATCTGAACTCTTTGTATGTATATTATACCTATATTATGTATGTAAATTGTGCAGCGTATACTAGCACCTATAAATGAATTATTATATCTCTACACACTACACGCCGCATACTCGTATTCCACAAAGTTAATAGGTAAATAAATATATATGTATGCATATATAGAAAGGTATATATGTAAGAGAAACTTGTTCTTGTACAAAATTGGAGGTTCCGGTAGAGGATAAAGCTCAAACTCTGTGAACCTACGTTTGCTTCTAAAAAGGAAAAGAAGGATAATTAAGTTTTAAACAGACTCGTCAAATGTCAAGATCAATTTAACGAATAAATCATCTGCATCAGTGAAAAGCATCAAGACCGATCAATTTGTGTAATTTCCGTAAAACGGACTTACCGCGAAATAAGCTTTTGAAATGGATTTCCTGTGCCAGAGCCTTCAATTATCTCAATTGTTTATATGCTAAACAGCACGAGAGTATATTGAACTTCGTTACGAGAGAGAAGGCTTGCTACTGCTATTGACGACACTCAGCGGTAGCCGATCTACCGGCAAAGCTGCAACAAGGAGAGTGGCGCACTAACTTTATTATCGTTGCACTCAGTCAGCCGTTAGTTAATTACTTTCCCTTAAAACGCCCTCGCTATTGTACTGCTATTGTAAAAAATCTGGACGTATAGCTTGCTTTCCTTCCGACGAGAATACACGACATCGACGCACCCTCATTCAATGAAGTTATAACGGCATTTCCTTCTGGTTTTACCACTTATTTACGGTCTACATTACAGCCTGGATTCGGTAATCGTCGTCAACGAGCTACGCTGCGCTGTCGATCTGACACATGACACGAATAACGATACACTTATGCATTATTACTATTGTTATTATCATCATTATAGTATTATAAATATTATCTCGAAATAGTAACGCGAGACCACTACGCAAACGCATGAATACTTAGTTTAAGTCGAGTCGCTCGAGACTCGCAGGTTTGGCACGAATCGTTTCGTTTACTCTGAGATCACTCTGAGCCGCTTTTGAACTTTTGATTTTCCGTTTTGTTCTCTTTAAAGAAGTTTTTTGATTAATATCAGCATTTAGCAGTTTTGCATTCCGGGGAGAAGGAGGAGTACAAAGTCAGAGTAAAGAGATCGCCTCGAAACTTTTTGCGAGATAACTGACGGGATATCCCGCGGTCAAGGAGGAAGAAAGAAGAATGGGAAAAGAAAGAAAAAACCGTAGAAAACTTTTACAAAATTTTAAGTCTAAAATTAACAAAAGAAAACAAGAACTTAACAGGCAACAATATTTGCTGACTACACTATGAGCGAACAGAAAATGAATAAAGAAATCAAGATTAACGATCGCTTGATCAGCGCAGAATTCTATAACAACGAAAGTAACAGAAAATTCATAAAACGCAACGCAAATGTAATTATTACATTATTAATTTACGTAATTTTAATTGTACGTAAGTATAATCACCATAAATGCTTAAACTTATTCTAATTGTATCTATTACGTGCAGAAAAGGAAACACCTATAAAACAGAACTAGAAATTACTGAAAATTTTACGCGATGACGTGAAGATGCACAGAGGCGCGTTAATCGCGCATAATTGGCACTCTAATTAGCGAGAGGAGGACACGCCCCGACGGGAATTTTTGCTAACAACGCGTAAACGAGCACGTTAACGTTATTTGGTAACTTTCATCCACAGACGAGTTTTATAGTCGGTGGGATCAAAATGCCGCGCGCTGCTAGTCGGGGCACAACTAGTTTGAGACAGTTTGTGCGCTCAAGTTACTGATAGCGTAATGTCTATATCGTTAGAATGTCGTAGGGAGGTATCACACGCACATACATACGCACGCGTGCGCATCGTATCTCTCAGTCACTAGCTTATTATTTTAGTATTTCAACGTGGAAACTGCAAATTGTGGCACGTAATACTCTCTATCTCTCTCGGCCTCTCTTTGTAAAAGATTTCGTTTTTGACGAAGTCAAAACTACTATCGTTTGACCCGCGCGCACAGGACTGCGAACGCAATTTACATGATTAAATTTGAGTGACAGCCGTAAATTCAGACTGGCAATAAGCGTCCTCCAACAAACTTTAGTAAATTCGCGATTTTTTAATAGACACGAACCGCACGGTGGGTAACTGGCAACTCGGTGCTATTTCGAGCATTTAATCAAATTCAATTAGCTTTTCTTCTAATCTGAAAGCGATCAAATAATCGCGGCAAGTTCCTTCCTTCTCACTCTTCCGAGTTCCATTTTTCGATGGCGAACACGCTCGAATGCGAGAATTAATTAATTAATTAACTTAATTGAGAGCGCTTTCAGCCAGGCAGCTCCTGTGCACGCAGGCTTGCAGCTAAAAATGTACAATGCACGTTTTGTCTCGTTATTCTTTTACCCGCGTTCTTGACACATATTAATTTGAACTTCTTCGAAAATATATAAAACATCTCGTTATCAAAATAAAATATAAATTGGCTATAACGTTGTCGCGCGCGTCTCCCTCACGGAACGCGGACATTTACGTTTTGGCAAATACGTAGGAAACATTGATCGCTCTCTCTTTACTTCCCCATGCACCGTCCTCATCCGTTTTCTCTTTCCGGAGAGGAGACATCGGTATTGGCGCTTTTTTGTATCACAAAAGCGCGCGCGCCCGTGCGCGCTGCAAGCTTTCCGCGTTTGGAAAAAGAGAATTTCGCGGACGCGCTCGCATAAAATTGCATTTAACACTGTAACGTCGTCCAGCAACCCATGGCCGATTTTTCACCAACGTCAGTTAATTTTGTCCCCGATTTAATCTCCGTGGTGACTTTATTATCCTGCAGCAGATGTCTTCCCACAGCGGATAAAATTAATCCCGGCTGAAAAAGCCGACGATGAATATTATTTGAGACAAAAAATTCAGGTAAAAAGACCGCTCGGTGGAACGAGTTAATTATCTCGTCTAGCGATTAGCAAACTTCCCTCTTCCTAACCGCGTTCCTGGAAAGAAAGAACTCGATTCAGATCGCTCTCGGAGTTAACTGACGTCGGTCGAAGCAGCCGTGAAAAAAGTTGGATCGCGGCAAAACGTAGACGGCTGCATGGATCTCGGAGGATCTCGGTGTAACCTGGGAACAGTCGACAAAATATATCCGTCAAGTGTACAACAATAACATTATCAATTATCCAGCTTGGCGTGGACTGCGTCTTGTCTTAGGAATCGTTCGTTCCGATCGACTCGATCGCAGGTACCAAAGTGGAGATTCGAATTGATCGGACTCCGTTCCCGCGAATGTTGTGGACCTCGTCGCGAGATCGGGACTTAGAAGACGCCATAAGGGTAGATTCATCTGTGACACGGCTCGTGCGGCGGCTGGATGTCTGGTGGCTGAATTGTCTGGTAGGGATGTTGCGTGTCCCTGAAGTGCGAACGGACCAGCAGGCCCAGGCCGAGCAGCACGACTGGAAGACCGAGCAAAGCGCAGATCAGCTCGCCCGTCACTCCCGGCGACCAGCTGATGGAACCTGTTCCGACGTTTTCTTCAGATATGATTTGCATAATCGAGCTGTATGGTTTTAGACGCGTCTACGAGAGCTACAGCGAAGCCTGAGAGACTGATATACAAAGCAAGTAAAGTTTGTAAAAAATAAAAATTTCTGCAAAGCAAAGCTGCTGCGTGCATTCTTAGATATTTACCGCCGTGTAGACCAACGTCCATTCTGTAAAGGCTCCACCAGATACCGGATAGTGGAAGTGACAGGGTCGCGGTGGCTACGCTGAACACCGCGCTCTCGCACAACGACAGGAAGTTGAGGATCGAAATCGAGAAAACGACGTAAGCGAATATAAAAGTCCACCCGTGGCTGGACACGTTCGAGCATAATTTGCCGCCTTTGAAGTGGCACACCAGCCCGTGCTCGACGGTACGATAGAGTTCGACGGGCGACAAACCCTGGAACGCCGTCCAAGAAAATAATCTTTTAATTAAGAATATTTAATGAATTGCCTTCTCTAGAAAATGCAAAAATTTAGCTTGTTAGAAATGTAAATATAACAAATTGCGATTTAATTTGTTATAAAAAAAATTAATCTTAAACTTTCAATTCTCTTAATTTTTAAAATTTTAAAAGAAATTAAAATTTAAAGAAACCGTACACGAACGCTGATTTTTATTTACGTTAACTTTGAAAATCAACTTCCTTCCGATATAAATCTCGTTTCAGACTTGATCGTTTAAGCATGTTTGATGTTAAAAATTGAAGATTTTTGCTGAAGGAGCCCTTAGACCGAAATGTTAAATTCCGGAGATAGACCTATCATCGATAATCCGCATAAATCACGTGTCTCTTTTTAGGTCACTCACCCTGCCGATGCCAGGCAAAGTATCGAGCCAGCAGAGCGTCAGGATAGCAAAAAAAGCGATGACGTGTATGTAAAAGAGGGTTTGTATCACTGGTGGCTTAGGGTAGCTCTTCGGCTTTATCGTGGGGTCCGGATCGGTCACGTGCAGCAGTCGCCCACCCTCGTCCTCGGAGCCACGACGACGAATATCGCGAGAGGACACCAGACGGGACACCGTATAGAGAAAAGAGTTCTGTTGCGTCGTCAACATCTGGCATACGTTCTGCTGCTGAAAACAACAGATCGCAAACATCGTTCGTCTCACTCGAACGTCAATTATCGGGAATGGAAAATTCGTCGATCGTAATCCGTCAAACATAAAAAAATAATCCATCAAAAAATCTTAAAAAAGGGAGAAAAGAAGAAAGCAGGTTTTGGAAGAATTTCAATTTGTGAAGTTGTCAGTGATAAATTACCGCGGTAGTATAATGTCGCTCGAGCATGGTGAAGAACATGGCGAAGGCGGCGAGGGCACCCACGTAAACGAACGTCCAGACTGCCTGAACACCCCAGGAACCCCTCATGCTGGTTGTCGTGTGCGAGGAGACCTCCCTTCCCCGGCAACGAAACTGATCACAGAGACCGTAATCGACGCTTATGAACAGACCCACTATTATAGTCGTGCTCGAAAATATTCGCTGCAGGCTCATCACTGGAAATAGTCAAGAAAGAACGTTCGACGTTTCGTTTCGGTGAAAAATGAATGGACTGTATCATATCACGATAATTATCGAAAAGTTCACAAAAAATATTCGTGGATCGCGGATATGCAGTTTTAAGATACTTACTTTTCCGACAAAAAAAGAAGTAGAAGACGAGGGAGAAGACGAGAGTGATGCTTTTTATCGGATCCTGCAAATGGCATAGTACTCTGTGCCGATCAAGGGAGAGGGTAACCAGGATTCCTGAGAGAGCGTACAAAGTGCTTAGTTTGATCAGGCCACAGCGGGGTATCTTGACGCGCATACTATTCGGTATCAGCGGTGGCGGCGGCGACACCCTCTCCACGATAACATACACCACCCCCAGAATGCAGGCAGAGCACAAGGCGGTGAAGAGCAGTCCTGCGAGAGTCACGAAGGCGTGCAAACGGTTGAAAAATTAAATTGTTACGATTTCGGTAACAGAAACTTGATAATAAAAATGATCGAGGTGATGAATTGATCGTTTTAGAAAGATCGATTTAAAGGCTTTAATGAAACTTAAACTTTAAATAAATATTCAATAAATATTTCCACGTCGACCTGGGTGAAGTAACCAATAAGTATTTTACTTCACAATTTTCGATATAAATGCGTATCGCGTGCTTCAGAGACCGAATTGCTGTTATTTCAGGCTCAGATGTTTCACATAATTCAAGCGTTTCCTTTTTTCCCGTAAAATATTGCACGATCAGAGCGGTGGGTCGTAATTTTGGAAATGACGAGTGCGCGGCAGCCCTACGTGGCATGCATAGTACATATCCATCACGGCATATGGCGAACGCGCGCGGATATAAATAAATCGTTTGCCGTAATTGCGATCAGCGGGATCCACGGTCGAGATCTCGAATCTCGAAATCCAGGAATTACGAGATGCCCCCGATCGAACGCCCTAATTGGGAGGGCGCTACACATTAATTTCGACGTCTCGCCTCACATGCTGTGCCTTCAATGGATGCAACCTTATCTTGGACAAGTTGTGTATACGTATACATGTCTACCTGTGTAAGCGCTGGAGACAGCGGCGACGCTCTCGAGATAAAGCGGATAGCTGATAACGAGGACGGTAACTGATACCGCGACGGACGCGAGGGTCGCCAGGAAACGGAGCTTCTGCCAGTTCTCGCGGTCGGTATCGAACAGCTTATCGCTGCTGGCCTGATAAGCGACATATGGCGACTCCTCGGTGTCGGTGTACTCCTCGATCTCGACGTCGCTTCCGGTACAACGGAGCTCCTCCTGCTCCTCATCGTCCATCATCGGCACGCAGCTCGTTAGGCTCGCCAGCTTGGCGGCTTTTCTCTCGTTACTCTCTAGCGAAACAAGAATGCGTTCACCCGTTACACCGTGCGCCAGCAGATTTGCAGCACGTCAACAAATTTGTCATCCAGATAGTAATGTTGCGCCATTCTATTTTGTATAATTTATAGCCAGTTTTGTCATTGTCTCGTAATAAGTAATGAGAAAATTTTTACCAATTTTACGAGCAACGTGATATTAAATTTTTTAATATCACGCTTATGAATCTATTCTTGTAATAAACTAAATTGTAAATGGAAATTTCTTAAATATAAAGTGTGAGCTCGTTACGTTTCTATACAAAATACATTTAAAATAATCTTGCTCCAATTACCGTGCAAATGTTTCATACGACGAGCTGCAAATTAGACGGTCACATTTAAGTCTAACTGCATTCATAACGTATGAATACGATTATAGAACCATCCATAGAACCTTTGCTAATAATTCGGAATATATGGCGACCATTGAAAATGTGTTCGTGTGATATATGGCACATGGATATAGCACGATTAATTTTCTCTTACAATTTCGATGAAAAGTAGACTAAACGTACCCGCATAATGTGAGCATCATTATTGCGTCTCTTAAACATGTTTATTTAAAAAAAAAAAACCATAATTTCATAAACATAAAAACATAAAAAAGAATCAGTAAGTTATTTCTTCGATATAAAATCGTATAGAAAGTATAGAAAATATTCGCGCCTGTTATTATTTATCAGATAATGAGCAATTTCGCGATTAATGTTATATATCCGTGCTACACCGTCCAAGTAAATAAAATCTCTCTCTTGTATCCATTGCAATTAATTTCTAGCTACGATCCTGGAAAGAGCATTGCGCGAACCTCGCCCTTTTTTGTGGTCACCAATGCGCGCGCGAATGGGATGAATGAAAGTGATTATATTGCGCGTTGATAGCCATTGTATGTAAACAACTTTTGCAAACATACCTTTGTTTTGATAACAACGAAGAAAAATTCAACACGAGTACTTGAAAAATTATTGCATGAGAAGCTATTGCGGAATATCATATACAAAATACATGCGTTATTCAATGAACTATTATTTGTTTCACTGACCATCAAATAATACCTAGAAAATATTCTAAAATAATAAAATATCTAATATCAAATATTAAATATCTCAATATCTAATATTAGTATTGTCTAACGATAATTAAAATAAATAATTAATAATAAATAATAATTAATAACTTTTCACACATCCCACTCGCTCAAGCACAACCAGAGAAAAACTCGAGCAATTACGTCCGACCGCAAAAAAGTCACTTAGTCTTCACAGAAAAATTCTTCAAACACTAACACAACCACTGTACCACGCATCTGACGGGGAAAATGAGAGGCACTACAAAGGGTGCACGAGAATCGCCACGTAAACAAAGCAACCGGAAGAGACGCAGGACTATTTCGATCGCTCGGCGCTGATCAGCTGTAATTAAATTGTCCGCGATACTGCGTCTATACCATGACGTATCACTTGGAAGCAAGTCGGGAACTCGATTAAACGCGACGGCGACGGGGATGAACCGAAACCATTTCGGAGTCATACAGGGCTGCTCGTAGGACTCACCCTTGACAGGAACCTAACCTGACACCGCCCAACGTCAGGAGACGCGTCCTGATGTGTCGTCCTCGGAATAATGTGTCGCGGGTGACGTCGTCGTGTCTCTTCGGCACGTTCGACGCCAATCACAGTCGTGACGACGATGATGACGACGATAACGACGATGAGAAGAACGACGACGACGACGACAAGGAGAACGCGTTAATCACGAGTGTTGCGTCACACGACGAGGCTGACAAGCAGAAACCGCGACTTCATCCCATCGTGGGCGACGAGGAGAGCGCCTCTTCGTGCTGCGGCTTCCAGCGCCAGCCTGACGCCAGGACCGTAGGCGATGGCGACGATCGGGCCCCACCGGAAACGCCGTCGACGTCGTCGGTTGAACGAACGGCCTCGAACGAGCGCGCGCGAAACGGTTTACGGTTTAATCAAACGACCGGCGTCGGTTAAAGCGCCGCGTACTTTCACCGTGCTGATATTGGCATCGAATGTTTGATGTATTTTTTAAATTATATTAAATAACACAGTTGCACAGTGTTATTTGGCAAATCGAGCGTGAATAAAAGAGAATACTTGATGCAATGGCGTGGTATATAAAATAATATTTAATAAAAATAGAATCTATTATATAATAATATACAATAAACCTAATAAGCTGAATTTGAGGAAGTTTTAATTTGTTAATCCAAAGTTTGCAGTAATATTGCAGCAACGTTGCTGCAAACTTCTGCGCTGTATGGAAATACGGATCGTCATTAAGTAATGATATTTATTATAAAATGAGGTCGCATAATCGTCAAAAGATAGCAATGCAATCTGTTGAATGCAATCTTCGTGTTGAATAAAGTAGATTCGAGATAAAACGGTTGCACTTCGCACGAAATGCAGGGAATAAGCATGAATCAAAGGAGTCAGTAGCAACAGACGTAACAGTCAGACGCGTCTACGTATCAGCGTACGTGTTTGTACATACTGTTAACATATATGCATCTATACATATATTTGCACGTAGTACGTGTCGTATCCTTCGGCTTTATCAAGCCTTTCTGGTCGAACAGTTGTACTGCATAATGAAAAATGAATAATTATTTGATTAGCTAAGTAGGTAAAGCCTACGTGCGAATTTATAATTACGAACGACATACGCGATATATGCAAGTCCAGTATCAAGCGAAGTCAAACGAGAAAGGATACGAATGTCTTTACAATTGTAATCCTGTAATAAATTATTCATTTATTACAAAATTTTAATATTTATTATGAGAAATTTTTTGGCAGTCGTGTTTGTGAAATATGAAATTCTTTCTCCTTTAATAAAGGCAGAATAATAATAAGATAGTATCATCGAAGTGAATTTAAAAAAAATTGCAGAAAGACTTGAAAACGATGGTGCCTCTGGCGATACGTACATCCCTATTTTAGCGCATGAGCGTAAGATATGCGCGGCGTGAGCTTTGCTTTCCACGCGCTGCTTTGAATTCATTCTGAAAACTCTGAATTATTCGTCATAGGACATGGAAAATAGCGCAATGTCGAGGACACAGAGTACACTATATCATTACACTATCATATACGCAGCAACCTGCTTTAATAAGCACTGCGATCATTAATCATTGTTATTGTATACAGTACTGAACATCATCACAGGTGGATCCCGTAAATCCTGCGACAAAAGCGTAATGAAAATCAAATTAATCAAGTACCGTCGGCAATAAGACACTTCTGTACGAGTTACTCCACGTTAGAACTCGGCACAATGCCGTGGAGGGAGTGCAATTTGCTTGAATTCTCTGTAAACGTAGCTTCGTTAATGGGATTACATAACTTCCAGCTTAATTATAAGCTAATTTAATTGCTTCTAATCTGAAAACAGAATTTGGAAAGCGATGAAATTTAAACGCTGCTCATCCGACGTGAGAGTGACGCGGTACAACGTACATTTCCGTTCTCTGCATTTAGAAGACCTGTCGTATCCAAAGCAATGAGCATCATTATACGCGTTACTTACGGATGATAGATGCGGTGAATGCAAGACCGAGCTCGGTTAACTAGATGAGCTCACCGGCCTCTGGCAACTCGCGTTAGGAAATGTCCGTTAGGAAATTGCAGAAAGGATCAGGCAATCGTGGCAGCTCTGTGTTCAGTCGTCCGATTCAGGAATGGAAAGGCAGTAAACCCGCACTCAACAGTATCGAATCAACAGTATATCGCGTGCAAACTCGCGACTTCCAGCTTTTTGACACGTGCCTGCGTCGATAATCGCGAAGACTCTCGGCGTTCTTGAAAATCCGGATTCTTATATGTAAAAAATTCTTATGTAATGCATTACTACAGATCTGAACGTTTCACGGCACTCTATGACAATGCGCAGCTTCCTTAAGATTATTCAACGAAGTAGCATTGATTATCGTTTCGTCATTTGAATCTTATTTGGCGAAGCTTTAATTCAACGTGAAATCAATTTTTTGTCATGATCTGATGACCTGAATTTCTCATTCTCGAACTTGATCTTCGCATTAATTTCGTTGCCGGATTTAGTTTCTGCGCGGCAAGGTGAACCATCGTAGTTATTAATGCAAATAATTAATAGCTATCCGTATCGCGTATATGGATTAAGCTGCTTCATTACGATGGCAAATTACATCGGAATGCGTTCTACGTGCCATGCCGGTGGAATTACCGTATCTGCTTCGGGAAAACCGGACTTAATCAATTCTATGCCACGCGATCTCTCTCGTTGGGGAATGATGATCCACGTGGCAGGATCTCGCCAGGATTTCGTTTACAAATCCGCGTCTCATCCGATCCGGAGCAAGTTTTCTGAGGGATTTCGCATATCGTTCTTCGCGTATCTCGCTCTTGATCCCGTAGTCTAACAAGTTCTCCTGAGTGTTAACGAAAGTCCGCCCAAAGTAATTTCGCTTTTGTTTGCGCCATGTATTCGATACATGAGATTACAACTTGGCCGATAGGGAGAGAGAAAAGCGCAAAACTTTATAAAACCGAACAGCTTGTGCCGTGATAATTACCGACTGTGTACAGCAATGTTATAAATCCAACTATTATTCCATTATACCACTCCCCCATCGCGTATGTCCGGATTTAGAAGCTTTACCTGTAATGACTCCGATGTTGACGCAAGCGAATTACATAAGTTCTCACAATGCTTCTTCATCGAGTAGTTTCTTATAAAACTTCCCTATTACGAGCTCGATACTTTTTAGTTTTAGCTTAATCAAGCGTAACTGTTAACGATTATACAACTAAATAGAAAATATCAACCGATGGAATTCTCCAATTTCGATCCTCCCTCTTGCCCTACAACTTGAACGTTTATTCTCATCGATAGAATCTTCAAACAATTTGAGAAACCAATGGTCCTCCTAATAAAGAGCTTTCCGCGAACGAACATCCCCGGATTATAATTAAGAGGAATTCCCCTCGTAAATTCAAGCGGAATTTATTTCGTCAGTCCAACTCGCAATTCTCCTTTCTCTCGAGGTGTTTCATATTTACAATATAATATAAGGTCCTGACAAAAAGGAATAACGAGCTAAAGTTGCAAGAGAGAAACAAATAGAGGATTTCGATGTGCGAGCTATATCAAGGAAATAATACTTGTAATCAAACAAAGATACGCCCAAATATCGCATAAATGCGGTCACCGGCAGTCGCGAAACTCGCAAAAGTAATTTAAAAGTTCTGACTTGTCGGATTCTCGCTCGTTGTTATCGAGGTAAGTATCTACTTTTCTTGCTTTCCTGAAGATCAAGCTGAACGAAGAAGCAGTCTGATATTGGAAACGCCGGCAAGGAGGACCGCCTAACAAAGACTTAGCGGTGCACTTTGTACATTAACGCTGCGCTCAGCGAGTCTTTTTAATTAAAATGTAGCCGACCGTCCCGACGATTTTACGTGGCTCTGTTTAATTCGCCACGTCCGCGTTTTGTGGTTCGCGCGACGCGACACAAATCGATTGTCGCCCCCGCGTTTGATAGGAATACACACTATCGAGCATTATATCGGGATCGATTGATGGGCTTCCGTTATTTGCCAGCCAGACTTCGATTATCCGCCAAGTGTCGGCTCGATCAGCCAATTCCGCCAGTCACGAACAATGGCAATTTCCTACACACATATCGTTAGTTACGGTATATTGTCATATTGTTGTCGCGCACACATCTATCTCAATTTAGTAAAGATAATATATATTCATCAGATCGCCCGCGAATATTGCTGTAATTATTCTAATTTTATTATACACTTGCAATTATTGTTTCATTTGAAAATTTCGATATATTGTAAATATATTGTTTACGCATTCATATTGTTATAAAGCGCAATCCGTGTGCACTTGGCAATGCAAGCGTATGCGTGTCCTCCTGCCCGATTTACGACACCAACCCAATTTGCGCGATTAAACTTTCGTTTCGATATAATTAATTTTTTCGGAATAATAATTCTCCATTCTGTCCCTTTTTGTCGCATTTGCTCTTGCATACCTTTCCTTCCACTATTCCGGAATTTTATTTTTATTACACGTTTCTTCTCCATTCTCGGCGGTCCTAAACTGCGGTCTCGTAAAACTCGAATTCAAACGCTCCATTGGAAAACGTATAATGCGGTTGTTATTGGCAGCATAAAACCAACCCTTCGTTAATCTATAACGTTAACTTTTCACAGCTTTTTATTCCTTTTATTTTAATCCAACGTAAATTTTATGTGAAATTCACAGGGTATTCATAGACAAAAACTTTCTCTTCAAAAATCGTTTTTCTCCTTTCTTTCAAAAATCGTTCAATAAATTAAATATAATTAAATATAATATAATTAAACATATAAATTTTATTTTTTATTTTGCTCGCAAGGTTTATTTCAATAAAGTCGCCGTTGCTTCCACCGTCTTAAGTCGACACAGTTCGATTTATCTCATCATCTCACTCCATCCCCCTAAATGTTTACCGATAACCATCAAAGTCTCGTTGATTCTTCCAATAAAAATATCGATCGCACGTAGGACTGTTCCTCGAGGACGACAGGTGAGAGGCCCGTGATGGACACAGGTCTCGCGGCGCCGTGCGTCGCGACGTCGGCCGAGCAGCGAAGTCACGTGACGACGGAAATCGGCGTGAAACTCGGAGGGGGTCACCGGCGCGGCTTTGCCACTCAACCTCAGTCGACGCGCGGCATCCGTGTGAGGTGTATCGTGCATGTTTCGTGCCGGAAGGGAAGTTGATCGAATCCGGTCGACGAAATCGTATTTCGAGACGGAATTCGGGAATTCTGAAGATTTCCTGCCGGTCTTCGGACGACCACAACGCGAATAATTAATCGAAGTGTATTTCACTTCCTGCCCGATCGAGTCTTCTCGAACACCGTTCGATCCACGAGAACTTCTCCCAGAGGTGGATCCATTTTGCGCGATCAAGATCGATCGGATCAACGTGCGGAAATTGGAAAATTTCTCCTTGACAGTAGTTCTGGATCAATCGCGACGTCAATTTTGATCAACGAATCGTTAACCCATACGCGGCTGGACGGGGAAGATTCGTTAAAGTAGAGAGAGACGATCGTGATCAGCCGCGACTGCTTGATCTTCCGATCGGCGACCCGCACATTCGGAGAACGATAAGTAGTGTAACATACCCCCGTGACTGCACGCATTAAGGACATTAAGGAAACGCGCGTTGCGAGCATTAATAGCGAGCATCGAGAACACTTCGCGAGCAAGGGGAGCGCTAGTAATCGAGATCGATCGGTGTCGCTTAAATTGAAAATCGGGCCAAAGGGAATGACAAAGAGGTGTCGAATGGTCGTATCGAGTCGCGCAAATTTGATACTACGCACGATACGGTTCTGGGAGACGGAAGAAATATAAAACAGGTACAGAACAGTAATAGGAGATAAATCGAAGGAAAACTCAAGGCCCTTGTGATGAAAAACGATGCTGAACTCATCGACATCACTCCAGCTCGAATTGAACTATTCGAATCGACCAACTGACGCATAAATTGCGAACGAAATAACAGTTTAGTTTGATTTTAGTTTAATTTGATACACAGGAAAGGGAAAGTTCTGCAAAGATGAAACGAAGTCGAGCGGCGGTACCGCTTGAGTTAAAACGTCAAAACGGAAATTGGGTATGATTTAATGTTGAAAGAGAAAAGGAAGACGGAAAGACGGAAAGATCCCACGCACGGACAAATAATCTCGATCATCTCGTCAAGAGACTATCATCCACGCTGAAACTTCCAGACGTGAAACTGTTGTTTCCTCCCGCACGCAATATCTCCGCGAAACTCTCGCCGGAGATATCCTTTTTGCTTGAGAAACGTGTAATAACAATCCTCGGGGGAGAAGAAGCGCGCGATTCCGCGCTAGAGAGAGGAACAGGCTCCTCTTTCCGACTACTTATTTGCTGCGCTCGCCCTCTTTCTCTCTCACGGGACTCGCGGATGAGAAAAGTAGCGAGACCGAGATAATAAGCGGAAAGATAAAGCACTTAACTGCAGCGGAGGTTCGTCGGGGGAGTACCATCCCGAAACGAGATAATAATCCTCGCTCGGATATCGACGCGGACACCGAATTAACGTTGAATCCGCTGTCGCGCGATGAAACGGCCCGTGAGCCGCTTTGTTGGACCGCATGTCCGGATTATGTGATCCGGATCTGAGGGTGATATCCGGCGGCGGTATCCTGTCGGCGATATGGTCGACGATGAGCATCGAGTTCCTGGCGTCGCTTCGAGAGCGCGGCTCCGCGATTTAGCTAGTTCTCGCCGAACTTAAACGCTCATCCCGATGAGCTTTCCTGACACTGTCGCAGCATCCGGAATCTCCGTTTGCAACGAGACTGCACTCGTCACGACACCCAGACGAAGCTATCTAGAGACAGAAACAACTTTCACGCGCCGTTACATGTTGACCGATCGGCCGAGAAGATCCGCGATGTCGTCCGCTCGAGCCACCCTTGAGAAGGGTCAACGCGTCTCGTGAATGACCGACTTGTGTGACAATCGTGGGATGTGGCTAAGGAGAATCTGAAGGGAGTAGAAAAGGAAGTCGCGAAAGACAGAGAAAAAAAAGGAAGCTTGTGTAACATAATGGGGGACGCGTCGAGACACTGCACGATGCGAGGTGAGCACATCTGCATCCTCCCTCTTTGCCACATTGATATTAAGGTCGATATTGTTATAATATGTGGAGTATCGTAACACTTTTCTTTCTCGCAAAGGACAGGAAAATGTACCACGCATAAGGGATACATATTACAAGAGTATAAAATTTTTCAGAGCTTTAAAGTCGATTCTTGCTGAAAAAGAGAAGCTCCACCTTTCAGAAATGAGAGCTGCAATCTTAATTTCACTAATAATGTTATATCAAGTTTCCTTTGATGGAAGATAACACCACGTTATTAAAACAACGGCAAGAATACCGTTGAATCTTTCTTCGTTGTACGCGACAGTTTGATTTTCAATTATTTTTATTCGACGCGTCGATGGGATTTAGCGGACGTTTGTCACTTTACCGGAAAGGCGCGTAAAGGCATGCAAGGATGCAGCACTGAATTTCATTAAAGTTTCCCTTACTCCGGAACTTACAACGGGGATGAAAACTGCGCCTCGTACTCGCGGATAACGGTAGGCGATCTGGCCTCCTCGTGCGTATTATAAAGCATTTAACGAACCGGTATCCGTGTCGACTCTGTATCTCGAGAGTATATCGGACCGAAAGTGTCAAAGAGAAGCGGTCAGCAGGCGGTATGCAATCGAAAAATGATTGAGAGGCCACTTTCCACTGTTCGACAGTCGAAAATGCTAAATTGCGGAGAGTGCTACGGCTTGAACACGACGAATTTCGTCGAAATTCGTGCGGTGACATTCCTCACCGCATCACTGATCTCTTTAATTTTTCGTTAATCCAAGCAAAAGTAATGAAGTATCTTGACCTTATATCCCATTGACTCCAATCGAGAGAATTTAATCGGAGTTGATGATGACGCGCGCCGTCAAACGTGTCAAGATCGAAGACGAAGCGAAGTGAGAAGGCGCGTTTTACCGTCAATTAGTGACATCGGACTCGCTAATCGCGTCTGTGAAGATGCACGAGAGCCAATGTACGTGCACGAGTGACGAACAACGCACAGCGGTAAAGCGATTTAGCTGATGGTTCCACAAAGAAACAATTTATCCGGCGATAACCTGCCTGTTTATCCTATCTGCAATGGCCTGGTCGCCTGTAATTGCTTCTCTCGACTATCGGCAGCCTGCTGACGAAAAGCGACACGTAACACGATAATTTTCCACGCAAACAGTTTTCATCTACCTTTCCGATGGCTTTTTAAAATTGTGATCCTGTTGGTCAATCGAATTGTGAATCGAATTCGTAAACAGATTTCGTGTTAATTTGGTATCACGCGTGTTGGATATTTCAATGTACAATCAAATCTACATTTCTTTCGCTACAATGCTTCATTAACGCCTTTGGCGTGCACAATTAAAATCCTCGCTTGTAAAATACTTTTTAATAAAGAATAACATTGTGTCCAGTTTATTGTATCATTAATCGCGCAAATAGCTCAAACAATTCACACACATACGTTTACATACAGAACAGTGTGCTATAAAATTAAATAAATGTTAAACTCCCTTAAACGCTATTAGTTTAATTGCGTCTATTTTTCGAGGACTTTGGCTTATTAGTTCCCTTCGCTAAAAATTTAATTTCCTGGCGATGGGAAAATCGAGTTTTGTCATATAAAAGACACGCTCGTGTCCACAGGAAACGAAAGGCCAGACAACATAGGCGATGATCGAAAGTTTTCGTCGCGCCACGAAATTCGACACGGAGGATTCGCCGAGCGGTCGTGTCGGAAGTCCTCTCGCTAACTTCCGCTGGCCGTTCGAGTGCCACATGTCAACGGTACCATTGCCGAGCTTGTTCGTCGCAACGAATATCGAATTGAGAGACTCGTTGCCAATTGCGGCGTGATACGGTGCCTTCAAACATACCAAATTGCATTGGGAACTCGCCTCGGGGGAATACAGTTTCGCTCCAGTTCCGAAGGAGCGAAGAATATGCGGACACATGATTTTCTGAACAATTTTCCGAGCGATCGTTTGATTCCATTATTGGGACAGATGTCAAATTATTTCGGTTTCGCGAAACTCTTTGCGGAACGAAAGGATGAACCTCGATTCACCTCACCGGAAACCCATCACCGGAACTCTCGTTTGATTGTTGATTACAATCGGATTCAAACCGCGCACTCGCATGCAATTAATTAATATTAATCGTAATACCAACATCGCATTGGCGATTCGTTCTAATGGTGTTCCATGTTTAGTCACCTCCGTTGGATACGCCGTTGTTCCTCGCCATTTGTACCCTCGTTGGGGATTACATTACCACTAACTAAATTCCGGCGTGCGAGAGCACACAGTTCGAAATGGTTTGCTGGGTATATCGAATGAACGGAACTCCATCTTGGTCATTTTCTCCTTCTACAATTGCCGCGTGCTTGCGCGTACGGCAATGATTCACGGCAGTGATTTAGTGCCCGGTTTCGCTGCTTCCTGCTCTCACCGTCTGGCACTTGTTCCCGTAACACGTTTCTCGGTTATTCGTAAAATGCAACGCAAGGAGAGCCGTGCGCCTGAAATTAATTACCACACTTCCTGTCATGATAATCACGATTTGAATGAAAAAAACTCTTCAAGTTTTAATGAAAAAAAATGTAGAGCAATTCCGTAAAAAAATTGAGTATGATAGTCACGCAGGATAATTGTACCTAACGAAAGAATATTCATCCCACACTATCTCGTATTTCTATTTGTGCAAACAAATTTGAAATGCGAATTGAATTTATATAGTTTCCGGGAAACTCTGATAGCGGCCATTTTCGCATATAAAAATTCCGCTCCTCTTCCGTAAGATAATAATAAATGATCAACTCCGCAGCAACGCGTGTTTGACTTCGCCAGACTATCGGCTTTTTAATCGCTGTGAAACACGCTATTGTAATTATAACGCAGGTGTCGATATAGCATGGACGTAGCTTTTCCCAACAGCGCCGTCTCTTCGTGGGTTCGTCAGTAGTATAGTCAGGTCTCGGTCGGACGAGGCTAGGCGCGACGACCATGAGGGTACCTGCACTGATCATCGTCTGACGTGGCGTGTCGTTAAGTAAATGAAGTGAATGACACGTTCTCGTAACTGGAAACAGATCGAGAAAGATCTTCCAGCAGCGCATTTTGATTCGAGCAAGATCGATTCGGGAAGCAACAATGATTTTAACGAGCAAGATTTTCGATATCGATGCCGTAATATCGCACGCGTACGAAATCCACGAATTAGTATTTAAAAATTATTTCTCGTTGCAGCCGATTGTTCAAATGGCCCTGGATTTCTTTTTCCAGCGCGAAACTGTGTCACCTGGTGTTTCGTTACGAAGGAAAAATGAAACGCGTGCTCGAATTTTACTGATACGGCATGATTTTCACTCGGCGCTACGTGTCCCCACGTTATTCGATACATAAACACCGAAACCATATTGGTATTAATGCAACATTTCACCTGAGAACAAAATCACGCCGAAAGAGTCATAGCAAAAAGGAACAAGACAACTGGAAGCAACTGTTTCCAGTTCACGAAGCGCTAAATTAGATCCGCTATTTTTCGAAATATTTTCAACAGAAACAAAGCGCGGAGGATTGTTTAATTGAACAACACAAATCGCTAATTACCGTGTCACGAAGCAATGTTTCGGCAAAACTTCCAATACCGTTTTATCCCACAATTTTATCCGCGATTTTATGGACCGACCACGCGTAAAATAGTGTTTACCCCGTCGTCTGTAACGAAGGACCCACTGCGACCGCTTAATTATCTGTTTCGCTCGCTCGATTGAATCTTCCGCCGAGATAGCGGTCTGTCGCCACCGATATAATTAAATATCGTAGATTGTCTCATGGAGCGTCGCGCCCGATCCCGCGTTATGTTAATTAATTTTGGATTACGCGAGCCGAGGTACTTTTTCTCTTTCTCGTGCCGTCGGCGATTACGTCGTGCAATCTTGCGCTCAGGTGAATTTACATAACGCGTTAACAGTGCGTTCCGTTAAACAGGAGCCATGGAACGCTGGCGTTAAGTAACCGTGCGATCGAAAGCCGCGATAACGACTCTGGCAACCGCTCGTTAATCTTCCTTGGAACGGACAACCTTATCGCGTATCGACTTTCGCGTTTAAAGAATAGTCATGTCTGCCCAAATGAGGATGAGCGCTACTCGCACGAGCGAACATCAGGCATATTCGCGCGGTCCTTGACAGTCCTCGAGATCCGCGCGCGGATACGCATGCCGACCTCGTGAATTGAAATGCTACGATGAAATCTAAAGTGAAGTAAAGAAGGCCTGTCACAATCTGCACTGCTTTATAATGTAATCCGGCGTATTTTCAGTCAAGTCTTTCGTTGCTCCGATAATTTTCCAAAAGACTTACTAAGACTAATTATATTTGATGATTTTATCACGTGGGTGTATATACAAGGTGAGGCCCCTAAAACAGGCCACCTGAATATCTCGGCTGTTATTGGTGATAGAAAAAAATGTGTCAGACCAAATTTGCATGGTTTCGAGGGACACATAATTTGTTCTAAATAATTTTTTATATTGCCTAGAGTTCTCTGTTATTGAAAATACCGTAAATTCAAAAATGAAAAAGTTCTAGCCGTTAGAAATTTTTTCTATTCCGAGAAGTTCTGAGTTGTTGATATCTATATTTTTTATATTGCCTAGAGTTCTCTGTTATTGAAAATACCGTAAACTCAGAAATAAAAAAGTTCTAGCACTTAGAAATTTTAGCCTTCAGTGATTTTGAATGATTTTGACATGTTAACAAAATACAATTATCCTTGAGCTGCTTTTTGGAATAAATTTTAATTTCTCAATCTTCCCTCACCGAGAGAGCGTGCATTCTGGGATGAAATCCTCCCTACTGACAATCTCGATCTTCCTCCTGGTCTCGTCGGAGAAATTAATCTTTCACGCTCGACAAACGGTTGTGCGCTTCCTCTCTCAGACTCGTTCAATAAAATATGATCGAAGGCAAACATAAATCGGAGTGGTGCGGGAAAGGACCGTGTTGTGTGCGTGTCGTGCCGTCCAGCGACATTATCACACGTTGGATGGGAACCTGTCCCCTCTTTGGACGTACATCGGTAAACAAGTAAAGCCGAAGTATGTCGGCGTAATAATTTTCTTATCGCCGATCGTGTCGTGTAACGTTGTCGCGTGACTCGTTCGGAATCGCTTAATCCAATTTCGTTTGACATACGTACGCACCATCTTTTCCGTTCCGAGCAAATTTTTCCGAGGATTCGCGTTATACGGCGTGAAACAATGAATAATACATGACGAGCGAACGATTCTGGCCGAGAATAGCGTTTGTTTGAAACTAATAACACGAACGGTGACGTGTACAGTTTGTTTATACGCGAATAAATCGAAATTAGCATCCGCACGGTCGACAGCCTTCAGCTCGCTAACTCCAGTTTCAATTAAACTTTAAGTAACTAACTATTCATCATATAGGAAAGTATCGATAAATTCTGCTTTACTGAGTTAAATCTCGAGCAGACTGTCACCTGAGAATATTCTTTGAGTAATTCACGGATATTTTCGATTTTTGTGTCACGTGAGTTGGGAAATTATTAATTAATATTTGACTAATTATGAAAAATGACAATCTACAATATTTTACAAAACGCTGAATTAACAAATATTTTGCGAAGCGCGACAGCGACGACAGTGAATATAAATAAATTCCGCTTCAATCATGTTGATGCCAGCCGAATGCGAAATTATGCGAAGAAATGGATAACGTTGTTGCGCGTATCAGCGTCCAATTGTCTCGCCGCGGGATTTTTAGCACGCGGCGCGACTGCGAGCTGAATCGCGCGCGCGACATGGAACCTTTCAAGTCGATTAATTAATTATTATGCGGAGATCCGGGTTTTAATTAACACGACACAATATCACAATCAAGCGTGCGCGCGTGACGCGTAATAAACGTAATGCACAACGCCTGACGAACTGTGCATCACATAAAATTCACCTACAATACAGCCGTGCTGTAGAAATGCGCTCGCGGCAGTCCAGCAGCAGCTGCGTTCTCTCACATCTTTCCGTTAAATTTACACGCCCTGTAATAACATCATCCTTTTTTTTGAGGAATTTGTTTATCGGCTTCCACCATCAAATTTCCATTACGAGGTCGCACCACCAAGTGCGGGCAAATTGCGTTTTTGTTTACCGCATTCGATGTGCATTCTCTCATTTTATCCCCGCGTTCAGTACGAGAATCATTTTTTATTCAGTCGCTGCTGTTTCCAGTATTACTTTCGCACAGCTTAATAATTCTCTTTAACAAGGAAGCTTCTTGTGAAGTAGCTTGGAATTTATATTAATTTGATTCTTGCAAACTCTGAATTATTTTCTGCCTTGGCAAAATTTTTAATCTACAGCGTGAATCACTTTTTCTCTCTCTCTTACTATATAAGAAAATTGGTTTCTTTATGACGGTCGGATTTATTAATTTTCCTAAATAATTTACTTATACGTTGCTCTCTTACATTTTACGAACTACATTTGTAAAAATTTTTCAACTTGACTTGCCTCCTAATCTCCAAATTGATAAACTCTCTCACTGAATCTGGAAATTTATGGGTCTCAACGTTTATTTAATATATGAGATGTTCAAAAGACCGAGTGACTTGTTCTCTAAATTCAGTACATCCATCTTTGCGAAAACATCTTAAATCTTCAGGATGACATCTTTGCAAAATGGGTCGCGCGGCCACCTCTTGTATGTATATTATATTCTCTCGCATTTCCTAATGTACACTTTATCACTCTTCCCTGTAATTTATTCAGTTATTTGCATGATACAAGCTGCCCAGCGAACTTTTGACAGAAATGCATAATAGGAATAAATAAAAAGATAAAGTTGCTGTTTTTCAGAAACAGCTTTTTCAGATTTTACTTGCATGAGGCAATGTAGTCGAGTAAAGATGCTCGAGGAGCTGCAGAGTGCTCACGGTATCATTTATTGTATAACGTTTAAGCGCGGAGTAAAAGAGCGAAAGTGTGTCACGGGACACGATCCGAATGTCGCTCGTGAAGAGCGATTAAAATTCTACAATGCAGAAATTTATCCTCGGCCAACGGCCTCGCCTGCATTAATCACCGCGTCTTGGTCTCTCGATTTCCCCGTCGATTGCGAAAAATGAACATTGCCGAAGTGACGCAAAGGTCAACGGTCCCATTTAATCCCATTGCCGTCGACACGCTGCTCTCTTTTCTCGTTTTTCCCGCAAAACCGCCATGTGGAACGGATCGAGCGATATCCGAGTGATATCCGAGCGGGCAACCAAGCGGAACGAGCGCCTTCTGCGATCACTGGATTCATCGGCTGACAAATCACGTCAACGTTCGTCGCAATCGCGATTTTTGCGATTTTTGCAATTCGGTTGGTCGGCAGACGTTTGCGGCAGGCGAAAGCGGGATTAAAATAGCGTCGCGTGAGAACGATCCGGCGTCGGAAAGACGGCCGCGGGTCCCGGGCTCGGTTTCAGTTAATTCCATGTAGATAATTCGTTTGTTGCATGTCTCGAGTGCAGCCGCGTGCTAGCGTTACGTAAGCTGCGAATTTCGATCGCGGGTTATTATTCAAGTCATTATGCAACAACGTCGTCGGCTTGTTTAGCCGTGACAGTCGGGGAAATCTTCCCGGAAAATGATATTCCCTCGGGACGCGAGCAATTCAAAAGCAAGTTCTCGAGTGATGTTGGTAATTATCAAATGCGACTCGTTCACTCTGAAATAGACCGTGGAGAAGTCTCCTACAGAATACAATATTCCGCAGCAGTATGAAAATCAGTTAATTCCACCGAATAATTCGTGGACACGAATGCATGCACGCCTTCTCTCTTTTTTTGAAACATTGACAATTTTCCACGGGAAAACGTTTTATCCGAGACTGAATTTAATTAACGTATACACGTACGCACGCATACGCGCACGCATTGTATTGTGTATCGCGTAATCCGCGCGAGCGCGACAAGGGCGATCATTTCGATTAATCAAGCCCCAATTATTAATAACGCCTCATCCGGTGCGATTCTCGCGTCGGTTGATCTCGAATAAGGTCACGAGAATGGAATACGAAATAAAGAGCCCACTCCGCTCTCTTTATTATCTGATCGTGTGTGTATACGCGATAAGCGCGCTCTCTCTTGCTCTCTTTCTTTCTCTCTCTCTCTACACACTCTCGATTGGCTGATTACCTCGAGGTCTCGCATGTGCAATGAGCCCTAAACTCGCGATCTCGTGTGCGACAAAAGCGTTTCGCGAGCTCGACGGCCGGGCTGGAAAAACGAGAATCCGTATTCCCGACTCGCGTTTTAGCGGTGTTCTCCAGTGGGAACCTGTATTCTCAGCTTCAGTTTGCGAGAACTTGGAATTAAACAGGCCCGGTACAGCGATTCGTTGTTCCCTTCGAGATAACAGAGCTTCGCCTTTATTACGGTTATGAAAAGAAAATTTCAGTTTTTAACTTCGTAATTCAGTTCCATATTATGACCGAGTTAAATTTATAATTTAACGAGCACTCGAAGTTAGATCTCCAAGCGACGTCTGTACATCTCGTGTTTGCGATCTACGCGTAAGAAAACTAAGACGCAAGAAACGTCGTTATATCTGTCAGATTCACAGATTTGTCCTTTTTGTCTCTTAAACGTTCGCTAGATGTTTGCTAGGAACTTTCGTTGCACTTAGACATAAGTTCGGAAGGAACCCGATCAGCTCCTTATTTTGACATGGACTTGTTCTCGCAAACTTGCGGCTTAAGATCCATCTCCACGCCTTCACTTTGTTTACGTGTGCATCGTTCTCTAAGCCTGAAAGCGGGACCATCATGCATCCGTCGAACTGGATTAACACTAACGCGATTTTCCAACTTAACGAGCAGGAATCCGATTAGCACGAAGGTGCCGATTTTTGAGCTATTTTCTTCGCATGTGCGGCCGTAATGTACCGACATTACGGCGGAAGTTCTCAGGCTGCCCCTCAAGTTTCCGGTTCACTCGATTCTATTGCGGATCATGGAGCAATCAGCTGCACGCATTAACGCTATCGTGACATCTTAGCATGTAAACATCGACTTTCATCGCAGTTTGTTAGAGGAGGAATTTATCGCCGAGAAGATATATTTTATTGCTTAAAACTGTTTAATAAAAATTAAATGAAATATATTGCAACTTATTAAAATTGTATCGAGTGACCGCGTGAGCGCAATTTCCAAATTCGACACGCGTTTAAAAGATCTGCCGAATAATCAAACTCCAAAGTGAGTTTCACGAGCCGACCGATCGCGATTCTTAAAATAAAACACAGACAAATAAAAATATCGCCGTGACGCCGCCAATCAATCCGACAGTCGATTTCCACCTGAGCCTCCTATTGTCCTATTGTCAACGATAGTCGATTTCTGCGCGCATGTCATAAATAAGCGTGAGCAGATGATAACCGGTGAATGCAAACGGGCAATGATAACTCCTGTACGTATCGATCGCAGAAAGAGATGCAGGATTATTTTTTCCTTTTTTTTCTCAGTAACTCGCGCCGCATGATCAGCCCGGGAAACTTGTCAACGCGATCGGATCGGGCATTCAAATCGCCTAGCCTGAAGATCGATTCAAAGCAAGGGGGACTCGACTCGCGTCGCTTATTTATAACTCTGGATACTTGGTTTCTCGCGGTGGTGGCCGAGGGGTCGTTCACTCACGAGTGCTATCGACTACGTGGCGAAAGTTTGGATTATTCGTTTAAAACGTGCGCAGTCGCCCCTTCCGTCCGTGTCCTCCTGCAATCACCACCCCACCTTGCAAAGTTGCGAAACTCTAAGTGAAACTTAATCAAAGACATTCGACTTCCGCATCCCTCGCTGACATTAATATCGAAATTGATGGTCGATACGCCGAAATTCGCGTGAATAGAGATGAACTAGTTCGACGCATGAATCACCGCTCTCTGATAATAATCCCTCCGTTGCCAGGTATATAATAAATGTCATATCTACGTATACGTGTGTATCAGCATAATAAGCACACGCGCACCGAAAATTATATATTGATAAAACGCACTGCAAAATTCATTTTAATAGCATGTGCTGCACACGCGATGCATTTTACATGTGACGTTGCACGCAGCAAATCAATTAAATATTAATCCCGCAGGTGCGGCGACGCGTTTAAACGCTCCTGTCGAGCGTAGTTCGCAGTTGGGAGTCCACGATAACATAAACGACACTTAGAAATTGCGAAATTGAAGGACGAACGCGATTAGAGACGATCGCGAACTTTTCAAACGAGATAATTCCATTAAGGCGTCCGAGGAGAATTGATCTTGTTGTAACGGATCATAAAGCAGTTGAAACTTTTTAATCGACTTTAATAGACACTTCCGTTAATTAATTGATCCGTTGTCGGGAGTAAACTATTCGCATCATTTCTTGGCGCTCTCCACTTTATTCTCGTGTGGTCAACACTGCAATCGACTGCACATACAGAAGCGCCCTGAGTTAACAATCAGACTTTTTCAAACGAATTCAGATGAATAATAATTAATCGATAGATAGATATTAAATGGGTAATCAGTTTTAGCGGATTTTCTCCAGACTACGCACGGATTATTCTTACTTCTTTCATTACACGTAGAAATTACATGGATAATGTAATGTCGCGCGGTCTACGTAATAAGCGCATCTAATGAAAATTCATCGTTTAATATCGCAGAAACTTCGCGCTGCATGAACGATTATTACAAAGTAAGTTGTCCATTTAAACAACGTTAACCTACGCTTGCCTAGGAGAAAAAATAAGAACTGGGTTCTCCAACAACATGTACACTGTACAAGTGCGTGGGAGTAAAATCAAAATGTATAAAGAGAGAAATATGTGTCGTTTCGCTAAACGATTTTTAAATTTATGCAGACACCGAATCTCGGTCGAGTAAGGACCGAAATGCTTGCGGGAACATGACACAGAATAAATTTGATCGTAATATTTTATATGTTCAATCAGAAAACAGTGAGTGCGCGAGACAGCTGAATCAATATGATTAAAATTAACACTATTAAATTATCTACCTGCTACGTTGGCGAGTCGCGGAATTTCGTTAGACGATGTGGTAACTGCCAACGGCAGTTCCAACGGACAGAACTCATTTACGAACTGCCAAAGTCGGATTATTCCAAGTATTAACGGATGGATAGCTATTATCGATAACGATATCTATCACTTGTACACTTATTTTCAGGATACTTAACTTGAAAAAATTTAACAAGTTTAAAATTAACGTCCGTGTGACGGAAATTGTTTCTAATTATATCCATTATACAGCGATGACACAAATAAAGTAGAAGCTATGCTTTTAATAAGATGCAACGGAATCAGATTTTGCATGTATATCGCCGCATCAATGAATGCTTCCAATATGCAAATATCCCTTGCGAGTTTGTTCATGCGGATAATACTTTTTGACATTTAATTATGCCGTCCTGAAAACGACCAAGGATTTTAACTGCAAATCCGATGTCGGAAAAGGCCACCGAATCGCGAATGAAAAGCTCAAACGTATCGTCAGTACCATCGAGATATCTGGACTTGAATAATCCGCAAGTAGTAACGACACGCTCATATCAGACACGTTATCGTAATATCGCGAATAAAGGCGAATAATCGTGCTCTGATGTATCGGAGGGGTGAAAGGGATGGAGGAGGTCAACAACCGTCCCTATTAAGTGGTGTTGATCCTTAATCGAGACCCGGGTTCGTGCTCGCGGGACGTATTCGTTCAAACACGTCAGGTCCACTTAGGCTGGCGCACGAATAAAGGGCGTCCGTGATTATGATAAATGCGAGTTACGCGCGCGAAGCGCGGCCAATTTTATCTGGCATTCGTATTAAACCGGCCGATGCGATATTCAAGATTTTCTCTTACGCGCGCGCGCGTGCAACGTGCACCGTGTAACACCCCCGTAAATGTAACGCGAGGTATTCCGCGCCAAATTACACGTTACACGGAGCTCGCGCGCGGCCGGGGCGAGATGTTAAACTCGCCGCGGGCAAATTCTCGTCTGATGCGCACGCGATCGCATAACGAGAACGGTTTTTGCGCTCTAATTTCGCGTCGATCGCACTTTCGAGATCCCCGCGATCAACCGCACGGCAGCATAGAACCGTGCAAAGCGCGGCAGCGTCGAGGATGTCTTCCAAGTCCTCGTTTTGCAGTCCTGGTATTCGCAGGCACTCCCACGCACTCGCAGGCAAAATCGAGCGTTATCATTAGACAAGAACTGGAGGATTCGATAAGGGAGACGAATCCGTACGTATTGTTATTAAGATCGAAATTTCGGAAGCTGATACGCTACGCGAGATGCCTCGTGTTTCCGCGTGTACGCGCGCGCGCGCGTCCACGTGCTCGTTAGTCGTTACTTGATTACGGGGCAATTAGAATACGCGCACGGCAGCGTGCAACGTACAGCGCTCGCTTTCGCAGGCATTCCCCGTGCAAATTTATAATTACGCATGTAATGTAATACCCCGCACGGACACAAATTGCTCCCCGGGGAACAAAGTAACAGAATGCCATAATAACGTCGGTAACAATATCTACGTCGTTCAAGTGGCGGTCCTTCCCCGTAACTCTCCTCTCGCATATTAACCTTTTCGGACCCCGAGACATGATTTATTAACGATCTATAGTAACGCAATTTGCATACTTTACGAATTGTTTCCGCATCATCGTAAATTACTCAGGAATTCTACGAGCAACGATTATTGGACGAGCGAACTTTGAAATCAGTATTGATTTTCCTTCTTCGTGGTTCTTACCTGTTTTTCATAAGTAATTCGGTAAAATTGTACTTTCACAACTACCCGCGTTCAATTACCGAGCAAATTACCCCAAACCGGACGACGAGTGAGATCAAAATCACGCGCCGCGTGACCATGAAGAAACCCTGTCATCGGGGTGCGAAGGAGTTAATTTAGCGGGGTGTGACGATATTGTTCGCGCACGTGGAAAAATTACCGCCGGGCTATCAACTGCTGATCAACGCGACGTAATGTATGCTAGCGCGAGGCGCGAACGCTGTAATATACGATAATTTATTCCGTCGAGATTTCGCGGTCCAACGGATCAGAGTATGATAAGACACCCTTGCCAAGATTCACGTTCGCCACGTGTGCGCGATGGTGCAGCGCTTTATACGACGACGAATTAACGCACGGTGCGATCTCCTACGTGATGCGAATCGACATCGCGTCGTCTCCGCACGCGCAAGCACGAGACCAATCATAATTATTATTCACGACCTCAATTAGTGTGTCAGCGTCGTTAACGAGGTTGGCGGCGACAGTGCTGGTTGCCCGTCCGTGCGTTACAAGCCTCGATTTAACAAATATGTGCGCCCGACAAGCAGCGCGTGCGGCTTCGATAATTAATTAATTAATTCATCGTCAAGCTGCGTAATGACGCTCGCCGACAAATTGTCGCTACGGCTGGCGTTTCTTTATCTCCCGCCCATGAGAAAGAATCCCTAATCCCACCTCATTCATCATGCCGTCCGTTCGCGGGTGGTCCAGAACACGATTTCGCTCCGTTCTCTGTGATAAATAACAAAAATAATATCCGCAGCCGGGGAAATCGCTAATAGCACGGGTGAAGCGACAAACAACGAGGCTGCAACGAATCACTGTAAATCTCTCGCGAGACCGTCGAAACCTATCAACACGTAGCATTGAAAGCGGATTAACGTCTGGGATTCGATTAATTCGCCCACACAAGATATAATACGGTATATAATAACAAAATATTCAGATTTATTTTATTATAAAATAATTACAAAATCGGACGGTGTATAAAGTGCATTTTTGTAAACAAGACTGCAAATGCCGCGATAATCTGCGCGCTTCGATTGAGCCAAGGGATTTTCTGAATAAGCGCGCTCGCACAATGGGGAAGTAAAGAAATAATGGAGTGGCTGGAATAAATTATATCCGACATAGCTCCCCGCAAGTTCGCGAGCCACCCTGGCAAATTACTTTCGTCTATCGATCTCTCGAGCAATATGCCGTAGGCTTGTCCTATAATATAATACACGCCGACTATTGCGAGTATTGATAATTGCTTCGCTGCAATTGCTTCGACAATATCACGCACATCCCATAATCAACGGTTTCCCCGTAGCACGCAGTGTTGTGGAACGACGACCATGACGACAGTTGAAATGATTATATTTCTCGCTGCTAATACCGGTCGCGGAAGCGCAACGTTACGTGAATTTCAAGTTGCTAGATTAACATTCATCGATCTCTTTGCAGATGACAGCACCGCGAAATTCCGGCGTTCGCTGCTGCAAACAATGTGAAAGCAAACGTTATCGTATTATTTCGCGTACGGGCGATGTCAAGTAGTAACCTCGTTGCTGTAATAATCGTCGCGTGTAAAACGAATAGTTGATTATTCACACAAAAATTTTAAATGCGTTACCCGTGACTGATTACTGAACGCGTCAATATTGAACCCGCGATTTATCCATTATATGCGCCGATAATTCGCACGTTCGATTGCCTCTCGAAAGGGAACTACGCGAAAATTACGCGTTGTAATTAATTAATTTAAGAGACGTATTCGAGAAACGTATTAGAGAAAAAACATACGAGAGCGTAATATTTAAATTCGTTGACCACACATCGCACGAAACTGCGAGGAATTATAATCTCGGACGCGTGAAACAATTTTGCGGCTTGGAGCTCTCTCGTGCGGTCAGACGCGAGCACAGTCGAGACTGCTGAAAATTATTTGTCTAGACATGCGATATGGACACCATGAAACCCGGTTACACGAAATTTCTCACACGAGGGACGCGAGTGATGCCTTGCCGAGACATGAGATGCGTCCCAGGACGGTCGGAGTTCTAACAATTATGTTGCCCGCGGGAAATTAGATTTGTCTCGGACCTCCGCACAAAGCGATGAGTAACGCTAACTTTTTTTAACAAAAAAAATAATGCATTCGTCAATTATTTCAGAGTAATACCGATTTTTAATCGGCTCTTTGCATGCAATAAAATATTCAGCAAACATAGAAATACATTATTATATACATCAATTTCAATCGCGCGATGAATATTAATGGATTTAAGACGTGCTCATTAAGAATTTAATTAATTTTTTAAATTAATTAATCGAGGCGATTGTAAGTAGCTGCGATGAAGGGGAGAAAGTGTTTGCTATAGCAAATTTTCTTCTTGCAGAAGGAACATAAAATAGCGGATGGCAACGCATTGTTGACCCGGAGGGCTCTCCAGCGTCTGGAAGCAGCGGACCGGTGACATGGAGAAATACGGCATAGATTTCCCGAAACGGGAGTGGAGTCACAGGCTCAGTCTTCGTGGTAGCCGAAGGGCTCACGAGGTAATTACTCATCGAGAATTGGATTTTTCAGAACACCAACGAGCGCGAAACATGCATCATTAAAATATTAATTAAACTGAAAACATACGCCAATAATTTCGAGTATTCACATATTTTTCACCGAATACTTGCGCTGGAAAGCAGCATGGAAATTAAATTAAATTACTGTAAAAACAGCGCTGAGAAAACAATATCAAAAACATCAATCTCAATAAAATTTTATCATAAAATATACACGTACTATTAGAGAGATTATTTAAAAGTTTTAGTTAATATTCTAGCTTTGTAAAGTACATTGAGATCATAGTGATCGTTCTTACTTTGCGTGCTAGGCTTTGCGAATGTGCATAAAAAAAAGAGGATAAAGATGACAGAAGATACATGTAAAAGATGCATGCCTGCCATACATCGTTCATAAGCTTTCGCTGGAACTTTAAACGTTTACGTGGTTTCGCAATATTGTATATATGGTATTCGCCGAAGCACATTTCGCGTCGTCACGAACCATCAATTATAAAAGGATGAATTGAACGAATACGATTGCATGTGCATTATCCCGCCAAGCATAATTGCTTTATGTTATATTATAGATGTGTATATACATACATGTATACACATAACTTCTCGGTATCGATAATTACTGATTGACATAACCGTAATTCCATTGTTGCATATGCGCATTCGTAATAAAGTTTATATTGTTATTACTTCGCGTCAATATTAATATCAACAGACACGTTCGAAAGCACAGAATTATTTTATACACGTCGACGTGCTATAATATACGCTCGTTATCAAAACGAAGTACACGACACGCAACGATGCAACGAATTACGATGACAGTTTCCCGATAGAAATTCATAAAATCCTATATTTCGCGAAAATTTTGTGACAGAAAAGCAATGCGGAACGATATATACCACATTGCGTCGTTATTAAACAGAGAACATATGTCCCTGTAAAGGACTTGTTATCAATTACATCGCGGGGACTTATCGCGATTACGATCACAGGATCGGACAGAATTTCTCCACGCGGCGATGATATAAAACGATGGAGAAGATTATCGTTCTCGCGGACACAATCCTCTCATTACCGGTTACAGAGATATGATACATTGCGAGGGATAACAACGCGCCAGGTGGCATGTTATCAGACCCCCTGCGGAACACACGTTGCGCGCATATGTCGGGCCACACGTGGACGAAGAATGGAGGCACAATACCGACACCGACACCGTAACTGAACGTGCCTCGAGTATTTAGAATTTCATCCACTTTCGTCAAAAGACAGCGAACGTCCATTAGCGCGCTTCAGTCGTCCCATCGTTGCGTTTGTGCAGCCACGTTTACGCGCGTAGGTATCTCAAGACGCGCCTCGTTTAATTTTCGTCTCGCTGCGTTTCAAAGCGCTCGAAACGATTCTCGTCGACGGCAACTTTTACTTGCACGCGAGTAATGCAGGACGTGGTATACCTGTACAATGTAGTAAACCAAAATGACACTAATTATTAATACACCACGATATAAAAAAAGAGAATGGTATATTTATAATGCATCCACTAAAATGTGCAAAACTCTTTTCAATTTCATATGAAACGAATATGTGAAATCCATTTCGCGTACTCGTGATTCGACAGATTGGATGAAAATGGCGAGGCTCGATGAGACAGATTGCCGAGATCAGTTGTAAAGCTCGCATGTCTAATAAGGCATGTGAGATAAAGTCATATCGAAACGCCCAGGCAATTACGTTGGAAAGTTCAAACGTTGAACCGAAGACAAACAGAAAGATGATAATGATAATACAGCGTTAATTTCGCGTAACAAACCGTGCTCTTCGAGAACGGGGCGCAGGATGATTAACCCTTTGCCTGTAAACGGGGGTCGTTTGTGTCCGGCCGAAAGCGACTATCTTCGATACCTTAAAAACGGAGGAAGGGAGCCGCCTTGGACTATGTCGTGTAAAATTGTATCCAGACAGTGTACACACTCCCCAAGTTTAGCAAGCTTAGTCCACATACAGCCAGTATAGCAAGCAGTTCGAATTGCGTCTGGACGTAAACGACCCTCGTTTACAGTTAACGTATACCAAGTGTGTAGGTGAGTGACTTTTTCATCAACTCTTTTTACATTTTTTATAAAGATTTGTAATATATATTATTAGAAAATAAGTTTCAAGACAAAATCTTTAGTGTAAGTACACTTTTTAGCAGTAAAACATAATTATTTTAATAATTATTTTTTCTCATATCAACAATTTTTATATGTAAATATTCTTTACTCAAACCTATTTTTGTGAATAAAATAACATTAAAATAAAAAAGTATTGATTTTCTTGTAAAATACTTGTATTTGCATGCTTAAACAAATGTTTTAAAAATGCTTTTTTCATGCTCAAAAATTAAGCTCTTTTTTTTATTGTGCCATATTGCAATATTTTTTTATTGAAAGTATTATCCTTACGCTTTAATTTTCCGTTTGATTTTTTTTATTTCGATAATTTGTCCCCAAATTATAATTTTTTAAACAAAATAGTACGTTTTCCGTGTTTTACTTTGTTTACATAAACACATTGTTTAAACAAACTATTTTTTACTTGGTTTTCCGATTGATTTACAAAATAGAAGAGTCAATATAACTATACGAATTGTTTCAGATTTTTTAAAACAGTTTAACCTATTTTTTAATGAGGTGGACGTAAATGACCCCCGTTTACAGGATAAAGGTGCCATAAAAACGTTTACAGGCAAAGGGTTAATATTGATGACTAACGTTAAATGACTCGTCTAAACGACATCTATGGAGCACGGCAAATGTGCGAATCGCTCTTGCGGTGAAGTCTGCATTATTATTTTGATGTTTCATCCTCTTTTATGGCCGCATCGCCGGATTATACGACGTCACGATTTGTGCTCAGCGTGAATATTTTCGGGCTGCGGAATGTACGTAATATCTTAATGCTGACTGAATTTTCCGGCCGAGAGAGTGGATTACATGTGACGAAAAAGCGTGTAATCCAATGTCGACGCTCCCGAATGAAACTTCGCTCCCGCAAATGCATCGCCCCGCGACTTTATTCAGTGCCATCGATGCTGGAGAACGATCGAAAACTGGGTAACTCGATTGTAACACGTAACTGTGAACTCGAACGTTTCGCGTTACAGCTGAACGCGAGTCGCCAAGTGATTAATTCACGCATTATCCCATCGCACCGTGATCATTACGCGCCGGTAATCAACGATGTCATGCTACAATTAACGAAATTTCCCGACATAGATATTTCGCAAGTACGTCCCAAGTGTTGCGATAGATTACGATCAGAATATCCAAATTTGTCTCAAAGTTGGTATATCGTTTCTTCATATTCTTCACGTGTCACACGCCTCGATGTCATGCAAATAAAATTAATAAAAAAAAGAATTACATGTTAGTGGCAATACAAATATTTTTTATTTCACAGTCGATAAGATTGTAATCAAATTTCATCTCTCTGATTATATGCATGCTGCATCCACCGCGTTACACGGAATATTGCAATGGGTCCTTCTCTATCGTATTCAAAGCACAACGCGGTAATAACGATGAATATGAGCAGAGCTACTCCACCAAAATGTAAAATGAAAACCCAACAAAATGATATTTGTTTAATTAAATTCACTTAAAAAATTCGTTAATTGTGATAGCTCTGTAATCAACGAGCAAATGGAAATAAAAATTGCAATACGCGAATCATTGTAAAAATGTCAAATTCTCGTGCTATTATCCGTTATCCAAAGCAACATTTACAGCTTAAAGCGCCTTTCTTAGCAGATACTCGGTTTTTCTACCCTCGACCGTTACAAATGACAATCGCCTTAGTAAGCAGCGTGGAAAAGCGCACGTACATTGTTAGAACGAGTAAAAAGAATGCTGTGAATCGAACGTATCGAGAAATGCGGGACACTTCGCTCGCAATACACGATGAAACGTAGCACGCGGCGCTCGTCGTCTTCGCGTGGCTCGGCCACGACCTGGACGTGAGCTTTCCGAGCTAATCAGCACGAACAACGTCCGTGGAAAAAGTTGCCGTTGAATAATTTAAGAGTGCAACTCGCCAGCACAATTGCCACCGACGACCCTTGCATAACGATCGCTCGCGAGTCGCTACGTTCGTAATGCACAATCCAACCATTGATTATGATGCAAGCAGGCAGTTAGGAAACTGAGAGAATCATTCGCGATAAATGTTAGATGGAAATAAGTATTGAAACGAATATCGCGAACGAAAGATTTCTCTCTGGTTTTATTCGCGCGCGAATAAAATCTGTCGAGCAAAATCTCTTCATTACTTTCATTCTCCATTCCCTCGTGTACATGTTGTGTATTATTAAATATTTTTGTCATTAAATCTATTTTTTATCAGATTTAGATAACTTTCACGTCATGCGATAAATATTGCGCCGGCTGCAATATCGATATGTTATGGTCGATCGACCGAGCGCAATCTTTTTATTCCATAAGCGGAATTAATTGTGCTTCCCCGATGTATTCCATGTAATTAAAGTACATCGTCGAGAAAATATGAAATAAAAAACGTAGTCCTCGCGTTGCACACAATCTAGGACACAATCAATTGTTGCGGCGATGTAAAGAAAATTACGCTAGCATTTTCGCTTAATCAACAGAGTGCAGAGAATGGGGAAAGTAAAAAGAGAAGAAACGCTCGATACGATTACCGAGCGCAAAAGAAATTTCGTGAATAATGAGAATAAAAACGTACAATTTCTTTCATTAAATATGCTGCTAACTAACGCACTTATTTCTTCGTTCACGCAAAGTCAGTAGGATAATATATGTATATAAGATTATATATACATATATAAAATAAGACGGAAATATTTTCGCTTTGATAATAATTCATTACAGAGATCTGAAATGCCATTCATAATATACCTTCGCGTTTTACTTGAAATTCGTGGAATTTTTGAAGTATTCAATTGAACGTAGGATATCCGTCGAATACACGGAAACAAGGAAAATGAACGTCAGTGAGGGAAAACGTGAGGGAATATGCGATATGAATTTCACATCCTTTTTGAAATGTCATTACCAGAACATGTCGTAATGACACTTTACAGGGCGCTCGGCGGCACTTAAGTGGTATATGTCAGCGAATGTGCCGCCGACGTGCAAAGTACCCGACGAAAGTAGAATAATAACGTGTGCACACGGTGTGCGTCACGGATTCTTTCCACGTTTCTCCTGAGAATATAAATGGTCAGCCATCATAAAACAATTTTCGTGGTGCATGAGATTTAAAACGCACGTGGACATCGTCGTAAAGAAAGCGTCGGATGATTTGCGATATTATGCAAACCAACTAGAAATGATACGACAATATAACTTGAATTTTTATACTACGAAAATAAATTATTAATTATATACACTAATTAATTAAAACCCTCTAACACGGAGCAAGAAAACGCACGTGATACGTACGTGAGAAATCGTGATATTAGAATCTGCATTTTCGTATGGGACATTCTCTTTCCAAAGCTTCTAGAAATCGTTATTCTTTGGAGTATTTGGAGCAAAACAAATATATATGATTGCTCTGGTACACATACTGCCCTGACACGGAGTTAAGAAACACATTACGCGCCGTATAATATCGTTATCGTGTAAACTGCACAAGCCGCGGAAGCGTGGTGAAAGCTTCGCCGTTGGGAAAATACTGCCGAGCTGAGAACTGGCTGGTGAGATTGAGATGATACAAGAGAAGCAGCACGAAAACCTCGGGAGGAGGTTTGAGAGTGTCTGAAGACGCGCACAGGGAATATACCTTATACAGACGTCAAAAATAAGAATGGAGAAGGAGTACTGTCGCGACACATTTGCGTAAACGTGGAAACAGGCATCGTGTTTCGGCTTGGAAAAAGAAATGAGCTTCAAAATCCAGTATTCCAATTTTCAGCGAGAAGAATCACGGTAATTATTATAATACAAAAACTTATTGTCACGCTTAACTTATTTTCTGTGCATTTGCTGTTTCGTGACTTTGTAATCTTTATTTGTCATTTTGCGTATAACTTATGTATGCCTTGTGTCTCTGATTAGACTCCTCCACAGAGTTGATACGTCACGTGTTCAATCATGAAAAAGCTCCGCAGCTGTGAACCGCCATTTTTTATGGACTTCACTAAAGAATGTATGAGAGGTATTGGACGATTTCCCCTATTTTTCTTTCAGGAAAAGTGGACACCGAATACACCGCAAAGCTACTTCTCGTATGGAATGGAAATTCTCGACCCTGTGTATAATATATGAATAGAAATATAAAGTAGAAAACACATTGCGGTTAGCCCTTAATCCGACCCTGTCCGGAGGAAGCATATACAGGGATGCCTTCGATGAAACTCACAAATCTCTCTCCGCAAAGGACGTCTGTGACGTATTAAGTTCCTACTTTCCGTGAAAAGAAAAGCTCTACCCACTGGGTTACCCTTGTTCTTTTCTTTTCCGCTGCAACATTTCAGCGTTCTTCTTGTTGCAAGAATGCAATATTGCAATACGCGCCATTTGTACGTGAAAATATCGTGCTGTGCGATGAACAGATGGAAAAAGTCAACAGAGCGTTAGAGTGAAACTTTGCACGTTACTGATTATTGTTAAATAAATATATATTTTCCATTATTCGGATTTTCCTTCATATAACAGCCGAATCAACAGTTATTATAACGTTGTTCTACTCTTGAAATTAATATATATTTACTATAAAACATGTAAAAGTTAAATCAAAAGATGTGTACACATAAAATAAAATTTTATTCTCAATATACACATTGCGTTGTATTATTTCGCAACTCTTCATACCATGTAATAAGATGAGGAATGTTAACCTTTCTGAGCTGATGCTTACATTGTACTCTGTTTCTCTTCGTAAAATTTGCGTCCTCAGAATTCAGAGAAAGGAGTTTCGCGATGTTCTCGAAGATCATCCTGACCTAATCCTTGACATGCTCGCGCGGAATGCTAATTAAGCTGCGCACACAATTAAATCAGTCTCGAATAATGCAACGCGAATCCGTTCACCGCTGTTTGCGCATTGTAATAAGACGACGCAGCACATCGTCTGCATTACACGGCACGCGAGTACCCTCTCGGCGTGTCCCATCCCTTTTCATCCCCCATCGCATGCATTGAACGCAACAACGCAAACATGTTCAACGTTGCGCGAAATCCGGCATTGAGAGGTCACTGAAAAGACGATGTAAAGAGAGCCGCGCGAGCCCCGGAGGCGCACAAAACACATTGCAGGAATATAGAAGCGGCTCGTTCATGGGCCATGATTTCAATCCGGGCCGCGTCAGTTCGTGTTCATCGATCCTGAAAAAGCGAGGGAATAAAGCTCCGCGAAAGCCGCCGTGGCCACTTCCGCTGCTGCCGCATCCTGCATCAATGGTCTCGCGTTATCAACAACGATGAGGTGCAGGACCGCATACATCACCGGATGGCGACTATCCCTAAAACTCCTGACAGCTGACGCGGCTTACTGTTACCGCATCCTCCGCGTCCTTCCGGCAATGCACGGCGACGTTTCTCATTCCCGATTTACGGAATACAGAATGTTCTCCAGAGTATTCCTTTGCCCTCATCTTGTCAGTAACGAATTCTTCAGTGAAATGAAAGACAATTCTCTCGAGAGAATCGAGGGGAATCTTGAAATAGCTCCTTGTTCCTTGCGGTTCTCTTTGGTTTGAGAAATTGTCTATTTATTGCATCCTACGTGCTATCCAAATACAGAATTTATAGAATAACAATAAATAACAATATCGAGGTCTTTTATTATTGATATTTCCGACTGTATTCGCGAAACGGCGCGGTATCGCGTTGTGCACTGTATGTTTTGTTTTTCTCCGTATTTTTATAAAAAGAAAAAATATTACGGAACATAAAGCACACAGTTGCTTTTTTCTCAGGCATGGTGTGTTTGCTCTTTGATCTTGTAATAGCTTAAAGATATTTTCGGCAAGCTCGAATGCATGAAAAGCGATGGACAAAAGAGTGATGAACTCAAAAACAAAGAAAAAAGAATATATATTTCGAGGAAATTTCGACACGACACGTAAAGCTCATGCATGATGTTATGCATTGTAGCGCAAACGTGGCTTCACGTTTCTCTCCGTTCTGCAATTTTCGCGCGAAATTACGGAAATTTACGTAACGGGTGTCGACTTTCTTTTGACGCTACTTCGGCTTGTCTTCGCTCTTTGAGCAGAAGATACAAGTAGATACTTTCAGTGCCTCGGGTGACATAAATAATGGCGCTTCTACGTCACGACGCTCCTTTTGATCTGACAGTAAAAATAGTCTCTCTTGGCAAAATAGAGGAATAATACAATCGTAGATCGCACAATAGCGATATATTGTCATTTTTCTATCATATTTTGGTTGAGCTCCCATAACTTATGGAAACATATATGAAAAAGGACATGATAACATGGAGCAATATCCAGCGATTGATATTGAGTATACATCAAATAAGTGATATACTACAAAATATGTTCCTTACTTTTTCCCAGTAAATTTTGCTGACTTTTATAGAAGTCTAACTACATCTTACACATATTATTTTGTAAATTTATGCATGCATAAATCATACAAAATTATAATAATCTTGTCATTCCTTGTGGATCACATTTTTTTCTGAAAAAAAAGAAAAAGAAAAAACGCGTCACTCGCACTTATATTTTTCTACGAATTATTCATTGGTCAGCCAATGAAAAGTCTGTTGCGTCAGTGACCAATAAACGTAATAAGGAAAACCGTTTTTTCAGGGCGAAATCGGACCTAGAACGATAGCCGGGGCCGGTGTCAGGAGCACCAGGAGATGGGCCAGCCTCAGGCAGCACGTGAGCACCGGCAGCGACGGCGGCAAGCCCCGCGTCGAGTTGCTGTTCGATCCACCGGGTTCCAAACCCATCACGCCGTCCTCGCAACCACACACCCCCAATACACCGAAAACACCGCACACCCCACCGATCAAGAAGTCCAACTGGGAAGTAATCGAGCACTTTACCGGAGCGCCACGTCCCTCCATAATCACAGTGAGTCATCGTTATTCATAGAGAACGCAAGTGCGTTAGCATATTGTGCAGAATAAGCGCAGACAAGATAATTGCTCGTAAATATAATTGCGTGCAATATGTTGAAATTATGTCGGCTTGCAAATATATCAAGAGAGAATTTGTAAAATATAAAAATCGTAAATTGTAAAATTAGATCAAAATTGAATTATTTAGGAGTTTATTTTACATCATTTGTTAAAACGAGCCGCACCATTTGCGAGAAAGAATGAATGATTGAATGAAACTTGAATGTTGAATATTACAAGCACGTAACTCGTATTGTTCAGTTGTACTAATTGAGCGGAGAATGCCTCATTACGCTAATTAGCTTTTTTCCCCAATTAATCGAGCAGTCATCAAACGAATATTTATAATGTTAACAGCCGGTAACTCTTGACAGATATCGACAATTAACACAGTCATGTTTAACATCGTCAATGTGCCATCATGTATTAATTGAATTGACTTGTTCGCCAATTTCTCTCCGCGCGATTATATACATGAATCGTACAGAAACGTTACAAAAGCTCTCTCTCTCCCTCTCTCAATCGTAAGATAATACATTTTTCCAGATCATCCATCGTTTTTAATTAATTTTCTATCATACTTGCACAAATACAGATTCTGAAAAAGTATCGACAGAAGCAAAATTATTGCAATCCTAAAAATTTGGAGAGGACACACGAGACGAACTCTCATTATCTGCAGATATTAAAACTTACGTCGTAATGTGCTTTCTGCAGGGAAAAAGTTTGAGAGCTGCTCTGGGAAAAAGTACTTTATTAATGATCGTGCGCGCACGTGACCGTATGAGCAATACACCAGGTCGGTGTTCTTCCTGCTGCACGCGCATCACGTTTCTCCATTACCGCCGACCGAGTGTCCGAGGAGGAGGAATACGAATCGTCGAACAAAACGCGGAAACGGGAACCATTGTGGAAAGGCGAAACCACTTTGTCAGATCCCTTTCCCTTTGATGCTCAATTTTCAAGATGGAGGCGTAATGTCGTGCATTTGCACGGCGTGAGGCATTACCGTATCGGCGAATTTGGCCAATAAACAATTAGCACTCTGTTTCGCCGATACATCAATCACGTTTTATTTTATTTTCCGATCATTTTGCTTTTCTGCTCCCGTTTCACTGCATGGAGTTTTCACAGGCCGAAATTTACGAATTTACAAAATGACCATACAAATTACCCTCGTCGCAATTAATATCGTGATTTTGCGCGCGCGACTGATCGTCGAAATGCCAGGGCAACTTTGACCAATAAAATAAAAAAATAAATAAATCGAAACGTGGAGGAAACGGCGCGAATAAACAAATGGTAATCATTTCCCATCGGCAATGGCGCTGCGCCCCGATTTCACGCGTCCGATCAACCCTCGCGCGCACGAGAGCAGCGAAATCGTTACGGAATTATCGTTACGGAAACTGCACGCGGTCGGTGTACAAACAACAGCTAGGCAACGATTATCGTATTACGGACAAACACGTCCGCCGGCTACCGTGCGCGTGTCTTTCGTTAAATCACATTTGTGCATCGCGTTGTTTGCACAAAGAATTGCCATGCGGTCGCATCCGCGGAATTTGTTGAAACGCGACGCGCAACGCGATGTTGCTGCTGCTGCTGCTGTTGCTGGTGAAATTCGAAATCCGTCGTCTTTCTCGAATTTTCGCGGATGCCCACAGTATTTTCCGATCGCATTTTATTTTCCAATCTTTTTATTTTCCAAAGTTCGAAACAAAAATTCACGCCGAAGTCTATTCCGAGTTAAACGCGTAATGTGTTGCCACGTATTTTCATTCACCAAAACTTAATTTTCGGCAAGATAAATTTTCGATTCAATAATTATTCGTGTTTTGACATTCAACATGCCTTATTTCTGTCTGCGCTTCCAGCGGCTTTTATGTATCTCGATCATGATTGCATGATTGCATTTCACAATTAGGATCACTATCATGGCTGCTGGTATGTTCGCAGGTGACCAGAGGGTCGGAGGTCGGCATGGCGCCGGCAACCGGAAGGGAGTCCATGGCGGAAGCTACGGCGAACACGGGGCTCACCCAGCGAACGCGGAAATGCGCTCTGAGTAGATTCCTGAGCTCGTTATGCGGCTCTCATCGCTTCAAGAACCTGCAGGTACGAGAGACTAGTTGCCTTTCACGAGCGTAGCCGCGTGCGCACTCTTGCTCTATCTCTTTCCTCTTTTTTTCTTCTTCTCTTTCACCGATTCCGTAATTACGGATATCCCGCTTCTGACGAGAGTGCCGGACGTGTAATTACGCCGACTGCACGGTAAATATTGAATGAATTCGATGTAAACGCAAGATTTACGTCAAAGAATAGGAACGATCAAGCGAACTCGAGTCTCGGCGTGTCTGATCACATCCAGATGGTTCTACTTGACGCGCACATTTTCCCCCATGGACGGCTCTACTGCGAATATTGACTGGAATAGTGAGGGACGTTGTAAATTAAGTCAAAGTTTGAAATCAAATACGACGTATTACTGAAGAAAGAGCGTGGCGTGCTTGGAAATTACGTGGAATTAAAATCGCGCAATTTGCTGAATGCATAATTCATATTGACAAGTAGCTACATTAGCAGTAGATTGATTGATTGATTAATTGATTAACTGATTAAATCATGATAATAATTGAATAATGCGAAAAGTCTATCTCTTTAATGGACATGGCAATAATTCTTTCGCTGCTCGCACAAGATCGCTTTGACACATTCACACTTCCTCCTGCGTTCCGACCATCAATTTAATTTTCCATCTCGTTGAAAGACGCTATTCTTCGAGAAACTTGTCGTTAATTATGCCACCCACCAAACTCGGTGCTTGACGTCGTTTTAGGCCCGGTGACATTCTCCGACGAGCATCATGTAAATCGACGGCGCTATTAATCTAAGATCGTCATGCGGAGGCACGCGTGAACAAGCGGACGAGCGATTGACGTATACCTCCTATTGTATATGTGTGTGTGTGTATGTGTGTGTGCGCGCGCGTAGGAGTTTAGTAATACGCGTCAGAATTTGCGAACTCGGTCAGGCAAGTCAAATGGAGGAAGAGGAAGGAAGAGAGAAAAAGAAAGAGAGAAAAAGACACAGATGCCAGACAAGAGCACAAAACCGCGCAACAAGTTTCGACTGCCAGTGCCCGGAAATCCGCTCGTGCTGCAAAGTTCACGCGCGCGAGATGAACGAGTTTGCAACAGTTCCGCGAAAAGCCAAAACTTTGTGGCATGATCTCTCTCTTTCGCTCTCTTTCCCTCCACCCCTTTCTCTTTCTCTCTCCGTTTTTTTTATTCCAGTAACAAGAATCAAGCGCGAAACGACAAATCGTCTCTCTCTATTCCTCTTTCCCCTCGTACGAGTGCACCTCGGCGTCGCGTCACACCGCTGCGTTTCGATCTCGTGGTTGAATCGTCGGTTTTGTCCGACGGAAAATAGAACACGCCCCCGGTCAAGATACAATATCCCGCGGATAGCCGCGAGGTTGCGAATAATGCCCAGCCGTGGCACGAACGGCGCGGTTAACGCGTTAACCAGCCGACCAGCCCGGCCAGCCGGTCAACCCTTTACCGCCCGTAGGGCTTAAAGGCTATATATCGATATGTCGAAATATATTTTGAAATGTCCCGGCCGTCAAACGCAGCGCACGCTGCAACGCGAGCTTTGCTGTATGGAAATATCACGAAGCTATTTTAGGACGCGGATTACACGAATACCACGATCGAAGAATGTTTCAAGTCGCGTTTGTTCCGTACCGGCACGTATCGCATGATGTAATTTGTAACTTCAAAGCGGCTCAATTTACGTCTGATCAATCATAGAGAATTTTTATACATCAAATATCGCTAATATTATTACGCTCTGTATTGCTATAAAATCGCTCTGCGTTATCCATTATGAAATCGTGTATTCGCAAGGTTGGAAATTATCAAAAAATGTCAAGAGCGATACATCGTATTTTTTCCAGCGTTACATGTTTTAACGTTAAACATCGCTGATCCAAGCTTCGCTGAAATTTTGAATTTTTCTAAAGAGAGAAGATGGAAACTGCACCGTGATGAACCTAGTCGCTTCGTTACTCTTCAAGAGCAGCAAGGAATGTGCGCCTACAGTGGCGCACGTAATGTCGAAATGCCTTAAGAGAATTTAATGACTGCTTTTCCAGCAAAGAAGAACGACACTCGACCATTTATCTGACGAAGAGAAGTTCTCACGTGCCACCATATCGAAAGTTCGACGCGAGATGTTTTGTCGTCGGGCGCATTTTTCATCGAGCAATTTTCGCGCGTCGTTCGCTGCCACGCGCAAGTATGTCACTTATTCCCACGAATGTCGCGAAGCTATCAAGCTATCAAGCACTCCGTGAATAATTGCTCATTCTTCTCTATAAACGGTGACATCCTACACTGAATCGTGTGAAACGCGAAGGGTAAACTTGTCAACGCTTGGAAGATAGATCGTGAATTTTGTACAAGTCAAATTCCCTGATGAGGGCTTAAGCAAGGTTGACTAGTTGGCTTTACATCTGGATTCTTATCCGATCGAGCCCTGGCGTATCCGCTCTGTTGAACGGTGGCTCAAGTAAATGCTAAAGTAAACTTGCCGTATCTATTGCCTTCAATCAATAAACGTTACATCGGTGTACCGATATTGTGTTGTCCAACGGTGATTGATCTCTCCTTGTACACACACATAAAGTTAACATGTTTTGACAGCACGAAGCTGTTGTTACACCTCTTCTAACAATATAGTTATCCCTCTATATCAAGAGCAGCTACACCCTTCATCATCGATCGAAATGTTTCGAAACGATGCAGACAAGAATATTATATATAACAAATTGATAGATAGAAACTAATAAAATAACAGTCCGTAAACGCCCGTTTAGGGAATCGACGCGACTGTAATAGTATCGAACATATCGAACGACGATCCAAAAATTGGCCTTCGATTATCACGTGACGAGATAACCGGAAAACGGCGCGAGTTACAATGTTCTTCTAGTGGAATTCTCGCGGGAGCGACTTGTATTGTCTGGTCACGTCGACCGGAAGTCGGGAGGGTCGGTTGGAAGGTAAAGCTCATGGATGTCTCCCATGCGACACGCGTTGACGATTTGATTGCATTCGCTCGAGCGATATTCCCGGCGACGATGCATTTGCGATGCCTCCGATTCGCCGTCATTTTTCCGATCGAACGATCGGGCCTGACGGGAGTCTCTTCGTCATTCTAGCGCTGCCACATGCTCGATAAAATCAATGCTTTATCGACATGCCACAGCGAAACGCCGAGTTGCGGTAATAATAGACGGTATCACGACGGTATGATTGGATATGGTATTCATTGGGGTCATTTACATTGAAAATTTCCGGATATAATACTCGGATGGTTTAAAACAACGTCAGGAATTTTCACTCGTGAAAGCTATAACGGATTGAATACCTCTGCGGATACGAATGTCAAAACATCGATACTTCTTTTTTCTGCGGATTTCAAACAGTAATTTCAAGCTAAACATGAAAAACAGATTTTCAGGAATACGAATGGATTGCAAAGTTGCTACATTTAATTTCAAGTGATTAATTTAAGGTGAAAGTCCGCTCAAAGTATAATCGTATAATAATAAAAAAGGAATTGGAGAAAGACAAAGAAAGGGTTCGCAATTGCTCGCATTGAAACGTCCATAATATGAACCCCCCCTGCGGACGGGAGCGAGACGATATTCCTTCGAAGAGCAACTGTGTGGCACAAATGTATGCAAATGAAGGAAATTCTCAACGAAATTATGCATCGCGCTCGAGAATAACTCGGTCACACGTGCACGATTATTCATATTCCGCCGCATGATAGAGGTTAATTGCTTTTCTCTTTCTTTTTCCGAGAACAGATGAAAGCGCAGCGCAATATATTCCATTACGGTTTCGTCGGTCGTTTAAGGATCCCTATTATGTAAATTACGTAAGAGACATTGGGAGATTGAATTAGCGCTTATTGCGTCGAGAGGAACGTTCACAAATCGAATAAAGAAAAATTTCCCTCCTGACAATTACAATGCGACAGTTACGTATTGTATAACACCACAGCAGACGTAACGTTTAAAAATACAATGTCGATCTACGAAACTGCAAATTGCTTATTTTTTTAACTTGTCCTTCCACTCCATCATTTTTTTTGTTATTCTTCAGGGCAAAGGGTGGCATTCAATTTTCCTTGCCAGCCACCAAGACTCGTCCGTCCCAATGTAGGAAACTCGGAAATTACAGCTCCGGTAAATACAGTGCACGCGAGAGGCTTGAATAAAATTTATTTCGCAAGTATGAACACTCACGATAGACTCCACGATAGACTTAACTTACTCCGCTCAATATTTGTCATTCTGCTCGCGATCGCTCGAGATTGCGCCAGAACGGAAGTCTCGGCGGATATAAGGCCGAAAGAAAGAAAAATGACAAAATGGTAAGATCCACAAGAGGCGAAGCTTTCCGAGAGGTTGTTTCCCGCATCGTTAAGTCGTCCGGTTTGTTTTCGGCTTGATGCGGCGAGGGCTTTACGACACCCCTCGTTAATGTCGTCACCGTTGACCCTCTCGGCAGGATGGTCATTTTTCAAACCGTGCGAAGACAGCCAGCAATACATACAGGCCGCGCGTACGAGCGTGCAAATGAGGGTAGGCCGAGAAGTCAAACGAGCTGCATCGTGATTTACGATTGCGATTTACGTTACCGATTTCCGCGAGGCATCTCTCCTGCCTTTGGAGCGGAACGTAATAGATTGTACATTACGCCCACGTAAAATGTACGGGAAAATTGTGAATTGCACGAGAAATGTCGGAAATACCTCTGCGATAATGGAAAACGGGAATGCATCGAATGCAAATATGCGTTTTTGCGCTGTTATTGTAATTCACATTAACATCACATTATGAGATCTCGCGCGGTTGCACGATATCGCATATTTAAATCATACGAATTTTCTCACGGTGCATGACGTTGATACGCGGCAATAATAAGCAACGCGTTTGCGAGCAATTGCTCGCGAATTACTACTACTACGGCTCGAAGCGCAGGTTACTGCATCAAGAGAAAAACCCAGATGCGAAATGCAATTTCCAGGTGCGTTCGCTATGCGGCGCGTAAAAAATTGAAATATTAAACGACCGAGTACGCGATGATAAAGCGCCGATGCCCTTTGTCGATCGCTATGACTACTGATAACTCACCGATGGCCGCCGGACTTTTCGATTGTGACCGATGACAATAATTCCACCTGGAACATGATAAGGGTTTCCGTGCTCCGCCACCTCGGCGGAGACGGCCTGAGAGAAAGAGAAAGAAAGAGAGAGAAAGAGAGAGATCGAACTGCAACTGGCTATCTATTGATTGGACAAACTGAGACTGTTATCTATCGGCCGTTTCTCTCTCGGTTCTTTCCCTGTCACCTCTATCGAATTGGGTGTAATCAAACGCAATTTTTGCTCTCCGAGAGCCAACCGAAACTGATCTGGCGTTAGCAGGTAAAAGCGTTTTGCCGCACGAGCTGCGACGCATAACGTCGTAAATAATACGCCGACCACGTGGCGTGCTCGTCATCAACGAGGGAAAAAGACTATAGATAAAAGAGCTGATTAAAACGCACAAAGACCTAAGCGTTAAAAGCAGAGTGAAGATAAAGTTTCGAGAAATGTCACGTATAATTGTAACATATGATATTAATATTAATGGAGGTCGTAATCCTGTAACGTAACTGGGAGATAATATTATAAATTTCAAGAGAAAAGGTTAAGAGTTTAACATCGATGCGACAATGCGCACTAACTCGATCTTTGTACCTCATGGAGTCATCCTTTTCCCTTTTTTTTTCTAGGAAATAAGCGATGTTATCGACGTATTGGCCTGGAGGGAACATGTGCACGATACGCGAACGCTTGCGAACGCAACGCTGCATTGCTGGCAGATAAATCAGGAACACGCTAAGGTGCACAGCGCACGAAGACACATGAAAATAAAATGCAATCGTTCCCAGATTTCTGTCCTCTGCCTCGCGTTTGATCGTAGTTTGACTTTGGTCTGATTGAGTTTCGTTTTCGATAGACGACGACGTTCTCTGAGCAAATATTATAGCTCCGCGAAATACAAATTGTAGCGACTAGTGGAAGGTGGCGCAAATTCAACGTTCCAGTAATGTAATATGTATGCGGGCAAGTCGCTGCACAAATGGATACCATTGTGACGATATAAATTTCAGATTGCTTCCCGATCTTCTGGGATTTCCCGTATTGCCCGCACGATATCCGCTTTTCCCGCTATAAATAATAATAATCGATACGCAAGATATAAATATGCGTATTATTATTTCATTATATTTCTGCTCTCTCGTTTCATGTCTTGCTGTTTAATTATATTTTATGCATGTATACGCATCCGATGTTATATAAATAGCACATACTATGCGAACACGTATATTATTACTCATTCCTCGCGATGCTCACATTTCGTATTATAAAATAAGTATGAATGTAATATCACAACACGTAAACTATTGTACTCTTCAACGATGTTACATGTTGCACCAATCATGCTCTATGTGATAAATTCGTACTAGAGATGCAAGCTCATTATGGAAAATGCAGCGCCGGCAAAAGTGATTAATATTAAATGCAGGTCGCAGCGTTTGCAACAAGCACGCGCGTTGCGGACACGCGCGCAAATATCGTGGAAAGAAACCATTTCAGAGAAAAGTCTCCGAAAATAAAACGAAAGAAAAAAATATTCATGCCTCGAATAACCGTCGCGAATCGATCTCATCGGCCCACGTACATGTTCATGTGACGTTAATTAACAAAGCGATTGAGACCGCGAGGATACCTACACTTTGACATCTCGCGTCTATTTTCGAATGAATGCGAGAAACCAATCGGCCTTGTTGAACGAAGCAACAATTAACTTTCTATGAGGCGTTCATATACATATATTTCTTTTTTCCTGTTCATCGAGTGACGCGATTTCGATAAATATAATAGATGCACCGTACACACATGTGTGGCATACATCTGCATATATCCATTTTATACATGTACAGAATAGGCAGAATATTTTATCGAATATTTTCAGCCAGCGACTAACGACTGTTAACGATTTAACGCAACCACCGAATACGTTACTACGCGTACAGGATGTGTCATATTCACCACATTTCCTGTCGATCTACGATGTTTCCGGCAATGTATAATGGACCTTTCTTTAGCGAAAACACGATTGACCGGCACGCTTTCACAAGTAAAATGAACTGTTTGAATCTACCTGAATATAAATCACGATGTCCATATACGTATAATTCTCTTATATCTTTATTCTGCTACAGTTTTACTCCGACTCCTTCATGCCTCATCCATGTCACACACACAACGTCATCAAGCTATCGGCGAAGTTTTAATTAACACGATACGTGACAATTTTGCGATCATGTTTCAGGTTGAGATGTTATATCAGCGTTACTTCCTGCGCATGAATCAAAGTAACATGACCCACGTACTCGGTCTACTGGCCGGTTTGGCGCTTGCATTGGGCCTACTACTTATCGTGAAACTGTCACTGACTAACCAGCCACTCTTTACCATGCTGCAGAGACCTGAAAATCTCTCCCTCGCGATTACTCTGGTGACCTGCATCGTGGTTTATGCCGGTAAGATTTAATAACCTCGCAATATAATTTCATGACGTTTCACTCATTTTCATAAACGTGAAATCACTAAAATTCAATTTTGGATATATTTATGTTCTTCATGGAATTAAGATCTACATGAGCAAACTTAAACGTGTTTTTAAAGTTCGCGTTTTCTATTTTTCTTCTTCAAGAATATTCGATGGAACACGTGTGGAATTCAATGAAGATGTGGATATTTTTATTCCCAGCTTTAAACGGATTAAGTAACTAAATTAATGGAAATATCCGTGGATAAACGAAACGTCGAATATATATCGCGTGAGAAAAATACGCTTTCACTCACTGTTATTTTTACACGATAATCTCGGGCTTTTATAAATTATGCAGTTTAGACATTATCGAGATTGCGCTGAAATAGCATCGTAGACGGGTGTCACGAGTGTTAAAAGGAGCGTAGCATTCTATCCGTTATACAAAGAGTCTTCCTTGGGCCGCGTGATGCCTCGCAATGCTCCGTTATCAATAATGCACGGGGATACTGTCTACGAGTGTTATTTCCTTTCGAAAGCGTCAGAACGCGAGACACGGCTCGTTTCTCGCGTCGTCAGAACTCACGGAGCTCGCTCCTTTACGTCTCTTCCATTCCACCGAGGCGAGCTTTCACCGAGCGACGCCGGAAACTTTAACGGATCTTTTATCCGAAGCTTACTCGCGTAGAGTTACATAATGCAGGAACTCGGAGAATTTGAACAAACGCGACACAAACCTCCTTCGCCGCTCTCGCCGAGGAAAAATCCACTTGATGCATCCAACAAAGAGAGAACATATCCCAATTCGCTGCATTCGCACATTTAACCGGCGTGAATCAAACGCCGGTACCACTTTAAGGAATCCACATACTTCTCAACGCATTTCCCCGAGCTTCAGACGAGAACTCTAGCGAACAAATTTTCTCCTTCCAGTTCTGGTGGCGGCCATTTCCAGACCGGGCATGAACGAGATATGGCTAGCGGGTGTAAGCGGAGCGGTGCTGGTGACTTTGCTGGCCCTGCAGGTTACCCTGAGCATGCACCTAGCGTGGTTGCACGAAACGAATCACGAAACCGGTGATCCGACCTATTCAAGAACGAAGGACCTGCGAACTGGAGGACCGCTCGCTGCCGCCGTGGCGGTCTGCTTCTTCATCTACATGGCCTATGCTCTTCTGCCGATCCGACTCCGACACGCCTGCATCGCCGGGATCATCTTCTCGGCCGCTCATCTCATCGGGGCTTGGCTGCTGTACCCGTACGACTATCCATCCATGATGGCACACGTGAGTCTAATCGCTTTGTAGGAGACACATCGCTGGTTCAAAAGATCCAAAATCCTCTCAGCACTTTTTCGAAATAAATTGTAGAAGGAAGCGTTGCTTCTCGATAGTTGCCCTCTTACGATTAACGAGTGAGGTTCTTTGAGCTACTATTCATGAAACGTTCTCGCGACGTTTCCTTCCGATTCAATAAAATTCAAGACGAATGTAATCCGTTAAAATCGCAGAGATCAATTTTTTAATAGAAATGTTCATGATGATCAGGCGAAATTTATTTGATCAAAAAATCGCTCGCTTCATCGAGACACGTGACAGTAGTAATATGATAGATTTGCGCTAATTAATGATTGAGTTTATATATGTAATGTATTTGACGTAATAATTCGCAAAAGCAGGTTATTCGATGATATTAATTAATCAATGTTACCGACGATGAATTACACGTTTCCGTGTAATTCCAGTATTACCGCGTAGACCTTGATCTGTGCTCTCTACAGAAATACAGTTTAGTGCGGAAGAGCAGCTGAGTATATATTGTCGCATATAATCCCGCGTGTGACGACATTCAATGCGAGAATTATATCTCAAGGATTATTTGAAAAGTATTCCTGTTATATTCTTCGTATTTATATTATACGCGTCAAGAATAATCTGCTACATGTTTAATACAATTGAAACGAGTCTCGCTTGCAAGAGATAATTAATTAGTTTTATCTAAAGCCATCTGCTGAAGCTAAGTAGATAATAAACTGGAACATTTCAATTTCCATTAATCCTCTAATTGATTTATTGGCATTAATAATCGATATTCGATACTGACAAACCTAACTCCTTGTGAAGAAACGTCTCGCGGCGATATACTCTCTGATTATCGGCGCTGCAAATGACGGCGCGAATAACAGCGCGATTATTAACCAAATTCGCTGCTGTAATCAATACACGTCGTTACAGAAACGGTTGGAGAGTGCACCAAGTGCGTGACATAGCACTCGGTTAGACCGCGCGCAATCTATTTATTAACGGCGTACAAAGCGCGCACGAATGTACCCGAAACGAGATACGTTGTTCGCAAATAGCCGACATACTGAATTGGAAATCTAATTAGAGCGGATCTCGGTGCGCTCCGATGTTTGCAGGAGCTCGTTTTAACCTGTGGTATTAATCTGACTTCTATGATTTAGTTTAACATAAGTGATGGTGAATGTGTGTCTTGCGGCCAATTCTTTCTCTTAATATAATTAATATAATTTCTTTAATATAATAAAGAAAACAGAAAAATAAATAACAGATGAAAGATAAATCATAAATCACGTGCCACGTGGAGAAATAATTATAAGTACCTACATAATCTCGATAATAATTGAAACACTGCAATGATATTTGAAATTAAATTATTATATCAGATCATTAAATTAATTTAATGACGATTATAATTATAGGAACATGAGAACAAATACATCGAACATCGAGACGGAAAACTCGCCTACTCTTATGGTCGTATTTATTAGAAGCTCGATTAATTTTTTCATTGTAATCAAAGTATATCGAGACAACCGTTTTAATAAAAGATAAGAGATAAGGAAATAAATCGCGTTGGAATCGAAGGTAACAAGACGTTGCAAGCTGCTGATTCTTTTCATTGTGAAGCTACGCGGAAAGAGTTCGATCTTGTTACATCTCCGTGTTCAGGTGGACGTTTTCATCCATCAAGTTTTCGCTCTAGACTCCTCTCTCTTCTCACGCTCTATTTAAGCTTCATTACGTCGAAAACCTGAGATTCCGCGAAAGAAACGAGTAATTACAAACGTGATCGGATCACACTCTGTTACTCTTCGTCGCCAACAAAGAGCCATTCTCTTAAAGGTAGGTAATGCTATCGTGACAAGTGCAAACAAGACAGAAGTATCACAATTACAGTAATATAATGTTGATCAAGAATCAGCGCGCACATCGTGGAATATTTATGTTAATATAATAATTGCAAAATTATCCGAAATCATTACGCAGAAAACTCCATGCGTGTGCTTCATTTCGGAATTATTCATAAAATGTTATTATTGGAAAATTAATTAAATTTAAAATAGCCCAGATCAAGATTAGCATTATTTAAACAGGCTAGTTAAAAGCTGACGATTTAGATGAAAGTAATGTCATTATATAACGAATCGCGTATCGCGGATTTGTTATGAATGCAATGCATTCCCGTTGAAATCCGTGGTACACGCATCACGTATTAATAATTCAACCGGTTCGTTACTTTCGCGTTTGGACGAGTACATTGCATACTGGTTTCATCGGCTGGGCATGTTCTACAAAATAGACTGTAATTGCTTTCCGCACGACCGCGTGCGATGACGACGACGACGACGACGACGACGACCCGGATATTGTAAAGGTACGGCTAGGAGTCTCATGTGCTTTCAGACAAACTCTCACAAGCCTCACATAGAATGAAAGATAACGCTTTGCTTATTAAAGGATACAAAGCCTTTTAGCGCGTGTAAAAAGGATTGAGCGCCTTTGCACGAAGCACCTAACGTTAGCGAGACTAATTAACAAACGAGGCAGAGCAGGCATGTGCAGGAAAATATGCAGAATATTATCGCGGGGAATCGAATAGCCCGGGAACTGTCAGGCTATTATAAATCGGTTTCACGGACTTAAACCGATTAGTGACCCAGTTTCTACAAAAGAGAGTTTACGCAATCCGCGTTATTCTACCTTACAATACTTTCAATAATAATCCGTGGAAATCCTTTACGTTGCACTCCTCGGCTCGAATTTTTCTATGCGTCGCAAACGAGATACAACGACGAGAAGAATTGCGTCACGATCCTTACGTAATTTCCGCGATAATCGTCTTTGTCCGAGAAGCAAACCGGCGTTACCGAGACTTGCGAAACTTGCGAAGAGGAAATGCGACGAGGGGTTGCGAGAAAGGGATGCGAGGTGATGGGAGACCAGAGGGAAGCCCACGACTAAATAAGCTTCGAACATCCCTGACTGCGCTACACGATGGCTTATTAAGACGAGGATGCCTCGTAAACCGACCCTTATTACGGCGAACAATTCGAGCTCTCTTGAGATGAGAAACGCGCGAGATGTCCACATCTAGCCGACAGTCACCCAACAACTCGTAAAAATTTCTGTAAAGTCGGCAACAATAAAAAAAGAGAAACAATATACGTGGTCGTTCCCGTTCCCTCAACTTCCCTCAAGTTGTTGCGCTTACTTTCGCCACAATGCACAGAAGTTGCGACGCTAAACTGATTGTCCAATAAATCGTGAAATAACAAAACAAGAAGCTACGTATTGGAAAAGCAAAGTTCCGCTAAATCTTCCCATAGATAATAATTTATAATCCACATGGTAAACAGTGATTATAATGAGTTTGCATGAATAAATTAATAACGCGAGCGCTTTATTGCCACTTGTGATTTATGTTTGTTACGAAATGGCTTTCTGCAAAGAATACGCTCTTTTAATAAATTACTTGATCGTGTTTTTATCCGCGCTAGAAGATAAACTACAAAATGATGTAATACCGTTTCACGGTGAAGATGAGCGATGCGGAGGTAATATTGCATGTTTCATGCGTCAACATAACTTTAATGCTGCAAACTGCAACTTTAACATACTCTTCGTTTAGTTCAAGAGGATAAGTTGAAAGATGCTGCCCGGATCTGCACTAATTGGTTTACTATTTTTAATGGCATGAGCGACTTGATCATCCCGATACAGTGTCGAAAGTTTAGCGTAAAGTTACCCAACTCATATACAAATTTTTACTTAAAAACAGAACTAAAACTTTAAAAAGATTTTTCGAAAACACGAAAACACAACTCGTCGCAGCGGCTCGCGAGTTTCTTGTGAATCGAAACGCCAGCCTGCCGAGATCAAAGAGATGCATCTCGGGTAAACGGCAATTAAACATTAATTGCAGGACTCGCGAGAGCCGATTCCTCGCGAGGCAAACGGGGGAAACTTCTCTAACTTGGCCACGACAGGAAGTTGACGTGACGCCGGTTAATGCGTGTTCCACGCGCTTAATATCCTTATCACGTGTTCCCGAACAGCGCGCACAATGGACCGGACGGACTTGTCGTCACGACTTGCGGCCGGCAGAGGCGAAACTCAACAACCACCCTCAAAGGAGCCCGATCCTTTGATCGCCCTCTCCGGAGATGCGGTGGTCGACGTAAAGACGCTGCGCCGCCAGCGCTAATGGAGGCGGCATCACGTTCGAGGGTTCGGTGATTGCATCGCCTGTTCCACCTTCGGAATTCGGTTCCGGCAAACCGCATCTCCGCGAGCTTGTTTCGGATAATTGTCGCTCTTCAATAGAAGCTCATTGGCGCGTCACTGCTCCTGTTCCGCTCTATCAGATGATTAATCCCAGTTGCACGGGGATCTGACTTACGTGATTCGCGTATGGAATTTGCTGATAACATTATAAATGTATATTGACGTTAACAACAGATTTCACTTGTGCGTCGTGAACGTAATTTCTCGTGATACACGTTCGCGAGTTCTGCTCTTTATGTATCTCGTTGCTTCCTGCTTACAGCGGCTCCGATGAGTTTCTCGTTTAAGTTCTGCGACTGTCACGTATATCGATATCTTTTTTATAACTCGTAAAAAATCTTAATAATGATCGCGCGCGTGCAACGACTTTTATGTATCTGCAGTTTATAACGCGGTGCGATCAAGTGACTTCTTACGAACTTACGACACGAACTTTACGAGCATGAATTTATATTAACGTTGCATTTTTTTTCTCACTTTAATGAACATGCAGGTTGAACAGCTCACCGAAATATTCGTCAAGTTCGAGATGAGTTGGTATTTAATCAGCTTAAGGAATAAAGCATCAATTTTTAATTTTGATCTCTACAGGGAGGGAGCATATATTGTTGATAGGGATTAGACTGTCGGGATTAACAACAATGTGAAATAATTGATAACTGTGACCTTCCCTAAATAAAACGCGATAAATATGTAAGTAAGAATAGCCTCGCAAAATAATTCGCCTCGTCTTTAATAAATTAATGCGGAAATGGCGGAATTTCGTATTTCCACTTTACATGTTTAGCACTGAAATATATATCAGGCTAAAATAGTGCATTTACACATGGATGCGAATCGTATCCATTACCCGATGCACTCGCGTCGATAATTATCCCATTTGTAATATCCCAATTTTCCGTTCGAATCCACGAATTTATTCGTTCGATAACCATTTCGCTAATTCGACCGAGCGCGCCCTTGCGAAATTTCTACGTCCAAAACACTTTGACATTTTGCAAAATGCGATTTAAACACGAAAAGCGTCGAATAACGAACTAGTGAGAAGGTCCTCGACTCTGCACTAATTTTTAAATTTTCAGATATTTATTCGGTTGGACGAACAGCATCACTCGAAAACGTACAAACGAGAGAGTTTATTTACACAATCGATCTCGCATCAAAATTCGATGTTTCCAGTCATTGCATCAACCGACTGTATTTTTAAAATAATTGTTATGATAAAAAGGATTAAAGAAAAACAGCTTTGTTAAGTGAAATATAAAATAAGCGCAATAAATTCACAATTTTCAATCACGAATGAACTACCGAACTGGATTAACTAACGAACACATTATTAACACACATAAACAGCCATGATCCTCTCATCGGACTCGTTCTTATTCATTTGCGGAAGAAGAGTTCTTTTTTAGGTTACATCATGTAATATACGCCCGCGTTTCTTCTCCGCATGTGGAAAGTCTACCTAGGATATTCCCTCATAAGGCGAAGACAGGTAAATTCTCATAAATAACGGCTTTCTTTCTCGACTCCGCAAAGAAGGCGAAACGCCAAAGGATGTTTTATTCAAAGAAGCTCGCGATTTTCATATTGATGACAAAGCGCTGAATACATAGGTAACAAACAATATTCCTCGAATGATTTATGAACAGCCTTGAATGTCTCGTTCATTAAAGAAGATGCGAACGGTGCAGAATTTGGGGGCAGCATCCCGCGATGGAAAAATCTGTGATCCGTTAACGTGATAACGCGTACTGCGCGAGTTACCGCATCGTCGCTTGATAATCGAGAGAATCCACGAGTTGAGCAATCACGAGCATCGAGTTTCAAGTCGGAAACGACGTAACGATCCTTCCATTTAGCCGAATGCATCAGTGACGCGCAGTTCATCGACAGATTCATCGAACGCGCGGGATTGCAGAGCGGAATTAAATTTCCTCGCGCGATGAAACCGACACTCGGTTTCTGAAAGAGAGGAAACTGAAGTGCGAAGGTAACGACTCCTCGCTTTGCGACGAGACGAAACGATGGCGATTACGAGGCGAGTTGCAACATTTGACACGGTTTATTCTGCAATCAATTGTCGGGAAAACTCGCGGTTGTGATCACTCACCCTCTTTCGTGATCGCGGAGTAAGTGCCTCTTTGTGGCGCGACATCGCTTTGGCCAGGAGCCTTCGTACACAGGAACACGCCGCGCTTAATCGAGCGGAAACGCGAAAAGAGGACCGCGACAATTCGTGATGCTGTACAGCTGCCGTTTATTTGCGGAACGGCAAACGAAGCCGGCTGCGGAAATGAAGGTAGCGGAAGTGCAACCTGGTAAATAGACGACGCGGCTTGTCATTCTCCGGACATGAATATTGAGAGCAAACGTCACATGAAGCGCGGAAACGGAGCGAAGAAAAATACAATAAAGCACGCGGAGCACAAACGGAACCGTTAATAAACTGTCTCCTTTTGGGTGCAGCTATAGAGTGCATTTTCATCAGGAGACTTTCATTGCGAAATATCGATCATCGAGATGTAATGTAACATTGAAGAGAGCGATGTTCTTGATCGATATTAATTGACTCTTAAATCACTCTAAATTTTAGAAAAGAAAATTTTCGAATCCTTTAAAAATGGATTAATACAGTCGCAGATGGAGAATTACTAAGCGTGACTTGTGTAATGAGAGAGAAATCAGTTGGCAGTGAATTCTCATTATTTACCAACGATAAATTTTCTTGTGCTCATTTGGAGCAACACTTAATCTTTATTTGCTTCATCTCCTCTGACTCGCTGAGCATTTACCGAGGCGGAGACTAATAAATTAAAATCGTTTCCTCCTCCATTTCTCGAGATATTACTCATCTATTGATCATTTGTGCTATACGTGTTATACGATCGGCACAATTAAACGTGGAAAATACCGTGAGTTTACGTCGAATAGTTCGCGTCGAAATTTCTTTGTGGTGATTCATTCCAGTAACTTTCAATGAGATCGGAATATTTACCGCTTGCTATGAAGAACGCGAAAGTTCGTATACCGAAGAATATTAAAGGAGATTCTTATCGAAACATCGAGACGCGTACAGAAAACGTGAATTTCGTAGTTAGATACTCGCGTCTGTAATCGAGTCAGGAAATAAATCACGAGGAAAAATTAAACGTTTCGCCGAGAGAAACAATGATGATGAGGGTGGACAAAGCAGCAAGGAAAAGCTTTCTACCAAGTTCGTAAATCCTTCTAAGTGGCTCTTATTCCATGCCGTCCAACGTGTGCTATAAATACGAATATGGATATTTGTGAAAAGCAGGAATAACTGCAGAAGAGACAAGTGCAATAATGGAATTCAAAGTACGCGAAGCGCAAATCACACGATCTATAAAACTTTCGGAAGATACACGCATACCTCTCACGCATGAAAGTTACAGCAAACTGAACTTTTTAATGAAACTCCCTTTAATAAAGCGCGCCGCTCCGGCATTTTTTAATTTATCTCCTCGACTAGATACGCACACGCAGGACGAGAACTCGAATTTCGTTTTTCCCTGCGGGATAAACGCAATCCTGCGTTCAATTTCCGCGGAATTCGGTAATCGCGCAGACTCCATAGCGGAAATGTGCGGCGAATTTTCCGCGAAAAACGGATATTAGCGCACCGTACGTACGAGGCTGCAATTTTAACCGGGGTCGACCAAATAAATCGGCGAAAAAACTGAAGATTCGTCGATCATGTCTGTATAACTTTCACGTCGGCAAAAATCCTGGCAACGATACGAATGCGAGCGACGCGCGGTGCTCCGCTGGAGCACGAAATAACGATAAAAGGATCCTCGCGCAAAATAGAAAACAAAGGCTCGATGCAAAATTAAAAAAAAGAGAAAGAATAACTGGAAAAACGAATAAGTTCCGAATAAAAAACTGTGCCATCCAATAACAGGCTCGCGTGTAAGTCGGATCGCCTAATGAACGGACTCTCTCGGTATAAAAGTTCCACGTGCGTTTTTGCGCAACTCCCGCTCCATCGTCATAGCCGTCTGCTCGAATCGTCGTCGCCATAGTCGTATTAATTAACGTCGAATTAACTAGCGTCGCGGCCATTCACAGTAAAAACGCGTAATGTCAAAGAAAATCACGACTCTTGCGATGACGAACAGAGACTTCGCCTCTCTACACGCGCTGAGTCAGAGTTTCCGCGTGATTGCCACGAAACCAGAATCTATCTTGCAGACGATGATGACATGCTCGATCAATCACACTCGATCTTCGACATCGCATCTACGGAGTCATGAAAATGGCCTGGATACGTCAAACCATTGCAAGCCGATTAAGACGCATCGCATCGTGCGAGCGTGCATTCTAATCATCAAGATTCGATAATGATTATAATCCTAGTATCTCTGCGTTATTGAACGGTTTCCAGCAGCTATACGAGCAGAGTTAATCTCGTAAAGAAAGTAATACAGGTTCAATGCAAAAATATCCCATCGTGTTTGCCTTTAAGCTTCTTACATCCCAACCAACCATCGAGTAACTCCTTTCATAGAAAATGAAACCCTGCATCGCTGTGTATATTCCAATTTGTGCCCACAAGAAACGCTCTTTCCTCAAAGCTTTGAGAAAGATTCGGATTACGTGTGTTCAATGAAATATTGAAATATAAATTTGTAATACAAAATTACAAAAAAACTATTGTTTCTGGAAATTATAATAATTGATCTGTGAACCACACGGCTCGAAGAAAATTCATTCTCAATCTGTCTTAATCAGTTTCTTCTTTCTCGCGTAAAACTTAAGTTTCGGTCATTAAAACTTTGTTTTTCGGATCTCTCGTATCTTGACACTTATTAGCAAGAGATACGCGATCCTTCTTACATCTCATAAACTTCATCAAGCTTTATTTTTCATGTCGTGTTTCCTCGCAGACTAATAAACGAAGCGAAGAAGCTGCCGTTAAAGCTGCCGTGGAGTCGCTTGAAAAACTTAGGCTTGTTACGTATTCTCGCTATCTTTCGCGGGGAAACGGCAATTCTGGCGTTCATCATAGTTGTAATTTTTTTCATCTTATATACGGAGGGGAGGTCAAAAGGAACGAAAAGTTTGCGATGAGACGAAGAAGCGACCCTTATCTCGGCCACCCATTGGATAATCTTCTCTGAAAGTGTAACGTGATCTCATCGTCTCTTGGGTAACCGCCCTGTGACCCACGAAGCCGGCGAAGCCGAGGGTCATCCCGAAGGGTCGACCGGTGTGTATCTTAACAGCCGCAGTAACTATCGATTTTGTTACTAAAATAATTCGGTTAGGATGTAAACTACCCACGACCGTGATGTCACGTCACTGCAAATAGCCGTTGCATCGCGCCGAAATATCATTTCCGAATAAAGATAAACAGCAAGTGCCGTAAACGAAGGAATCATCCATGAGCACTCGCGATCGCGGTTGTAATTATATTAGAACGCTCGAGGATTTCAAGAATAATACAGTGATCTCGAAATTGGTGTTACGCGGTTTGTTCTGCTTATGTTCGCGGGACTACAATTTATCTTGGCGCAGGGTGCTGGCTGAATAACGTTTACACGTGCAGTGGAATTGTACTTTAGTTTCTCACAGTCTTGCTAAGATGCTAAGAGTTCTCCGGCAATTCTCAATCCGCGTGCAGTATAGTAAGAAGAAAAATAATTAGATCGCGTCTCGACGATCCGACGAACGTGCAATGTCTGTTACGTGCGTCGGACGCACAATGCATCCAGGTCGGAGCGGTGGGCGAGAATTCAGGCATTCGCCTTCATTCAAACTGATTTCCGCGATAATAACTATGCAAAGGAGCCTTATCTCGGGTCGAGATTGGGTTATGCGCCTCGTACAGTCTGGACAAAGTGCTACGCCAGTGTTGATCATGCTGGAACGTGATGAAATGTATGCGTAAACAAGATATTCGCGTGTATGCGCGCACCGCATTCGGGGCGAAAAAAGCTGCGGCAGGCTTTGTCGAGGCTGTCGTGCTTGCATCTTCCCCTAGAATCGGGGAGGCGCAATGGGGTCAACAGAAAAGAGAGTCTCGACGAGAACCTTGTTCCGCCGTATTTCCATCTCGCGGGATTACTATCGATTTCCGTACAATCGGCCGGTCGCTCGCGTAAGAAAAACTTACGGTGCAGAGAACCAATTCGACTGCTCGCTGGAAATGGAATTAGAGGGTTTCACCGTGTTTTCCCGCGATGGGCGTCGTATTGTACTTTCTGATCAATCGCAGCTTATAATGCATATTCGCATCCACGTAATAGGAAGCTAGGAAAAATTCGCGATACTACACAATGTGCTATATTACTGTGTTAAGTAACTTACCGACGTCGGTGACTTCGATCAGAAGAATGCCCTCGATCTCTTGTATGTAGTTGGTAGAATACCTCTGGTACTCGCGTGGTCCGTCACGACTGTTAAAATTAAAAATGAAAAATACAGAAAAATATATACAACAGATATTGCCGACTTACCAATCATAACATTGACAATAACAAGTGACATACGTGTTTGGCCACCCTTGGTCTAGAATTAAATACAATAATAATAAGAAAAGTAATTTTTCGCAAGCATTTTAATTCTCGAGACTCAAGATTGGCTTTCTGCAATACTCCGTTAATGAATCCATCTGCACGACATCAATCGTGAATGGCAGATTTTGTCGTCCCAAGTTAAGCGAGGATGCGCGAAATTACATATCACGCACGAAGATCTCCGTAATTTCAGCTATGGCGAATTTATCGTTTTCGTATTGCGCGGGACCGACTTGAGTATTACTGTGGAAACTAATAATGCAAATTAGCTCGTAATTAACGTGCCGCGTGCATACTTGTGCACGTTGCTGGCGCGCGTGCACAGTGTACGAGCGTTAAATAACGCATTTTCGGAACGAATGCTGAGAGCGCGGACAGAGAAACGGATGTTGGAGCGGGAAGTGCGCGAACAATGGATGAATGAAACGACCCTGTGAAAAGACCGTCATTTCGACGTGCGGGAAGGTTCGTTTTGTCGTTTATGTCTTTACTGTTTCGAGAAGAAAAAACTGAAAAGCCGTGCAGTTGCGCGCGCAACTACGTGCCGAATGGCAAACCTTATTTCGTCTCTGTTGCAAAACGCGCGTTGTAAAACGTGTACCGCGCAGAAATTAACAATCTCCAGGGATGTGCTCTTGGCCATATAGACAAATGCGCGTTCTTTAATTATCCGGAAAAGAATGGATGGCGCTCGTAACATTAAAACATTAAAGTTCCACCGACTTTGATTCATGTTTCATCGTAACTCTCCGTCCGGGTCTGGCTGCGACAACGAGACGAAAAAAGTGAATTAAAGCACAATTACAGTTAAGCGACATCGCGTCCCTTGGCGAATCTCCCATGTGCAAGCATAACGTAATTACAAAACTCGTGTGGCTCTTCCATTTTCGCGAGTGCAATATGTTCCACCACGAGAACTTTAGGAAACGCGTGTTCGCGTTTCCACATGTCATTTTTGAAATTTGTCGGACGCGAACTTTCTTGACGATCAGGCTTCTGCGTTTAATTAAAATGTCCGAGAAGCTCGCCGAAACTTCGATGTGGACGTCTTGTCTTAAGAACATTGCGTTGTGCGATCGCCGGTTTACCGGTTCTCTGTAGAATCGAGAGATACCTCCGCTATGAGCAAACAAGAAACATGAAGTTGCGTTGAAACATGACACGATGGAAACTCCGAGTTGATAAAAAAAAACAGATTATCAGAGGCGAAAAATCGACTCTCTTTGGCGATATATTTTTTCTATAAGTTTTTAATGCGCACATCGATGCACGGTCGTTTGCTCACACGAGAATCACAATTATTTTTATTACATGTGTTTAGTTTAGTTTACACAACATTCAAGCATTCGATTGTAGCTCATTGTGAAAGAGAGAATTTTTCATATACATGAATTTTTGTGTTAATTTTTTGTATTGCTGGAGCAAAATAATAATTTTGTAGTGACATATCGCTACGGCGAACAGTTTTAATAATTAAAAATAACCAAAAGTTCGTTTCGCGATGAATATTATATGTAAAAAGTTTTAAATAATTTTCAAAGGAAAAAGAAAAATTAAATGTAAATTACTCAAAAGCGGATGAATAAATTTACTCTTTTTTTACTGTACATTATATCTGGAGCGTTTTAGTGCAAGCGATATTTAAATGAGCAATTCACAATCATTATGTATAATATATCAAACACTGACACGCATTAGCACGCTTTGTCAGCACCAACTGTCTTTCTTACTTTAGAATACCATATCTATTCGTACATGTAAAAGCGCTTTCCGCGCATTCGTAATACGCCTAAATTATACTATGAGTTCGAGTCGCGGAGGAAGTCAAACGCGAAGACATTTAGAAGTTTCGCTCGCCGCAAGCGCAAATTCAACAGAGGAGAAACGCATTAGTCAACGTCGCTGCTGGCGAGCACTTAAAAACTTGAAATGCGTGCGGGACAAAATATCTTCGTGCTTTGCTAATAGCGCAGAAGTGAATCTCGCGTCGCGTTAATTGACACGAACATTACGTGACACGCCGCCGGGAATTACACGGGCGGAACAAAAACGGATAATCTGCTTGCGAATTAATACTTAATAGTCGGTTCGCGGATTAGATTTCTCGTTCCCTCCTTTTCTCAATTCCTCGATCTTCTCGATTCGATCGAGTAAAAAGATCGTTGCACGTCACTGACCTCGCCAATCATTATAAATGCTTTCTTGATGCGAGAAATCGCGTGTGTTCATTCCTGCTATTTATTCCTAACCACCGTCCTCTTTGTCAGCTGGTTGATTAGTAACTTTTAACGAGATGACGAGTCGGATAAGAGGCTTCCCGCAGCGACTGCTTTTCGTTCTGGCTGCTCGTTTAATACCGTTTGCGGGATAACGTACCAAGTTTATATTGTGATGATAAAGGTATCCAACAAATCCGCATAGTTAACTAGTTTCCAGTGCCAACTGATGATGTTACAGCGGCAGTGGCTGAACAGTAATCCAGACTGCAAGTCTCTAATTAATGAAAATTTTTGCTCGCCGGGAATAATGTACTAATTAGAAGAATACAGACTGCGGTGCTCGGCAGGAATGATGTTTCACATGTAGCTCACGAGAGATTTGTTGTCTAAGGTACGTTTGATATAAATATCCCTTTAATTATCGATAGAAATCCTGTAACAAGAAATCCGATCGACGTGCTCCGCGATTAGATTTCACGCATAAAATCGTGCCCGCAGATGTCAAGAAAACACAAAAGTAAAAAGAAGATAAAAGTTCGACAAGCTGGACTAGTCGAGGTAACAGTATACTTTATTAAAAAGGACAATGTGATATTATGTTACTTGTAACGAAACAGGAATTAATTGCAAAACGTTGTACAAAAGATATTACAAATTCCGTTTTACTGCGATTTATGATAATCTACATCGTCATTAATTTTTAGGAATTTTTATGTCGCGAGGCCCGAAAGAGACAATAAAAATAATATCACGATCGGGGAAGCTCCTTTTGCAAGGACGGAATTGATAAATACAATTTCTCGATATTCTTTGATTACTTTAATTATTTTCGCAAAATAAATCTCTTAGCAAGATATTAATTTATACAGTCCACGATATAATTAGTAAATAACGATATAATTAGTAAACACCGAGCTCGACAACGCACGTAATCACAATAATCGCTGCACCGTATTTATTTCGCGCAAACGATTCTCGTTTCTACAAAACAGTAGTTTATCCCCGACTTTAGCGAGTACTTGGAGTTACCACGATCGTAACGAACGTCGGCGAGCACGTATACGTATTTTAAGAGCGAAACGTGAGCCGGGCTCGAACGTGGTTCCGCGTCTCTCGCGATGATCACGTGCACGAGAAACCGAATCGCGGGAACGCATCTCTCGTGGCTAAAAGGAGCTCTTGCTAACGGGTCGGAAGCGGAAGTCGCGTGGCCTGAAACGCCGGTGAAAAGTCCGCGAGGGCGGAAAAGAAGGAGAGAAAGGGGAAGGAAAACGGACGAATCGATATTTCTTGCACGCTCGGCGGCAACCGCACCACGTCTCGGGGTCGACTCCCTCGCTGATGCGGCTCGCTGACCTCACAAAGTCACGATGATGGGTCCTAGTGATTCACGGATGCGAATGAAGAACATCGCGAGACTCCGCCACGCCATCCGTGCTATCCGCTTAATTGCCGCACTCGACAAAAATTAGGGAGGATTTGATTGCTTGCATGAGGTACCATTTTTCAACGGAGTTGTGCGTTTGACGAACGGCGCTTTTTCACGCGATCCGCTTTCAACTGAAATACCGCCCGCTTCATATTCTCGTCATCCAAAAGTTCTTCGTTTCCACGAATGTACGCACGAATGTAACGAGGCAAAACGCGCCGTTGAAAAGTAACATGTATACGATCATTTTTAGATTTATTCATCATCAGTTTTAAGATTTATTTTCACTCAATCGAGAAGATAGATGCGTAAAGTACATAAAATATCGTGTGCACATAGGATTCGGAAAATCTGCGTCCTTTTCTGCTTGCGAAAATCTTGCAAGGAGAAAAGTGCAAACGTAGGGAGACGTCAACGCGCGAGGAGATGCGAGCATCTCAGTAGTAAAAGTACGAATGTACACGGACGCGCCGCACTCGGATTCGAGTAGCAGAGACTTGAATTCAGAGAGACAAGTTATAGCAGTTTGCGTGTTCCTCGGCTCTCCTCTTCGCAAGTTCACATTCGATGCTCCGACCGATAGCAGAAGTACTTTGTAAAACTTTTATCGTTGGACACGTGGAACGCTCTCGCGGATTGTAAATTGAACTGGATCGAGTCGAGGCAATCTTACACCTCAACAGATGCACTGATCGTGACTCTGTTGCGAAGCGGGGAAAATATAAACTCGCAAGTAATATAATTAATTTGATTTGATTACCTTTGCGAGATGGAAAAAAACATCTCCCGGTTGATTTTTTTCATTTATTACTCGTATATCCCGCTTAAAAATTCGCTAATTCGTGCTCCAGATTTTTCATTCGCGTCAGTGAATTTTAGTCGTTGGGAACGAGAAAGTCATCAAAACGCGCAGATCGCCGGCGATTTCTGTTCGCGAGGATGGAAAGCTGTATACTTACAACGCGATAATCACAAAAAACGATGAAGCAAAGCAGAGGGGCAGAAAGCGAGGAAAACGCGATATATTCCAGCGATATATAGCTAAATGTTTTAAATAATAATTTTAATAGTAATTTGTTAATTAGTCTATACTTATATGTTCCATATTGTTTTATTTCTCATATTGATCAATTATTGGGAAGGAAATTTAGATCTTGTGAGATTGCTTCCATTATAACGGACAAATCAGTCGAGGCGCGAGAGGTCTCCCGGGCTCCTGGATTTTAGACGTATGTACGAGGGTTTCGCAACATGTAATATTCAACAGAGCCTTACAGGACTCGCCCTCAAATTCGCGTGGATAGCGTGGCAGAGCAGGAAAGAGGACAATCCCCCGAGACTTGCACGTATAACCCACTAAATAATTACCTCCATCCGTAAAACTAATCTCGATATATAACCTTGATTTGAGAAAAAATCGATCATGGGCAACATCGATCACAATACAAATTAAACGACAAAAAAACAAAAGCTCACTTACCGTGATTCAAAATTGCCTGCATCGCGAATCGAACCTGCATCGAATCGAATTTCATGCATCGCGAATCGAACTCAAATCGTGCAGAATGCATAAACGATACATTAATTTTACGTTGCAATATTTGGGCATGCTACAGCAAATTGCATCAACGAAAATAGGATAAATAATGCTAAACATTATACGGTACAGAAATTCATATAGTATAATAATATTTTGTCATTTTTAGGTAGATGATGCGCGTACATAATTCTATAAGCATTATCTACCTAAAAAAGACCAAACGTTATTATACTACATGAATTTCTTATAATGCTTATAGCCTTATTTACCTAAAAAAGACGAAACGTTATTACACTATATGAATTCTGCATATATCAGTTATATTAAATATTGATGACAAACCTATTTGATACACATTGTCTCTATCTAGCTTATTTCAGCGTTTTCACAAATATTATTGCCTCGAGTCTATCCGTGTTGGAACATTCGCCAACATTTTCGTGCGGAAGAAAATTATTGTAACTACGCTGTCAGATCATATGACCGATTAATCACTAAAACTTGCAAAACACTTACGAAAAATGTAGCTCGTAAAAAGACATGTTTTAAAGGGTACGAAGTGGCGATCCTACAGGTGGTTGCGAATAAATCCGTCCAAGATTACAAGCTATACGGCCACGTGAAGCAATTTCGCGCAGGATCCGATGATCCCCTTTGAAGGTCCACGTAGGACGTAGGTCAGCCGACGCGGATAGTTGGTGAACCTTCCACGAGGATAGATCAAAGAGTCGCGCAAGGTACAAGCCACTGTACAAGGTGTCCCGATAATAACGGAACGATACTCGGTTTTCATTAGAGGAGAAGCCCGTGTACTACCAGACGCGCACGTGTTGCATCATCGTGCAACGACAACCTCTTCGTAACTCTGCAAACTCAATGTGCCCCTTTGAACCGACGAGAACTGACAGAGTCCTTTGCCTTGAAATTTTCCCGTTTGCCAAAGAGCTTACTACTAATTTAATACCGTACTGTTTCGACAAATAGCGGGAATTCGACCGCAGTTGCTAACCGCGTAATTGTGTCTCGGGATACCGCACAACTAATGTATATTAATGTTTCCAAGTGGCGTTTCTCGTCGCTATCTTGTCACGAGCGCTAAATGTTTTGCGTTAGATCTTTGCTGTCGTTTTGTTGATAATGACGATATTTAAGACGATATGTAATATTGTTTCAAGCACAAAATTTTAATATATGTGCGCGGAACATCAGTGTGCCATAAATTGATTAAATCTTAATAAACCTGCCGGCAAATTCTAACTTAAAATAGAAAAAGGGAGTTTTTTGCGATTCTATCATCTTCCGCAGTTATACATTATGCAATAGATTAGCTGGCAAGCAGAGAGCAACCACTGTTAGCCAAGACACGCGACAGTTTTGAGAGTTCATTTGCTAGAGGTGCACGTGGGCGCGGCTGTTGGAACATTTCGATAACAATTTTCTACGAGGAAACGAAATACATGAAAGAGGAGAGTCCCGGGTGCGTTACACACAAATACCGATGATTAATGCGTAAACGAATTTGCCAATGGCAATCGGTATTGGCCCTTTTCAGCGCCGCGGTATTTCTTTTACAGCCAAAGCCCGACCATCGATTTTCGTGATAAAACCGTCGTCGCCGCCACCACCCCCTTAAATATTCATCATGCCACTACGGCATGAAGAAAGCGAGGGTCGCAGTTAATCCTCCTCCATTTCACATTGTGTTTATTGGATCGTGTAACGAGAGAGAGCGCATTAAGGGTCGACGTCTAAAAATAAGAGGATGGTGTCAATCGGTGGCTGAACCCTCGCGGCAGATATTTATCGATCGAGAACGAAATAGTTGTCCTCCTGCTTCCTTCTTCAATTTTTCGCACTTTCTGCCAATAGAGAAATCGCCACGTATCCGTGACATTCACCCTCGCCCCCGGGTTCAGCCACCAATCGAGAATTTCAAACGAATCGCGATGACTGCAAACAGATTCTGCTGGCGACGGGAAACAAAAATACCATTTTCCAAAATGGCCTCAAGCTACGTTGCTTTAATCGTAATTTATTTGCAGAATCGATCGGATGTAATAACACGTTTTTTTAGAGTCTGACCATCCACGTAACCAAAAATTGGGAAACGCAGCCAATAATCTATTATCCATCATTCACGGATGAGCGCGACGTCGCAATATTAGCGATATAATCGAATTAGCGACGGTAATCGCGTCTTTTTGTCGCCAAGATCGATCTCCATCAACACTTTTTCCTTCAATGCCCACAACGTGCTTCTTCTCTTTTCTCCTGCTTCTTTAACTCTTTCGTTTAATTCCCACCATTCTCTCTAATCCAGTATTAAACTCCATTTTGCTAATCCAGCATTAAACTTCCTTTACCACGTTGCGTTCCTTCTTCCTTTCCCGCCCGAACCTTGGCTTACAGTGACTGATCCGGCATTAAGACCACCCTTTCGTAGCCTCGTTTTCGAACCTCGCTCTGTGACACTCGTAATCTACTCATTCCTGTCGTTTGTGGAGCGTGCAATCCTGCCATTCTAATCGAACAAATGTGTATAATCCATCGCATTTCAGGTGTTCTTTTTTCTTACGAGAACAGGATGACAATAAAGCATTGTACCAAGTTTGAAGAGTAGACACGAAAAAATTAATGCGATCCATTTAAAGAAGAGATTTTGAGGCACTATGGAGCAAGTCAAAGTTAGCTATGTTATGCATCTAATCATAGAATTAAATTTCTATTTCAGTTGCTGAGCTCGATCGTGGTGGTCGGCGGGACCAATGTAGCTGGCGCACTGACACATCACCCACGGGAATTGGCGCAAAGGCAGGCATTCCTCGAAACCCGACAATGTGTGGAAGCACGTCTGACCACGCAGCGGGTCAATCAGCAACAGGTACGTTGCTGAACTTGCGAAAAATTTGTTAAGAGCGCATTGATTTGCATCCTCGACTCCGTATAACAATGGCATCAGAATAATCAAATAAAAAACTTGATATGAGAATATCTTACAATTGAATAAAATTTTCACAATAAATCTAAATTCAGCAATGCAATTTCTTATACCATAGAAAATAAAAAATAAATAAAATCTAGTCAATAAATACACACGAATTTGATAATAAAGCTTGCAACAAAGAGAATTGCGTTATGAGTAGAAGAGGATTGAAGAGGAGAAAGGCTATAAAGAGAGAAATTCAAAGAAAAAATCCCCAGGAAATTGAAGATTGACCTAAATGACGAAGACAAAATCCGTTTATCGATACAGAGAAGAAAACGAGCGGAACCGTGATACGGAGGCGGAGGTTGACGCTGAGAAAACTGACTTTTCCACGTACAACTAAAGTATTGTATCTTGTCAAGCATTGAGGTCGCCAAAATCTCGTTTAGTTTAAAGCACCATAATGGAGTGAGAGGCTGGCTCGTCCGAGAATCAACGTTTATCCGAGACATTTTACTGTGATATTCGAGTTCTAACGAATGAAAGAAGAAATACTTCTCGAGTGGAACAGCCGCAATCCATGACAGCATTCTGTAATCCACGTAATGCACAGAAATTTCATTCATTTCCACAAATTACAATGCTTATTGTACCACAAAATAGCCATATAGAACAAACTTGATCTCTGAAAAGAATACAATTTCTTATAGGATTGCTTATTAGTTTCAACATGTTCCAATTCAATTATTATAACCATCCGTTAACGATAAATTAATGACAGTAATTCTGTACAGAAACTGTAATCGGGAAATCCATTTTATCATCAGCACCAATAATCACGTTTAATCGATGTCGATAAAGCCACATCACGGAAATAGCGATCATCATCATTCCCTCATGGCCTGTCATCTCCTACCGGAATCTCAAGTAATTAACGTCTTTATTAATTATTAATTGATCCATCAACGTTCATGCAAACCGCAGCACACGAATACGCAAATACATAAATGTCCGGATCTTGCGTATTCCATATTTAGAGACCGCGAATACCGGCCTGAATGAATAGTTCAACGTGGCGCGATGAGATAAAATCTCGTCAGGTTGGAGCGAACTTTTACCGCTTTTCACGAAATATAAAAATCTATCGGGTACCAATGGGACGACTAAAAGCATGTCGGATGTCGCGGTCGGCAGCACAATAACCGGTGCGAAACTCAATCAACCGGGACTCGAGAATGAAAGAGCATGCCCCGCTGAGGAAACTCCGAGGCTCGCATGTATCCCGTTGCCGGACTTCATTCGTTCAACGATTAGAAATTTTGCGCACAAAAAATTCAGGGAACGGCGATAACGAGCAATTCGATTTCGACTTTCACTCTCGGAGATCCGAGAAGTTCTGGCTTGGAACGTGAGTGGATATCCAGCATGTGCAAGATATCTTCAAGATCGCCTCGAGCTCTCTTTCATCTGCAGGTTTTTGAGAATTTTCTTTCTACAGCAAGAATTTCATTCTGCGTCAATCTTAAAAATGGACGACAGAATAACAATAAACTCAGTATTTTCAGCTAATTATTAATTAACGCAGCACGATATGTAAGCAAAATATTAATGTAATGAGTAACGTGCTGATTATAAAACTCTAATTTACGATAAAACATTTCCCTTTATGTGATACGTTGATAGCCAAAGATTCTTCTTTTATGTTTCCAGTGTTCGTTTAAATTTTCCAACGAATGGAAATGAGTGAAACTCACAATTCTTTCGCTAATTGTATCACATGTTCCGCAAGATAAATGATGCCAGAGGCGACGAGAAGATCTTTTAAAAGTTTGTTGTTCAAACAGAGAAAGTGAACATTAATGTACGGAAACAAATCGTGTAACTGCTTCCTGAATGGGCTTTTGTTTAATCTTTTGTCGGAAGCGCGCACATAGGAAAGCTTCATGAAAGCTTTATTTCGCGATGGTGCTTCAAGTGATATTACGGCATGATCATTATTTTATGATACGAGTTCAGAACTGCGTTTCATTGTTGGTAATACAACTTTGGCTCTGCGCATATTAAAACAATACGGCACATGCATTGGAAAACATGGGTATTTCTAACCGAAATACGACAAGTTGGCTAACAAAGCCCCGATGAATTTATTTCGCGTGAACGTGTTGTCCAACAGTTAAAAAATAATGGGCGAACTGTTTATCGAATAATGTTGAAATGCGGGGCTTTAATAAAATAGAGTGCGTCGATTGTTCATCAACCATTTATCCATCCTACGCATATTTGTATACCGCCATTCACTTACAGCTCTTGCCCTTAATTAAGATAAACTTTCACACAGGAGTACATGATCAACTTTGAAATGAAAGAAAATATTTCCTCTATTTCTGAGGCAAACGCTCGTGCGACGAAGATGTAATAGTCTCTGGTCTAGTAATTAGTTTCTTAATTAATTTTTAATTAAATTTAATTTTTACATGCAGTATATCTTATCATGGTATATTTACATTTTGTTCTAGTATCATTATTAATTTGGCAACGTGTCGCTAAATGTCTTTACGCACTTTACGTGTAACCGAATTTAAAATATCTCCATCGATTGCAATCCGATTGTAATTTATTTCCAACAGCGTAGGAAAAATAGCGGAAACCTAAAATAACCGGTGGAGAACCTTCCGAGTTTATCAAAGATAGTGTTTTATCGCACATCGCTTATAATCATGCCGTCACAACGCGAATGAGAGGTTTATATCATTAATTAAAAATCCATGATCGATCGCGATCCGTCAGCTATTATTCAGGCCTGCTTGATGATCTCACGTCTGCGAATCACTCGGTACATGCAGCAGTCGACGCATCATCGTGCAGCGATGGATATCGAACGCATGCGTACATTTCATAGTGACAAACCTACACGTTGACCTTAATCTTGCCATCTCTGATAACCAAGAACCGCCTTGATCATCGAGAACGACAGCGCACACCATGTTCGTACTACGGAAACAGCAATAACAAGAATAATGTCCCGGGTTGACGCCGTTACGGGGAAACCATCGGACAACCGAGCATGCAAGCGTGACTTTTGCGGTTGTCTCTACACGGTCGACATGAATTCCCATGTTCATTAGCCAGGCACACGCGATTCGTACCATCGTACGTGCAAACATCCGGTTGCTTTTACTTTCACGAAGAATGCCATTTCCACCGACTCTGGAACCAGGAGAAACTAGATGTCTCATAAAGAATTCCACCGATTTAAATATTTACTCTTCAATTAGCTAGAAAGAGAATTTCCAGATCCTTTTTTTGTTAATCATTTATGCTATGTTCACGTAGTCACACTGAGAAACGAGCAGCAATTTAAGAAAAGAGTGACATTTGCAGGAAAAAACTTTGGGTGAAATTGCAATCAAACCGCGACGTGTCTTACACGGATATTACGTAGGTTTGTACATATCGCGGTATATTCTAAAAGCGCCCAACAACTATGTCCGCGCATATCGACCATCAGCGAGGAGCTTGTCGAACGTGTCGTCGACTTCGACTGCACTTGAGAACCTTCCCACGAAGGTTGACGGGCATCATGTTGTGGACGAGACATCGCAATGTTGCTCACCCGTGTAACCGAAAGGCCATGTAGCAGTTCGATATACACGGTCTTCATGGGATAGCGAAGATTACCAGCCATTGGGAAGCTTATTCTTCCGCTCCGATTCGCGAGACCGCGCGAATTCCGATCATGGGAACATTCAGCGTTTTGCTAGGGGGAGTATCATCCCCACAATTTTTCTTATCGATTTCGCGATGATCCCCGAGACGTTTCACGCATTCCACAGCTAGCAGACATCACTTTAGACACTAACTGTTTCTCATTTTCCAGGAGAAGCTTCTGCTAAGCGTGTTACCCAGACACATCGCCATGGAAATGAAAGCCGACATAGCCGACAAGCCGGAGGACACGATGTTTCACAAAATTTATATTCAGAGATACGAGAACGTCAGGTACGTCGCATTGATGGTCCGCAAACGAACGACAGCCACTTAAGACACGCGCGCGTCCTTAAAAGAAAAAGTACAAGTGACGCTCCGATAATGCTGTTCTGACATTTTGCAAATGAGACCCAGTTCCATTGGCAGGCCAATAAAATTTTCATAATTGTTTTACAACATGGATTCTCCGTACGTACTCGCCGTTTAAATTCAAATCTGTGACGCGAACTCAATAATTTTAATTTTGTTGTAAGTATGTCAAAGCTACGTAAGCTATGTAAACGTGTGGAAAAATCTCTTTCTGATATCTGCTTTTAAAATTCATAAATTTTGTCTTCTTGTAACTTTCTGCAAGGCACGTGTTGCATCTGATGCCACAAGTTGTGAATTGCAATCCAAATCACGTACGTTTCACCAGCGCTTATATCGATATTGTAATGTCACGTTGCTGCAATTATCGCGAGAGACATTATCGCGTGAAGGGTACGACACGACGCGCATAATCATTCCATTATGCACTCGTGCGAGGTAATTCGAAACTCGGCGATTTGTCACGATATGCTGTACATCCGGCGTAAATACACGTGGTGGCGCAGAGGGAATTTCTAGATTGCCGCTCGAAGCGGGTCGAGGCGTAACGTAACGTTCACAAACTCTCATATCTGGCGCCTCACCGAGCTCGGCTCAATTTAACTTAACCAGCAAATTCGCAAAGAGCAAACGTCATGTTCATTTAACTTTAATGAGTTCCCGTCAACTCGCGACAATTTTTCGTCACTGCTTTTCCTCGTTCGATACGTTTGCGAACTGACGTCCCTTGGTAATTCGTTTGAGAACCCGTTACGGGCTTGAGAAATAATTAAGGAACGCTTTCCGAGCGTATTTACGCGTTCAAATCTTTCGTGTCCGTTGCAGGATGAATTTAACTATAAAGCAGCTAACTCTGTTTTGATGTATTTCAGTATCCTGTTTGCTGACATTTGTGGATTTACCTCGCTCTCTGATCAATGCACTGCTGAAGAGCTCGTCAGATTGCTCAACGAACTTTTTGCACGGTAAGAAAGAGTATAATCAAATTATGAAGCACGCTATAAAATAATTATCACTTTATAAAAATGTTTCAAGATGCTTGGAAAGCGCATTACCGCAGAGAATTAATGAAATACTATTTATGCGAGAGATGAATCAAGCTGAATGCACCGAGACACTTTACTCCAATAATGCGTACAAAATCAATACAAATTGCTTTTAAAAACTACTCGGCAGCGACGTAGCGTTTGGAAGAAGCATACGACGGATTGTTACAGCGATTGCGAGCTTTTCCAGGCATTCTCGTGCGACTCAATCGAAACATCAATTTCTTTCCGCTCTTCCGTTCCTCTTGCTGAGCTCTCGGAGTGAATCGCGCGGTGCAATTCTGCAACATTGGTCTCTTGGATCCTTTAAAGAGATTGTTCTTGCTGCGATTTGTGGGATTTTTCTTTATACATAGTAGATACGAGTCTCTTTTGAAGTCAGGTCAGATTGTGGCAAAAATCACTTTTAGCTCAATACACGCGCGCTTCGCGTGCTATGTGCACGTATCACAGGTTATTGTAATCCTCAAATTGAATTTGAGTATCGTCGTGAGCGTTCTCCGAATGTATCGGTCACCTCTATCTTTCGCAAGGCAGAATTGCAGCCGAGAGATTCGCGTTATTTCTGTGTTCAAGCATCACTCTCAGAGAATAACATTTCGGCAGATTAAATTGTATATCTCGATTAATTTTCAAGTCTGTATTCGCTCAAACTACGTCTTTTATCTTGATGAATATCATCAGTTTCTTCCTACGTTTGTTTTCAAGGGTTTCTCAACATCCATTCCTCTTGAATCGAATCGTATTCGTCACGTTCATCAGCACTCGCCGAGGCTCTGGTAGCTTTGGATTTCGTGTCCCTGGTGACTTCTCGAGTCAATAGGCCCTACCAAAAGGGATTTACTAAAAGGTTATAAAGGCGGCTTTCATTCACTCCTCACGGCTATGTCTGCTTTCACGTATCAATATAACTGAAATCGCTTTCTGGAATTCCGTAAATGCGACGCTTTCATCCCTGCGTAAGGAGAGAAGTTCTCTTCGATTCGAACTTCTTGGAGAGGAAGGCAAAAGAAGAAGAGAAAATAGATGAGAAAATCTTAAAATAAAATCTTCAAATATAAATAACGAACTTTGTGGATGAAAAATGGAGTTGCACGTCTTCAAGTTCTTCTGGCATTATTGAAAAATAATTGAAGATTAAATTGAAGATTATATTATATCGCAAATTACATATCACATTTACGTATTCTCTCAAATTGTATTAGACGGAGCAAACGAATCAGCAAAAAAATGATTAAGTAGTGAACATTCTTCACGCGGAATGAATTTACTAACCACATATATATATATATATTTTATATAGTTTAGATATTAAATAAGTGATAATAGGTACATAATAGTGATAATTCAATATTGATACTGAATGGAGAAGTTATCAATTCATCTTTCGCGGAGACTTGGTGGTATGTTAATGAGTAAATTAATCACTATTCGGATTGCGTGTACGCAATCCCATTGGGACTGTATTTCGCGTGTATCGTGCTAAACTAGTTTAACATAATATATGCTACGTGTTATGCAGATTTGCTGCGCGTGAAATATTAATATCGCCCTTCTGGTGCTCTGGATTAATTTCGTATAATACGCGCCGCGCACGGAGCGCGGCGTTACTGAATATCTAATTTGAATAATCTGATTATCTCTCGGTTGTTAGTCTTTACTTTTGTGTTGACGCGCCGTCTCTCTGTCGTCTTGAATTTAATGCGGTATCGTCTTCGACCCACGTACATAATTCAATCCAATCACTCTTTAATGTTCGAGCTGTCAACGCGACGTCAGCGTCGCGTCAAAAAAGTAACGGTACCAAGATTAAAGTTTAATTAAGAACTTGAGAAAACAGATTGATACAAGAATGTTACAACAGTAAAAACAGTACAGAAATTGAAATTGTGAAATACGGTTGCATAGAAAAAACATGTTAAGAAATACTTATGGAATTATATTACAGAATATATACGAAAGAGCTACGTCGAGCAAAGTTGTGGATATTTTTCGTGCATATTACGTCACAACATCGATTTCCACGAGAGCCGCGAAGTTACGTGATATTTTTCCAAAAAGCGTCCTCCTCGAATCTTTTCCACGCAGATTTTAAGCTCAGTAACAGGATTTCTCCAATGCCGCGCGCGCCAGTTACGCGCGAATAAATCGTTACGCTGAAACGCTCGAAATATTCCGTAGGTTCGACAGACTGGCCGCTGAGCATCACTGCCTCAGGATAAAGCTCCTCGGAGACTGTTATTACTGCGTTTCCGGACTTCCAGAGCCGCGGCCCGATCACGCCCACTGCTGCGTAGAGATGGGATTAGACATGATCGATGCAATAACGTAAGTCCCGCTTCCCTCGTTTACGTATGAAATAATAAAACAGCAAACTTAGATCCAGGATACATCTCATCGTGAACCGCCGACGTCGAGTAAAGCCCGCACGAATACTCGAAAATGAAATCTGAAAGTTGCCGGAATACGCACAAGTCGGATCAAAGTAACATCCAAGCAATAAAGGCGCTCAGCTTCCGTGGCTGCGTCCGTCTCGTTCATCTCGTTCCTGTTTTAATAAAGTGTGTCTCGCCGTCAAAGAGAGATTTCCTCGGAGAATGCGATCTACGCGATGCGATCTCTCGATTGAGATCGATACGTTCGCCGCGATGAAAAATCACCTGACCGTCCACGGGTCACTGCAGGCCGATAAATCTCCCGCGAGTACATGTTTAAATTCCAATTCTAATCTCGCCGTTATGTGCATCGCGTATCCCTCGCGAATCTCTGCCTTCGTCGAACTTGGCGCTGTTCTACCCACGGCTTCTAATGTTTCCCGTGCACGCGAAACGTCTCCAGCGACCTGTTCATGGAAGAAGTCAATGCACTGTAAACGCTTGCGAGAACAAACCACGAAGGAACCGAGGCTTCAGAGAACAGGCAATCATCATAATTGAAGATCAACGATCGCAGAGATCAATATTTGTTTCTTTCCTTCTCATTCGCCGTCGAACGTGCTTGAACCTTTCCGACAGGATCCGAGATTTCGAGCGCTTAAGTAATGTCCTTCTGGGTGGAAAAGTTTGTTTCGCGTTTAGACGAGTGCTCGGTCAACAGTTATCCCGCTGCTTTGGCGTCTAATGACAGAAACAGGGCAATAAATTCCCGCGTCTTGTGTGTCTGCGCAGATTGGTACGCGAGGTAATGGCCGTAAACGTGAATATGAGAGTAGGTATTCACACGGGCCGGGTACACTGCGGGGTGCTCGGTCTGAGAAAATGGCAGTTCGATGTTTGGAGCAACGACGTGACCCTAGCCAATTACATGGAAAGCGGAGGGATACCCGGGTGAGTACAAGCAATTTCATGCTCGTGGTTTGTCAGTCCGCGACTGGCATCGCCCTCTTCAAGTTAGCAACCCCGATTGACGGCGATAAATTACACGTGCTCCCCCATAGTTTCTCCACGCCCTTTGCTCTTCGACTTGGCGTAAAATTTCTTGATCCTCCAACGAAATTCACTTGAACGACGAGACAAGTTGCAAATTTATTGATATTTATTTCTTCTAAATATCGTAGTTGCATCAATAATGTAGCGTGACGTTTCGTAGACGCGTGCACATCACGAAAAAGACCTTAGACTGCCTGGGTGGGTACTACGAGGTCGAGGAAGGCCACGGCGGCGAGAGGAACGCATACTTAAAGGAGCACAACATCAGAACTTACCTAATTGTCCCGGGAGACACATTCAGGGATAACATAACTAGTTCCGGGATGCGAAAGACCTTCCCGGCGAATGGTAACGTGTCCAAAGAGATGAGAGTTATGGGCCATGGCTCGCAACACGGCAAACAAACCAGGTAAGTCTTCTATTATTCTTCCCACTTAATCTTTCAGTCCTTCACGTTGTAGTAACGTTGTAGCTCTTCATGTATTCTCATTCTCCAAATAATTCAAGGGGGACGACAAAACGACATTGTCCAATTATGCGACAATCAGAGGATAATTCTAATCATTCGCATTTATTAATTTACAACAATTGCGATATAAATCAATTATATCTGTGCTCCAAGAAAAACTGATGAGTCAATAAAATAAATGTCTCATTTGCAGCACTACAAGAGAAGAAAATTATTGCAATCTATATAAATGTTACGATAATTCACGTTGTGTAAAGTCACTACACTCAAATAACGATATTTTTGCGTATGTTACAGCAGATTGGGTTTCGGCGAGGCCATCGAGGGAGAAAAAGATCCCGAGGATGAAGTGAACGAGTACCTGATGAGAGCAATCGACGCCAGGAGCATAGATCGTTTGAGAGCGGAGCATTGCATGCCGTTCATACTGACATTTCGAAACCCAAAGGTCGAGGAAAAGGTACTTTGCGGTGCGAGTAATTGTATGGATGAACTGACAGAAAACACTCGAGACTGAAGCGAGAGTACAAAAGCGTAGCGCGGAAAATTGTCTCTTACCGGCATAATTAATTAAACGGAGCAAGTGCGAAATACGACCGATGTAATTACGTATCGTAAATTATTTCTATGCATCGTACATATACAATTAAGCACGGTCGAACGCCGCGTAATGCAAGTTCGTTTATATTTAATTTGCGATTAATTAATTAATTCGGCAAGTGAGTGTGCGTTTGGATTATCCGGGTCTCGCGTGATTTAATCGCACGCCGTAACCGAGCTAATGTAATTTCATTCATTTTCGAGAAGAAGGCCCAAAATCGCGAGATTCCACGATCAGATTCACGCAGCGCATCCGTCAGTAACGTCGTCCGCGTTAAGAGAGAAAGAGAGAAGCAGACGACATCGATACTAGTTGTCGTCCTGTAAATTTCCATGTATCACGGCTAGTTACAATATTTAATTACAATATTTAACACATGATTGTTTGAATGACTTGTTGCAGTACTCGCGCGAAAGAGACAGGATGCTGTCGGCTTACTTTGTGTGTTCCGGCTTCGTCTACATGATTGTCGTGGTCGCGATAGCCATCACTCTCGTCTTTAGCTTTGGGTAAGACGTCTCGGCTCTTCTATCTTCTTACCTCGTTTTATAAACGCACAGATAATATCTTTATGTTTCTCGTACACATTCGTGGCTGACAAATGTCTATTCATGCTTTGCTAGATTCGAATCGCCTTTCATATTCATGAGTGCACGGTTGCGGAAACCGTTCGATAAGTGCACTGACGTAAATCTAACGGCGTCACTTACGTGACCATCGAGCGGTTTCTTGCAAGAAGCCAAGCTCCAAAGTGGCGGTCGTGCTTAAATCTCCGAACTCTTCGTCTTCCAGGGACGTTCTACGTAAGAGCGTGTACTTCTACGTCTGCACGGTGATTAGCATACTAGTGATAGCCCTGGTCAATGGTGTCTTACTGGCGGAGAAGAACGAGGTAAGTCTTCTTCTCACGAGCGATATCTTTGAGAGTACACTCGCGCGATGGCAATATTTTTCCGGCATCATCGCGGAAATCACGGCCAGACGCGCGCGCGTATCGATGCGCGAATAAATCGCGCGATACATCACGTACCACGTATAGGATCGATGACGAGCCTCTTTGGAAATGTGCCACTTCCTCTTGACCTTGACCGGATGGCAGGCTTCCAGGTCACTGCCGAAAACATCCCGGTCGTAGCGCGCTCATTGATTCCCCGATGATCCCCGGGATCAGCTCCCGTTTTCATCGGATTTAATTAGTCGCGAGGAAAGGGTGTAATCGTGCGCGTTTTCCAGAGGGTACCGCAATGGGTGAGGAACGCGGCCTTGCAAATCTTCGAGAATCGCATCGTCGCGCAGAGCGTCGCGACCATCGTCGTGTTCCTGACATTCATCACGGTGTTATCGCCGCTGGTAAGTGATTGTATGCTATTTTATCGCAATCATGCGACATCGACATCGACAGTAATACGATCTTGATGTTTCACGAATAGAACGTACACTCAGAGATTTAGCAATTTGCAAATTCAAATGGACGAATGGTTTAAAATCTGCTCTCGAAAGTATGGAAAATCCATTATTATTTTTACGAAACATCAGTCGTACCGGTTAAACGGTTTATCCGTAACGACGTCGTTTTTAGTTTCTGCTCTTTTAGTTCCTTTTTCCTCCTTTTTTTTAATCCAATAACCGATCCCGTCATCCAGAAAACCCGTTTTGCTGGAATTATAGCGCGATGTAAATTAGAGTGCTCGACGCTAAAACTTTCAACGATAAATTGCGCGCTGGCACCGACGTAACAATTAATCATGAGAATCGCGGAATAATACTGTCGCTTTGTAAACAGTTCCGCATTAAATAACGAAGAGATGGAAAAAATGTCATATGCACTCGGCATTAACCATCGAACGATCTGCGTTTTCGAAATGACTGTAAATAACATTTTTCGCGTTGCTTTTCTCGTTGCAGATTACGCTAGAGGAAAGCGAATCTTGCTCCAACAATAACACGGAACTAGTGGAGAAATCCGTGCTCAAGGAACCGCTAAAGGGAACCGATAACGCTGTCGACACCTGTTACTACATCCTGTTCTGCGATGTAAGTTAAATGTAAAATGAGACATCAGCATCGGAAAACCGAGACGTTTGCTAAATGAGCCTTCACTCGAGTCTGTTATGAAAGACACGCAAAGAATAAAAGATATCAAAGATATCCTAGAAAGGACTTACGAATCCTTAATTGGCAAAAAAGAAAATTGTATGCAAAACTAACGAAATTAATCTGCTATCAACGTAGACTGATGGTTCTCATAGCATCCAAGAATCTGATTTCGTCTTATTAAATTGCCAAAGTCTTATTAAGTCTTATTAAATAGCGAAACCCGTTAAAAATTTATACAGATATAATTATATCATTTATATTATAAAATCATTAGTAAAGGTATTTGTTACAAAGATTAAAGATGTATACGCGTTGTCTGTAAAATTTCGTGACGCAATTCTCAAGAAAAATAAGTTCTGAAAATAATCTCCACAGAACAACGCGAGAATTCGCGATTGATATTACGCGATTGTTACTGATTGCAGCTGTTTCCGGTTCTGGTGATGCTAGTAATGGTGACCTGCGCGGTGTACCAGATCCTAACGTTGGTCTTTAAAGTAGCGATATTGAGTATTGTTGTAACTTGTTATCTCGGGGTCAGTATTTACCAGGCAGTGAATGAGAACAACATCGTCGAACCCGCTGGAAGATGGTTGGCGGGTGTTTTGGTGGTTTTCTTCATGGCCTGCTTAGTGGCACATTCTCAGCACACCGAGGCTACCTACAGGTCGAATATACAATTGCGCTTTCCCGCTACAACAATACCTCCAAAACTTAAGCAGCGTCAGCTCGTGAATATATCCCGAAGTTGCATGTTACAAACCTTTGAAACCCTCATGGAATTTCCCACGAGAATTTTCGTCCGCAGCTCGGCGATTCTCTCACAGAATCGATTTCCATAGAATAATTTCGTAATCGAGACGGAGATCCATGCATGTAAAAGTCGCAAATAGATTCCTTGGCGCAATGTTTCGTAAATGCGTCGACGCGTTATAAAATATGTTAAAACGCTTCAAATTTAAATTTGTAAGGAATACGTCCTTGAGGAATACAATGGAGGAATACAATACAACAAATTATGGAGATGTAACTGCCATGAAAGTCTATCAATAGAATAGAGAAGTCTACTAAAATCATGTTATATTACAATATGCATTACATAACACCGCATTAGAAATTCGAAAATGGATGTTCGAGCGCTTTACGAAACATGCGGCATAGCCTAAGAATGTGAAACATTTTGGCGAGAAAGAAACTTTTCTAACTTGTAGTCGATATGAAGAAAGAATACTAATGTATTTTATGTACCGATACAGATTAGATTTCCTGTGGAAATTACAAGCGACCGAGGAGAAGGAGGAGATGGAACACCTAAAGGCCTACAACCAGAAACTACTCGCGAACATACTTCCGGAACACGTGGCCGCCCACTTTCTGTCTACGGTCAATTCAGACGTAAGTTCTACTTGAAATATTTCAAGAAAATTTTCACAAAAGTGAAATATAGTCTCAATTATTATCTTCTACTCGTTACAATTTTGTGAATTCTAATTTATGATAGAAAATTTCTTCTTTCGAAGATTTCTCACAGACACCCTGTACACACGTCTGGCCTAATTACTGCGATTCTTTTGCAGTCTCCTTACACGACAAGTAGAGCGCTTGAAATACAATGGATAAACACTAGAATATTCACATTCGATGCATTTTTTAACGAGGTTAACGATTACGGATTAAAGAACAATTTACAGGCGAAGGTGAATGTATACAGAATGCCTCGTGTACATCTTGAAATTTAGCTTGCTAGAGTTAACCGGCTTTCTCGTAAGCTTCTCATAAGAATCTCGCGTTAGCAGCAGCTTCAAATATTAAACGCAAGAGAGCAAAAGCGCTTCTTTATAAACCCTCCTGCTTAAATTGCGAACGTATTAATCGCATCTGAAACAGTTACGTCTTTCAATTGCGAAAAGAATCCACAATTGTTCTAGAAACGATGTTGCACGTTTGTGATCGAATCGAATTGCAATCGGCAGAGTTTCAAAATTTTACTCCAGCCGTATAAGCAAAGACCTTCGATGACCGTGTTAAATCGTCCTTCTAAACTGGATCTTAACATCATTTAACTATTTACCTAATTTGTCATGTCTTCTCGTGCAGAAGCAACTCTATTTCATTTACCGAGTTAGATCCGAGGCATGTACATTTCAACGCGATTTGCTCAAGTCAGCAGCCTCCAGGCTACTTTCGTACAAAAGTCTGAACAATTAATGAGCGAACCACGTAAAATATTACACAAGTTTCAAATTGTGCGAACGGTTGTCGCTAAAACTCTAAATTATTATGACTTGATAGCGCGGCTAGAATTAAATTCACAATTTATTGTCAAAAGTGCGCGATTAAAACTTTCTGAAAACTCACATTTTTAAGAAAAATAAACCATTCAGATTTATCTCGAGCACGATGCACGTTCGTCGATCGATTCGCAGGAATTGTACCACGAGCAGTGCGACTCCGTGTGCATAATGTTTGCCTCGATCCCGAATTTTTCGGATTTCTATGACGAGCTCGAGGAGAATAAAGACGGCATGGAATGCCTCCGAGTCCTCAACGAAATCATCGCTGACTTCGACGAGATACTTGCCGAGGAGCAGTTCAAGTACATTGAGAAGATCAAGAGCACGGGTGCCACGTACATGGCTGCTTCGGGTACGTTCCTCGCGCATTCTTAGTAGTATCGACAAGCCTTTGATTCGCCTCCGAAGGCTGTTTCCGCGCCATCGGCTTTTGTATCGTTCTATAACGTATTTCGGAAGAACAGCGACCGTGTGCGCGATCAATCGCCAGATCGGCCAGAAAGTTAATTCAATTAGATTAGCTGGACCATTTTCTAACTGATCCGGTGGCTCGTACAATGGCTTCACGAGGATATTGTACGAAATGTCGCATCCTCATCACATTTCAAGATCGAATAATTCTGAACAGCTTATACGCTTTCTTTTTCAAAATACTCTAGAGTTTCTGATAAGTAAGAAACATTTTTCATATTAGATACAAAAAAAGTAAATAAAAAACAAATTATTCTTGAGAGCTCCAATATTTCTAATAGCATTTTAAGAGTTTTGAACATTACTTTTATTGAGGAAAGCTCCGACCGACCGACAATTCAAAAGATATTCGACTTTTATCTACTATTCATGTATCTCAATAACTAGCTTTTTATTTGTTTAATGGCATTGATTTTATTTGATTAATGGTCTTTCGGATGTATTCTCGCTAGCTTGACGTTAAAAACTTGCTACTTTAATTTCAATGCTTCTCTAAGTGCACGAAGGCGAATCCGATTTTCCACGACCACTTGACTTTTCGCGCAATTTCCCAACAATTTCCTAGCAAGGCAAGCTCACTAATCAAATTACGAAGGACAATGCGATCGGGATGTCGCCGTTGCGCAAAGTTCATCCCTGTCTCTCTCTCTCTCTCTGTTGCTTCAGGCTTGACGAAAAGCACCTGCGACATGCGGGATTTCAAGCACGTAGTCGCTATGGCGGATTACGCTCTGAGGATCCGCCAGCAGCTGGCCGATGTCAATGAACACAGCTTTAATAACTTCCGCATGCGTGTGGGCATCAACATTGGACCGGTAATGTCAAAAAGCGTGAGGCGAGCAATTCTCGACCGAACGTTGCGTGTTATTGTATGAATAATCTGTATATCGTGGCTTGGAGTACGCGAGAAACCAAATATACATTTCAAAAATTTTATTTATATTGTAAAGTGCTCAACATTAAATAATCTTAAAAACCGTTAAACTTGAGAATTAATCTTTAAGATCATTGTTTCTTAATTACGGCTTAATGTTAATTTTAACAAAAAATGTGTCCTGTATTATTAATCTTGAGTCTTTTAATTTTAAAGATAACACGAGTGTGTCGCGTATCCGATTTTCTCGCGATATTCTCGAAATTTTCTTCCATTCGATCCCAGCTGCGGCCCAGAAAGAGAATCTCGACAAAGCCACTGGGGATTCTCAGAGACGAACGGGAACTTAACGCGCGACGGATATTGCACAGGTGGTTGCGGGCGTGATCGGCGCGAGGAAACCGCAGTACGACATCTGGGGCAACGCCGTGAACGTCGCCTCCAGGATGGATTCGACGGGCGTGCTAGATGGGATTCAAGTCACCAAGGAAGTCCGCGATATTCTAGCCGCCAAAGGATATCCGATCAGCTGCCGAGGCACGATCCAGGTTAAAGGAAAAGGCAGTATGATAACTTACTTCCTGGATGGGCCGAGAGATATCAAGGAGCCTAATGATGCCAAAATCAGAACGAATTCAAACAACAACACCGACACCACGGAGCAAATGGTCGTCAGCAACAGCAACGGGATCGTCTGATTGGTATTATTAATACTTGTATATTAATAATCGCAAAACTAATATCTGAATTTTATTCGAAAAACTACATTTTTCTTTCGAAGCTGAATTTGTCATAAATTTTAGCAAACGACAAATAGTGTCACAATATAAAGTTTTCAAAACTTTATCGAGAAAATAAAGATTTTTGTGTTTGCGATATTCACTCTTATTTACATAATGATTTGCTGAATATGATACGATGCATGCTTGATGCAATTGCAATATTAACCCGACAATAGACCGCACAATTCTGTAACAAATTTAGCTTTACGAAAAATGCATATTTTGACGAGGACACACATACATAATCAGTTGCGTACAACATATGCAACGGATATTCGTATCACGAGAACTTCGTTATGCCGAAAAAAGTCCACTTTACGCAGAGTGCTTCATATGCATATACGCGTGCAAAAATTTTTGTTCTGTAAAACGAGTGAATTAAAATAGCGAAGCACACTATACAGTCATGAAACTGGACAAAGCAGTGGTGATTGCGGACTCGAAAACAATTGAAGTTTTAACGCGCGCAATCATGTAACAATTAGAACATTTACGATTCTTCAATTTACAAAATCTAAAATTCGATAATTACATCGATAATTACAAAAAAGTATATGAAAATATAATTCTTCAAGCAGTTCGATATTCGATTTTCCTTTATGAACGCGGAAGTAAACAAAGATTCAATTAGCCAGTTTGTGTACCATGGAGAATTAAAACCACAGTCAAGAACGTAACGTTAATTTCGGATAATATTACACAAATATTTGAAATAATTAAAAATTTCTGACGAAACTTGAGCTTCGTCGAAAATAAAACGTTCATATTTTTTACGGATAAGCTTACACTGTTTTGCCAAGAATATCACTTGTACACATAATGCATCGTCGATTATTAACGAACCGATCATATTGGCAGGTGGGATTGCTTGAGCAAGGATTCACGATGGACGATAATGTGTCACGACGATAGAAGATATCAATCAATCCTTGTGCATCTGCGAATTTCTCTCGAGCACAAAGACAATCGTGTGATCTCCAAAGCGCCTATGTGAAATCGGAATCGTCGAGCGTCGTCAATCTATTCTTGGTGAACGGAATAATTGCGCCATTAGTTTTAAGTCTCGAAGCGAACGAAGCGAGGCATGATCGACACTCGCAGAAGACAAACCTGGCATTTAAGCGCAGATTTCGTGTAATTGTTTAACTGTTTAGCAGCTGCAAGTGTTTAACAAGCTCGAGGTAAATCTACACTGAAATGCCAGACTTTAGCTGCGAGCGATAACTCGTTCTCCCGCACACTCGTCGTACTTAAGCTATCTCTGAATGATGCCTACGATATATGTGATTGTGTATTGGAAATATTTACTTTCTCCTCGAACGTTAATCTAAAATTAACTGGAATTTTGCAATAATTTCTCGGTGCTCGAACAAAAGATATTCGTCGCCAGGAACGTCGACGAATGTCCAGATAATTTCTTTCGAGGATGAACAATTAGACATGTCTGATATTAATTAAGTTACACAACAAACATGGTCAATTTACTTACGCTTAAATAAAATAGCGCACAATTCTTTCATGACACAAGTAGCTAAAGTTCCTCAAAATGTTATTATTTCAAATTATTTTTTCAGATATCTTTATACACGTGTTATTGAATCAATTTTAAATATTAAAATATTTTTTATGATCTACCAATCTGCTTTGAGAAATGCCACAAATAATTTCTAAGATACAGAGAGATTAATTCACGACAATAAGGACAAAGCCTCATCCTCGAAGAAATGGACATGCATAATTTCCGAACACACATTTGTGCATCTAGTATCAAACATACTATTAATTGAGAAACTTGGACCAATACGTTAAGTCATAAAAAACGATTAAAAGCTGTCACAAATAATTTACATATGTCATCTAATACAAGGTAAAACGTTCGAATTTATGTTATAGCGCACGTCTTAAATAGAAGTCTCATTTTTCTCATTTGATTCAGCATGTTGTTGACCCGAGTCTTTCGTTTACGATATGTGATTTGTACATAGCAACTTCGTTATTTTGAACAAATTTTTAGATTATCATGTAATATTAATCTCTCTCGTGACGTGTCCGACGAGTTGGGAGTTTCTGCATTATTCTAGTCAATAGCGAAGGGAATCTCCCGCAACTAAATACACAGAAACAACCCGACAAAGATTGAGCCTGATACAACGAAACTGTGGATGAACGAACCTCATACGTATAGACAGTTTGCTTTAACAAGAACGGGACCATGGCGTGGTAATGACTGTATGCTAGACTCGATGATTGAATAATAGCCACCTGTAAGGATACGGGAATATTACCATTTTACTTCGTAACAGCGTGTCTGCTCTTCGTAATTACACTAGTTACTATTTTACGAAGAATTGTTAAGATAAAAATTGTTAAAACAGATCATTGAAAAGAGTTTTAAATAATTAATCTATTTTATTACTTTATTTTGCTTACGATTAGAAAATATATGTTGGAAAAACTGCAGATTTTATCTGTCTTTTCTTGCTGCAACTTGTAGCACTTTTGTTCATTGCAATACGTAACTTATGGAATTTTCAAACGTGTTACAACTTGTAACTTACAAGAGATCTTTTATTTATATAAGAGTTTTTTGGTTGATAAAGAGCTTTAAATGGTCCTTTGCCCATCCGCAGTTGGAATTCTATCTTCGTTTTAGAATTTCGAAGGACGTAAAGTAAACTCATATAATTAATAGAGTAAACTCTGGAGACGCGGAAAGTACTGCAAGCGTCGGACGAGTGATTTTCTACATCAGTCAACTTTCCAACGGAAATTTAATAGAGCTGCACTATATCGTGGCGTCGAATATCCGATAAACAACGTTCCGTTTTTCTTCTTATTGATTTTAACAATCTCTGCAAAAAAACGTTCAAACAGAACGTCCTCCAATTTAACTTTCTGTTAATATTCCATAAAAGAAACCATGAAGAGACAAACTATTGAAGATACGTTAATTAATTGCGAAGATTTCTTATTCGCAGCGTTGAGAAATGAATTCGGCAAAGTTAATTAAATTATTATGCTGCAATCTTTGATTAAATCTTTCATGTGGAAACGATCGATCGTCCGAACGGCTTTCTCGCAAATGCAAAGTGCATTCCGTGGCATTCGATGTCAAATAGATTAGATACGTTTTCGCGAGCATGTACATATGTATGTATGTATGTGGTGCGCTTGAGAGCACATGTACAAACTTGGCCAAAGTGTATACATAGATGTTAATTACGTTGGTGTGTCGGCGCGGCGTGGCCCCAAGCTCGAGGTCTTCTCGATCAGAATATACATATCGATCTCCTGTGCGCGTAGGCAACCTTTTTTCCAAATGATAAGCAGAGAAAAAGATTAACTATATTTGTTATAGAAAGAACAGTAGAGCACGTAACGAATATTTTGACAAGTCTAATCTAATTAATTCGACTAAATAATTAACTTGGCTGTCGTGTTTAACAGGCACGCAATTTAACTCGTCAAATAAAATGTCACGCACGAAATATACTATGTCAGATCTCGAACTATGTCGAATTGAATTAAATGCTGATTCTCACAGAATCCGATGATTCCGTGAGTTACGACAAGACTTTACGATTCTAGGTTTATCGCCGACCAATCGTATGGTGCACGATCTGATATAAGCGTTGAATTTGTGCTTTCGCGAGAATTTTAATGTCGCTGGCAGGTCCGGCTAATATTAGATGTTAATTGACATAAGCGACGAAGCTAATTCTAGAGGCGCAATTGTTGAATCAAGGCGATCGAATTGTACTAATCCGCAGTGGATCATTTGTGTTAAGATCGACGATTTTTACTTTTTTAATTTTTACTTTATCTCGTTTATTTAAATACAAGTTCGGAACTGATTTGATGGACGTATATATGAATAATATAGTAACATTAAAAAATTATTATATTCAAATATTCAAATATTCTTTGTAAATGATCTTTCTTTGTTATGATAATGTCAATCGATAAATGCTAATTTTTCATCGAAAAGTATTTTGTCAGGAACGTCATGTAAAGCACAAATCAAAGCACAAGTGATCCATGTTAACCGAAACTCAAATTTACTGTACGTTATACCATATCGGAATAATTGTATAAGCTCTTGCGTCATAAGTCCATCTACTACTACGTGTTAGAGTCTAAGAGCCTATGTTAGTGTCGAAAATTTAATCGTCCAAATAATGGCGACAGTCATTAACTCTGTCGACGAGAATGATATACTCCACTGTTGTTAAGTAAATCCGAACGACTGATCCCTGAAGAAACTCCTTGAAAAAAAGAACTCCTAAGATTGACCAATAGAGCAATTTATTTTTCGATTTTTTAAATAACTTATAGATATTAAATAAACAGGAAGTAGAACAATTAAGACATAGTACACACCAAATGAGGAAATTTACGGCTCGTCGACAGTGCGTTAACAGCTGTTACAACCAATATCGTAGAAAGTATCTGATTAAGCATCGGAGTGAATTGATCGATACAGAACAGAGCCGACTGTTTTCCCAAAGAAAGGCAAGAGCGTTTTGCCTTCCCAGATTTCCGAGTAACTTTCCTACGATGAGAAAACTTTGTCTACGACGTCGACAGAATGTCGCCGCCGATCTTATAGTCAATACGCAACGATACGAATGAATAGACGGACGACTGCTAGCCAGAAGGAAACAAGACGCAGGACAGAAATTGTATTATTCGTAATCGTTTCCGAGGAAAATGTTGATGTAACTTTCGTGCGCGTGCGCGCGCGCGCGATGGCCTAAAAATTCAGTCTACCGAAGACACGCATCTATACCATAGCCATAATGCGCGCCGTGATTAACACACTGATGATATAAAATAAATTTTTAATAAAATTAAGCTGTCCAGTTTTGAAAACCCTTTCCTCCATATAAAAAAAGAAGCTAAATAGTTATATAATTATGATATTTAATATAATTATGTTTATATAATTATAATATTTAAAATATGATTATTTCATAGCTTTGTTTTTCTGATACTCGTAAACTAACGAATTTTAAAAATTTTTTCTTATATTTTCAGGCTAAACATATATCTAATTCTTCAAAAAACTGATTAAATTGTTAAAAATAAGAAGCATCAGAAGAATCATAAGAAGACGGATTAGATTCTACAACAATTCATAACTGAAAAAGCAAAGGTTGACGTTTAACAATGGAATATCGTCACAGACTCAAACAAAACCTGCTTAACTCTTTCAAATTTCCCACGGAAACTGAGACCCCTCAAAATCAATAACTCGCGTTACCTAACGAGTGCCAACTACGCGGAAAGTTTACCAGCCAACGTCGAGACAAATCGAGCGTTTCAAAGAAAAGTTACCTATTTCAAACTAAACGGCAGACAAGATCAAATGAGAGAAAATCGAGAAAAACAGAAAATGCTGCTCGTGTTCGCCGGTAAAATTTGCAGGAATTTCTTCGAGTTTTCCAGACCGCGAGATGTCGCCGGGGACTTTAATCGGTTTTATCACCGAAAGGATGGCCGACTTGGCTGTTACAGTCGATGGTAGGGTACTGCGGCGAACATTCGACGGAGCACGTTGTTGGTCGTGAACATGTAACATTGTCAGCTGATCACGCGTCACGAAACCGCGCAAGGTGCACCGAAATCGCAGCGTCACAATGCATTATTGCGGTGTTCACGCGCGCGCAGGTCGTCATTATCGACCGAATCGTCTTGCGATTGGATAACACCAAGCTTCGTCGAGTGCCGCGCGAAGGGCCTGATTTACATAAAAGTCATCCTCGACGAACCGCTAGTGGGAACAGACGCAAAGTGCCGAGAGAACTCGAGCGGCAAACACGCATTGGCCATCAGCTGTTACATCAGCATTTCGTGTATTACGTTACCCGCGTGCCGGCACGTTCCGCGCGTTGCTGCAGATGTGAACTACATGTGCGGATGATAATGTCATGCCGGCTTGTAGAGTTTATTACGTGACTCCAAAAGTGATCCACAGCACTTATCACTTATTTACTATACACAGCATATTATCGACAAACAAATTTTAAAGATTATCAAAAGAGACAAAACGCGGTTCATCGAGTGAGAAAGCGATATTGGTGCAGTATTTGTGTGAAGTTTAAAATTGAAGCACGATTTTAATGTTGCCTATGAGGATTCCATTGGTTTCGCATAAAAAGATTAGCAGCAGAGTCAAACGGGTACGTGTAATTTTTGCATGAGAACTAGATTTACCCGGAAGCGGTATTAATCTTGATCGACGAGTTTTTCTCGTCTTCGTTCTAAATATGGAAAATTGCGTAATTAACTCTTTTGAGACATGTACATATATAATTATTGTATAAATAACTAAATAACTATTGTGCTTTATAGTTGCGTAAGAATTTAAACATGTAATACAAAAATTCAAACTTGATGATAGAAAAAGATAAACGACAATGCCTTGTTATCGGCATTTAATTGCTTTCGATCGCACCAAATAATTAAGAAACGATTTTTTAAATTGAAAAGATTAATTTTATATGCCTATCTGCAATGTTATCAAATCGACGCGGAAAGAAACAATTAAAAGAAAAGAATACAAATGCTGATATTCGGATAACGTATCGAGACCACGTATAAAAGAATTGCAACAACACTCGAACAATAGCTCGACACATATCCAGCCAATGATAACGATAACTAGGTAAATTTTCTGTCATGAGAGACAAACATGAGCATCCGTATCTGCTTTTTGTGTGACGCACAGCAATATTTTTCAGTAGCCCCGTAAAATTCGAACGTCTAATCACTAACGTTACAACATCTCGTTATCATAAATGTTACAGCAATATCTCGCAGTGTTCCCACTCATTACGATAAACTCGTTTTTGATAGATATGTATTAACGAACGAATCGATTCGTTTTTCTCTTTTCACGTGTATGTATATTTTTCACTTTCACAATACTCGGACACGAAACAATTATGAGCTGGCAAGAAAAAATTTAATTATAGCGACAACGTATCAGACGTAAACTTTACTTTCGATTTGATCGTATATATTCATTTCGGTATCGGAAATCAATTAAACAACTTTCCATTCTTAATGGATTCTAATACACCATACGAGCACACAGTGCACCATAATGAAGCATGAGAGCACATATCAACAATTAGCTTAATTAACAAGTTGATCCAGAAACACATGGTTAATCAAACGCAACAATATGCATGCACTGTTGGTCGTAATATTACGTGAATTGCTGTGCAATTGTCCAAATGTTCTTGCAGACAAAAAGGAGATGAAATATTTAGATAGCGAACATTAGCGCTCTGAAATCCTGCGGCCGATAACGCGAATAATTAAAGCTAATGGTAGAGATAAACGACGTGTTCCTATCTGCTCATTAAGGAGAGACTAGTTCAGCGAATTTCGCGCAGATATGCGTGCGTGTAATGGTGACTGTAATCGACGAGACGTGCAATTCGAGATGCAGACTCGGCAAGAATGACGAGCACACATGAGAAGCCGAAAAGAGCGTAAAAATCCAGATCTATGAAGAAATCGTTAAAAAGAGGAATGGCGAATCACGCAGCAGCTCATGGCGAGATCAAAGCCGAGGTAAGATCTTTTTCCGCTCCGATTTAATTAGCGAAAAACAACGTATTGTATTCAGTTGTCATTGATCTTTCTTGAGGATATTTTCACCAGTGCTAATGTGGAATTATGCTTAAGATTAAATAAAAAAATAAGAATCTTTTAATCTGCACGAACAGCTATCAGATCTCTTCCAGTATATTCGTTTTCAATTTATTCGTCGTGAAATTAGAATTGCTTGCACCAAGAATATTATCATTACTGTTTCCTGCCTAGATAAGTTCGAGATTCGATAAGCTACAAGTCAAGAGGTCAAAAATGTATGTGGTTGGATATCGTAGCTAATTATGTGTAGAAATAATATTGCATTACTATACTTCGCGTATTGGGGAGATATATTTATTAGAATGTAAACGCAAGTGATAACAATAGAGAAATTAACATGTACATTTCAATAAAAAAATTACGAAGCTAAATTATTAAAAAAAATTAATAATTTTGTGGCTTTTAGACGACGCTACGGATAGAATCCCAGAGAAATAGAATATGCAGAAAATACTTCGGATGGATAAAATATGTATCAGTGGAGCCAACCATGTGGCTCTACATGATGGCCTTCATGTTCACGTCGGTAGTCGAGCAAGACTTCTTCAGGTACAAAGCGTGTCGGGTGGATCATGGATATTCGGAAGAAATCTGTTCGCATCTGAACGACGACGATAACATAGCAATAAAGACCAAAGTACAGGTAAGAATAAAATGTTTCATGCTCGAAAAAAGCAGATAAATGAAAAAGAAGAAACAAGAAAAAGAAGATGTAAAATGTGCAAACGAATAACGGGATAAATTTGATAATCGCTCATAAAACTACTAAATTCAACGACATCGCGTGCAAATATTTAAGTAGATAATTGCTCGGTAGTTTATGGCACTTATCGTGCCATATGCCACGTGCGACAATCTTACATCCGATATTCTAGTCGCAACAATGCAACTACAATGTCATAGCTAAGTACTTATTGATCGAGGTAGAGATAACGGGCAGCTGTAAATCGGCAGAAATGTTATCAAGACAATTATCAAAGCTAAACATCCGCCTGAAAAGTACGGCAAAATTGTGTGCAGTTTAAGAAACATATTTCAATAAATCTAATATTCGAAACTCTTCTGACACATAATATCTGCGTTTCGCTAGTACTTCTTTGCAGAAAACTTAAATAAAACAAACGAAGAGCAATCTAACGACTAATTTAATGACGAGACTTCGCATGATGTTTCATAAGTTAAGAAAAACTGCCATTATAACCAGTTTTTTTCTATGAATGCATGATACTCCAATTTTTCTCTCTTGGCCGCAACTCGGGACAACGTTAGCTACAAACTTGATGAAATTATCTCCCACGATTCGATCAAGCTCTATTAAGAACAATCATCTTGCAGATGACGGTCTCGGAATTTCATCAATGGAACGACATCGCCGGGCACGTGATGCCCATTATCTTGGCAATGTTTTACGGCAACTGGAGCGATCGGCGCGGACGCAAAATACCGCTCGTCCTCGGTTTGACGGGAAAATTGATTTACTCCTTCATGGTCGTCATTAATTCGATGATGGATACTTGGCATCTGAACATGGTGGTATACACGGCCACCCTGCCAATGAGCATCCTCGGCGGCGACGTCGCGATCTTCGGCAGCTGTTTCGCGTATATATCGGACGTATGCTCCGTGCAACAGAGAACCCTGAGGATCACCATCCTGGACGTCGTTTACCTCAGTACTATGCCTTCGGGTAAGAACCAATCCCAAAATATTGAAAATTGTGATCGATGGCACTCTCGCTTCATTTTCTTAATTTTCTTTTCGAATTGCAAACATTCGCAATTATAAGAAATAATTCCTTCATCGTTTACAGGCGTAACATTCGAATCTAGAGATCTATCGTGTTCTCTTTTGCAGGAGTTGCGCTCGGATCTTATGTATTCAACAACGTAGTCAACTCATCATACACAATCATGTTCGCCGTAAACGCGAGTTTGCTCCTGCTGGCGATCCTGTACTCGCTCGTGTGGCTCAAATGGCAAACATCAGCGCAACAGCAACCGCTCTCAGGTGTTAACTGGTTGGTGGACTTCTTCGACATGAGGCACGTCGCCACAACGGTGCGCACGCTGGTAAAACCGAGACGGCATCACGGCAAATTGCATCTATGGTTACTTCTGCTCGCGATGTCACTCTACACGTTCCAGAGAGACGAGAAACCCAAGAGTCAGATGTACACCTCGCTGATATTCAAGTGGAACGTGACGGACTTCAGCAACTTCAAAACGTTCCAGTCGTCTCTCTTCGTTCTAGGTCAGTTCCAGATTTGATGAAATTCGATTCGAGCTGATGAATCCGCGAGTCAATTGGTATCTGATCTTGGGTTGTGTGGCCTTTCCCGAAGGGACGTCAAGTGGAAAGAGAAATTTCTTATCGACTTTCACTGGCTAATTTATCGTCTTGATCAATAACAATAAAAAACTTACAATCCTGTACAAAAGAGATCGCTCGTGGAAGTTTCTTTTCTTATAAGGAAGCAGAATCGTCATTGCTGGATTAAATTTGAAAATATTGTAACTATCACTTTCAGATATTATTTCGAGATACGAATATTTGAATCTTTTTAATATTCGTATTTTATTATTGTGAATATACGCATTTAAAATTCAGATCCAGATACGAATGATAAACGACAAGAATATTTTAGACAATATTAGAAAGTGCTATTATAAGATTCAATCTAAAGTATCTTTTTTCTCAACAGCAATGCTCATCGGAGTGCCTATTATGAGTAAACTGATAGGAATGAAAGACACTTTCATCGTAGCGGTTGGAGCAATAGCGCATGCAGCTGGAAGAATAGTATTTGTCCTAGCGGATAGACCAGAACTGTTTTACGTAGGTAAGCATCTTTCTCAATTTCTTACGAAATTATAATATTTCCAAACATAAAATATTATACACCTTTATCGCGTAATATGCTCTTGCATTTTGGATAAAATATGTATCCGTCTCGTGTGCTTAAAATTAATTTTTTTTATTTTATAATAAAATGATCACAGAAATTAATTCATTTAATTAATTCAATTAATTTGATAATCATTTCGCAGGTGCTGCTGTTGCCGCGTTGGGTCCTGTGGTAGCTCCTGTACTCAGATCTATGACTTCGAAACTGGTACCGGTAGAAGAGCGAGGTACACAATCACACTTGTTGCATTTAAATCTAGATTCTTTTCTCATAAATACTGACAAAATTTTGTACAGAAATTAAAACCGGATTAATCTTTATGGATTTCATTCTAATAAGTGTCATTTAAATTTTCATGGATGGAAGGAAACGTGTCTATCTTCTGCCTATATTTTATAATATAAACATAGATTAATTGTACCTTTAATTTCTAGGAAAGATATTCGCGATGCTCTCCGTATGCGACAATGCGGTACCACTTTTCAGCGGCACTTTGTATTCTCAACTTTATAACGCTACAATACATACAGCGCCAAGCTCATTTTACTGGTTGACATTCTCTACGCAGATTGCCGTGCTGTTACTCATCATGTAAATGAATTTTAATTTCCTTAGACATCGTTTGACATATTTTCACATGCTATTTCTTGCATTAGTATTACAATTAAAAAGTTGCGTTGTCTCGAATTCGGATAATCAAGTTTCAAGAAACTGTTAAAATTGTAGGTTGATCCACTTCTCATCGTGGTCCAAACACATGACGGAATCACAGGACATTGACGACGAGGCTGTGATTTCATCTTTGCCAAATACTTCAGAAGCTAGCTCATCGAACGACGTAGTCACATGATACGTAAAAATCTCAGCACGTGTAATAAAGATTATTAGAGTCATGCATGCATAATGAATCACAAGTCAGAAACAACAGCGATTTTCCATTACTATCTTAAGGCTACTTGAAACTGCCATTGTATTTAGAATAAGCTCGAACATATCACAATGCGTATAGATTTAAATAGCGAACATGCTTCTTCAATTAGAAAACTGTTAAATTAGAATTTTACGAGCGTCAAGATAAAATAATTTGAATTAACGATATTTATGAATGATAAAGTTTTACTGATATTTCGAATGAATAATTACATGCGAGAGTAAAAAAGCATTGTTATATACTAAATGTGACATATAATTTTGATACAAAGTAGCTTCCTAAATAATATTATGTTAAACAATGCGTGAAGTTAATTGTTTAACAGGGAAGTAGATTGGAAGTTTTATTTCGCGTGAGAGTATTCGTTATGCAACGTTATGAATCGTTGCATATTAGTGTTACATTATTAAATTTTATTATTTTAAGATACTTATAAAAAAATCCATTCATTGTAATTAGCAAATAATAATAAATATGTTTTACGTTCTCTCGTGAATTATTTTTTTTCACGAAGATTGAAAAAGTGAATTGCATGTATGCAGAATTACTCGGCGCGATTAATCACAATTTTTATTCTTACTGCAATATGCAATGTATGACACTTTTCTGATTATCAGATGAATCATAAAACAATCTCGATTGCAAGTCATCACAAGTCACGTACAAAAAAATTCAATATCGCGATGACGTATACACGTATGTTAAAAATATTATTAATGTCTCAATTCTTTTTAAGAAACAAGTTATTTTTTACAATATTATCAACTTTTCGATATCATATTTCTCTCTTGCAAATTGAATCTCGCGTGAAATATCTACAAAAGTAAAGCTAAACGTCAAATTTGACACTAAACTAACTGCCCGAGGAAATTCTCATCTAAGCAAGATTGAATCCAATTTCGTCGAAAAATCTCTTGTTGTTTGACGCAAACAGCGGCACCGGCGAAACGGGTTTTCGAGATCGCGATTCGCATTTACACAATGTTTAGAACGAATCTGAGAAAGCTACGATATCCATTAGCATTCAACGTGTGCAAGCATGTCAAGGCCTGTTGGTAAATTATTCTTCGTCATTCAAAATTTTCGATGCAGGGAATTGTTCTCCATGAAGCGAATCCTAAGGACGCAATGAGTTATTAAAAGACATCTTCTTCAACTATATTTTGTTACTACGATTTGAAAAGTTAGTCGGTAGTAAAAACCCGGGATTCCCGATCAATCACGATTTTAGATCCAATCAGACTCGACTCTCTCGGATTGTCGTGTGTTATGCATAGAATCAAAAGTAAACATCATCTGCATTTGCCGCGATTTATGCATTACGCGTATCTAACTGATTGAATGCTAGACGAGCGGAGGCGGGCATGAATGAAAACGAGCACCTGTTCAGTTCCTCGAATGGGAATTCCTTGGACACGAGTGCGGGACATACGGGCGATATCGCTTCTCACCACGTATCCTGACCCAAATATCCACCTCTCAGAACTCACCGGTATAAAAAGTCTGCTGACATTTGAAGATGCGTACTGTTCGCCTCGAGCATCGCTTCGTCAAGGAACATCTGAGATCTTCGATATCATGGTAATACGCAACGTATCGAAAATAAATATTGGCACTTTCTACGATAAGCTGCAACCTCTCGACGGAACTTTCCCGAAGATGGAGATCAAAGAAATATGAGTAACGTGATTTACGCGATGCTGCAATCTTTCAAAAAGGGCAACTGCACAAGCGTTTCGATCTCGCGTGGAAAAACGAACTGTTACGAACTGTACGAATTGAAATTTATAGCTTACGAATATACGAAGATGTCTCCATTTTTATTAATGTAAAGTAATGTAAAGAACGTATTAATTTAAAGAACGAGAAATAATTGTTTCTGATATATCGTAATGCATTTCGATATATCGAATTGTAATTTACAATTTCTTGACCTGTCGACGTGTTAACGCGAAATCGCAAATTAACGTGTGTGAATGCGGAAAATTACGATCGCGAGGATGAGAAGCCCAATAAAGTCCGAGCGATGCATTATTCAAATCGCTAACTCGATTGTCAATCGGCCGCAAACTTAGAAATAAGATCTCTCTCGGTTTTCTTTCCTGGTGCGCGGTTAATTTCCACGCGAATTACCCGCTGACGATTTCTGCATTCGAACGAGAGTCAGCCGTACCGTATATTTTTGCCAGGAGGTTTACCGATGATAACCGACCGTAAAGAAGAAAATTCGTTGCGTATTCCCCCAGTATTTTACTTAAATTATTCCGCGGTTCCGTGCGAAAATATGGCTTCTTTAACGACAGCGATTGATAGCAAATGCGATTTGCGGTTGGCATAGTTGGTACAAACAAGTTAGATTTCTCCGAATGCATCTTGCTACTGGCAAAAATTAAAATAACTACCACAGGCTACTTTGCGATAATTCCTATAAAGGTAGATAGCATCATAAAAATCTCGGAAAACGTGTGTAAGGCATCAATTTATATTTTACCGTACTTTGTTTCCTTGTCAATCAAGAATTGTAATTGAAGAATTCAGAAAGCTAATTTAACTTAGCATATAACATTTTCTATGCATCATTATCGTACGTAAGATAGTTCGATGCTTATTATCTCACTTTAAAGCATTTTCGAGCAGTAAACTATTGAGATTAATGATTGCGACTTAGCAATTTATGAAACCCCGTGATAAATTGCAGCTGCAATATAATTTAATTGAAAGTGGAGACGCAGTACATATTGCTTTTTATGCTCCTTGGAAATATATCTATTTCTCAGACATGACAGTTTGCATAGCTCAAATAGTCCCAGAGAAAGTATACGTTCTATCCACCGCACTTTTTATCTCGTATCGGCGAACAGCAATTTAAATGATCGGTAAGAGTGGTAACATTTCGCCATTAAGATGTCTTGTGGAAAAATAAATTTTCGTCACGATATTTAGACACGCGATAGACAACAAAGTACAAAGCCGCGTGAAAAATGATATAATCATTCTACTAGCAGAAAACGGGTAAAACTAGTTGGACCAGGCCGCATTTCACCCAGATTGTCGCAGAGTTACAAAATGCTCAAATGGCGTAAAATCATAGAAAATCAAGAAAACAATAAAACATAAATCTCTCTGACATCTTAATTGCAAAGATATATCTTATTAGCAGTAATCGGCGTTTCCTATTTCCTTTTGGAAAAAACTATCACCATCATAATCGTGCAACATCGCGCTGAGATAAAAGCAGGATCAAATATAAAAATGTCCAGCAGTGAGTCCAGTAGTATTTCTGTCGCAAATAAAATTGTGGCAAGCAAAGTTTCGGCTTTCTCTCTCTTTCTCGCGAACTTTTGAATTGCTATTAAACGTGACGTATCGTATTTCGTCGCGAATGATACATCTCCGCTTCCAGGTCTCGCTAAGAAGGATCGTTATCGTTGTTGCGGCAGCTTTAATGATTCTCGCGGCGTTCGTGCACGCGATGCCGACTTCCAGCCCAGTTGCATCCGGAGCGATTACGATCTACCCGATACCTCAGCGGCCACCATATGCACCAAATCCATGGGTCTATCCAAAGCCTACCACGGTGCAGCCTCTGGGACGTTAAACAACCGAATCTTTACGAGCGAGGGAACACAAAGACGCATGTGTATCTCGTTAAGGCTGACATTCCTAAATGACCGTTTTTCTTTTCCTTCTTTTACATTCGCTAGTTTCGAATTTTTATTTTTGAATTGCACGATTACTTGGTAACTATAGTTTGGCTAGCAAATATTTTTCGCATCTCGATCTTGCTAATTATTAAATTTGCAACGCGACGTAACGTGCACATACTACGCGCCTCCACTTTTTTTATAAAATTTTTATAAAATATAATAAATGATATATTAATTATTTACAAGTTGTATAATTTTTTGTACAATTATCTATATATATCAACATGCATGTTCATTCACCCCATGGTTCCTCCACTTTGCATGATGTCCTCCTGACCTCTTTCTGCCTTGTTAGTTGCAATGTCCCAATCGGTTGCTCCTTTGTTCACTTGCACTTCACTTATACTCATTCGTGAAAATACGACACTCCCGACGCGACGCGTAGTCGTAAGATAGTTTCTACGAGA